>NC_092749.1:14775702-15975702 GCF_047496795.1 Chiloscyllium punctatum
ACCCTACTAAAAGCCAAATGTTCTTGAACTGCAGCCACGCTTTAGCAGACTGGTGCAAACACCAGGTTTCATTCAGATTTTATGACAGTCAACCATTCCCCAGACGTTTTGAGGCCAGCTTTTGTTCATTTCTGAAAAAGTGAAATCATGGTTCCGCTGGGGTGAGGAATTTGAACAGTTAATCATTAAATTATTAATCCCCAAACTTAACCATGTCAACTCGGATTTACTTATAATCAGTTTCAGTAACAATGAGGAAGCAGGAGCAGTGAATGCTATGGGGAAGTGGAGTTAAACACTGCAGTTTCATTGCAACAGTGCAATGACTTCTCCGTCCTTTCAACTGTATTGGCTTCTGGTCCAACAATGCCTCAAATTTAAAGATTTCCTCCTGGTTTTCGCATCCTTCCATGGCCTCAACCCCTCCCTGGCTGTGTAATCTGTTCCAGCTTGAGATCTCTTCATTTCCTCCAATTTTTTTGATTAGACTAGATTCCCTACAGTGTGGAAACAGGCCCGTCGGCCCAACAAGTCCACACCGACCCTCCGAAGAGTAACCCACCCAGACCCATTCCTCTACCCTGTATTTACCCCTGACTCATGCACCTAACACTGTGGGCAATTTAGCATGGCCAATTCGCCTGACCTGCACATCTACGGACAGTGGGAGAAAACTGGAGAACCCAGAGGAAACCCACGCAGACACGAGGAGGATGTGCAAACTCCACACAGACAGTCACCCGAGGCGGGAATCGAACTTGGGTCGCTGGTGCTGTGAGGCAGCAGCGCTAACCATTGAGCCACCGTGCCACCCATTCTGGTCTCTAGAACGACCCAAATTTAAGGCTTGAGCCCTAAGCTCTGAAACAGTTCTTGAATACAGTCCCCTTCTTTACCCCCTTTAAAATACATGAAATCGTCCTCTTTGACCATAGGGGAGTCTGAAACTAGAGGGCATAGGTTTAGAGTGAGAGGGGAAAGATTTAAAAGGGACCTGAGTGGCAACCTTTTCATACAGAGGGTGGCGCGTGTATGGAATGTGCTGCCAGAGGAAGTGGTGGGGCTGGTATACTAACAACACTTAAAAGCTATTTGGATGGGTAAGTTAATAGGAAGGGTTTAGAGGGATATGGGCCAAACGCTAGGAAATGGGACTGGATTAATTTAGGATATCTGGTCGGTATGGATGAGTTGGACCGAGGGGTCTGTTTCTGTGCTGCACAGCTCTCTGACGCTGTTTGTCTGAATATTTGTCCTATAACTCAAATCATACAACATGACATCAAGAAATGGCCAAAAACACTGGACACCACAAATGTTATGGATCCTGACATCAGCCCAGCAATAGTAGTGAATACTTGTGCTCCAGAATTATGCGCAGCCTTAGCCAAGCTGTTCCAGTACAGCTACACGTATACAGAGAAGGGGTACAGACAAGTCTCCCTGTTTCATGCCAACTGTCCATATACAGTAACTACAAGAGCAGGTCAGAGGATGGGAATACTGCAGCAAATATCTCACTTCCTGACTCCCCAAAGCCTGTCCACGATCTAGGAGGCAAAGGTCATGAATATGATGGAATATTCCCCACTTGCCTGGATGGGTGCAGCCCCAGCCACACTCCAGTTCGATTCCATTCAGGACAAAGCAGCCCGCTTGATTGACACCACATCCACAAGCATCTCCCCACCACCGGCACTCAGTAGCAGAACTGCGTACTATTTACAAGGAGCATGGGGAAATTCACCAAGGGTCCTCAGACTGCACCTTTCAAACTCACGACCACTTCCATCCAGAAGGATAAGGGCAGCAGATACATGGGAACACCACCATCAGCAAATTCCCAGCTGAGCCACTCACTGTCCTGACTTGGAAATACACTACAATTTCTTCACTTTCACAGTGTCAAAATCCTGGTTCCCTAATGAAGGGCTTTTGCCTGAAATGTCGACTCTGCTGCTCCTCTGATGCTGCCTGACCTGCTGTGCTTTTCCAGCGATACACACTCTCGACTCTGATCTCCAGCATCTGCAGTCCTCTACCTTTGCCTGGAAATCCCCCCCCCCCAATGAGGACCATGAGTGACCATATATGATTAGGACAGATTTGGAGGGATATGGGCCGGGTGCTGGCAGGTGGGACTAAATGGGATTGGGATATCTGGTTGGCATGGACGGGTTGGACCTAAGGGTCTGTTTCCATGCTTTACATCTCTCTAACTCTATGACTACAACAGTACAAGGACGCAGCTCAACACCACCTCCTGTAGGCAATTAGGGATGGGGCAGTAATACCCAAACTCCATGAATGGAAAAAAAAATCACTTTGTGTGGCTCAATGTTATATTTTGCTAAAGGTGATTGTGTGAAACACTTTGGAACATTTTATTGTATTAAAAGATGCTAGATCAACAGAAGCTGTTGAACGAACAAAACGCAAAGAACTGCAGATGTTGGAAATCGCAGACCAAAAAATAAAGCAGAAATTGCCAGAGGAACTCAGCAAGTCTGGCAACATCAGAGAAAGCAGAGCTAACGTTTCGGGTCCAGTGACCCATCTTCTGAGTCTGGAACATTAACTGATCAGATCGTCTCAACTCTCATGATAAAGCAGCTCCATAGGGGCGGCACAGTGGCTCAGTGGTTAACACTGCTGTCTCACAGCACCAGGGTCCCAGGTTCGATTCCAGCCTCAGGTGACTGTCTGTGTGGAGTTTGCATATTCTCCCTGTGTCTGGGTATTCCAGTTTCCTCCCACAGTCACAAAGATGTGCAGGTCAGGTTAATTGGACAGAGGGAAATGGGTCTGGGTGGGTTACTCTTCGGAGGGTCAGTGTGGACTTGTTGGGCCATAGGGCCTGTTTCCACACTGTAGGGAATCTAATCATAATCACATCATTCTTGTTTTTGGGGGACGGCAAGGTGGACTGGAGAGAGGGAGAGAGAGGTTTCGACAAGGAGCAATCACGTGTTAGAGACTCATCACAACGGAGAGATGATGGCTCAGTGGCATTATCACTGGACTGTTAACCTAGAGAACCAGGTAATGCTGGGGCAACTGGGTTCAAATCCTGCAATGGCATGTGGTGGTATTTGAATTCAATAAAAATCTGGAGTTGCTGACTGTCAGAAAATCCCGTTTGGTTCACTAATGCCCAATAGGGAAGGAAACTGCCATCCGTACCTGGACTGGCCTATGTGTCACTCCACAGCCAATATAGTTGACTCTTAGCTGCTTTCTGGATAATTAAAATTGAGTAATAAATGTTAGTCTCTCCCATAAATTAATTTTTTTAAAAGTGTAAGTCAGAGATAATTTAGCAAGTTTTGAGAAGATTTGTAGTTCAAGTTGAGGTTCTGGATGTAGGTTTGCTCACTGAGCTGGAAGGTTGGTTTTCAGACATTTCGTCACCATAATAGGTAACATCTTCAGTGAGCCTCCGAATGAAGCACCAGTGACGTAGCCCGCTTTCTATTTATGCATTTATCAACAAACACATTGACTTGGACCCATTTACCATCCCCTGAGAAAAAGAACAGGAAATGACATCAGCATAGGAAATGATGTCAGCACAGGAAATGACACCACCAACCCAAGGAAACTTAAATAAATGGATGTCCTGAAGAAGGGGGAAAAGTGAGGACTGCAGGTGCTGGAGATCAGAGTCGAGAGTGTGGTGCTGGAAAAGCACAACAGGTCAGGCAGCATCCGAGGAGCAGGAGAATCGATGTTTTTGGCATGATCTCTTTCACAGCACAGGCAAGCCTCATTCCTGATGAAGAGCTTATGCTCGAAATGTTGATTCTTCTGCTCCTCGGATGCTGCCTGACCAGCTATGCTTTTTCAGCACCACACTCTCTGTTCTGAAGAAGGGTCACTGGACCCTTCACTGCTTTTCTGATTAGATTAGATTCCCTACAGTGTGGAAACAGGCCCTTCGGTCCAAAAAGTCCACACTAGCCCTCCAAAGAGTAACGCACCCAGACCCATTTCCTTCTGAGTAATACAACTAACACTATGGGCAATTTAGCATGGCCAATTCACCTGATCTGCAGATGTGCCAATCCACATCTTTGGATTGTGGGAAGAAACCGGAGCACCCAGAGGAAACCCACGCAGACATGGGGAGAATGTGCAAACTCCACACTGACAGTAGCCAGAGGCTGGAAACGAACCTGGGATCGTGGTGCTGCGAGGCAGCTGTGCTAACCACTGAGCCACCGCGCCACTCTCCACAGATGCTACCAGACCTGCTGAGTTTCTCCAGCAATTTCTGTGTTTGTTGCAATAGAAGGTTGTGCACAAAGGAAGCACTGAACTGAACGGGCCGCTGTCACCTACCTTGGAGGTGACAAGGGACGTCATACTCAATCTCGTCGTGTCTGGAAGGGCTGAGAAATAGAGTGCCGTCCACCAGTGGGAAGAGTTCAAAGACCGGCAGGACCTTGTGGCACAGCGCACAGTTCACCACGTTCCTCTGACTGGCGCTGAGCGCAGCCAGGATGAACTTCCTCAGCTCCTCACCCTGGCCAACCTGGGCATCGTCCTCCATGCGAACGTGGTACGTGTTCATCTTGTGCTTGGGCACGTGGGTGAGCAGCTCAGAGAGGTCCAGGCGGCGCAGGAACTGCACCGGAGAGTCCAGGACGCCCAGGCGGGGAGCCGCGGCACCCAACTCCGACTGGCCGTAGCGCCCGCCCCCGCTGGGCAGCTTGCGGCAGGGCTCACCGTGAAGCGCCGTCTTGAGGAACTCGCCCAGGTGCCGGGAGCCGCGGGGCCCGCCAGCGGAGAAGGAGAGGTAGGGGTGAGCTGGGGGCGGAGGGGACGGCTCAGGGGGAGAGCCGCATGGCGACCTGAAGTGCTCCTTGTGGCTGGGAGCCTGGACGCCAGCCGCCCCCTTCTCCTGAGAGTTCTGCCGATCGGTGGAGTGCCGCCGCTGGGCATCGTGGGAGCGGGGAGCCCGGTTGAGCTTGCACTTCTTGCCCTCCTCGGGCAGCGGCTCGCCAGCCTTGGCACCCACCTTCTTCTTCTTGTCATCCTGCCTCCGCCGGGCCTGGTACCAGTCCACGTCCTTCTTCAAGTGGCCCTGGCCGCAGCGACAGGAGCAGAAGCGGAACGCCAGGTCGTAGCCCTTCTTGGTCCACATGTTCTGACGGCACTGCTTCTCGTTCCAGCTGCGGGCGCGGCCAATACAGTTGAACTGCACCAGGATGCTGCTCTCCCACTCGTAGAAGCACTGCAGGTGCATCCAGTTGCCGAACGGGCAGTGCTCGTTGTTGCAGACCACACGCTGGTAATCGTCCTTCTCCAGCTCCACCGGCCTGCCAAAGCTGCACACCAGCGGTGAGGCGCACGGAGCCTCTGTGGAACAACAACAGGCGAGAACTCATTACTGGATCCACAGCAGGGAAAGTGGGGATGCCCCATTATAGAACAACGCTCTATAAAGGTTCACGCATCAGGGTTCAAGGAGCTAAAGAACAGCAAACTTTCCCTTAACCAGCACCCTCGATAAACCAGCCAAGTATTTTTATACCTCAAATATTTCAAAGTTTACTATATTATTCTATCGAATTATTAGAATTATATTTTTATTACCTCAGTGTAAATGTGTGCAGGGCTCAATCAGTTGGTTAGACCACTTTTGGAATACAAGGTAAAAACAATGACTGCAGATGCTGAAAATCAAATACTGGATTAGTGGTGCTGGAAGAGCACAGCAGTTCACAGCAGGAATTCCTGATGAAGGGCTTTTGCCCGAAACGTTGATTTTGCTGCTCGTTGGATGCTGCCTGAACTGCTGTGCTCTTCCAGCACCACTAATCCACTTTTGGAATACAGCATTCAATCCTGGTCTCCCTGTTACAGGAAGGATGTCATGAAAGTTGAAAGGAGATCAGAAAAGGTTTACTGGGATGTTGCCAGGGTTGGAGGGTTTGAGCTTTCCCTAGAGCATCAAAGGCTGAGGGGTGACCTTACAGAGGTTATGAAATCATGAGAGGCATGGATGGGATGAATAGACAAAGTCTTTTCGCCAGGGTGGGGGAGACCAAATCTCGAGGACATAGGTTTAAGGTGAGAGGGAAAAGATTTAAAAGTGACCAAAAGGACAACTTTTTCATGCAGTGGTTGGTGTGTGTATGGAATGAGCTGCCAGAGAAAGTGCTGGAGGCTGGTACAAATACCTTTAAAAGGCATCTAGGTGGGTAACATGAATAGGAAGGACTTAGAGGGATATGGACCAAATGCCGGCCAACGGGACGAGATTAATTTAGGATATCTGGTCCACATGGACAAGTTGGACTGAGGGGTCTGTTTCTGTGCTTTACAACTCTATAACTGGCCAGACAAAATATCAATTTTGTGTTGATTCACTTTCTCCTCAAACACCACAATCTACCAAGATGTCCGAGTAGTCAATGATGGGGTGTGAGAGAAGGGTCTGTGCCGGTAAGTTTATTTAAGGTAAGGTTGCATTATTGTTTAAGTGATTGGCGCTGTAAATAAAGTATAACAATGACGTATATATCCCGCTCATTACATTTCTATTAATCAGTGTGCGTGTTTACATTGGTTACATGGCCCTTGTGATTATCCAAACTATCTGATCAACCAATATACTCCTGGTCCCATTGGCATCTGTTCACAGGTTTGCTGTACTTGTGTTCATTTTTGTATGCCTTTTCAATGTCAGGACAGCCCCAAAGCCAAGTTCACAGAATCACAAAATAAAACAAAAGAACTGTGGATGCTGGAAATCGGAAACAAAATCCAATATTGCTGGTGAAACTCATGAGGTCTGGCAGCATCTGTGGAGAGAGAGAAAGCAGAGTTCATGTTACCAGTTGAGTGACCCTTGCGCAGACGAAGGGGTCCCTGGACTCAAAATGTTAACTCTGCTTTCTCTCCGCAGGTGCTGCCTGATCTGCAGCGTTTCTCCCGCAATTTCTGTTCTTGTTTCACAAAATCAAGTAAGTGTTTACAGCACAGGAGGAGGCCATTTGGCCCAGGGTACTGGCGCTCATTAAATAGACATCATTATCTGGTCGCAAACTGCTGCTTTCTCCCCATACCCTTGCACATTAATCCAAAATAATCAGCCAATGGCCCTCTCGAATGCTTCAACTGAACCCCTGGCTGACTTGATTGGTCTACGATCAAGCCTAGGCTAAACTCCACTTGCTGTTAGTGCACGGTGATTCTGAAATATTGTCCAATAATGCAGGCTTACAATTGTGAAAGACTGGGGAAGTTTCTAGCTAACTGTGCTGCACTCTCCCAGTTGGGTATTTCCCTGACAGTAATATGCAGTGATAAAGCATGCAGAAAAAGCAGACCATCCTGAGTCCCGTTGGGAAGGTGCAGTCAGACAAGCGCGAGCTGCAGTTTAGTGCGAACCAGCACCGACCATCCTGACAGTCAGTCCATGGACACTGTCCCTCGTCCAACTCAAAGCTCTTCCCATAGTCGGGAAGTCCAACAGCCCCATTCCCAACTCGCCCACAGCTGCTCACTACTGGATTCAAACACAAGCAGAAACGTAGCTGGGGGTGGGTGGGTACCACAGTGACAGAGCAGCTCCCGGAAGAAGCAGCAAAGCATTCCGAAAGTTTTCCAGGTGGATCTCAGCAATTGTGGCCTGTTCGTACAATACAGCAGCCATACACGCATCCAAGTTTGGAGCAGGAATAGGCCACTCAGCCATTAGATCAACCACGTCTGATCTGATTACTCCATATTTCTGCAATATGACCCCCGACCCCTAGTCTTTCACCCAATCATGCTTACCAAGAGTCCACCTCTGCTTTAGATATTCAAGGACTCTGCTTTCCCTGCCTCAGACTGATCACCCTCTGAGGAAAAAAAAAGTTCATGCTTTAAATGAGCTCTCACGTAATTTTAAACAGTGACACCCCCCCCCATTCTATATTCTCCAACAATAGGAAACATCCTCGTCACACAGACACTGTCAAGAGCCCTCAAGATCTTGTATGTTTCAATCAAATTTTGTATCACACTTCTTAACTCCATAGATATAAACTAACCTTTCTTCATGGCACAATCCACCCATTCCAGTTGTTCATCCGTTAAAACCTCTGAACAGTTTCTAACGCATTCAGATCCTTCCTTAACTAAGATGACCAATTCCCTACACAGTATTCCGGAAGCGGTCACACCAGGGTCCTGTATAAGCCAAACATAACCTTCCTGCTTCTGTATTCAATTTCCCTCGCAACTAAGCCGAGTCTCAAACTCAGACATTTACAACTGGGAAGGAGACCATTTGGCCCATCTTATCTGTGCTGGCTGACAAGGAGCCATCCAGTCTAATCTCTCTTTCCAGTTCCTCGGTCTGTAACAGCGTAGGCTGGGGCCCATTGAATGCACAGATTGCTACCACCCTCTTAGACAGTGAGTACTAGACTATCACTACTCTCTGGGTGAAAATATTTTCCCTCAAATCGCACCCAAACGTATCATTCAAAACCCATCCCTCTCTTCCGCCAACACCTCCCCCACCCCAGCTATGTCCTGTTGACCATGTGCTTCATCACAATGCACCTCTTGACCACTCTAATAGAGACCACCCATTTTTATACACTTATGAGATTTTCCCCAGTGAACAATCGCAGCTTCTCTTATCTCCTTTAACCTGCTCCTTAAAACCAACCTCTTCGACAAAGCTCTCAGTCACTTGTGGTGGATATACGGAATGCTCTGCCCCAGAAGGCAGTGGAAGCCAAGTCTCTGGATCAAGAGATGGATAGAGCTCTTAAAGATAGTGGAACCAAGGGTTATGGGGATAAGGCAGGTACAGGATACTGATTGTGGATGATCAGCCATGATCATAATTAATGGTGATGCTGGCTCGAAGGGCCGAATGGCCTACTCCTGCACCTATTGTCCATTGTCTCAAATGGCACCTTACTTGGCTTGGTAACAAACTCTGAAGTTATGAAATATCTTCGACCTTTTTAAACCACTTTAGAGATGCTATTTATGAGGCCATTCAGCCCCCCCAAAGCCCACTCTGCCATTCAATAAGATGTGGTTTTGGCCTTAACTTCACTTACTTTAAATTTGTTGATTCATTTGGTGCACGTGGGTGTTGCTGCCTGGGCCAACATTTATGGCCTGTCCCTAGTTGAGCTGCCTTCTTGAACCCCTGCAGTCCACCTGCTGTGGGTTGACCCACAATGCCATTAGGGAGGGAATTCCGGGATTTTGACTCAGCGGCAGTGAAGGAACGGCGATATATTTCCAAGTCAGGATGGTGAGTGGCTTGGAGTGGAGGGGGGGGGGGTGATCTCACGTATTTACTGCCCTTGTCCCACCTGTGTCCCGTTACCCTCAACTCCCTCGGTCAGTCAAACAATCTCTGATCCTTGAATATATACACAATCCCCTGCTCTCAGCAGACAACAATTCTAAAGACTAACTACCCCATGAGAGAAAAAAATTCCAATCTCCAATTTAAATGCTGTTCCCTCCCCCACCCGTATTCTGACACTGTCCTCTTTGGTATTAAACTTCCCACAGGGAAAAATGTGAACAATATTGAGAGGTAAAGAAGATATTCTGTTCCCACGAGTTGCTATGTCAGTAACTCGGGGTCATTGGCAGCAAGAGAGCTCGGAGTGAGATGAGGAGAAACCTCAGAAACTCAGAAAGTTGTTGGGATTTGGAATGCGCTGCCTGGGAAAGTGGTGGAGGTGGATTCCATAGGAGGTTTCAAAAGAGAACTGGATTCATAGATAAAACCAATGAATTTACAGGGCAATGGAGAAGAGGACTAGCTGAATAGCTGGCACAGACATGGCGGATCGAATGGCCTCCTTCTGTACTGTAAAAATTCAATGTTTCTGTGAAACCCCTTCCAGTATCTAACCTCTCAAGTCCCCACAAAACCTTATTGTTGATTTACCTGCACAGAATCTCCAGTGGCTGCAAAGCATTTTTGGGGCATACTGAAAGTTGTGAAAGACGCTATGTAAATGCAAATCTTCCTCCCCCCCGTATTAAACAATGCCAGCTACTCTACCGGCTGAGCGAAAAGGATGTCCACTCATGGGTCTTTTAGTTCATCTGAACCATCTGCAGGGCTCAGGAAAGTTTGTAACCCACAAGTTGCTGATTTTACCCCAGCCCCAAAGCAAGAATAAGCAGTATGCTCGCCACAATTACTTTCCCCAAGTTAGAAAAACAGGAGTGTTACTGGGACAGTGTTCCTCGTACTCCATGAACTCTCCTGTCTGCACAGTTTGGCTGTCACGCCACATGTTACCGCCTCCCGTTGTGGAACAGCTCGTCCGATCATCCAGAGGGTATTCTGGCTCATCCCAAGAGAAAATCCCGCCTTCGGGGCAGAAAGAAAATAGTCTTTTTTTTTCCCCCTCAGATCTTACTGGCAAGAAGTGGGTTAAAGAGGGAATACTTGTAACTGGTTAAGATAGACATTCTCCCCAGTGGATTGATTGGCCAATCTCTCCCAATCGCATAAAAGGAGAGTGGATGGGATGGTGTTTTTGTTAGAGACAAATCACTAACCAATTTAAATACTGAACACTGTCAGAGGCCCCTAACCACACTGATATCGGATGGAACAGGAACGCTGATATCAGAGGTTATTTGCATATTTTCCTTTTTTTAATAAAACAGCCTCACTTTGCATATTTTCCATCAAAACTGAAAGTACTTTGCAAAAAAAAAGCTTCCTGCTCCGCTGTAAAATGAAAAGCGACAGGCTTTGCAAGGCTGTGACCTGCGGGACTTGGAATGGTTTAGAGGGGTTTTGTTGTTAAATTCTGGTTCTGCCCTCTCACCGTGATCGTTGCCTGTTTCCGACTGGCCCAAAGCAGCGCCTCCAGCCGCCGATCCTGCTGCTCCGGCCGACAAGGCGGCAGCTCCGGCCGCAGCCTCCTGCTCGTCTCCGCTGCTGTTGGTGCGCTTGTTTTTCCTGCCCTTGGCGTTCTTCTGGTTCGGCATGGTCCGGGGCTAGTGCAGCTCCGGGCTCGGTTCATCCGCCTCGCTGAAGCTTCTCTGGCTCCCCGCTTCCCTTGTTTATCCCTATCCGCCTCTATTAATGTATATTTGTGTGTATTCCCGTCGTCACAGCGATTCTCCACCTCCCCGTCTCTGGACAGTGCAGGCAGCGCCTACGCGCTGTGCACAGAGAAGGCGTGTCTAATGGCGCCTCCCATAACCACTGCAAGAGAATGGATCAGGCTCCCTTCCCCGGGCCAACGTTCCAAACCCTAATGTATCAATGTTCCTTCCCCGGGCCAACGTTCCAAACCCTAATGTATCAATGTTCCTTCCCCGGGCCAACGTTCCAAACCCTAATGTATCAATGTTCCTTCCCCGGGCCAACGTTCCAAACCCTAATGTATCAATGATCCTTCCCCAGGCCAACGTTCCAAACCCTAATGTATCAATGTTCCTTCCCCGGGCCAACGTTCCAAACCCTAATGTATCAATGTTCTCTCCCCGGGCCAATGTTCCAGACCCCAATGGATCAATATGCCGTGTCCGCTTTCGCTCCAAAGATGCGACAGCATCTATTTTCCTTCCCCATTTCGCTGAAATCACTTCGCTGTCAGCTCCTCACCTTCCTTGTCCGACTGGTTTGAGCTGCGCCAGCGCATTCCACGCAAGGATTGGTTTGCTCCGCTGTCAGTCAAACGGATGTCCAGAAATGGGACCTCCCCCCTATGTATAAAATGGACCAGGCAGGTAAACAAAGCATGCAATTTCCCTTCCCACGTGGTCAAAGATGCCCACCAACGCATCTGGTCCACATCCCGCCCCTCCGCCCTCAAACTCCACCCCTCCAACAAGGACAGAACACCCCCCACCCCCACCCCGTGCTAATCTTCCACCCTACTAACCTTCGCATAAACCACATCGTCGGACAACATTTCCACCACCTCCAAACAGACCCCACCACCAGGGATATATTTCCCTCTCCACCCCTTTCTGCCTTCCACAAAGACCGTTCCCTTCGTAACTACCTGGTCAGGTCCACACCTCCCAACAACCCACCCTCCCATCCTGGCACCTTCCCCTACCACCGCAGGAATTGCAAAACCTGCGCCATACCTCTTCCCTCACCTCCATCCAAGGCCCCAAAGGAGCCTTCCACATCCATCAAAGTTTTACCTGCACATCCACTAATATCATTTATTGTATCCGTTGCTCCCATTGCGGTCTCTACATAGGGGAGACTGGATGCCTCCTAGCAGAGCGCTTTAGGGAACATCTTCGGGACACCCACACCAATCAACCACACCACCCTGTGGCCCGACATTTCAACTCCCCCCTCCCACTCTGCCGAGGACATGGAGGTCCTGGGCCTCCTTCACTGCCACTCCCTCACCACCAGACGCCTGGAGGAAGAACGCCTCATCTTCCGCCTCATTTCCCCTTCCCCCACCTCACCCCAGTTCCAACCTTCCAGCTCAGCACCGCCTCATGACCTGTCCTACCTGCCTATCTTCCTTTCCACCTATCCACTCCGCACTCCTGTCTGACCTATCACCTTCATCCCCACCCCCATTCACCTATTGTACTCTACACTACTTTCTCCCCATCCCCATCCCCCTCCCATTTATCTCTCCTCCCTGCAGGCACCCTGCCTGTATTCCTGATGAAGGGCTTTTGCCCGAAACGTCGATTTTCCTGCTCCTCTGATGCTGCCTGACCTGCTGTGCTTTTCCAGCACCACTCTAATCTAGACTAAGGTAAACAAGGCATGTTTCACAGACAGCAGGCTTTTGGTCTGAGCATGTTTTCAACAGGCGGTTGCATTTTACGCCAGCTATTCTCTGATACATCCACCCCGATGGATTTAGTTCAGTAAGGCACATTTTTAACGCTATGCTTCCTTCGTAAAATTGAGGGATATATATCCTTCAATGTCGGCATAATGTGCAAGGCATATAGGTTTCTAACAATACCGTATGATCCTCACTACGTTTACAATAATGTTTATTATTTGACATACTCATTAGATGTTCAACATACATTCTAAAGCATTTAGCACAATTTCATTTTAAAAATCCCACAGTATACAAGCAGGCCATTCAGCTCAACAAGATTAGAGTGTTGCTGGAAAAGAACAGCAGGTCAGGCAGCATCCGACAATCAGGAAAATCGATGTTTTGGGTAAAATCTCTTCATCAGAAATGCTCTTGGATGCTGCCTGACCTGATGTGCTTTTCCAGCACTACTCCAATCTTGACTCTAATCTCCAGCGTCTGCAGTACCCACTTTCACCTATTCAGCTCAACAAGTCCACCCAGACCCACCCCACCCATTACCCTGCATTTCCCATGACTTATGGATTTAGCCTGCACATCCCTGGACACTAGAGGGCAATTTAATATGGTAAATTCACCTGAACTGCACATCTTTGGATTGTGTGAGGAAACCAGAGCACCCAGAGAAAAACCACACAGACAGGGGGTGGATGTACAAACTCCACACAGAGAGTCACCCAAGACTGGAATTAAACTGGGTCTCTGGCACTGGGGGGGGCAGCAGAACTAACCACTGAGCCACCATGCCACCCTTTTCCAGCCCCTCTATACTCTAAAGAACATTAGATCGTGTTCTTTCCACATTGCCCCTTTGGAGCACTGGCCCCAAGCTCAGTGCATCCCCCGATACATTTTTCTAGGCCTTGGACTGTGCTAGTGTGCAACACACCGAAATCACAGGCTGTATGTTCCAGAGAAGATTGGACATAAAATGTAAATATACATTGTTAATGTAACCTGTTGTGGTAAGTGTAGTAAGGGACTTAATGCACTGTCATTTTAGATTAGATTACCTACAGCATGGAAACAGGCCCTTCAGCCCAACCAGTCCACACTGACCCGCCGATGAGTAACCCACCCAGACCCATTTCCCTCTGACTAATGCACCTAACACTATAGGCAGTTTACCATGGCCAATTCACCTGACCTGCACATCTTTGGACTGTGGGAGGAAACCCACGCAGACACAGAGAGAATAGGCAAACTCCACACAGACAGTCACCCAAGGTTGGAATTGAACCTGGGACCCTGGTGCTGTGAGGCAGCAGTGCTAATCACTGAGACAAGTCAGTATTGCACTATATGTGCTTCTTTATTCTTTTATTGAATGTGGACCGTGCTGGTAAGGCCAGCATTTGTTGCCTGTCCCAAACAACACTTCAAGTGAATGACTTGCTAGGCCATTCCACAGGACAGTTAAGAATCAGTCACGTTGCTTTGGATCTGGAGTCACGTGTAGGCCAGACCAGATGAAGACGGCAGATTTTCCTTTCCGAAAGGACATGAGTGGAACCAATTGGATTTTTACAAGAATCGACAACAATTTCCTGGTTACCATTAAACTAGGTTTTAATTCCAGATTTATTAATTGAATTCAAGTTTCTAACAATTCAGCATGTTGCTCACTGCATTTACTGCCAAGGTGAGATTCAAACCTGGACAATTGACCCAGGTATCTGGATCACTCATGCAGTAATGTTAACACATTGGCACTGCCTCCCTCATTGTCAAGGGAAATAAATTGAAATTGAAATATTATATAACATACTTTTACAAATTTAATGAAGTCCATATACTTTGGGGAAAGGAATGTGTCTTTCTGAGCTGCAAAAGAAAACAAATTTGGGACAAAACCCTGAAATGTGAACTGTGTTGAATATTTCCAATATTTTCAGTTTTTATGGATGTAGGTTTGCTCGCTGAGCTGTAAGGTTCATTTTCATTTGAAAACTAACCTTCCAGCTCAGAGAGCAAACCTACATCCAGAGCCTCAACCTGAGCTACAAATCTTCAGTTTTTGTTTCAGGTGTACATTACACATTTTTCTTCTGTCAAAAGGCTACAGCAATGGATCTCAACACACATACACGTAGGAGTATTTAAACATCACTTTAACTGGAATGTCAGGCTTGTGAGGAAAGTGGATTTTTTAGGGTTGGTGGAGAGTACAATATATGAAGAACAGTCTTACAATCCCCGCAGGGAGCAGATTTGCCAAAACAGCCCCACTGAAGAAATTACGATTCCACTTCCGTAAAGTGAATGAGAACAGACACAACTTGCACAAGAATTAACAAATAATAATTCAAATGTTCACTTTACATTTTCAACAAAACAATGTCTTATGCAATGACAAGATTTATTTATAGCATTCTGTAAGTCCACACGATGCTGCTCTTTATTCGTGCTGTATAAGCCAGGAGTCCTATCTGACAACAGTTTCCACCTCAAAGTTTCACGAATACAATTATTATAAGTAAGATGATTTTCATAGAATCCCTACAGTGTAGAAACAGGCCATTTGGCCCAACAACTCCACACCAACCCTCTGAAGAATATCCCACCCAGCCCCATTCCCTATTACTCTACATTTGGAAGTGGCTGATCTGTGAAGTGTGATGTTATTGGTTGGTTCCTTGGAAAGAAATGCTGAAAAAGACTGTTGTGACCTGAGGGAGAGAGCGTTCACAGAAATGATGTGGGTGGCACGGTGGCTCAGTGGTTAGCACTGCTGCCTCACAGTGCCAGGGACCCAGGTTCAATTCCAGCCTTGGGTGACTGTCTGTGTGGAGTTTGCACTTTCTCCCCATGTCTGCGTGGGTTTCCTCTGGATGCTCTGGTTTCCTCCCACAGTCCAAAGATGTGCAGGTCAGGTGAATTGGCCATGCTAAATTGCCCATAGTGTTAGGTGCTTTAGTCAGAGGGAAATGAGTCTGGGTGGGTTTCTCTCTGGAGGGTCGGTGTGGACTGATTGGGTCGAAGGGCCTGTTGCCACACTGTAGGTAATCTAATCTAATCTCCCTGACTAATGCATCTAACCTGAACACTACGGGCAATTTAGCATGGCCAATTCACCTAACCTGCACAACTGTGGACTGTGTGAAGAAACCCACGCAGACACGGGAAGAAAGTGAAAACTCCACACAGACAGTCACCCGAGGGCGGAATCGAATCCGGGTCTCTGACACAGTGAGGTAGCAGTGCTAACCACTGAGCCAACATGCCACCCACATCATTTCTGTGAACTCTCTCTCCCTCAGGTCACAACAGCCCACAGAGCAGAGCTTTTCAGCATTCCTTTCCAACCAATAACATCACACTTCACAGATTGGCCACTTCTAGATAAACACCCAACTCTTCAAGGTGATCACATAACTTTCCAGACCTGAGACCTTTTTAAGCCAGCTCACACAATACTTTCAAGGGTCCTGTCTCCTTTTCCACCAAATAGGAAAAGCTGATCTCTTCCCGAGAATGATCTGTGTTCTCTCCTCACAAGATTAGATTAGATTCCCTACAGTGTGGAAACAGGCCCTTCAGCCCAACCAGTCCACACCAACTCTCCGAAGAGTAACCCACCCAGACTCATTTCCCTCTGACTAAAGCACCTAACACGATGGGCAATTTAGCATGGCCAATTCACCTAACCTGCACATCTTTGGACTGTGGGAGGAAACCAGAGCACTCAGAGGAAACCCACACAGACAGGGGGAGAATGTGCAAACTCCACACAGACAGTCACCCAAGGCTGGAATTGAACCTGGGTCCCTGGCACGGTGAAGCAGCAGTGCTAACCACTGAGCCACTGTGCTACCCCAAGTATTCTCTCTGTTTCTATTTCTATATATCGGAGTGCTTCACCTTTGTGTACAATCCTTAGGAGCATAGGAACAGGAGTAGACCATTCAGCCCCACATGTCCGTTCCACCATTCCACCATTTAATTAAATCATGACTGATCTGTGGCCTAACTCCATATATATGCTTAGACCTATATCTCTTAATATCTTTGCTTAACAACAATTTATCTATTTCAGATTTAAAATTAATAACTGATCCAGCATCCACTGTCATTTGCGGAAGAGAGTTCTGAACATCTAATACTCTTTGTGTGTAGAAGTGCTTCCTAACATCTCTCCTGAATAGTCTGGCCTTAATTTTCAGACTATGCCCCTAGCTCTAAAATCTAAACCAGTGGAATTGTTTATCTTTATCTACCCTGTCTTTTCCTGTTACATCCCAATGACTGAGGAAATTTCCCAGGCATTTTATGCAGAATCAGTTGTATGCCATCTCCATCCAGTCCCAAAGCACAACTCCAATCTAATCCTCAGAAACGACTTACCTCCCTATTGGAATTTCTGTTACATGATCATTGTGACTGAGACCAGCTTTCAATTCCAGATCTTGAATTGAATTTAAATTCCACGTGTTATCATGCTGGGAGTGGAACTCCTGTCACTGGAACATTAATTAGTGTGGGCCCCTAGATTTCCAAATTTGTGGTACGATCAGGATCCCACCACCTCCCCACAGCAAGTATTTAGTAAACCAAATGTTACATTGACATTTAGTGCACAGAGTTGGAGTACAAGGAGTTTTGCTATCATTATACAGTTGTTTGGTAGGACAGCATCGAGGTACAGGTTTGTTCTCATTGCCTAAAGAAGGACATCTTTCACTTAAAGGGGCTACAGATTGACTTTTGAGATGAAATACTGACTGAATAGAATGGACCTGTTCTCTCGGGAGCTTTGACGAATGAGAAACAATCTCATTGAGACATTCAAGATCAGAGGGCTTAACAGGTTATCTTTATATATCTTGTCTTTTCCTGTTAATATCTTGAAGACTATGATCAGATCACCACTTCCTTTATAATTTCTAAAGAAAACAGGCCTAATTTGTATAATCTCTCTTCATAATTTAACCTCTTAAATCCAGATATCATTCTTATACACCTACATTGTACTCCCTCCAAAGCCAATATATCCTACCTAAGGTGTAGTGCCCAGATCCCTGTACACAGTGCTCCAACCCTCTAACTAGGGTTTTGTATGACCACAGCATAACTTCTGCATTCTTATCCTCCAGTCTTCTGGATAAAACGGGCAGCATTCCATTAGCTATCTTCATAATTTTTCTGCACCTGTTTATGACATTTTACATTTTAATGCACCTCAGTCTCTTTGAATATCCACTGTATTTAACTTCATGCCATCTAGAAAGTTCCCAGATTCATCCTTTTTTGGTCCAAAATGGATGACCTCACACTTATTTACATTGAACTCTAACTACCACAGTTTTGCCCAATCACATAGTCTATCAATATCCCTTTGTAATTTTATGCTATTGTCTATAATGTCTGCAACATCACCTAACTTTGTGCCTTCATCATATTTGGATATATGCCTTTCTATGCCATTATCAAAGTCATTAATAAGTCATTTTAATCCTCTGAGGAAAAACAGTATGGAGTCATACAGCACGAAAATAGGCCCTTCGGCCAGACTCGTCCCTACCGACCAGATTTCCTAAACATAACTAGTCCCACTTGGCTAATTTACTCCAAATCGCTCAACATCTTTCCCATCTATGTAAGTGCCCAAATGTCTTTTAAATGTTGTATATGTACCCACCCCTACCACTTCCTCTGACAGCTTGTTCTGTATACGCAATGTGTGAAAACATTGCCCCTAAGGTCCCTTTTAAATCTTTCCCCTCTCATCTTAAAGCTATGGCCTCTGGTTTGGACTTCCTCATCCTGGAGAAAGGACTTTGGCTCTTCACCTTATAGATGATTTTAATTAATTCTTCTCATTTCTGTCCCAAAAGGGCAATCCTATTTTTTAAACTCACCCATAAAAGTAAACATTATTTTCGTCCGTAGCTTGGTCAAGACCATTCAGAATCTTATACATTTTAATTAGGTCACCTCTCACTCATTCAAACTCTAGTGAAAACAGGCACAGTCTGTCTATTGTCTCCTCATGACATCACCCATTCAATCTCAAAACCTCAGAAAGCAGTTTACCATCAATTACTTTTGCAGTTTTATCCCTGTTCCAGTGTAGGAAATCTATTACACAGCATGCTCTCAGAGACAGCAGTGTCAGCAAGTTAATCTGTGGGAGAAATGTTGGTTAGATTACATTAGATTAGGTTAGGTTTTATTGTCACTTGTACTGAAGTACAGAGAACAGTGAAAAGTTTACAACGTCATCACTCACGGCACCATTTTGGATTTTAAAAAGTATAAAATAAAGAAATAAGTTAGAAGTTCAACATTACAGTTTTTCTCAGTGTAAAGGAATAAATAAGGAATAAGGTTGAAGTTCCAAATCACAGTCCTTCTATAGCTGGGCTTCCTCGTGAGGCCTTGATCTCTCTCCCACACTGATCTCGATCTCTCGATCCCCACACCTCCACGCTGCCAATCTCCATCCTCTCTCTCCCACTCTGGACTCGATCTCTCAATCCCCACACATCCCTGTTGCTGATCTCCATCCTCTCTCTCCTGCACTGGACTCGATCTCTCGATCCCCACACCTCCACGCTGCCAATCTCCATCCTCTCTCTCCCACTCTGGACTCGATCTCTTGATCCCCACACTTCCATGCTGCCAATCTCCATCCTCTCTCCTGCACTGGACTTGATCTCTTGATCCCCACACCTCCCTGTTGCCGATCTCCATTCTCTCTCTCACACTGGACTTGACCTCTTGATCCCCACACCTCCCCGTTGCTGATCTCCATCCTCTCTCTCACGCCCTGGACTCGATCTCTTGATCCCCTGCCCTGCCATCTTGCCACTGACCACCATAGAGTCTTACACTCGGAAACAGATCCTTCGGTCCAACCATTCCATGCTGAACATAATCCCAAACTAAATTAATCCTACCTGCCTGCACCAGGTCCATATCCCTACAAACCCTTCCTATTCATGTACCTACTTTTAAACATGTCTTTTAAACATTGTAATTGTACCTGCGTCCACCACTTCAACCACTCTCTGTGTAAAAAGTTTGCCTCTCATGTATTTTTAAAAAATCTGTCTCACCTCAAATATGTGCCCCGTGGTCTTGAAATCCCCCTTCCTAAGGCAAAGACGCCAACCATTAACTCTATCTATACGTCCCATTACTTTATAAACTTCTATCAGGTCACCTGTCAACTTCCTATTCTCCAGTGAAACAAGTCCCAGCCTATCAGGTCTTTCTTTATAACTCAAGCCTTCTATACCCAACAACGTCCTGGTAAATCTCTTCTGAACCCTCTCCAGCTTGATTATATCCTTCCTATAACTGGGCGACCAGAACTGGACACAGGACTCCAGAAGAAGCCTCACTAATGTCCTCTTCTATCTCCCACGTGGGGCTAGATCTCTCGCGCCTCCGCGTTCCCATCTCGTTGCCAACCGTCTTTTGAGATCACCAACCACCTCACCACAAGCTGCCAGAGTATCACTGAAGTGTGGAATGTGTGGCTGCTCCGAGCAGATGGAGGGAACGGCTCCAGAGCTGGAGGGTCGGGGTGGTCATAGTTTAAGGGTTAGGTATTACCCATTAGAAGAACATCCCCACTGTTACAGATTAGTTCTTTGGAATCTCTTACTTCTATCCAACACGACAGACCTGGCCTTGGTTTAACATCTTGTCAGAGGAGCACCCCAAAGTTATAAAGCATTAGTGTAGAAAGCATGGAATGTTCTGGTTCAGAGCTGCAACGCCACAAAGTAACACTAGAGGTGTTACAGATCACACAGTCAGTAGAAGGAGTTCATTTCTGGCTGTGAAGTTACTAAAAAGAGCTGTGAGAGCAGGAAAACCAACAATAACGAGAGACTTCAGTCAACCAAATAGTAATTCAGAAAGCACAAGAAAAGTTTAGAGTCAGCTGACACATACAGGGTAATGCTTCGCTCTGTTAAAGAAACTAACTCATCCTTAATCACCTTCAGGGAATGATAAAAATTCTGCTCAGCCCTTTTGTGTCCTTTTCACGTCTTACTCCCTTGCTCTTTCCTGATAGATATGACCTTGGCACGGCGCTTGTTAATTACTTTATTTTTTGTTCATTCACAGGACGTAGACGCATTGGCTTGGCCAGCATTTATTGCCTTCTGTCGTTGCCCAAACTAAGAGTTGCGGGTCTGGAGTCTCATGCAGGCCAGACCAAGTAAGGACTGCAGTTTCCTTCCCTCAAGGACATCAGTGAACCAGATGGGATTTTGCCAACAGTTGAAAATGGTTTCATGGACATCGTTCAACTCTTAATTCCAACATTTTTATTGAATTCAAATTCTACCATCTGCTGTGGTGGGAGTTGAAATGAACCCCAGAACATTAGCTGGGTCCATTACCGGGATTAATAGCGATGACACCACAAATCCATCACCTCCCTTAACATCAGATGGATGCCATATCATCTCTCAGGGAGAAGAAATCACAGAATAACATTTTATATGATCTGGAATTCGTAATTACCTATAAACAAAAACACAATAAAAGTCATACATTTAAAATGAATAAATTCAACGATTAAAGATTTAATTAAAGCAGCTCTGTAACTCTTCCAAAGCCAAAGGTATAATGCTGAACATGCAGGGCAAATATGTGACCAAAGCAAACTGAACTTTAAATGATTTACCGAGAAAAGATCCATCGGGGGACAGGCGATAGGATGAATCAGAGGGGCAAAGAGAGACTTGGACATGGACATTGTAAGTGAGGCTCTGCAATTAAGTACCACATCAGTTGGAGAAGCCTGGGAACCTATGACCAGTCTTTGAATTGAGGATGAGAACAAACTGCGAAGTATTTTGAGAAACTGCTTCCTCAAAGGGAAGACTTTCTCATGAGTGAAGCGGAGAAAGATAAGCAGAATCCTATTTTTCCACAGGAAGTTGCAATGTTTCCTGCTCAATCTCGGCGACCCCACTTCAAAACGTACAGCACTTTGGGATATGATGAGGACGTGAAAGATGTTATATAAATACAAGTCTGATTCAGGAAAATGATTTTTTTGTCTTGATGTTTATAAATTATGATGCTATGGTACTTACATTTCATTAACCTCCGCAGGTAAATCCCAAATTTAGTAATGGTCAATAAATGCTGTTCCACATCTCATGAACAAGGAATGAAAAGAAACATCACTGACAATGGCCTTTTCCAAATCCTAGTCTTTAGGTCTCCATTCACCACAATTTGAGCTTCTACAACCAATAAAACCATTACTCTCTCAATCTTGACCATTCTCCCAGAATGGCATTTATCCTAAAGGGAACCGACTTGGACAACTTTAGACATCCACTGTCAGATCTGGCTTCCACTTCCACATCCCTCACTCAGGAAAAAGAGAATATTGTAGAGGAGAAGACAGAGGTACGAGATATTAGACTAGAAAGGATCAAGGTTAGTTACAAACAGGTGTTATCAATTCTAGAAGGAGTCCCCTGAGCCGGATGGGATTTATCCGAGGATTCTCTGGGAAGCAAGGGAGGAGGTAGCAGAGCCTTTGGCTTTGATATTTGAGTCGTCATTGTCTACAAGTTTAGTACCAGAGGACTGGAGGATTGCAAATGTTGTGCCCTTGTTCAAGAAGGGCAGCAGAGATGACCCAGGTAATTACAGACCAGTGAGCCTTACTTCTGTAGTAGGAAAGGTTTTGGAAAGGATTATAAGAGATAAGATTTATAATTATCTAGCAAGCAACAATTTGATTTCAGATAGTCAACATAGTTTCGTCAAGGGCAGGATGTGTCTCACAAGCTTTATTGAGTTTTTTGAGAAGGTGACCAAGCATGTAGATGAGGGTAGAGCAGTTGACATGGTATACATGGACTTCAGTAAAGCCTTTGATAAGGTTCCACATGGTAGGCTGTTGGAGAAAATGCAGAGGCATCGAATTGAGGGTGATTTAGTAGTTTGGATTAGAAACTGGCAAACTGAAAGAAGGTTGATATAAAATATTCAGCCTGGAGTCTGGTTACTAGTGGTGTGCCACAAGGATCTGTTTTGGAACCACTGCTGTTTGTCATTTTTATAAATGACTTAGACACAGGCATAGGTGGATGGATTAACAAATTAGCGGAGGACACTAAAGTCGGTGGAATAGTGGACAGTTTGGAAGAATGTTACAGGTTGCAGGGGGACTTGGATAAACTGCAGAATTGGGCTGAGAGGTGGCAAATGGAGTTCAATGCACCTACATGTGAGGTGATGCACTTTGGGAAGAATAACAGGAAGGCAGAGTACTGGGTCAATGGATAGATTCTTGGTAGTGTGGATGTGCAGAGGGATCTTGGAGTCCATGTACATAGATCCCTGAAAGTTGCCACCCAGGTTGATAGTGCTTTTAAGAAGGCATACGGTGTGTTAGGTTAGATTAGATTAGATTGCTTACAGTGTGGAAACAGGCCCTTCAGCCCAACAAGTCCACACCGACCCGCCGAAGCGCACCCACCCATACCCACCCCCCTACATTTACCCCTGCATCTAACACTACGGGCAATTTAGCATGGCCAATTCACCTAACCTGCACATTTTTCGACTGTGGGAGGAAACCGGAGCACCCAGAGGAAACCCACGCAGACACGGGGAGAATGTGCAAACTCCACACAGTCAGTCGCCTGAGGCGAGAATTAAACCCGGGTCTCTGGCGCTGTGAGGCAGCAATGCTAACCACTGTGCCACCGTGTCACCCACGGTTTCATTGGTAGAGGGATTGAGTTCTGGAGCTGCAATATCATGCTGCAACTATACAAAACACCAGTGTGGCCGCACTTGGAATATTGTGTACAGTTCTGGTGCCCATATTTCAGGAAGGATGTGGAAGCATTGGAAAAGGTGCAGAGGAGATTTACCAGGATGTTGCCTGGTCTGGAGGGAGGGTCTTATGAGGAAAGGCTGAGAGACTTGGGTCTGTTCTCATTGGAAAGAAGAGGGCTAAGGGGGGATTTGATAGGGTAGACAGTGAAAGTCTTTTTCCTAGGATGATGACGTCAGCTTGTACGAGGGGCCATAACTACAAATTGAGGGGTGATAGATTTAAGACAGATGTCAGAGGCAGGTTCTTTCCGCAGAGTGGTAAGGGTGTGGAATGCCCTACCTGCCATTGCAGTCAACTCAGCCACATTAGGGAGATTTAAACAATCCTTAGATATGCACATGGATGATGATGGGATAGTGCAGGGGGATAAGCTGAGAATAGTTCACAGGTCAGTGCAACATTGAAGGCCGAAGGGCCTGTTCTGCGCTGTATTGTTCTATGTTCCATGTTCTAATCCTTCAAATCAAATGTCTGTCCCCACTATGTACTATTTAAAAAGGAGGAGTTGCATTTAAGACAATGGGTCATTGTCTTTGGAATGCTCTTCGTCAAAAGTGGTGGAAGCAGAATCATTGAACAACTTGAAGAAAGAGGTGGACAGATCAAATGGGTGAAAGGTAATCGGGGAAAGGCAGGAATGTGGACTAACCCTGATCTTATTGAATTGTGTGGCAGGTTGAGAGGGCCAAATGACCTATTCCTGTTCCTAACTCATTTTTAGATGTGATGCATAAGCAAAAACCTGTACCAATTAAATATTTGGAAAACTGAAGCCATTGTTTTCAATCCCCGCTCCAAACTCTCTTCCCTAACTATGGACTTCAACCCTCTTCCCTTGCACATATCCAAGTCTAAGCCATTCCGAGATGGCCTTCCAACCACACATCTGCTATTTCCACCTCAACAACATTTCCTGACTTTGTTTGTGTCTCAGCAAATACTCTGCCAAACTCTCAATCCTCCTTCTGTTACCTGTGGACTTGGCTATTCCAATGCACTCCCAACTGGTCTCCCACTTGCTACTTACCATAAACCTGAGGCTGTCTGCTACCTGTCTCTTCACTCACACTGGGTCCCATTCACCTGTCACCCATTTGTCTCCCGACCCACATTAATAATTTTATAATTCTCAGCCTTGCTTTCAAATCCCTGTTCCTCCCTATCTCTGTAATCTCCTCCATCATCACAATCTTTGTCATATCTGGACTCCTCCATCTCTGGGGTCTTGCATGTTCCCAGTTTTCATTGCTCCTCCATTGGTTGCCATCCTTTCCGATGCCAACACTCAAAGCTCCTAATGCCATCCCACAACCTTTCTACGGCTGGATTTTCTTTCTTTGCCACTATGACACTCCTTATAACTTACGTCTTTGCTCAAGCCTTTGGTCTTCCATCCGGCAGCTCCTACGTGGCTCAGTGTTGAACTTTGTTGACACTGTTCCTGTGCGTTGTTGTGAGATATTTTAATCCATTAGAAGAACTATGTAAATGCAACTGCCTCAGTTGTAATCGCACCATCCATTTCAGCTCACTTCCAAGGTAAAGGAACTCTCTTCTTTTCAAAATAGGCTTGAAGTAATTAAAATTTCTGCTGGAATCCCGATAACTCTTTTTAAAATTATTATTATTATTACACTCCTAATAACTTTCTACAAGACCATAGGACTGCTCTCTCATTAAAGAAAGACAACTGATAGTTGTTTAATCTGAAGGTCACTGTGCCTCAAGTGAAGGGAGAGATTGAGAAGGAGAATACTTGACACTGAGCTCAGCTGGTGTAAACTTTGAACGCACATTGTTAGTGTCACTCTGCATCAGCTGTCCAGCCAACTGAGCTATACCGACCCCCCCTCCTACCAATGCTGTACTGTCCCTGATCCTGTTTCAATTCCTTTCCTTTATTTGAAAAGATATTCACAAAAAGCTTCACTTCTTTTCCACCAGCACTCCAGTTTGGGATTAACAATAATTTCTCATTCTAAGATAATATTGTTAGACTCCTTTTCTTAGGAATGCTGACAACACATGTTACTCCATCAAAAGACCTCTCAGCACTTTGACTAGGAGAAAGTGAGGACTGCAGATGCCGGAGATCAGGGTCGAGAGCGTGGTGCCAAAAAAGCACCCGATGAAGGGCTTCTACTCAAAACGTCGATTCCCCTGCTCCTCGCATGCTGCCTGACCTGCTGTGCTTTTCCAGTACCACACTCTTGACTCTCAGCATTTCGGACCTTGATGCATGCTTCCTGAAGACTGCCTTCCTAGCACAGACTGAGAAATGAAAGTCATATCTGGAAAGTTATCCCTGTAGCCCTGTGGGTAGTCTCACTAGCAACTCTGGGTAACTTCGTTCTTACTTGGAATTGTTTTGTGGTTTTTGGAAGGTGATTACTAACTTGAAACACAGAAAATTATCTATGTTTAACTTAGAATTCCTAGAGCCCAAATTTGCAGCAAATAACATTGGGTGGCACAGTGGCTCAGTGGTTAGCACTGCTGCTTCATAGCACCAGTGACCCAGGTTCAATTCACAGCCTCAGGCAACCATCTGTGTGGAGTTTGCACATTCTCCCTGTGCTTGTGTGGGTTTCCTCCCACCCTCCAAAGATGTGCAGGTCAGGTGAATTGACCATGCAAAGTTGCCCCATAGTGTTAGATGCATCAGTCAGAGGGAAATGGGTCTGGGTGGGTTATGTTTGGAGGTTTGGGGTGGACTTGTTGGACCAAAGGGCCTGTTTCCACACTGTAGGGAATCTAACCTAAACATTAAAGTAGGTGTATGTAAATCTCGCTGTTTCATCTTACCTCCCACAAAGAACAATGAAAATGTATCTGAAAAAGACGTTTACATCATGTATCAAGATTATTTTCTGACTACTTCTGTGTAAAACTAACAGCCATAGCATGTTAACCTTAAATATATAATGAGTGATGTTTTTATACATTACAGATCCTGCAGTGGCGACAAAACATGTAGAATGACATTTTCGTTCCCAGTACTTTTCACATCGTACTTTGGTTCCTTTTAAGCTTCTGTAAAGCAGATGTTACAGCTGCGGCAAGCTCAGTGCCAAGCTTAAACAAAACGACTCCAGATTTCTCCTCGACAGCCAACTTTTAAACTCTCCAACAATGTAGTTGATGCAACCAATATTGTATTTCAAAAGCTGGAACACTGCCTTTCTAATTCTTTGCTTCAAACCCCTGCAGCAGTGTGATGAATGATTTCTAGCTTTGGTCACAGAAGGTAAAGAGAATTCTGCTTCTGCACATCTGTACTTTTGCATGTTTTCTTCAGCTCTGCAAATACTACCAAGAACTTTCCTCAGTTTGCATTTGCACTGTCTGGGACATGATTCCTTTATATGTGAATTAAAATCTGTTGCCTGTAGGATCATGTAGTTGCGTTTCTCCTCTGTGCTGACCTTAGCTGTCTGTGTGCTTTGCTGTTTCACTGTAGTTTCAACAATGGACCACATTGTATTTCAAACAGCATTTCCATGCTTTCCACTTTGTCCCAGAGCTGGTCTATTTTTGCTGATCAAAATTCTGTCAACTTGATTAGCAACAGGGGTCATCGCTGTAGTTTCTTTGTCTATCGTGAAATCAGTCCTGAAATCAGCATCAATCCTCATAATTAAAACTTTTGAGCTTTTGTTGAAGCAGTTCTCACATTTCACTTGGTTTTGATTACAAGCTCCTTCGATCCAAGTCCCATCTCCAGAGAATGTCGATGTCTGTGGGGCACAACTGATAATAGTTCAAAACGCATGATTCACAGGTCCACTCAAATAGCTGTAATGGTCTGTCACTGCTACACTTGCAACAATGCTATCCCCAGTGCTATGGACGAGGTCAGACCACTCAAAACATTCTTAAGCAGGCAGCCCAGACCAACGGTCTTTTCGCATCAGAGAGCGGTGGGCGCTGGGCGGAAGTGAAGGCAGAGCACAAAGCTGGTCGGGAAGGTAAGTGATTGTTATTAGAGTGGGTGTGTTCCAGACCCCAGGTCCTACAAAGTAGGGCCTCCCTCCCTCCCTCCTCCTCTAACCTAAATTAAGAGTCCACAGACTTGCCCCAAAAAGAGGGTCCAAGGAAGTTCCTGTGGATTGAAGAGTGAGGCTTTAGCTCAGGAATCTTTGACAAGGAGGTTGAGTGAAGTTGAAGAGGGTGAAGACATGACTGCCCAGCTGGTTCAGTGCGCTACGTGCTTGATGTGGGAGGTCAACGACTCTGGTGTGTCTGGCTCATATATGTGTGGAAAGTGTGCGCACGTTCAGCTACTGACAGAGCATATTGCAGCGCTGATGAAAGAACTCAAGGACCTTAGGCTCATCCGAGAGAATGAGATCTTTCTGGACAAGACCTTCAGCGAGGTTATTACACCAATCATACCAGAAGAGAGCAGACGATGAGGAAGGCAGAGAGGAGACAGGTGCAAGAGACCTTGGGAGAAGTACCTGTCAGGAACAAGTTGAATCTTTTGGAAACAGTAGAAGCAGATGACACTGCCAGTCCGTGAGGCGGCCAGATCTGTCAATCAAAAGTTAGCGTGAAGGCAGAGCGGAAGAGTCGGACATCGCACAGAGCCGTGGTAATAGGGGACTCCATAGTGAGAGGAACTGACCGTGGTTTTTGTGGCAGCAGGCGGGACTTAAGGATAGTGTGTTGCCTTCCTGGTGCCAGGATTAAGGACATCACAGACAGAGTGCAGGAAATCCTCAAGGACGAAGGTGAAGAGCCAGAGGTGGTGGTACATGTCGGCACAAATGATGTCAGGAAGAAGTGGAGGAACATACTACAGCGGGACTTCGGAGAACTAGGAAGAAGGCTGAAAAGTAGGACGTCCAGGGTGGTTATCTCCGGTTTGCTTCCAGTTCCTTGGGCTGGTGGTGGCCAGGAACAGGGAGATAATGGACTTGAACGTGTGGCTGGGGAACTGGTGCAGGAAGCAAGGATTTAAATTCTTAGATCACTGGGGTATGTTTTGTGGTAAGCATAAATTCTACAAGAGAGACGGTTTGCACCTTAATAGGTTGGGGACCAGCATTCTGGCAGGCAGGTTTGCTACTGCAACACCGCCACATTTAAACTAAGTAACGGGGGGAGGGGACAAACTGGATGTTTAAGAAGGAAATTGAAGGGAAAGTTAAAACAAGAGAAATCAAGAAAGACAACTGTATCAATGAGGCAGAAAACTCATCAAGGGATCATGCTGTAAGGTTGAGTGAAATAGGAGTTGATGGGAAAGGTGAGGGCAGTAACAAATTAAAAATACTATACATGAATGCACGAATCATTAGAAATAAGATGAGCTTGAGGCTCTTTTGGAAATTGGCAGATACGATATTGTGGGGATAACTGAGACGTGGCTTCAAGTGGACAGGGCCTGGGAAATGAATATTCAAGGCTACACGTGCTATCGTAAGAACAGACTGACTGGCAGAGGGGGTGGGGTGGCCATGTTGGTAAGGGATGATATTTAGTCCCTTGCACGGGGGGATCTAGAATCAGGGGATGTAGAGTCAGTGTGGATAGAGCTGAGAAATACTAAGGGTAGAAGGACCCTCTTGGGAGTCATCTACAGGCCCCCAAACAGTAGTCTGGATGTTGGATGTAAATTGAATCAGGAGCTGAAATTGGCCTGTCGCAAAGATGTTACTACAGTTGTAATGGGGGATTTCAACATGCAGGTAGACTGGGAGAATCAGGATGGTATTGGACCTCAAGAAAGAGACTTTGTGGAGTGCCTCCGAGATGGATTCTTAGAACAGCTGGTGCTGGAGCCGACCAGGGAGAAGGCAATTCTGGATCTGGTATTGTGCAACGAACCAGAATTGGTCGGGGACCTCGAAGTGAAGGAGCCATTGGGAAGTAGTGACCATAATACAATAAGCTTCAATCTGCAATTTGAGACGGAGAGGATACAATCGGAAGTGACAATATTTCTGTTGAATAAAGGGAACTATGGAGCTATGAGGGAGGAGCTGGCCAAAGTTCAATGGTGCAATACCTGAGCAGGGATGACAGTGGAGGAATAATGGCGGATATTTCTGTGTATTATGCAGAAGGTGCAGGATCATTTCATTCCAAAAAAGAAGAAAGATCCTAGGAGGAGGCATGGGTGGCCGTGGCTGATGAGGGAAGTTAAGAAACATATAAAGTTAAAACAGAAAAAGTATAACATAGCAAAGATAAGTGGGAAAACGGAGGACTGGGAAGCTTTTAAAGAACAACAGAGGATTACTAAGAAGGAAATATGCAGAGAACAAATGAAGTACGAAGGTAAACTGGCCAAAAATATAAAGGAGGATAGTAAAAGCTTTTTTAGGTATGTGAAAGGCAAAAAATGGTTAAGACTAAAATTGGGCCCTTGAAGACAGAAACAGGGGAATATATTATGGGGAACAAAGAAATGGCAGAAGAATTGAATTGGTACTTTAGATCTGTGTTCACTGGGGAAGACACAAGCAATCTCCCTGAGGTAACAGTGGCTGAAGGACCTGAACTTAAGGGAATTTATATTTGCCAGGAATTGGTGTTGGAGAGGCTGTTAGGTCTGAAGGCTAATAAGTCCCCGGGGTCTGATGGTCTACATCCCAGGGTACTGAAGGAGGTGGCTCGAGAAATCGTGGATGCTTTAGTGATTATTTTCCAGAGTTCGATAGATTCAGGATCAGTTCCTGTGGATTGGAGGGTGGCTAATGTTATACCACTTTTTAAGAAAGGTGGGAGAGAGAAAGCAGGAAATTATAGACCAGTTAGTCTGACCTCAGTGGTAGGAAAAATACTGGAGTCTATTGTAAAGGATGAAATTACGACACATCTGGATAATAGTAACAGGATAGGTCAGAGTCAGCATGGATTTATGAAGGGGAAATCATGCTTAACTAATCTTCTGGAATTTTTTAAGGATGTAACTCTGAAGATGGAAGAGGGAGATCCAGGTAGATGTAGTGTACCTGGACTTTCAGAAAGCTTTTGATAAAGTCCCACATAGGAGGTTAGTGAGCAAAATTAGGGCGCATGGTATTGGGGGCAAAGTACTAACTTGGATTGAAAGTTGGTTGGCTGATAGGAAACAAAGAGTAGTGATAAACGGCTCAATTTTGGATATGGCAGGCAGTGACCAGTGGGGTACCGCAGGGATTAGTACTGGGACCGTAGCTTTTTACAATATATGTAAATGATATAGAAGATGGTATTAGTAATAACATTAGCAAATTTGCTAACGATACTAAGCTGGGTGGCAGGGTGAAATGTGATGAGGATGTTAGGAGATTACAGGGTGACCTGGACAAGTTAGGTGAGAGGTCAGATGCATGGCAGGTGCAGTTTAATGTGGATAAATGTATGGTTATCCACTTTGGTGGCAAGAACAGGAAGGCAGATTACTATCTAAATGGAATCAATTTAGGTAAAGGGGCAGTACAGAGAGATCTGGGTGTTCTTGTACACCAGTCAATGAAGGTAAGCATGCAGGTACAGCAGGTAGTGAAGAAGGCTAATAGCGTGCTGGCCTTCATAACAAGAGGGATTGAGTATAGAAGCAAAGAGGTTCTTCTGCAGCTGTACAGGGCCCTGGTGAGACCACACCTGGAGTATTGTGTGCAGTTCTGGTCTCCAAATTTGAGGAAAGACATCCTAGCTATTGAGGGAGTGCAGCATAGGTTCACGAGGTCAATTCCTGGAATGGCGGGATTACCTTACACTGAAAGACTGGAGCGACTGGGCTTGTATACCCTTGAGTTTAGAAGACTGAGAGGGGATCTGATTGAGACATATAAGATTATTAAGGGATTGAACACTCTGGTGGCAGGAAACATGTTTCCGCTGATGGGTGAGTGCCGAACCAGAGGACACAGCTTACAAATACGGGGTAGACCATTTAGGACAGAGATGAGGAGAAACTTCTTCACCCAGAGAGTGGTGGCTGTGTGGAATGCTCTGCCCCGGAGGGCAGTGGAGGCCCAGTCTCTGGATTCATTTAAGAAAAAGTTGGATAGAGCTCTTAAGGATAGTGGAATCAAGGGCTATGGAGATAAGGCCGGAACAGGATACTGATTAAGGATGATCAGCCATGATCATATTGAATGGTGGTGCAGGCTCGAAGGGCAGAATGGCCTACTCCTGCACCTATTGTCTATTGTCTATTGTCATAACTTTGCATTTTGTTTTGATAAGTGTAAATGAAAATTACCCGGATTAAGTTAGCAAGGTTGGCTACCATGTTTAAAACAGACAAAATGTTTATTCACAAAATTTTACAATGGGGCAGCACAGTGGCTCAGTGGTTAGCATTGCTGCTGCTCAGCACCAGGGACCCAGGTTCAATTCCCACCTCGGGTGACTATCTGTGTGGAGTTTGCACGTTCTCCCCATGTCTGCGTGGGTTTCCTCTGGGTGCTCCGGTTTCCTCCCACAATCCAAAGATGCGCAGGTCAGGTGAATTGGCCATGCTAAATTGCCCATAGCGTTAGGTGCATTTGTCAGGGGTAAATATGGGGAATGGGTCTGGGTGGGTTACTCTTCAGAGGGTCGGTGTGGACTTGTTGGGCCAAAGGGCCTGTTTCCATACTGAAAGGAATGGAATGAAACACGAAGAACTGAATAAAGAACCCCTAAAGAGCTCAGTCTATCCAAACTAGACTTCAGTATGCTGTTCCGAATATACACAACAATCCCAATAAGCAAATCCCTTTCAAACACAGTACAAAAAAGGGTCTGATGCTTACAGGTTGAAGTCAGAAGGGCAGGAGAGAGAGTTTCCACACAGCTCACTGTTGCACTCCCAACCAGTTCTGGACTGGATTAAACTGCTCAGCTCAGCTAGAGAGCTGGCCACTCCCCTTTCATTCTACAGGTCACTTCTAAAACCTGACCACTTTGGCCTGAAGTCTCATCTGTTTACATATAAACAAAAGGCCTCTCAAAATCCCTTTCATCTCTGTACCAATCCAGCCTGATCGGAGCCCGGCCTGGTTTATTGCCCCTCTGAAAAAATTCAAGGACAGAGTCTCCTTGATCCAAGGGACAGCTTTTAGAAGAAAAAGGGACTAGCTTTGTGACACCAGCAACTGATGAAAATGACTCATTAAAGAACTCCTGTTGATCTGAATCTGCTGAAATAGTATAGCTAACTGCAGTCAGTTCACAGGACTTCCCCATCCCAGATAACATGGAAGAAGCAAATTACTGCAGATGCTGGAATCTGTACTGAAGCCAAAAAATGCTGGAGATCACAATGGGTCAGGCAGCATCCATGGGGAGAGAGCAACCTAATGTTTCAAGTCTAGGTGACTCTTCAGAGCTGACATGACGCATGGCAGGGGCAGCATTTATGCTATAATAAGGCGTGGGGAACAGACTGCTGGCAGGGAAAGGGTGTTCATAGTTTAGATTAAGTGATTGGAATGTGAGACTGGCAGAACAATGGTGTGTCTAACTGCCAGACTGAGAAGAACAGATAGTCCCTCTGGGGTGGGGGGAGGGGAGAGAGGACATGATGACAGAAAATGCAACAAGTAGAGCTTAAAAGAAAGGGAAAGAATGGGAGTGTGTTTAGAATCTGAAGCTGTTGATATTGAGTGCAGAAGACTGTAAAGTGCCTAGTCTGAAGATGAGATGTTATTCCTACTATTTTTGCTGTGATTCGCTGAAGCACTGCAGCGTACAAGTGGGCATGTGAGCAGAATGCTGTGTCAAAGTGACTGGCTCCAGGGTGCTGCTTGCTTCCAGATGACATGGATTTTCATATGTTGCTGTTCTGCTTATCTCCGTGAATGTAAGAACTGGGAGCAGGAGTAGGCCATTCAGCCCCTCCAGCCTGCTCCACCATTTAATACAATCGTGGCTGATTTAATCTTCTCCTCAACTCCTCTCTCCTGTCCCCTGTCTATAACCCTTTGACAAATTAAAACTCTGTCTGTCTCCTCCTTCAATTTGTTCTGGCATCCACTGTACTCTGGGGTAGTGAATTCCAGATTCATAATGTTTTGAACAAAGTATTTTCTCCTTGTCTCTATTTTAAATCTGCCACCCATTATCCTAAAATTATGACCTTTCATTTAGATTGCCCCACATGAGGAAACATCCTTTCAATGTGGCACGTCTGCAGCTTTTGAAATATAGTGGCAGTAACTGGCACCAATGGTACTTGACTTCCTCTTTCAATATCTGTTGATGTGCTACAGACATTGCTCTGTTTGATAAGGGAAGCATTGTTCACTGAGCTTAAGGCTTTCTAACAATACTTCAGTCTGAAGGACACTGTTAGTGCATCTTTTCTGAATCCTTTCAAGTTTCACAACATCCTTCCATTAGGGAGGAGACCAGAATTGCACGCAATATTCCAAAAGTGGCCAAATCAATGTCTTGTGCAACCGCAACATGACCTCCCAACTCCTGCACTCAATATTCCGACCAATAAAGGAAAGCATACCAAACACTTTCTTCACTATCCTATCTACCTGCGGTCCTCAAAGAACTCCAGTATTTTTGTTAAACATGATTTCACAAAGTCGTGGTGACTCAGCCTCAGTCATTTGAATTTTTCTAATTATCCTACCATAACATCTTTAACAACAGCTTTGAACACCTTCCTTTGGCTGATGTTCAACTAACTGGCCTGTATTTTGCTGCTCTCTGTCTCCCTTTTTGAATGAAGGAAGACTTCGACTCCTCCAACCATTAGCTAAAATCATATACTGTTGCAACATTCAGGTAAACAGAAGCATAGAATCCCTACGGTGCGAAGCAGGCCATTCAGCCCATTGAGCCTATACTGACCTTCTAAGGAGCTTCCCACTCAGGCCTACCCTATCACTGTAAGCCTGCATTTCCCATGGCTAATCCACCTAGCCTGCACATCCCTGGACATTATGGGCAATTTCCCATGGCCAATCCACCCTAACCTGCACATCCCTGGACATTATGGGCAATTTCCCATGGCCAATCCACCCTAACCTGCACATCCCTGGACATTATGGGCAATTTCCCATGGCCAATCCACCCTAACCTGCACATCCCTGGACATTATGGGCAATTTCCCATGGCCAATCCACCCTAACCTGCACATCCCTGGACATTATGGGCAATTTCCCATGGCCAATCCACCCTAACCTGCACATCCCTGGACATTATGGGCAATTTCCCATGGCCAATCCACCCTAGCCTGCACATCCCTGGACATTATGGGCAATTTCCCATGGCCAATCCACCCTAGCCTGCACATCCCTGGACATTATGGGCAATTTCCCATGGCCAATCCACCCTAACCTGCACATCCCTGGACATTATGGGCAATTTCCCATGGCCAATCCACCCTAACCTGCACATCCCTGGACATTATGGGCAATTTCCCATGGCCAATCCACCCTAACCTGCACATCCCTGGACATTATGGGCAATTTCCCATGGCCAATCCACCCTAACCTGCACATCCCTGGACATTATGGGCAATTTCCCATGGCCAATCCACCCTAACCTGCACATCTTTGAAACTGGAGCACTCAGACGAAGCTCATACAGAGGGATACAAGCTGTTTCTCGCCTTTCCACATTGGTAGACTAATATTAGCAATATATTTAGTGATCCAGTGGGGTCTACACTGTCGACAGCAATAACAACCTGCACTAATACAACATTTGTTGGCATGTCTCTTCACAGGAGCAATTATCAAACAGAACTTGACAGATGGGTGAGGAAGAGTCAAATCTAAAGAGGCACCTTGAAGGAGAGAAACAGAAAGATTTAGAGAGGGAGATCTCAGGCCTTGGGCCCAAGCAGCTGAAGGTGGAATTGGGGGAGCGCAGGGACCCTGGAGGATCGTAGATCAGGAGGAGGCAACATAAGTTGGGAGGAGCAAAGGATTCGAAAAATCCAACAGCAATCCTACAACAAAAATTCTACAAGTCAGACTTTTAACACTCTGACTTGTTAAAAGTCAGAGTGCCCTGCAGCTCAAGGCTCCCCATTCTGGACTTGTGGAAGCTCAGTTTACGTTTTAAATAAATAAATCCCATTAAACGCCAGTGTCCCAATGTTTCCTTTGTCTTTTTTGTGGGTAATTACAAAATTGTAGAATTTCCAGGACTGTGATAGACTGTGGAATTTCTGTGCCATGGTCATTGTGACTAAGACCAGCTTCCAGTCCCAGATTTTGAATTGAACTTGAATTCCATACGCTGTCATGCTGAGAGTAGAACTCTTGCCCCTGGAATATTAATTAGTATGGGCCCCTGGATTTCCAATCTTGTGTCATGACCAGGATCCCATCACCAGCAGCAACCAGTGAAGCAAATGTTACATTGCCATTTAATGCTCAGAGTTGAAGTACAAGAAGTCTTACTATCACTAAACAGTAGACAACATCAAAGTACAGTTTTCTTCTCATTGTCTAAAGAAGGATATCTTTCACTAAAGGGGCTACAAGGGTTCAAAGCACTGATTTAATAGAATGAACCTGTGCTCCCAGGGAGCTTGAAGAATGAGAGGTTCTAATTCCTTAGAGGAATTGATAGGGTAGATGCTGAGAGGCTGCCTCTCTGGGCTAGGTGATCGAGAACTTTGGAGCCCAGGTTTCAGGAATAAGGGGACAGCCATTTTGGACCGAGATGAGGGAACATTACTTTAACTGAGGATTTGATCCTTCGGCATTCCCTACACCAGTCAGTAGTGGAAATGTGGACAATGTGTTCATACAGGCTTGATGGACTCTTAGATGTTGGGCGCCAAGGGATTTGGGGATCAGCTGTGTGATGAAACTGTGAGATTTGTCTGTATGCAATTTAACATTGTTAACTGCAAGCTTGGGTTGCTGGAATTCGAAGTTTAGCTTATGGATTTGCCTGTGTATTTGGAGTTAACAATTAACATTAAAAAGTCATGAATTGGAAGAGCCGGTATTGGACTGGGGTGTACAAAGTTAAAAATCATACAACACCAAGTTATAGTCCAACAGGTTTATTTGAAAGCACTAGTTTTTGAAGCACTGCTCTTTCATCAGGTAGCTGATTGTGAATGTGCAGAAAGGTCACCTGGAGCTCATATTGTAAAATGCAAATCTACTGTGATCTCAGAAACCATGTTCAGTGACAACAGCTGAGGCCCTAATGGGAGAATGTTAGAACCAATAGAAGAGGACTTACACTTAATGGTAAAGTCCTGAGGAGTGTTGCTGAACAAAGAGACCTTGGAGTGCAGGTTCATAGCTCCTTGAAAGTGGAGCAACCTTTTCACACAGAGGGTGGTACATCTATGGAATGAGCTGCCAGAGGAAGTGGTGGAGGCTACAACGATTGCAACATTTAAAAGGCATTTGAATGGGTTTATGAATAGGAAGGGTTTGGAGGGATATGGGTCAGGTGCTGGCAGATGGGACTAGATTGGGTTGGGATATCTGGTCGGCATGGACAAGTTGAACCAAAAGGTCTGTTTCCATGCTGTACATCTCTATGACTCTATGACTCTATAGGAGTTGGGAGGTCATGTTGCGGCTGTACAGGACATTGATTGCGCCACTTTTAAAATATTGTGTGCAATTCTGGTCTCCCTCCTATAGGAAGGATGGTGTAAAACCTGAAAGGGTTCAGAAAAGATTTATAAGGATGTTGCCAGGGTTGGAGGGTTATAGGGAGTGGCTGAACAGGCTAGGGCAGTTTTCCCTGGAGCATCAGAGGTGGAGAGGTGGCCTTATACACTCACGAGGGGCATGAATGAAGCAAAGACATGGTCTTTTCCCTGGGGTGGGGAAGTCCAGAACTGGAGGGCATAGGTTTAAGGTAGGAGGGGAAAGATTTAAAAGAAACCTAAGGGGCAACGTTTTTACAGAGAGTGATGCATGTGTGGGAGGTGGTGGAAGCTGGTACAATGACAATATTTAAAAGGCATCTGGAGGGTATATGAATAGGAAGGTTTAGAGGGGTGTGGGCCAAGTGCTGACAAATGGGACTAGATTAATTTTGGATATCTGGTTGGCACAGACGAGTCGGACTGAAGGACCTGTTTCCGTGCTGTTCATCTCTATGACTCTAAGTAACCTTTGCTGTTTACTAAGGGAAACCAACGGACATCCTGTGCTTAGGTTTCCAGAAAGATGCCAACTCAAAGTTTATTGTGAAATATAAAAGCTCATGATGTAGGCGGAAGATCCTGGCTTTGACAGATAATTAGCTTACTAACAAGAATCTGTGTCAGCATAAATAGTTCATCTTCTGGTTGGCGAAACATAACCATAGGTGTGTCACATGGAGTCAGTGCTGGGGCCTTAACTTTTTACAATTTACATAAATGATTTGGATGCAGGGAACAAAGGAATGATTGCTAAATTTGCTGATAACATAAAGATAGGAAAATTGGGAGGAGGACACAACTCATCACAATAGGAATAAGTGATAAGCAAAGATCTGGGAAGTAGACAGCAATATGAGAAACTGTGAAAATGCCTAATTTTGGCAGGCTGAATTAAAAGTAGCCTATTATCTAGATGATGAAATTGCAAATTTCTGTGATACAGAGGGATTTGTTTTTATTATTCATTCATGGGACATGGTGCCACTGCCTGGCCAGCATTTATTGTCAGTCCCTAGCTACCCTTAAGAATGTGTCTTCTTGCCACTGCAGTCCATGTGGGATGGTGAGTGGCTTGGAGGGGAACTTGCATGGGATGTTGTTCCCATGCATCTGCTACCTTTGCCCTTATAGATGGTAGTGATCATGGGTTTGAAAGGTGTTGTCTCAGGATCATTGAATTTCAGCAGTACATCTTGTAGATAGCATGTACAACCAGTACTGAGTGGTGGTAGAGGGAATGGATGCTTTTGGATGTACTGCCAGTCAAACAAGCTGCTTTGTCCTGGATGGTATCAAACTCCTTGAGTGTTGGTCGAGCTGCATCCATCCAGGCAATTGGAGAATATTCCATCACACATCTGACTTGAGCCTTGTAGATGGTGGACTGTCTTTGGGAAGTCAAGAGGTGAGCTACTTGCCACATTATTCCTAGCCTCTGACCTGCTCTTTTAGCCACTGTGTTTATGTGGTGGGTCCAGTTGAGTTTCTGGTCAATAGTAACTCCCAGTGGATAGTGGAGGATTCAGTGATGGTAACACCATTGCATTCAAGGGGTGGTGATTAGATTGTCTCTTATTGGAGATGGTCATTGCCTGGCATTTGTGTGGCACAAATGTTACTTGCCACTTGTCAGCCCAAGCCTGGATATTGTCCAGATCTTGTTGCATTTGAACAGGCACTGCTTCGGTATCTGAAAAATTGCAAATAGTGTTAAATATTGTGAAATTGTCAGTGAGCATTGCCACTTCTGACCTTATGATGGAGGGAAGGTCACTGACGATGGTTTGTCGAGGACAGTCTCCTGCAGAGATGTCCCGGAGCTGAGATGACTGACTTTCTACAATCACCACTATCTTCCTTTGCGCCAGCTATGACTCCAACCAATTTGCCCCCTAATACTCATTTATTCCAGTTTTGCTAGGGCTCTTTGATGCCACACCTCGTCGAATGTGACCTTGTTATCAAGGGCTGTCACTCTCACCTCTTTTCTGAAATTCAGTTCTTTTGTCCATGTTTGAACCAAGGCTGTAATGAGGTCAGGAGCTGAGTGGCCCTGGTGGAACCCAAACTTGGCATCACTGAGCAGGTGCTGCTTGGTAGCACTGTTGATGTCACTTTCAATGACTTTATTTACGATCAAGAGTCAACTGATGAGACAGCAATTGGCGGGACTGGATTTGCTGTGCTCTTTGAGTACAGGACATACCTGGGCAATTTTACATCATGTCAGGGAGATGTAACTATACTGGAACATCTTGGCTAGGGCAGTGGCAAGTCCTGGAGCACAAGTCTTCAATATTATAGAACCATAGAGTCATACAGCATAGAAACAGACCCTTCATCTCAACTTGTCCATGCCAAACACGTTTCCCAAACTAAACTAGTCCCATTTGACTGTCTTTGGCCCAAATCCCTCTAAGTCTTTCCTATTCATGTACTTTCCCAAAAGTCTTTAAATTTTTTTAACTGTATCTGCATCCAACACTTCCTTTGGTAGCTCATTTCACATATGAACCACCCTCTGTGTGAAAACGTTTTCTCTCAGATCCCTTTTAAAACTTTCTCCCCCCACCCTAAAAATATGCACCCTAGTTTTGTGCTCCCCAACCCTAGGGAAAAGACCTTTGCTATTTGCCCTCTCCATGCCCCTCATGATTTCATTAACCTCTATAAGGTCACCCCTCAACCTCCTATGCTCCAGTGAAAAATGTCCCAGACTATCCAGCCCAAGCCCATAACTCAAACCGTCCAGTTCCAGCAACATCTTGGTAAATCTGTTTTGAACCCTCTCCAGTTTAATAATATCCTTCCTATAGCAAGGCAACCAGAACTGTACTCAGTACTTGAAAAGTGGCCTCACCAATGTCATTTACAACCTCAACATGACATCTTCTATACTCATCGTTCTGACAATGTCGGCAAGCATGCTAAACATCTCCTTAACCTTCAGTGTTGTTGGAGCTGCATCCATCCAGGCAAGTGAGGAATATTCCATCACACGTCTGACTTGTGCCTTGTAGATGGTGGATAGGCTTTGGGAAATCAGGAGGTGAGTTACTCGCTACAGTTTTCCTAGCCTCTGACCTACTCTTGTTGCCATTGTGTTTATGTGGCAAGTGTATCTGTGATGCAACTTTCAAACAATTATGTACCTGAACATTAGGTTCTCTGTTCGACAACACTATCCAGGGCCCTACCATTAACTGTATAAGTCCTGCCCTTGTTTATTTTACTAAAATGCAGTACCTCACATTTATCCAAATTAGACTCCATCTGCCGCTCCACAGCCGATTGGGCCAATTGATCAAGATCCCTTTGTAATCTTAGATAACTTTCTTCATCGTTGACTATACCAACAACTTTGGTGTCATCTTCAAACTTATTAATCATGCGTCCTAAGTTTGTTTATATAAATGACAAATTGTTTATATAAATGACAAGCAAAAGTGGACCCAGCTCCGATCCCTGCAAAGCACCACTGGTTCACAGCTTCCAGCCAAAAAACAACCTTCCACCATCACCCCCCCCCCCCCCCCCACCCCCCCCCCACCCCCCCCCCCCCGCCCCCTACCATCAAGTCACCTCTGCATCCAATTGGTGACCTCTCCATGAATTCCATATAATCTGACTTCATCTGCCATGCAGAATCTTGCCAAATGCTTTACTAAGGTTCATTTAGGCAATGTCTGCTGCTCTATCCTCATCAATCATTTTGATCACATCCTCAAAATACTCAATCAAGTTTGTGAGACACAATTTCCCACATACAAAACCATGCTGACTATCCCTAATCAGTCCTTGCCTCTCCAAATGAATCCTATGTCTCAGGATCCCCTCCAGCAACTTACCCACTATTGATATCAGACTCACAGGTCTATAGTTCCTAGACTTCTTCTAAGTCTTTCTTAAATAATGGCACAACATTAACCACCTTCCAGACCTCTGGCACCTCACTTGATCCCAGTTGCCTATACTTAATACAGTATATGACTCCTTCTTACTTTTGACCAGAACTTCAATATCTTTATTCATTCATCATTCCCTAATGTAACCAGCCTTACCTTTCACTCTAGCATATTGCCTCTGAATTCTCATTATTTCACTTTTGAAAGCCTCCCCTTCGTCAGTCATCCCTGTACCTGTGAACAGTCCACTGCAATCAACTCTTGAAAGTTCCTGTCTAATACCATCAAATTTTGCCCTACTCTATAGTTGAGAAATTTCTATACTTCTATACAAGGCCTATCCTTTTCTATTACTATTTTAAAGCTAATAAAATTATGATCACTGTTCCCAAAGTGCTTCCCCCCAACACTTCAGTCACTTTCCCTGCCTTATTTCACAAGAGAAGGTAAGGTTTTGCCCCTTTTCTCGAACAGGTAATGAGAAGCTGGAAGTTGTTGTACACATTGATAAGAATGACATAATTAGAATTAGAAAGGTTTTATTGTCACGTGTACTCAAGTACAGGATACAGGAGTACAGAGGAAAGTTTAAAATGTTGCCATTCATGGCGCCATCTTATGTACAGTGTAGCTATGTACAAAACCATAGACACAAAATAGAAAAATAAAGAAATAAGTTAAAGGTTTAACATTCAGTATTGAGTCGTAAATAAAGAAATAAAGTTAAAAGTTTCAAAATTTCAGTCCTTCTTTAGCCTTGGGAAAGAGCTAAAGCTTTGCAAACTGAATATTGGAAGTTAGGTAAAAGGTTAAAAAGCAGAAGCTCAAAGATAGTAAGCTCTGAATTATTGCCAGAATGTTGTCAGGGCCCTTAGCCTTTGCAATATCCAGTGTCACCAACCATTGACATCACGTGGAGAGAATCGAATTGGCTGAAGACTGGTCTCTGTAATGGTGGGGATGTCTGAGGGAGGCCAAGATGGATCACCCACTCTGCACTCCTGGCTGAAGTTTGCTGCGAATGTTTCAGCCTTATCTTTTGCACTGATGTGTCAGGCTCTTCTGTCATTGAGGATGGGGATATTTGTGGAACCTCCTCCTCTCTTGAATTGTTTAAGTGCACGAATCAGAAAACAATAGCATATAACGACATTAAGTAACCAGGAAAGACAATAGAACATTATCATTTATTACGAGGGGAATTAAATTCAAAAGTTCTTCAGGGCACTGGTGAGACCATGTCTGGTTACTGTGTACAACAGTATTCCTGATTTAAGAATGGTTGTAAATGCATTAGAAGCAGTTTAGAGATTTATTACGCCAATACCTGGAATGCTGGTGGGTTGTCTTATGAAGAAAATTAACAGGCTAGGCTGTAGCCAATAGAATTTAGGTGATTTGAGTGAATAATATAAGAAGCTGAGGGGTCTTAGCAGGGTATATGTAGAAAGGATGCTTCCTTTTGGAGGGATATCTAGAACTAGGGTTCACTGTTCAAAAATAGACAATAGACAATAGACAATAGACAATAGATGCAGGAGTAGGCCATTCTGCCCTTCGAGCCTGCACCGCCATTCAATATGATCATGGCTGATCATTCCTAATTAGTATCCTGTTCCAGCCTTATCTCCATACCCCTTGACTCCACTATCTTTAAGAGCTCTATCCAATTCTTTCTTAAAAGAATCCAGAGACTGGGCCTCCACTGCCCTCTGGGGCAGAGCATTCCACACAGCCACCACTCTCTGGGTGAAGTAGTTTCTCCTCATCTCTGTCCTAAATGGTCTACCCCGTATTTTTAAGTTGTGTCCTCTGGTCCTCTGGTCACCCATTTAAAACAGCAATGAGTTTTCTCACAGAAAATCACGAGTCTTTGGAATGCTATTCCTGAAAAGGCAGTGGAAGCAAAGCGCTTGTATATTTTTATGGTTTTGTTAGCAAGATTCTTGATAAACAAGGAAGTGAAAGATCATCCAGGACAGACGCTAATACAGGGTAATCAGATCAGCCATGCTCTTACTGAATGACAGAGCAGGCACGGGTGACGTATTCCTGCTCCCAATTTGTGGGTTTGTACAGGATTGTACTGCTTGGGGCAAAGGCTACTCAGGGGAGATTTGATAGCAGTGCAGAGGATTGTGACAGAATTGGATGAAATGGACAAGGAAAAGGTCTTCTGATGGGTCAAGGACCAGATGTAAACGTTTGGGATTGAGGTGCATGTGAATGTGCTCTTTTACACAGCGAGTAGCAAAATCCGCCCCATGAAGATAGTGAAAGGCAGACAATCAATGAATTGGAAAGGAAACTGCATGGATGCTTGAGAGAAATAAACTTGCAGAGAAACAAGGATACAGCGGGAAAATGGGGATGATCCAGTTGCTTTACAAAGAAAAATACCTACCTTCTGTATCGTTGTGACTCTATGACTCGTGCGCTATTAATAAATTTCAAGTTTACCACGCCACCTCCCTTCAGTTCCCGACAACCAGGTCCATGTGCCATCTGTGCATACCAAGGAGAGTGAGAGTAACTTGCACCGTATGCCCTCTTCCAAATGTGCTTTGAAGAGTCACAAAGGCAGGCTGGTGATTTCTCAGGCTTTAAGCAATAGCCTGGCCTATAATTGATAATTCTCCCTGAAGTAGCTCTGAATGACCTTGTGTTCTGTTTTACCTGGAAACTGGCTGCAAAGTACAAATCACCTTAAAAACAAACACAATGCGAGATAAATAAACTGCACCATAAGATTTATAAAATGGTCTTGACGACTGAGTTGTATTTGTATTCCTGCAGTACAAAATAATTCCCTGTCTAATCCTTTTGAAGAACAGGGCATATTTTGAATTTCAGCACGTCTCCCTCAGCATTATTCATTGTGAGTCAGACAATATTCTGCTTTTAGCAAGGTTTACAATAGAATATAGCAGAATTATTAGAGAAGCAGGCATGACACTCACAGGACATCACGGGACCAGGAGATCGCAGACCCCAAACACCACAGCATCCAAACATAACGAGAGCTAAACAAACCTCATACGAAGAGTTCATTGTATAAATCAATGTTCATTTGTGCAGCAGGAGTTCTGCTTTTGAACAATTCAACATTGGTTGGTGCTGAGTCAGGATTATGTTCTGTCAATAAAAGTGTGTTATTATCCACTGTTGGCGACTTCCTTTTTCAGGTCTCCTGCAGCTGTTACTGCTGATTGCCAACTCATTTTAATGCCTGCTTTCTGATGTTCAAAGGAAGTGATGACAGGCTAGTCTACCTTGGAAGGCATCACAATCTGCCAGGCTGCCCTTCACACACATTTACTTCCCACAGAGGACACTGGATTAGCAATTATAGTGATTGGAACGAGGTTAGCCATGTGGACCTCATAGAATAGGAGTTCCCTGATTGTGGCTGTGAATCTGGTCCAATCAGAGAGGTCTGGCTGACAGACATAAACAGGAGTATTCGCCCGGTATGGAGGAGAGAGAGCAGGTCTGAAGAGCTCCTCGTGGGTCTGCTCCTGGGCCTGGCCAAACTGGCCATAAACCAATCCAGGTAGCGGGCTGTGGAGGGGGTCGTTAGGGCCGATTGCCTGCCCCTCTTCCCTGGTTACGTTAGAGCCCAGGTGTCTCTGGAAAAGGAGCATACGGTGTCCACCGACACCTTGGAGTTGTTCAGGGATAGGTGGGCGCTGCAGGGAGTGGAGTGCATTATTTCCCCCTCCAACTCTATTTTGATTTGATCCCTGCCCCCCCTCCCCTTCACTGTTTGATCACACAGCATTGCCCTTTGATGTGAAGGGCACTGCTTGTCACGGGCCACTCGGGTGTTTCCTTTCTTCCTGGTGGTGGAAACACAATAAAGATTTGTGCACCTTGTGTCTTTCACTGTGTCTCACACCTGCACACACACAACATGGGTGTGGGGAGAATAAGCACTACCGCAGTTAGGGCTTATTTCTCCCCAGCACCCATGTTGTGTGCGTGCAGGTGTGAGACGCAGTGAAAGTCACAAGGTGCATGAATCTTTATTCAAATTTCCGCTATTAGGCGGGAGTGTGGGTAAAAAGGGGGGGAAAATAAACAGGAGTGTCACAGGTTCTATTCAGTCTGAAAGCTGGCTAAAAAAAAACGATAAACAGGAGTATAAGAGGTTCTGCTCACTCTAGAAGTCAGCTCTGAGGTAGCTGGGTTAGTGTCAAGGAATCTCCACATGTAAATAAAGACCAAAAGACATAGGAGTGGAAGTAAGGCCATTCAGCCCATCAAGTCCACTCCGCCATTCAATCATGGCTGATCAGCATTTCAATGCCACTTATCCACACTCTCCCCACTTAATTCCTTGCGAGATCAAGAATTTATCTATCTCTGCCTTGAAGACTTTTAACGTCCTGGCCTCCACTGCACTCCATGGCAGTGAATTCCACAGGCCCACCACTTCCTGGCTGAAGAGATGTCTCATTATTTCCATTCTAAATTGACCTCCCCTAATTCTAAGGCTGTGCTCCTGGGTCCTAGTATCTCTGCCTGACAGAAACAAATTCCCAGCATCCACCCTTTCTAAGCCATGCATTATCTTATAAGTTTCAATTAGATCTCCCCTCAACTTTCTAAACTCTAATGAATATAATCCCAGGATCCTCAGCTGTTCATCGTATGTTAGGCCTACCATTCCAGGGATCATCCATGTGAATCACCGCTGGACACACTCCAGTGCCAATATGTCCTTCCTGAGGTGTGGGGCCCAAAACTAGACACAGTATTCTAAATGGGGCCTAACTAGAGCTTTCTAAAGTCTCAAGTAGCATATTGCTTCATTTCTATTCCAACCCTCTTGAGATAAGTGACAGCATTACATTTGCTTTCTTAATCACTCAACCTGCAAGTCAGCCTTTAGAGAATCCTGAACTAGCACTCTCAGATCTCTTTGTACTTTGGCTTTATGAATTTTCTCACCGTTTAGAAAATATTCCCTGCCTGTATTCTTTTTTTCAAAGTGCAAGACCTTGCATTTGCTTACATGGAATTTCATCAGCCATTTCCTGGACTACTCTCCTAAACTGTCTAAATATACCTGCCTGTCCACCTAACTTCATATCATCAGCAAACTTCGCCAGAATGCCACCAGTCCCTTTATCCAGATCATTAATATATAAAGTGAACAGCTGCGGCCCCAACACTGAACCTTGTGGGACACCAGTTATCACCCGCTGCCATTCTGATAAAGAGCCTTTTATCCCAACTCTCTGCCTTCTGTCAAAAAGCCATTCCTCAATCCATGCCAGTAGCTCACCTTGAACAGCATGGGCCCCCACCTTACTCAGTTGCCTCCCGTAAGGCACCTTATCAAAGACTATTTGTAAGTATAGGTGGATAACATCCACTGGGTTTTCCTGGTCTAACTTACTTGTTATCTCTTCAAAGAATTCGAACAGGTTTGTCAGGCACAACCTCCCCTTACTAAATCCATGCTGATTTGTTCTAATCCCACCCTGCACTTCCAAGAATTTAGAATTCTCATCCTTAACGATGGGTTTTAGAATTTTACCTACAACCGAGGTTAGGCTAATCGGCCTATAATTTTCCATCTTTTGTCTTTAAAGGGTGAATCTGTGACAGGATACTGCCCTTTGTGCAATTATTTCAGCAATCAAGAGCCATATTGTTTTTCTCTCTCTTTTCTCTCTTCACTCTATACCCTCACATCATCCCCCCACCCATTCCCCAATACCCTACAATAAACACTCTGATTTGATTTGTAGCTAGTGTGGCCACCATACAATGCGTAGTGTCACAGAGTGATAGAGATGTGCAGCATGGAAACAGACCCTTCAGTCCAACTCATCCATGCCAACCAGATTTCCCAACTCAATCTAGTCCCATCTGCCAGCGCACAGCCCATATCCCCCCAAACCCTTCCTATTCTTATATCTTCCTATCCAGATGCCTTTTAAATGTTGTAATTGTACCAGCCTCCACCATTTCCTCTGGCAGCTCATTCCATACACGTAACACCCTCTGCATGAAAAAGTTGCCCCTTAGATCTCTTTTATATATCTTTCCCCTCTTACCCTAAACCTATGCTCTCTAGTTCTGGACTTCCCCCAACCCAGGGAAAAGACCCTGTCTATTTGTCCTATCCATGCCTCTCATGATTTTATAAACCTCAGTCTCCGAACCTCCAGGGAAAACAGCCCCAGCCTGTTCAACCTCTCTGTATAGTTCAAATCTTCCAACCCTAGCAACATCCTTGTAAACCTTTTCTGAACCCTTTCAAATTTTGAAACATCCTTCCGAAAGGAAGGAGACCAGAATTGCATGAAATATTCCAAAAGTGGCCTAACCAATGTCCTGTACAGCCGCAACATGACTTCCCAACGCCTGTACTCAATATTCTGACTAATAAAGGAAAGCATACCAAATGCCTTCTTCACTATCCTATCTACCTGTGACTCCACTTTCAAGGAGCTATGAACCTGCACTCCAAGGTCTCTTTGCTTCCTAGGACCTTACCATTAAGTGTATAAGTCCTGCTAAGATTTGCTTTCCCTAAATGCAGCACCTCACATTTATCTAAATTATAAAATCTATACGACACAATCACAGAATTGTTAGTGTGCAGGGGGCCATTCAGTCCACTGTCCCTATACTGGCTCCATTACCTCGAATAAAATCATTTATTTATTGTCATGTGTTTTCAATATAAAATACAGTGAAAATGTGCACCGTCATTGTACATAGATACCATTCACATTAACTTAGAATAAAAAAATAACATGAAGAGAGAGTCCAACCTTTCCTTCTCTGTTGCTACAGTTCCACTCTGGGCTTCCTAGCCCACATCAAGCCACCACCAATCTTCAGCCTTTTGCCCAATATTGCTACACATTATCCTCTATCCAAATAACTAGCCATTCATCAGTAGTCCCTTGCAGATCAAGGATGACCCTCTTCCACTCTCAAGGTGAGTCCATAGGTGGCTGTACTGACCAAATAACCATCCAATGACCTTTTGAATGCCTCAAATGAACCTGCCCCATTACTTTTTCAGCTTATGCATCCCACCTGAATTACTCTTTATGGTTTTAAGTCCCACATTTTCCTGAAATCCCGACTGACTCTTTCCCATTATGGCCCCTAGCATTTGTCATTGCCACAAATAGAAACCCTCTATGTGTACCCTATCAACCCTGTATCTAAATGATAAAGATCCCTTTCTTCAGCTTTTACTTTTCTGGAGAAGACAGCACAGCCAGTCTTCACTGACAGTTAAAATTGCTCAGTATAAGGTGCAACTGTTGCTGTATGACTGGGTGTTTTAACACTGCTCTATTGTGGTGTCACCACTTCACATTCCACGCTTACTAGGCAGCCCCCAGAGCACCACGCAAAACGTCATTAGCTATACTATGAAGAATAGAATTGTTTCGGAACAAAATTTCTCCACCATGAAATGTGGCATTATGTGCCCTGGCTGTTTTATCTCCACAGTTGCTCGGGTAACAAGTGCTAATGTCGCATTTGAGATTGCTAAGTATTCCTCATGCGGCTATTTATACTAGAAGTGCTGTCGTTAAATGAGTTTTGTAAATGTTTCCAGCCATAGGATATTACTACTGAGAATTAGATTTAAACTTATATAACACCCAAGATAACTCAGAACAGTCAAACCACTTTTACAAAGTGCTGGACTGTAGGAGACATGCTGGCCAATTTTGTGCACAGCAGCTCCCAGAAACAGCAACACAATAATGACTGTAGAATCTGTTTTGATGATTTTGGCTGAGGGATAAATTTTGGTTGTGTCCTTTAAATGGCAAATAGGATCTGAGAGGCAGGACTGTGGGACATGGAGACAGAGATAGGAGGTGGTGTAGGGTGAGGCAAATGAGTGATGTGAAGGGGGTGTGGGACAAAGTAGAAGGGATGGTAAAAAGGTATTGGAAATGTGGATGGCAACGGGTGTAGGAGATGGGACGGGAGATGGGAGTGGGTGTGGGAGATGGGACAGGGGATGGGAGAAGGTTGTGGGGGATGGGAGAGGTGTAGGATATGGGACAGGGGTTGGGAGAAGGTTGTGGGAGATGGGACAGGGGATGGGAGAAGGGTGTGGGGGATGGGACAGGGGATGGGAGAGAGTGTGGGAGATGGGACAGGGGATGGGAGAGGGTGTGGGAGATGGGAAAGGGGATGGGAGAGGGTGTGGGAGATGGGACAAGTGATGGGAGAAGGTTGAGGGAGATGGGAAAGGGGATGGGAGAGGGTGTGGGAGATGGGACAGGGGATGGGAGAGAGTGTGGGAGATGGAACAGGGGATGAGAGAGGGTATGTGGTGAAGGATATGAGTGATGGGAGGAGAGTATGAAATGATATACAGAGAACGGGAGAAGGGTGTGGGAGATGCGGATAGAAGGAGGGTGTGGGATAAGAGACACAGGGAATGGGAGTGCAGCATTCTATTGACAGTTTTTGAATATGAGAACATGAAAAGGATCAGAATTGACAAAATTATCATTTCACCATGTCTGATTTTTGTCAAAATTCCACTTTCCCATACCTTGATTTCCTGAGCGCTGAACATCTACCTATCCCAGCTTTGAATATATTAAATTGTGGATCTTCCGACTGTCTGAGTGAAGGAACCTTTCCTTGTTTCTGTCTAAATGAGCAGCCCCTTATCCTGAGGCTATGCCTTGATCTAAATACCTCAGCCTGGGTAATAACCCATCATTGTCAATCTTGTCAAGACCTTTCAGAATCACAATTGGAATGTCAGCGCGATTAATGTGCTGAAGTCACTGGAATGGAACCTCAACCGACACCTTTTTACCCTCAGAGGCAAAAGTATTATCCCAGTTGAGACATTGCTGACACTGGTGGTGTGAGAGATGGAGAGGGGGGTTACATAAAGGGAGGAGAGGGGAGTAATGTCAACTCCTGAGAATGGACAGATTTGGATCAGGTAACATTTTCATATTTAAGAAGTGTTCAACCCAGTTTTAACCAGGTCACTTCCAGTTTCAACAACATTGGGATATGCAGCAGCTGACCAATCCCCCACATGGGTCAATTCAGTGAAACCTTTTAACAAAGCGAATCCCTCCATTTTTACAGCGTATCATTCCTCCACATCAGCCAGTGATTCCTGGCCTCAGGAAATTTGAAAATAAAGTGAGATGGATCAAATCCTTGAGTCTAAGTGTATTTACAGCACTGTTTGTGTGCCATGTATATACCTCCAACCCACACTCTCTCAAAGATCTTCCAAGCAATTGACTCGCACTGATCTCTCCCCTTCAACCATAATCTAACGCCATCTTCAACCATGATCTTCGACATCGATCACGAGTTCTGACGCATCCAGTCCCTGACAGCAATCTTCCTTGGTCCTTGGCTGAAGTCCTGTGCCATGTGCTTTCTCTTGTGATAGGCCATGTGTAGATAGGCCATGTGTAAATCAGGATGCTGTCCAACAAGAGAACATCAGGAAGAAAATTAAAAGAATTCTTGTGGGTAACAGATCCTCCTACGTTTATTGTCCAGGGTTCCCTGCATTTTCCACCCCACCCTACTCCTTCCATATAACTATCAAGATCAGAACTTCCTGGGATTGGTGTTCCCATGTATCTGCTGTCCTTGTTCTTCTCAATGGATAGCTAGTCATGAAGGTTAGGTTGCATGGGATTCAGGGTGAACTAGCTAATTGGATTCAAAATTGGCTCAATGTTAGGAAGCAAAGGGGGATAGTTGAAGGTTGTTTCTTGAACTGGAGGCCTGTGACTAGTGGTATGCCACAGGGATCAGTGCTGGGACCTTTGTTATTTGTTATTTACATATATGATCTGCATGTGAACGTACAAGGCATGACTAGTAAGTTTGTGGATCATACAAAATTAGAAGGTACCGTTGATATTGTGGATGGTTATCAAAAAAGAATTTATCGCCTTGATCTCTAGTTTATTTCCTGGACTTGCGCCAAAGTGACTGAAATCAAGTTTGGGCACTTCACTGAATGTGCACACCTTTTACTGAGGTATCCCCATTTACTGGAGCTCAGAAACAGAGCTCTGACTGAAAATCCAGCCACTGCTGAGAGGCATCTGTCAGGCAGGTTAGCTTCACTAAGAGTACCGCAGGTCAATTCCTGAATAGGGAGAAGGCTGAAAGGAGCAGACACCAACATCCTGCACTCAAACAAAAACAAAAACACAAGTTTAAGTATACTCTGTTCTTCTAAATTTGGCAACGGAGCTTGTCCCTCCTTCCATCCTCCATGTCCCACATTCCACACATTTTTCCCATCCCCTGTCCCCATCTCCCACACATTCCTTCCGCCTTCCTCTCCCCAACCACCTCCCATCCCCATCTCCCACACATTCCTCCCGCCCCCATCCCCATACATTCTTCCCATCCCCTGCCCCATCTCCCACACATTCCTCCTATTCTCTCTCCCACACATTCCTCTTGCCCACTGTCCCCATCTCCCACACACTCCTCCCGCCCCTTGTCCCCATCTCCCACACATTCCTCCCGCCTCCTGTCCCCATTTCCCACACATTCATCCCGCCCCGTCCCCATCTCCCGCAGATTCTTCCCATCCCCTGCCCCATCTCTCACACATTCCTCCTATCCCCCTCCCCTCTCCCCATTTCCCACACATTCCTCTTGCCCCCTGTCCCCATCCCCCACACATTCCTCCCGCTCCCTGTCCATATCTCCCACACATTCCTTCTATCCCCCTCCCCATCTCCCACACATTCCTCCTGCCCCCATCCCCATCTCCCACACATTCCTCCTGCCCCCGTCCCCATCTCCCACATATTCTTCCTGCCCCCTGTCCCCATCTCCCTCACATGCCTCACCCAGTCTCTCGTCCCACCCTCATTCCACCTCTCACACCCTCCTCCTATCCGTCTCCATCTCCCACACCCTCCTCCCTTGCTCATTCCTTCTCCTATACCTACCTCCCATCCCTCATGCCCATCGTTTTATATCCTAGCCCCATCCTCTATCCCCATCTCTCACACCCTTTTCCCATCCTCTGTCGTTCCTCCCACATCTTTCACCCAATACTCATCCAATGCCTTTCAAAGTTTCCAGAAGGAAGACTTCACTCTTTGTTGGTGGAATGTCAGGGCTTCAGAAAAAAAAGGAGGGCAGAAGATATTCCTCGAGTCAGACAGTTGTGGAATTGGCCTGAAACTTTTTGCCTCAGTCACTATGTTAACATTAAAGGCTTGATTGGATAGGTGAATGAAGGAGAATGGATAGAGAAGGGTAAGTGATCAGGGACAGTAAATATAATTAGGAATATCTGCTCACCTGTAGGATTAATGCCGACATTGATTGGATGGGACAAAAGGTGTTTCCTGTGTTGTATGTCTTATACATGTCTATGAAGTGAGATAATGTTTCACTGTAGGGTTGCAAAAGAGATTTTATTTCTTAAAGGACCATTTAAAAAATGCATCCAACCGGCAGACAAATATCATTTTATTGCTGTGGATTCCGAAGCCACTCAACTGAAATACACAAATTAGAAATCCAAGATTTCAACAGTATTATAAATTAAATGTCAAAAAATGTGGTTTCAAAGCACATTCAGGTTTCATCCTGGTTACAAACCCATCCCAGAGATTTCGGATGTTGCTAGTGCTGCAGGTGCAATCTGGAGTCAGCCCATCTTCAATCCGTTTCTAAGATAATGTCAACATCGTCATGAACTCCTTGAAGCAGCAGTTCTCCAGCGAAGTTGACCTTCTTCTTCTTTTTTGCGGCTCTTAGGGTGCCAACCAGGGCCTCAAAAAGATTGCTGCATTTATCATCGGAGAACAGCAATCCAAATTTCACCCTAATTTTTCCATCTGCACCTGGACATAGTACAAGAATAACAGAATGTCAGGAGGTCCACACCTCAAGGTCCCATCTCTACACCTGTATCACAGTGCTTTCACAGTTTGATGTTAGCAAGACAGAACTCATCCTATGCAGCCCCACCAAGAACTTCACATCTCAGAACCAGAAGGAGGCAATTCAGCTCCTTCTGTTCTGTCATTAAAGTAGATCACAGCTGATCCGTACTTCACTCCATCTACATGCCTTCGTTCCTTGCCTTTAATACTCTTGCCTAACAAAAATCTGTTCAGTTTCAACATTTTCAATTGATCATCCAGCCTCAACACTTTTTTGTGGAAGACTGTACTATCCTTTATCTGACAACATGAAGGGGTGATCAGCCAGGAATATATTCTAAAGCTGCAGCCTTTTGTTCTCTCTAATGATCTCATCAAATCCCTTCATTATCTTAAACACCTCAACTGAATCATCTGGTCATCTACTGTAATTGAGAGAAGGCAGCAAGAGCATTAAGAGTTAATTATATACAGAGGTCTGGGGTTATTCGTGGCTAGATTTCTGAACCTGAAAGATCACACTGAATCACTTGGGTTTTTAACACCATCTGACCAATCTCATGTGTGTTTTTGGTGCCAACGCACAGATTAGCAAGTCCACTGAATTCAGAATGTGAAGTTTCAATTTCTAACTGGCTAGGCAGATATCATGAACAGAGGTATTCTGATGAAGGGCTTTTGCTCGAAACGTCGATTTCGCTGCTCGTTGGATGCTGCCTGAACTGCTGTGCTCTTCCAGCACCACTAATCCAGATATCATGAACATACATTAGACTGCCATAATCAGTGCAAATTATTAGAAAGAGAAATTAAATAAATTTTCAGCTATGATCTGAATACTAAGCTTTTTCAACACTCTCTCCAGTCACCTGTGAGGTGTATTTTTCAGTTTTACTTAACTAATGGTTGAGCAGAAAGGGAGAAATCAAGGCTAATACTTGTAGGCCGTATGGAGGGAAGAGCAATGGCTGTATTCTAACCGTGGGATATACCTTGTAAGTTGAATTACTATCAGGACTGCAAAAGGTCCTTGAGACCTCCACAATAGTTGATTTAATTAAGGGTCTTGATGATGTTCCATTTCCTAATTCCAAATATGGCTTCCATGATTCTACCATATTGCTGGCATAAGTCTTCTGTGTCTCACTGTTATACTTGGATCAGGTGAAGGCCATTTAGCCCATTCAAACAATTCACTTTAATCTAATTTCCTTTGGCAGAATCCTACTAAGCCTCCTTCACTGTACCACATCCCAAAGAAACAACCAAAGATGATCATGCCTGCTATCTATTCATATTAGGTGCCTATAATGGCCAATGCTTTCTGTTCTTCTCCTAGGCAGAACCATGTGGTTAGGTCAAAGAGAAATAATTAAAAAGAAAGATCAAAATGATGTTTTATGGCTTTGTTAGGATTTAGAAGCCTCCATAATTCACCAACCTGAAGATCCAAGACGACGAATCTCTTCGATTAGAAGATCGATCTCATGTTCAACATCCATTCTCACCTGAAAGGAGTTAATCATCCTTGTCAATATGTTAAAGACTATTCTTAATGGTTTTACACCAATTAATTTGAATTATCCTATGGATTTGTACAGGTCTTAGAACAAAGTTAAGAAGACACTGATAGAGGAGTTGAACATACTGAGGTGTTCGGACAGAAACTGTTTCTTCTGGCAAGCGGATCAGAGCACATAGTTTAACATTCTTGACAAGATGAGTTTTGTTTTAAGTGCAGTGATTTGTTAAGAATTGGGTCCTCAGTTGAAAAGGAAGAATTTGAAGGGGTCTGAGGAAAATTGCAGGGAGTTGTATTGCTCTTTCAAAGAGTCAGCATAAGCAAACCACTTATTTCCGTGCTGTGTGATTCTGGAAGGATTGTACCAATGGAAGTAATTCCCCATGTAAGTTGCTGAGGATGGAGACTAACAACAGCATAACATTTGCAAGCTTATATAGAGTGGGAGAAAGCTCGGTTTCTGCCAGCATTCAAATTCAGCAGTACCCAATCACACTAGATTAGATTACTTACAGTGTGGAAACAGGCCCTTCGGCTCAACAAGTCCACACCAACCTGCCGAAGCGCAACCCACCCAGTCCCATTCCCCAACATTTACCCCTTCATCTAACACTACGGACAATTTAACATGGCCAATTCACCTAACCTGCACATTTTTGGATTGTGGGAAACTGGAGCACCCGGAGGAAACCCAGGCAGACACGGGGAGAATGTGCAAACTCCACACAGACAGTCGCCTGAGGCGGGAATTGAACCCGGGTCTCTGGCGCTGTGAGGCAGCAGTGCTAACCACTGATCCACCGAACACACAAATAAGATTAAAATGAAAACAAAATGTTATAGATCCAATGTTAGCTTAATTCAGTGGGTAGCAGATTCACTTCTGTATCAGATGGCTGTTGGTACATGCCTCAGTGGAGATAGGCACTTACTTTAGGCTGACACTCTGAAGGGAGTGTTAAACTTTCAAAGATGCTGCCTTTCACATGAGACATTGAACAAGGCCTCATAAGACCAAAAGACAGGAAACAGAATTAGGCCATTCAGCCCCTTCAATCTGACCCACCATTCGATATGAACTGCTGATATGTTTCTCAACCTTATTTTCCTGTTGTTTCCCCTTAATCTTTGATCTTCTTACTAATCAAGAACTTATCTCTTTCTCTGTATTTAAGAGAGGATCATAGAATTCACACAGTAGGGTTCTATGATTCTTTCTTAAATGTAGTCAAATGTATAGAATGTTCTTGCTCAGCAATGGTCTTGCATAACACAAGCTGTTGGTGTGGAAATTGACTAAAATGGATGACTTATAATAACAGAGCAAAATTCTGACCTTTAGTCCTTGAAACAGGTAGTGAATTTCAATATTAAATAAGAGGAATAATACTGTTCTTCAGTCCAACAGGTATTAAATCTTAAGCAAGGTTAGTTGACATTTATCACATAATGAAAAGTCAGCAAAACAGACATTTGGGACAGATTGCCTGTTTCTGAGATGTAAATTCTATGCAATAAAGGGTTCCTTATCTGTTTGACAAAAATGCTGCAGAATACAGACTCTGAGGTTATTTTTATTTTAAAATATTATCTGGCACAATAAGAAAACATAGCTCCTGCTCAAGATTGCATAAAGGCTTCCAATCTTGAACTAAGTTCTGGAGAAGGGTCACTGGACTCAAAACGTTAACTCTGTTTTCTCTCCACAGGTGTTGCCAGAACCTGCTGAGTCTCTCCAGCAATATCTGTTGTTTGTTTGTTTCAGAATCTCCAGAATCCACAGTTCTGTGTTTTATTCTGATCTTGAAGTCTGATTTATAATCGAGTATGCTAGCATAGTAATAGGATCTACAGTAATTGGACATCTTCCTGGGTGGTGGTGTACAAGAAAAAGTGACACTATGAATAGGCTCAATTTAACTTGTCTCTGATGCTTAACCAATTGTCTCCTACGCAGTATGTGCTAGTGAATGTCAGACAAGGATAAGACTTGTCTTCAAAATCATGCCTATCATCTGGACAGTCAACACTGACTTTCTAAGTCCCAGGTCTAAGTACTAAGTATTGTGGAGTTTAATATCCAGTTATTGTGGTGGGGGAAGGGACAATTCGATCATTGATACTTATCCAATGATCCCACATCCACTATGTTGTACAGCACTCCCAAATTTCACTCCAGACACAGTGATCAGTCATTCCGATGAGGTACCGCCTAGCTATCCGCAATGTGGCAAGTCAGTAATGGAAAACTGGAGATGCAAAATTTCATTTTATTCTTGACAAACATTGATAATGATTTTAGTAGGGGAGGCCAGTGATGGGTAATGAAGATTCTTAGTTGGCCTAGCCCTTTATTGGTCAGTGCATTGAGTATAGGAGTTCAGACATCATGTTGAGGCAGTACAGAAGTTTTCAAATATTGCTTTCATTTCTGATCTCCCCACTATAGAAAAGATGTTGTTAAACTTGAAAGGGTTCAAAAAAGATCTACAAGGATGTTGCCAGGGTTGGAGGGTTTGAGCTGAAGGGAGAGGCTGAACAGACTGGGGCTTCCTTCCCTGGAGTGTCACAGGCTGAGGGGGTGACCTTACAGAGGCTTATAAAATCATGAGGGGCATGGATATGGTGAATAGCCAAGGTCCTTCCCAGTTAGGGGGGTCCAAATCTAGTCAGCATAGGTTTAAGGTGAGAGGGGAAGATTTGAAAAGGACCTGAGGGGCAACTCTTCATGCAGAGGATGGTGCATCTATGGAACTAGTTGCTACAGGAGGTGGAGGTGGGTAAAATTACATTTAAAAGGCATCTGGATGGGTATAGAAATAGGAAGGGTTTAGAGGAATATGCGCCAAATAGGACTAGATCAGTTTAGGATATCTGGTTGGTGCAGACATACAACATAGAACATTACAGCGCAGTATAGGCCCTTCGGCCTTCGACGTTGCGCTGACCTGTGAAATCAATCTGAAGCCCATCTAACCTACACTATTCCAATATCATCCATATGTTTATCCAATGACCACTTAAATGCCCTTAATATTCTCTATGTAAAGAAACTACCTCTGACATCTGTCCTATATCTATCACCTCTCAATTTAAAGCCATGTCCCCTTGTGCTAGCCATCACCATCCAAGGAGAAAGGCTCTCACTGTCCAACCTCTCTAACCTTCTGATTATCTTACTTTTCTCAATCAAGTCACCTCTCATCCTTCTTCTCTCTAACAAAAACATCTCCATGTCCCTCAGCCTTTCCTCGAAAGACCTTCCCTCCATACCAGGCAACATCCTGGTAAATCTCCTCTGAATCCACTCCAAAGCTTCCACATCCTTCGTATAATGCAGTGACCAGTACTGTACGCAATACTCCAAGTGCAGCCACACCAGAGTTTTGTACAGCTGCAACATGACCTCATGGTTCCAAGACTCAATCCCTCTACCAATAAAAGCTAACACACTGTATGCTTTCTGAATAACCCTAATATCATGGGTGGCAACTTTTTAGGATCTATGTACCTGGACACCGAGATCTCTCTACTCATCTCCACTGCCAAGTATCTTACCATTAGCCCAGTACTCTGCATTCCTGTTACTCCTTCCAAAGTGAATCACCTCATACTTTTCTGCATTAAACTCCATTTGCCACCTCTCAGCCCAGCTCTGCAGCTTATCTATGTCCCTCTATAACCTACAACATCCTTTGTCACTATCCTCAATTCTACCAACCTTAGTGGCATCCGCAAATTTATTAACCTACCCTCTATACCCTCATCCAGGACATTTATATAAATGACAAACAGCAGTGGCCCCAAAATGGAACACCACTTGTGACTGAACTCCAGGATGAACACTTCCCATTAATCCTCTGCCTTCTTTCAGCTAGCCAATTTCTGATCCAAACCACTAAATCATCCTCAATCCCATGCCTTCATGTTTTATGCAATAGCCTACTATGGGGAACCTTATCACATGCCTCACTGAAATCCATATACACCACATCAATGACCTTACTCTCATCCACCTGTTTGGTCACATTCTCAATGATTTCAATAAGGTTTGTGAGGCACGACCTACCCTTCACAAAACCATGTTGACTATCCCTAAGCAACTTATTCCTTTCTAGATGATTATAAATCCTCTATCTTATAACCCTTTCCAACACGTTTCCCACAACTGAAGTAAGGCTCACAGGTCTATAATTACCAGGGTTGTCTGTACTCCCCTTCTTGAACAAAACAAAAACTCTGCTTCTGACCACCTCATGGATAAAGTGCTGACTTTCCATTCTTATACAGTGGGTCTGTCACATTACATTTATATTATAAACAAACACAGTTAAACTGGGATTCACAAGCTATTACTGCTAATTATACCTACTGCAATGTTTCCAGATTGTGCAACGACTTTGAACCCTTTTTTAGATTAGATTCCCTACAGTTTGGAAACAGGCCCTTCGGCCCAACAACTCCACACCGACCCTCCGAAGAGTAACCCACCCAGACCCATTTCCCTTGAACGAATGCACCTAACTCTATGGGCAATTTAGCATGGCCAATTCACCTGACCTGCACATCTTTAGACTGTGGGAGGAAACCGGAGCACCTGGAGGAAACCCATGCAGGCACGAGGAGAATGTGCAAACTCCAAGAGGCAGTCACCCGAGGCTGAAATCAAACCTGGCATCCTGGTGCCGTGAGGCAGCAGTGCTAACCACTGAAACACCGTGCCACCCTTCTGCCACCTTGTCCGCAATGCCACCATGTGTGAGCAAGACAGTGTTAGGTGCATTAGTCAGGGATAAATGTAAGGGAATGGGTCTGGGTGGGATACTCTTCTGAGGGTCGGTGTGGACTTATTGGGCCAAATGGCCTGTTTCCACACTGTAGGGAATCTAATCTAATCTAATCTTGGATCGAAGGGTGTTCCTGTGCTGTATAACTCCATGAATTCAAACACTATATCTGTGCATCAGTTTTGTTCAGGGGATGGGCTGCTCTTAAAAAAGGACTTGCGCAAAGAACAAGATGGGGCAGGTTTTGTTTGAACAAGTTTTATTTAAAGAAATGCAGTGAGTGCTTCAGGGCAAGTAGATACTCCTCACATGATGCAGATGAACAGCTTTTGAAGTGATTTCTGCATAAACTCATTCTAATCCCCAACATCCAGACTAACTCAACTGGGAGTTGCAGCATAATTCTGATCAGTTCGACTGCCTCCCTAACTCAAGTTCAACTTTAGGGGAAAAAAATACAAGGAGATCAATGGGGGAAGTGGTGAGTTTTATAGGAGACTACATCAGAAAGGCGGGTGGGGGGAGGGGGGAGAAGTGAGGATGAGGGACAACAGCAAAGTGGGAAGGAGAGATGGGGACGGACCCGTGGAAAAAAAGGCAGGGGCGAGGGGGAAAGAGGGAGATGGAAACGGCGTGGGGTAAAAAGTGACCAAAATATGAAAGGAGCCAGGCGATTGTACAATGCATACAACACATTTCAGTCACACACATACATAAGCAAAATGTGAAAGTGAGTCTTATAACTAGAGCCATGCTTGGCTCCCCTGAGATATTGGGAAGTGGGGCACTGTAACATTTAGAAAGGGTGTTGCGTCCGGTTCATGCCTCGATTCACACGTGATATTAATGTAACCAGCACGGAAGTAACCCGCCTTTACCAACATCCCGCACGGAACACAGCCGGACATGAATTATACATTATACACAGAACACCTCCCCCGAAATGTCGCACCACCCAGAACCAATTTCGGTCACTGAACCAAGGTTCCAGTTAAAAAAAAATCCCCACTCGAGCTGCACTGACAGAATGAAAAGGCAAAACGCGATCGCTTGTTACAAAATCGGAACACAAGTGTTTGCTAATTTCAGCTGTTTCCAGCGCTTAAATTCCAAACCAATCTCTCTTCTCTCAGAAACAACTACCTATTCATCCCATATAATTTCGTAAAAGCAAGATGATAAATCTACATACTTCAGTTTTCTTCTGTCTCTGCTTTCGTTGGTTTATGTCAAGTAATTAACAAGCAACAGCTCGAGTACAGGAAGTGTTAACGATGAGGAAGTTCAGAAAAAGATCGGCTGCTCAGGCTGACGTCAGGAAGCTCTTTCTGCGAGTTTCAGCGGATTTCCACCAGGGTTTTTATTTGTTCACATCCTCCTGGAGAGTCCTGTCTGAACGGTACTGAACGGTGTTGCATGTCTTTTCCGTTGTGTGACTCTAATTCTGATCCGTCTTCTGTGAGATAATTGATGTTAATCAAGGTTCCAAGCGCAAATTGATATTCGCAAAGATCACCTTTATGCCAGCGCCCCCCTGCAAGTAGTGACACATACCTCGGAAGCCCTGTAAATACTGGCACACTGCCAGGGATACCCTGCAAATATTGACAGAATCCCTAGACCCCCTGCAAATGTTGACACTTTTCCGGGGATACCCTGTAAATATTGACACATAATCAGGAACTTCCTTTAAATATTGATATTCCCGAGGATGCCTTGTCAATATTGAGACACCCAGGATGCCCTATAACTACTGGCAGTTTGTGTAGTCCCCTTTAAATATTAACATATTCCCAAAAGACTCCTGTTAATATTAACACATTCCAAGGGGGCCCCTTTAAATATTGACATATTCCCAAGAAACTCTAGCAAATATTGACAAATATGGCCATAAGAGAGAGGAACAGGGGTAGGCCAAATAGCCAATTAAACCTGCACCACGGTTCAACAAGATCAAGACCTACCTGATTGTCATCTCAAATCCACATTCCTTTATTTCCCATAACCCTTCATGCCCTTGTCAATCAAGATCTTATCTGACATACATTCAATGACTCCGCTTTCACTTCTCTCCTTGGAAGGGAATTCCAAAGACAAATGAGCCTCTGAGAACAAGTCATTCTTCCTCATTGTCACCTTAAATGACAGACTTGAATAGGGACCATCCTCCAAATCCTTCATAATCCACAAATTGAAACATCTTCTCAGCATCTACCCTGCCAAGCTTTCTTGAAATGGTGTATGTTCCAATAAGATCATCTCCAGTTTTACAGAATTCTAATGAGTGAAAGCCCTTTCCTCATACAATAACCCCATCATCCCAGGAATCAGTCTAGTGAACCTTTTCTGAACAAGTACAAGTAAATCTGACCTGAAGTAAGGAATTCAAATGCAGACTCACTAATTGCCTACACAGCATATTCCATTCCCATTGTAATAATGTCAATTTACCATTTGCCTTCTAAGTACTCAGCATACTTGCTAGTGTTTTGTGATTTGAGTACAAAGATATCATAATCCTGTTGTTTTAGCATTCTATTACCTTTACATTTAATTAACATTTTGCTTTGTAAATCTTCCCTTCAAAGTGAACAATCTTATATTTTACCACATTATACACCATCTGCCAATAGTTTTAACACAATCACCTGATCGGTTTATATACCTTTCAGACGGTTTGTTCACTCTTCACAACTTGATCTCCTTTCTAGGTTTGTATCACCAGCAGATCTGGTTACAGTAGTCTTTGCCTTCAGTGTTGACAATGTAGTATTGGAAAAGCACAGCAGGTCAGGCAGCATCTAAGGAGCAGGAGAATCGAGGTATCAGACATAAGCCCTTCATCAGGGATCATGAAGTCTGCACCTTCATCCAATTCTGATCCTGGTGGCAATCCACCAGTTAGTTAGCCAACAAAAAAATGACTCATTTATTCCGAATCTGTTTCCTGTTAGCCAATTCTCTATCCATTCTAGTGTCATCCTGTGACCTACCAGCTAAAGGTAAAAGGGCAACAGATGCATGAGAATACCAACTGCAAGTTCTCCTCTAAGCCTCACTCCATTCTATCATGTAACTATATCACTGGCTCAAAATCCCACAACGCTCTTCCTAAGTGATGTCGGTGTACAAACCCCACAACGACCACAATGGTTCAAGAAGGCAGCTCACCACCACCTCCTTGGGGGCAATTAGGAATGAGCAATAAATACTGGCCAACAGCACATTCCCATGAATTAATAAAAAAACACTCCAACTTCATGAATTATCTTGTGCATATGAATGAGTGAATCAGAAGGAGTCAGCCATTCAGTCCTTTAAACCTGCTGTGTCATCATAGATGATACTGTTGTAACCTCAAATCCATATTCCTGCCTATCCCTGATTACCTTTTAACTCCTTGCTTAACAAAAATCTATCCACACCTATCTTAAAAATATTCAAGGACATAGTTGCCATCACCTTTTCAGGAAAAGAGTTCCACAGACTCATGATCCTGAGAGAAAGGATTTTGCCTGATATGTTTTAAAATGGGACACATTTGATCCAGACTGTCTTATAAGAGGAAACATCGTCTCTAAATCTACCCTGTCTAGGTCTTTCACAATTTTGTTTCAAATTGCTTTTTCGTCCTCTAAACTTCAGCTGATACAAGCTGAGTCTGTCCACCACAGTAAGTGCCACCATCTGCTCTCTGATTCCTCATACTAATTCTTTGCTACTGCAGCCACCTCCCACTGAGGTGGCTCTCCCACTCTCCCTATTGCATTAAACATTGTCTCTCACCTCAGTCTCACCTGCCCCAAACCACCTACCCTCTCACCCTGTGGTCTCTGCACAGCCTATTAATTTGTACAAGTCATCACTTGCCACCCCACAACCTCTATGCCCCCCCCCCAAAAAAAATCTTACAGCTGTGCCAGCCCCTTTAATAACTCCCTTTCACTAAATACAGGAGAAGATCCAAAACAGGTGGTGGGCTCTCCAACATTCAGCACCTTTTGCCCCTTATGAATGGCTCATGACCCTGATTGCCCATGCAGCTGACTGTGTTTAAGTCAGGCTAAAGGGCTTATGCCTGAAACATCCACTCTCCTGCTCCTCAGATGCTGCCTGACCTGCTGTGCTTTTTCCAGCACCACACTTTTCGACTTTGATTCTGCAGCATCTGCAGACCACATTTTCTCAAAGTGTTTATCAAGCCAATGTCAGTGCTCTGCAGTCATGACAATCAAGCAGAGCTAGTGGAGTATACAAAAGGTGACACACTGAAATCTCAGAGTCTTAACTTGGAATCAGGCTGGTTTTATTCTGAAAGAAGTAATTTATAAGATGCCACACTGATTGACTTTGACTACAAATTATGTGTTTTTTGAATAAAATAGAATGTATCTGTAAATAAACAAGCATCTTGGATGAAATGATTCACCCCATAGATTTGTGTGTGTGTGAGAGAGATGGAGGGAGGGAGGGAGGGAGGGAGGGGGAGAGATAGAGTTTATGCGCTTGAGAGAGTGTGCTTATGTGTGTGTGAGAGAGGGTGTGCGAGAGAGGGGTCTGTGTGAGAGTTTGTGTATGTATGCGTGTGAGTCAGTGTGAAAGCAAGGAAGGTTTTACAGATACAGAAGTGTGGTGAGGTGACCTGTTCATGACATGAACCCAAGATCACTGTTCAGGCTGTCCTCATGGGTATGGAACTTGGGTATCAGTCTCTGCTCAGCCATTTTGCATTGTTGTGTATCTCAGAGTCCACCCTAGAGGACACTTACCTGAAGATCAGAGGCTGAATGTCCTTGACTGAAGTGTTCCCCAACTGGGAAGGAACATTCTTGTATGGTGATAGTTGCACAGTGTCCATTCATCCATTATTGTGGGGTCTGCATGACCTTGCCAATATACCATGCCTTGGGGCATTCTTGCTTGCAGCATATGAGATAGATAACGAGAGACACAGAGATGTACAGCACGGAAACAGACCCTTCAGTTTAACACATCCATGCCAACCAGATATCCCAACCCAATCTAGTCCCATTTGCCAGTACTTGGCCCATTTCCCTCAAAACCCTTCCTATTCAAATGCCCATTCAGATGGCTTTTAAATATTGCAACTCTACCAGCTTCCACCACTTCCTCTGACAGCTTATTCCATACATGCACCATCCTCTGTGTGAAAATGTTGCCCCTTGGGTCCCTTTTATATCCTTCCCCTCTCACCCTAAACCTATGCCCTCTAGATCTGGACTCTCCCACCCCAGGGAAGAAACTTTGTCAATTTACTCTATCCATACCCCTCATGATTTTATAAACCTCTTTGAGGTCACCCTCAGCCTTTGACGCTCCAGGGAAAAAAGCCCCAGCCTATTCAGCCTCTCTCTATAGCTTAAATCCCCCAACCCTGGCAACACCCTTGTTATTTTTTTCTGAATCCTTTCAAGATTCACAACATCCTTACAATACGAAGCAGACTAGAATTGCACACAATATTCCATGTGACCTAACCAACGTCCTGTACAGCTGCAACATGACCTCCTAACTCCTACACTCCATGTTCTGACCAATAAAGAAAAACATTCCAAATGCCTTCTTCACTATCCTATCTACCTGTGACTCCACTTTCAAGGAGCTATGAACCTGCATTCCAAGGTATCTTTGTTAAGCAACACTCCCTAGCACCTTACTATTAAGTTTATAAGTCCTGCTAAGATTTGCTTTCTCAAAACACAGCACCTCACATTTACCTAAATTAAACTCCATCTGTTATTCCTCAGCCCACTGGCCCATTTGATCAAGATCCCATTGTACTCTGAGGTAACCTTCTTTGTTGTCCACTACACCTTCAATTTTGGTGTCATCTACAAATTTACTAACTATACCGCTTATGCTCACATCCAAATCATTTATATAAATGATGAAAAGTAGAGGTCCCAGCACTGATCCTTGTGGTACTTTACTGGTTACAGGCCTCCAGTCTGAAAAACCCTCCACCATCACCCTCTATCTTCTAACTTCGAGCCAGTTCTGTTTCCAAATGGTGAGTTCTCCCTGTATTCCATGAGATCTAACCTTGGTAACCACTCCCCCAAGGGGAGCCTTCTCAATAGCCTTGCTGAAGTCCATATAGATCACATCTACTGCTCTGCCCTCATCAATCCTCTTTGTTACTTGTTCAAAAAGCTCAATCAAGTTCATGAGACATGATCTCCCATGCACAAAGCCGTGTTGACAATTCCTAATCAGTCCTTGCCTTTCCAAATACATATAAGTCCTATCGCTCAGGATTCCCTCCAACAATTTACCCACCACCGATGTCAGGCTCACTGGTCTATAATTCCCTGGCTCATCCTTACCACCTTTCTTAAATAATGGTACCATGTTAGCCAACCTCCAGTCTTCTGTCACCTCACCTGTGACTATTGATGATACAAATATTTCAGCAAGAGGCTCCACAGCTTCCCACAGAGTTCTAGGGCACACCTGATCAGATCTAGTGGATTTATCCACCTCTCTGCGTTTCAAGACATCCAGCACCTCCTCCTATGTAATATGGACATTTTTCAAGATGTCACTATCTATTTCCCCACATTCTATATCTTCCATGCCCTTCACCACAGTAAACACTGAGGGGAAAATACTTGTTTGGGATCTCTCCCATCTTCTGCAGCTCCACACAAAGGCTGCCTTACTGATCTTTGAGGAGCCCTATTCACTCCCTAATTTCGCTTTTGTCCTTAATGTATTTGTAAAAACTCTTTGGATTCTCTTTAACCATATTTGCCAAAGCTTTCTCATGCCCCCTTTTTGTCTCCTGATTTTTCTCTTAAGTATATTCCTACTGCCTTTGAAGGATTCACTCGATCTCTCCTATCTATACCTGACATATGCTTCCTTCTTTTTCTTAACCAAACCTCAATTTCTTTAGTCATCCAGCATTCCCTATACCTACCAGCCTTTCCTTTCACCCTAACAGGAATATACTGTCTCTGGACTCTAGTTATCTCATTTCTGAAGGCTTCCTATTTTCCAGCCATCCATTTACTTGCAAACATCTGCCCCCAATCAGCTTTTGAAAGTTCTTGCCTAATACCGTCAAAATAAGCCTTCCTTCAACTGTTAGATCTGATCTATCCTTTTCAATCACTATTTTAAAACTATAGAATTATGGTCGCTGGCCCAAAAGTGCTCCCCCACTGACACCTCAGTCATCTGCCTTGCCTTATTTCCCAGGAGTAGGTCAGGTTTTGCATCTTCTCCAGTAGGTTCATCCACATACTGAATCAGAAAATTTTCTTGTACGCACTTAACAAATTCCTCCCCATCTAAACCTTTAACACTATGGCATCCCAATTTAATGTTTGAAAAGTTAAAATTCCTTACCATAATCACCCTAGTATTCTTACAGATAACTGAGATCTCCTTACAAGTTTGTTTCTCAATTTCCTGTTGACTATTAGGGGGTTTATAATACAATCCCAATAAGGTGACCATCCCTTTCTTATTCCTCAGTTCCACCCAAATAACTTCCCTGGATGTATTTCCAGGAATATCCTAAGTACAGCTGTAATGCTATCCCACATCAAAAACGTCACTCCCTCTCCTTTTGTACCTATCATTCCTATAGCTTTTGTATCCTGGAACATTAAGCAGCCAGTCTTGTCCATCCCTGAGCCACGATTCTGTAATTGTTATGATATTCCAGTCCTATGTTCCTAACCATGCCCTGAGTTAATCTGCCTTCCCTGTTAGGCTTCTTGCATTGAAGTAAATGCAGTTTAATTTATCAGTCTTATCTTGTTTTCTGCTTTGTTCCTGCCTGCCCTGCCTGTTTGACTCAATTCTTTTCTGAACTGTCCCAGTCTCAGTTTGATCTCTTTCCTCAGTATTTTCCAGCCACCACCACCCCCAACCACCCCATCCCCTCCCAAGCGGCTCTAGCAAATCTCCCTGCCAATATATTAGTCCCCTTTCAACTCAGGTGCAATCCGTCCTTTTTGTACGGATACTTCTACCCCAGAAGAGATTCCAATGATCTAAAAATGTGAGTCCTTCTCCCATACACCAGCTCCTCAGCCACGCATTCATCTGCTCTATCCTCCTATTCCTATCCTCCCTAGCTCATCGCAGAGGGAGTAATCCAGATATTACTAACCTCAAGGACCTAGTTTTTTAATTCCTGCCTAAAGTTCTATATTCTCCCTTCAGAATCTGTGGGCGGCACAGTGGCAAGCACAGCTGCCTCACAGAGCCGGAGACCCGGGTTCAATTCCCGCCTCAGGCGACTGACTGTGTGGAGTTTGCACATTCTCCCCGTGTCTGCGTGGGTTTCCTCCAGGTGCTCCGGTTTCCTCCCACAGTCCAAAGATGTGCAGGTCAGGGGAATTGGCCATGCTAAATTGCCCGTAGTGTTAGGTAAGGGGTAAATGTAGGGGTATGGGTGGGTTGCGCTTCGGCGGGTCGGTGTGGGCTTGTTGGGCCGAAGGGCCTGTTTCCACACAGTAAGTAATCTAATCTCATTCTTTTCCCTTCCTAGATTGTTGGTACCAATGTGTTCAATGACCTCCTGTTGGTCAAATTACATGAATATCTGCTGTGAGCATGGTGGGTGGTGTTTCCATGTGTGACAGTAGTATCCAAGTCAATGATCTGATTTGTTTTGCAGAGGTTACCACGGCAGGGTTATGTGGTGTTGTGTTTGATGTTGTTTTGAAGGCTGGGTAGTTTGCTGCGAACAATGGTCCTTTTAAGGTTTTGCGATTGTTTGAAGGTGAGAAGTGGAGGAATAGGGAAGATCTTGGCAAGTTGTTCATCATCATTGATGACATATTGAAGGATGCAAAGAATATGGCATCGTATCTCCACTCGAGGGAAGTACTGGATGACAAAGGGTACTCTATCAGTCGTATCCTGTGTCTGTCTTCTGATGGGGTTGTGCAGTTTTTCACAGTGACATGTTGGAACTGGTGATCATTGCATAAAGTATCTTTGCAGCAACATTGCAATGCAAATGCTGGTGCACCCCAATGTACAGCTTAAAGTGGAGAACCATACTATAAGTGAATTGGAGAAGTGCCACGATGATGCAAATGGGCTGGCAAGTGTTGGGTTCTTTGCAGTCACTACCCATGGAGCATGCAGCAACTTGGAGTCACCAGGTTTTTCACTCAAGACTTCAAAGTCAAGATTTCCCTGTGTCAAGTTCATTTGCAACAGGATTATAAAAGGCTTCATATTAATGAAGTGAGATCTCCCAGTTAATTTGGTTGACAACAAGCAATAATTCTCTTAATAGATCTAGCAAGACTTTGTTTGATATCAAAACTGTTGGAAAACACAGCTAGTGGTTCCCCACATCACGATAGGCTTCACTCGACTTCTAACGCAATTGTCCTGAATTTCTCGCTGTAGCCACAACATTCTGACCCGTTTCATCTTCAGTTTCCTGTTTTCTATTTCCTTGCCTTCGTTAATAGTGATGCTACATTAAGGTTTTCCAAACTACTGGAATCTTCCCATAATCCAGGGATTTTGGAGGATTACAAGCAATCCATCCACTTTCTCTGCAGTCACTTTCTTTAAGACTCTCAGATGCAGGCCATCTGATCCAAAGTACTTTTTCAGTACTTTGTTTCATTATTTTTCCTGGTACTTTTCCCTAGTGATTGTGATGGATCTGATTTCTTTCTGCTTCTCATTTTTCAGTATTCTGAGAATGTTTTTTGTGCCCTCTGTGAGGACAGACATCAAACACCTGTTGAAAATTTTAACATCTGTGTTTTCCTTGATTATCTTTTCAGTCTAGTTCTGTAAGCAACAAATAATCACTTAAACTAATCTCTTCCACTTCACTACTTGTACAAACTATTACTGTCAATTGCTAAAATAGATTTTGTTGAAGCTTTTCATCTTGCACACAGCAGAACAATTTATAAGAATGACCAAAGTAAAAACATTTATAGTATGTGAAAGGAGAATTTTGACTGCTTGACAAGTGCATTTGGGTTAGTTGAGGCAATGCAATTGAGAATGCACCGGGTAATGATAGTGTACAGTTAATTGCCAAGCTTTGTTTAAATTGTAAACCTGGCAGGTTGACTGGTCAAGAAATTGCCCTGAAAAATAAATCAAAAAATGGTTGTCACCTATTTTGTTGGATTGAAACACGCATGGTAAGACACCACATTTTTTTTCAGAATAATAACTGAATGGGAGCTTGACTCCTTTAACCGAAAATCAAAAAGGTTTTGCTAAAAATCAAGTGTTGTTGAGCTGTCCAGTACAATGCTAGATTTTTGGAAGCAAAAAAAAAAAGAGGAACTCAAAACTGAAATCACTATGAACCTTTTGAGTTAAGGAAAATCTACCCCATAACAATCCACTGGAAAATTGAACTGCAGGCTCCTCAAAGCTGTAAATTCCAAGAGCAACAGAGAATAAAAACATCCAGAGCTTACAGACAGTATCCCTTTCTCTCTTGGTGTGGGGATAAAGACAGAAGGCCTTAGCAAGCCTAAAAGAATTCATAAAAAAAAACTAAGTTCACCTGCCAAACTATCAAATTGAAGAACTGAAAATGTGTTGCTGGAAAAGTGCAGCAGGTCAGGCAGCATCCAAGGAGCAGGAGAATCAAAGTTTCGGGCATGAGCCCTTCTACAGGAATGAGGAAAGTGTGTCCAGCAGGCTAAGATAAAAGGTAGGGAGGAGGGACTTGGGGGAAGGGCATTGGAAATGCGATAGATGGAAGGAGGTCAAGGTGAGGGTGATAGGCCAGAGTGGGGGTGGGGGCAGAGAGGTCAGGAAGAAGATTGCAGGTTAGGAAGGCATTGCTGAGTTCGAGGAAGGACAAGCATCACCATTCAGATACCACCATTTCAGCAAAGCAAAAATAAAAAGGACTGAAAGAGGAAAAGAATTTTCTACCTTGTGGTCTGGATTTTTGATCTTTAGATTTTTGTCTACCCTACCTATGTGTTTTGTTTCGCCCATAGTTTACCCTTTGCCTGTCTTACTCATGATTGCGTGTGTATATGTGTATGTTGGGTTTTGAAAGGATATAGCTTAAATTTTAGTAATTAAAAATCATTTTACAATTCTTTATAAAGTTGTATGTTACAAATTCTTTCTGACAGGAAAGAAAGCATGTGTGGCATGCTTTCATCCCGGGTAGCAGTCAGGCAATTTGATTTTTGGTAGTCCTAGTGGGAATTTTATCATGCATACATTTTGTGATGACTTATGGAGTAGGTGGATATGATTATCGGTGCAGTATACTATGTTCTTCCTCCCTGCAGAGAATACAGCCTTGTATATTAATGTATGTAGCAGCTAGTATACACAAACGCTGCACATTGTCAGCCCAACTAACTACTCCAAATTGATTTTCAGCATTACTTTTTGAAAACTTTGGGATTGTTTAGCAAATGTTGCCCAATTGCAGAATTACATCCAATGTTGGACACTGTTGAGAGTTTTGCAAGTGTAATCTGGTTGGACATAGTCAGTACCTTGGTGTAGAAAACAGCTGAAGGAATATGCTGCTTGATATGATTTGTCAATTTGAGAGATGTAAGGCCTATGTCACACCAGTACTGAAACCCATATGCTATGTTAGTCATTTGTGGAATAGGCAGAATATCTTTTCGGCTTTATGGCAGCATCCTATTACTGGCAACCATTTGCGCTCCTACTGTATTACAGCAGTATTCATGCCCATGCAAGAAGAGATACCTTACCCTCCCCAGGTTAATCTGAAGGAGACCCAGCACTTTCCAAAACCCAAAATGCAACCTTACGCTGAGTCTCTCAGATAGTGCGTCCTTCTTGTAGCATCTTCTTTCTCAATACATCTCTGTGGTGCATTCTGAAACATTGCCTTAAATAAATACCACTGCTTATCTATCATATTACCTTTTAACAAAAACAGAAAATGGAGATCACAGCAGGTCAGGTGGCATCCATGGAGAGAAAGCATGCGAACATTTAGAGTCTTATGATTCTTCATCAGAGCTCACATAAAGAGTGAAGGGGACAGTATTTATGTAATAGTGGGGGGTGGGAAGGGCGGAGTACAGAAGGAAGAAAGGAACAGCAGTCCAAGGGGCATTGTATGTCCTGGAGATACTTGTAATCCTGGCTGCCTGACCCGTTGCGATCTCCAGCATTTTTGTTTTCAGTACAGATCCCAGCATCTGCATAAATATGCTCTTACCTTTTAAACTATTTGCCCATTCCAATTTAACCAATGTCTTCACATCTTCTGAATTTACTGGAATTTTCTGTTAATGTTGACACTCCTAGAGATTCTGTGTAAATATTGAAGCATTCGCAGTGATCCCTATCAGGCTAGGCAAAATCCTAGCAATCTCCTGAGAATATGTCTATATTTACAGAGACCCCTTGTAATAATGACAAATCTAGATATTCCCTGTAAACAATGCAATCCTAACAGATTGCTGTAAATATTGACACATTCCCAGGAAACCAGTGTAAATAGTGACACCCCCCCCAACAATCCCTGTACATATTAACATAATTTTAAGAATATCGTTTAAATGCTAACACATTTCCTGGCATCTCAAGGGATCCAACGAACTGAGAATAAATACTGGCATCAAGATGTGGATTAGAATCAAATACACAACATATTTTCAAATTCTAAAGAGCTCCTAAAACAATCTGACATCAAACTGCTAATGAATTCAATTTGGGACAAAAAAACTACAGATGCTAGAATCCAAGGGAGATAAACAGGGAACTGGAAGAACACAGCAGGCCAGGCAGCATCAGGAGGTGAGGTAGTGATAGGTGAACACAGGTAGCGGGTACAATGTGGTTGGTCAATGGGAAGAATGAATTTGGTTGGTGACTGGAAAGGTCAGAGGAATGAGAGGGGGAAGGGCTGGAAAGGCAGTTGGGTAATGGGACGAGAGGTTATTTGAAATTGGAGAACTCTGGAGAGTTTGGTTTGCTGTGGCAATGGAGGAAGCCGACGATGGTCATGTCGGTAAGGGAATGGGAAGGGGAATTAAAATGGACGGTAATAGGAGGTCAGGTCAGCCCCTGCAGGCCCGGCTGAGATGTTCGTCAAAACATGCCGAGTTTACATTTGGTCTCGCCAATGGAGAGAAGACCACATTGTGAGCACCAGATACAGTAAACTAAGTTGGAGGAGAGGCAATTAAGCAGACTGATGCCATCTCATCATCCATAATGTTGCGTATCTTTGCTGTTAGGAAGCAAACATAGCAAGGCTGTATACCATGAAGCTGGTATTTCCCTTCTTCAAATCCTCCTCGCGGCTTCCTATGTTAGAAGAGGGAGGGGGAAAAAAATAGCTTTCATCCCTTTCTTCCTCCACAGCACATTTCCTATACAGAGGCCAAAGCCAAGGGGAGATTTGAGAGTTTTCAAAATCATGAGGAGCCTAGTCACAGTAGATAGGGAGAAACTGTTCCCACTTGCAAAAGGATTGTGAACGAGTGGTTACACTTTTAAAGTGTTTTACAAAGAAAGTAAATGTGAGGTGAGAAAACACTTTTTATACAGCATGTAGTTAGGGACTAGAATGTCACACTTGGAAATGTGGCGCATGTTCAATTGAGACTTTCAAGAGGTTATTGTTTTTATTGAAATAATTGACCAATGTGTAGAGTTAAAGGGAAGAGATTTGACACCTGAGTCAAAATGCTCTGACAGCCATTGCAGACAGGATTGGTTGAATGGCCACCACTTGCTCTGTAAAATTTCTGGCATTTCCAAGAGTGGAGATGCTCTCCAATACCATCGGACACCTCTTGGTGCTAAAGGCCTCAAATGTATCAGCAGATATCGCAAGCTCTTTGTCCAGGATGTTGCTGGAGAAGAAAGGTATGCAGTTTGGCCATCGGAGGGTGCAGAATGTTCTCAAAATGAAGAGGGACCAGCAGGACTCATTGTACACATTGGAACTAACGATATAGGAAGGGAAAAGGGTGACATTCTGAAGGGAGAATAATGAACGTTAGACAGGAATTTAAAAAGGAGCTTCTTGAGCGTAGTAATATCTGGATTACTCCTGGTCCTATGAGCTTGTAAGGGTAAGGAGGATAGAGCAGGTGAATGTGTGGCCGAGGAGCTGGTGCAGGGGAGAAGGGTTCACACTTTTGGATCATTGGAATCTCTTCTGGATTAGAAGTGACCTGTACAAGAAGGATGGATTGCACCTGAATTGGAAGGGAATTAATATACTGGCAAGGAGATTTGCTAGAGCTGCTCAGGAGGATTTAAACTAGTGGGGGAGGGGGCTGGGAAATGCTGAGGAAAGAGATCAAACTGAGACTGCTACAGTTGGGAAAAGGAGCAAGTCAAACTGTCAGGGCAGGCAGGGAACAAAGGTGAGGTGGGGGAGTCCAGAATTAGAGGGCATAGGTTTCAGGTGAGAGGGGCAAGATATAAAAGGGACTAAAGGGGCACTTTTATTACAAAAGGTGATGCATGTATGGAATGAGCTGTCAGAGGAAGTGGTGGAGGCTGGTACAATTACAGCATTTAAAAGGCATCTGAATGGATATATAAATAGGAAGGGTTTAGAGGGATATGGGCCAAGTGCTGGCAAATGGGAGTACATTAAGTTAGAATATGGTCGGCATGAACAAGTTGGACCCAACGGTCTGTTTCCATGCTGTACATCTCTATGACTCTGTAACCCCCAGAAATGTATGTTTCTTTGAGATGAAGGAACAGTACACCCATCCAGTGAATGAGGAGCTACCAACATTTAAACATAAATGTGAAGTGCAAGCACATGTCAGATAACCATACTAAATCAACAGAGTCACCTTGTATTCTTCTGAAATTAATCTGATACTCATTCACTGTTGTTCCTCTCCTTCTGCCATTCAACTGGTCAGTATTTGTACAAGAATGTAATAAGTGAGTCTCTGCTGAGTATCCTCCAGTTTAAACAAACAGATTCTCCTTCTGGATGTAGGTTTGCTCACTGAGCTGGAAGGTTCATTTTCAGACATTTTGTCACCATACTAGGTAACATCTTCAATGAGCCCCCAGGCAAAACACTGTTGGTGTTTCCTCCTTATATATTTATATGGTTTGAATTTCCTTGGGTTGGTGATGTCATTTCCTATGGTAATGTCATTTCCTGTTCTTTTACTCAGGGGGTGGTCGATGGGATTGAAGTCATTGTGTTTGTCGATAGAGTTCCAGTTGGAATGCCATGCTTCTAGAAATTCAGGTCAGGCAGCATCCAAGGAACAGGACATAGAGAACATAGAAAAATACAGCGCAGTACAGGCCCTTCGGCCCTCGATGTTGCACCGACTGAAGCCTACCTAACCTACACTAGCCCAGTAACCTCCATATGCTTATCCAATGCCCGCTTGAATGACCATAAAGAGGGAAGAGTCCACCACTGCTACTGGCAGGGCATTCCATGAACTCACAACCCGCTGAGTAAAGAATCTACCCCTAACATCTGTCCTATACCAACCTCCCCTTAATTTAAAGCTGTGTCCCCTAGTAACAGCTGACTCCATACGCGGAAAAAGGTTCTCACTGTCAACCCTATCTAAACCCCTAATCATCTTGTACACCTCTATCAAATCTCCCCTAAACCTTCTTTTCTCCAATGAGAACAGCCCTAAGTGCCTCAGCCTTTCCTCATACGATCTTCCTACAATGCCAGGCAACATCCTGGTAAACCTTCTCTGCACCTGTTCCAGTGCTTCCACATCCTTCCTATAGTATGGCGACCAGAATTGTACACAATACTCCAGATAAGGCCGCACCAGAGTCTTATACAACTGCAACATGACCTCAGGACTCCAGAACTCAATTTCTCTACCAATAAAGCCCAGTACACCATATGCCTTCTTCACAGCACTATTTACCTGGGTGGCAACTTTCAGAGATCTGTGTACATGGACATCAAGATCCCTCTGCTCATCAACACTACCAAGTAGCCTACCATTAGCCCAGTAATCCATCTTCTTATTACTCTTACCAAAGTGCCTACCTACTTCACACTTAGCTACATTGAACTCCACGTTCGACGTTTCGGGCATAAGTCCACTGCTCTTTTTCCAGTGTCAAAATGTCATCTCTGAGAGATGCTAACCCCAAAACTAGATAAACCAATGCCCATTATAATTTTGGTTATTTGTCAGTCTCATTTTAAAAATACATTCATGGGTCAAAGACATTGCTGACTAAACCAGAATTTAATGCTCATCCCTAAATGTCCTCCAGAAGGTGGAGGTGAACAAACTTTCTGAATTGCTGCAGTCCACAGAGTGTAAGTAAACCAACAAAGCTATTTGTGAAGGGAATTCCTGAATTTTGACTCAGCAATAGTGAAGTCAGAATCCCTACAGTGTGGAAACAGGCCCTTTGGCCCAAGTCTACACCAACCCTCCAAAGAGTATCCCACCCAGACCCATCCCTCTACATTTCCCCCTGACTAATGCACCTAACCTACACATCCCTGAAGGCTATGGTACAATTTAGCATAGCCAATTCACCTAACCTGCTCATCTTTGGACAGTGGAAGAAAACTGGATCACCTGGAGGGAATCCAAGCAGACACTGGAAGAATGTGCAAACTCCACACAGACAATTGCCCAAGGCTAGAATCGAACCCCGGCCCCTGGTGCTGTGCGCCAGCAATGCTAACCACTAAGCCACCATATCACCCCACAGTGGCTCAGTATAATGGCAATACATTTTCAAGTCAAGGTGGTGAGTGGTTTGGAAGAGAACTTGGTGTTCCATTGCACCTCTTTTTTTCTCTAGATGGTAATGATTATGGGTTTAGAAGACATTGTTGAAAGAGTCTTGGTGAGTTACTGCAGTACATTCAGGGGATGGTACAAACTCCTGCTACTGTATGTTGGTGTCAAAGAGATGCACTGGTCAATCCAGGATCAAATTCTTCTTAAATGAACAAAAACATAAAATACTAGAGGAAGTCAGCATGCTGGCATCATCTGTAGAGAGAGGGAAAAAAAGTTAATTTTCAAGTCCTGTGAGCTTTCTTCAGAACAACTTCTCATTCCCCTTCAACTAGTAAATTCATCAGTCGATTCTTCCACATTAGACAGTATGTTTCAATAATCAATTAACCGGTCCTTGGAGCACTGACAATGCAGGAAAGTTGTTTGCATTCAATGATGTGACTGATTCAGGGTCTTTCCAAAATTACATTCCTGACCTGAACTGCATGCGGTGAAAGAATTCCACGTCACATTTAACTTCCTTTGTAAATTGCCTTAACAACCAGCCGCCTTGTTCATGACCCTTTTCCAAATGGGAACATTTTCTTGCCATCTACTGACTCGGCCCCTTGTGATTTTGAAAGCTTCCATCGAATCTCTCCTCCGCTTTGGCATCGCCAGAGGAAATTTGCAAGTCATGCAGCCAGGAGAAGTGAATGAGTAGTGGGAAGGGGGGGAAACTTTTAACCTCCAACGTCAGGAGTACTGAAGAGATGAAGTGGGGAAATACCAATTTCATGCTTCTACAAAAGCTTCCAATCTTGAAATGAGTTCTGAAGAAACATCATTTGATTTCTCCAGCAATTTATTGATTTTTCAGATGTTCCCATCCAGTTCTCAATTTCCTCCAACATCTCCATTCCCCTACAAAATGGCGACCTTCCCGCCAGAAATAACCGCCTACCCTGGAGGAGAGGAGAATGGAGTGAGCAAATCACGTGACTAAGGATTTTTATGCGGTTGGGGGGGGCGATCATCACGTGGCCTACCCTAACCCAATCATTGCCGACCCCGGTTGCCGCCCCGCCCACTTTTCGCTGGTCCCACCTTCCCCCAACGCCCATCGACAGAACACAATGTGATTGGCCGACAGTCACACGCCGTGTTCTCGCGAGGTGATGTGGGCTGCCGGTAGTTTGGGACGGTCACTCTCGCGAGAAGACATTATCATCCCCTCCCCTCCCCCAAAGAGTGATCTGGTCGCGGTAGCCGGGCGGCCATTACACTGGGAAGACTTTAGGAGGTAAAGGGGAAAAGGGGGCGGGGAAAGGGGCTGTAGCAAGCGCTCCTTTAGGAGATATCCTAAAGATGATCGTTGAGGGTGGGGGCGCTACCGACATGGGAGATCAACTCCTTTCACCCTCCTCTGCCGCAGGTCGGCTCTTGGTCCGGGTGAGCAGGAAAGGGCCGACGAGGAGCGGGCTCGCCTCCCGGGGGTTTGGGGATGTAAGCGGGGGGCCGGGCCAACATGGCGACGCTGAAGGAGGCAGCGGGGGAACTACAACTCCCAGCACGCACCGCGGTACTCTGTCCCTCCGTCACACTCTCCAAAGCACGCAGTCGCACACCTCAGGCAAGGGGAAAAAAAAGTTGCGCTTGCTGCAACCCCATTAAGGGTTGAAGATCATTGGGCTTTGTGACTGCGGTCGGTTTTCTTCTGGTTATCGAGAAAATGCAACCGCGATGCAAATCCGCCATGCTGCAAATAAACGGTGCAACAAGCTGGAGTGCCTGAGTGGCCTCTTGATGTTGTGCCGTAGTTTCATAGGCACCTTCTGTGTATTCAGGGCTGTGTTGAAGGTTGCCCAATAATCCGACTTGTGTTTCGAGACTTAGTTTCTGTTTCTACGTGTTCTTATTTCAACTTGCACCACGTCCAGTCCTCGTTGTTGGCGACTGCACCGTGTTTATGAGTTAAAAGGCGTCCAGAGGTTGGGAATTCAACTGAACGCTTCTCTAATAACAAGGTGGTAATTTACAGTAAACCATTTGTATTTAAAGCCCAATATTATTTGTGTTTTACTTGATTGCATTATTCGTTTACAGTCCTGGGTTGATAAATTTGCTCATAGATCTATCTTTACATCCGTAATATATCCGAGGGTGAGGGTTGCAATGTGGTTTGCTTTGGCCAGGGTTTCCATGTAATGTTTTACTGTTTTTCATCTCTCTTTCATGGTTCTGTTTTTTATCGATCGTGGTATGTGTACTAAGTTGGCTGTCCACCAGAGTACTGGTTGTGGTTGTATTTGTACTTGAGAATTAGGAAATATTTGTCTATGTAATTGCTATCCACTTAATATCTTCCCTGTTGGAAGAAAATGGGATGGTGTTAAGTAGTCTTGTGATAACTCTACAAAGTCTTAATTGTGACCTAGTACCAGATGATGTTAGTGTAACTATATCTAAGATTTGTTGCAATTAAGTGAGGGAAAGTTAGAGCAAGGACTGATAGTATGCTATGTTTGTACACTTAGAGAAATTGTAAATATTTTTCCCTTTGATACCTTTTTCAAAAAAAACTCAACATTAGTCAAAACTGCCCTCCTTTTATGTTGTCATTTTCTGACAGTGAGGGATGAACCAGTTGGTAACTACAGAAAATGGATTCAAATTCTCACGGGCTGGCATACATTCTTTTCTGCTTGGCGAAAATGAGGACTGTGGATACTGGAGATTAGAATCAAGAGTGCGGTGCTGGAAAAGCACAGCAGGTCAGGCAGCATCCAAGGAGTAGGATAGTCGACGTTTCGGACGAAAGCCCTTCAAGCAGCATCCAAGGCATCGACTTTCTTCCTTGGATGCTGCCTGACCTGCTGTGCTTTTCTAGCACCACACTCTTGACTCTTTTCTGCTTGGCCCAAACAAGGGCACTGGTGACTACTGTTGGTTTTCCTGTGCATGGTTGCATTTGATGGAAGCTCTTTGAATTTTTAATTTGTATCAAAAATGTCTAAATTTGATTAGAACAGAGCTGTAGCAATTCAGCACGTGGAGCAGTTAATGTTTTGAACCATTATGTCCTTTTATTAGCTGTATTTGATTCATACTGACTGTTGCTTTCCTGAGAAACTAGGATTCTGCTTGGGATGTTAACCCAGGTGATCATGAGATACTTTGCATACATTTTGTAGTTATTTTCACGATGAAAGAGACCGGTTGCAATTACTTCTGAACTTCATGTACCTTCCTTTCAGCTTGATTTGCTTCATGACATTCAAAAGCATTATGCATTCAGAAGCTTAAATGAATATTAAATTGCTTTTTGAAGATAAATTCAAAAAATGTTACCCATCAAGTAAGTTGTCTGAGCTTGTGTCCTGATAAAATCTTCATTGAGGTAGATGAGTTGAAAGATTGAGGAGTTGAAGAGGAATTGATGTGGTAACTGCAGAATGGTTTCATTTACAGATGTGATCACAATGCTTATCTTCGTAGGCTGTGATGTTTCTGTGTGAGACTTGTTTTTCAGCTGATCGTGTTCGATCTTCAAAGGATGGCTACGTTGCGTTATGTGGAGCACAACCTTTAACATCAAACAGTTTTTCATTTATAGTAGAGAATGTGGTGCGAGAAAAGTACAGCAGGTCAGGCAGCATCTGAGGAGCAGGAGAATTGACATTTCGGATAAGAGCTCTAATGAAAGGCCCGATGAAGGGCTCTTGTCCGAAATGTCAATTGTCCTGTTCCTCTGATGCTCTTGCTTTTCCAGCACCATGCTTGTGACTCTGATCTCCAGCATCTGTAGTCCTCATTTTCTCCTGGAAAATGAGTCGGTGACCTCAATGTTTCAAATATGTCAAAAATAAATTTTACCTACTTGTGTGTGTCTCATTTTACCATAAATAGGAATTTTTGAGTTGAAACATAGTATACCTAATTGTGTTGTATTTTAAGGGATGTTTTGGGGCAGTACAGTGCCTTAGTCGTTAGCACTGCTGCCTCGTGGTGCCAGGGACTTGGGTTCAATTTCCCCCTCAAATGACTGTGCAAACTCCACACGGACATTCTCCCTATGTCTGCATAGGTTTCTTCCAGGTGCTCTGGTTTCCTTCCACAGTCCAAAGATGTGCAGGTTAGGTTGATCAGCCTTGCTAAATTGTCCATAATGTTCAGGGATGTGTTGGTTATGTGGATTGGTCATGGGAAATGCAGTGTTACAGGAATAGTGTAGGGGTAGATCTGGGTGGGATTCTCTTTGGATGTATGGTGTGGACTCAGTGTGCCAAATGGCCTGCTTCCACACTGTAGGGATTCTATGATACTGGCTTTGTTCCTCCCAGATGAGTCAGTTAATTTTTATTGCTCTCATTCTTATAAGACAAAAGCCAAACCTGAATTTTGCTTTGTTAGCCTGCAGTTTGTGGGGGAGAAAAAATGAAAGTTTAAAATTTTGTATGTACAATGCAGCCCTCCTCAACTGACAAAGCACAATTCAATCTTTTCTTTATATACAGTTTGTAAAATATATAAAGCAGCTGTGCTGACATGTTACATCTGTGATGTTTGACCAGGTGCCACATCAAAGATTAGAACTGAAAATAAGAGCTTGTGGTGGAGGGGAAACTATTTAGTATGAATTAATCATTGGCAAGTGAACAGGAATAAGAGGGACAAATGACTAGTTTTTGATTTTGCACGCTAGTGCCTCAGGGATCAGTGTTGGGGACTTCAGCTATCAATAGTCATATCGTTGACTTGGATAAAGGGGATGAATATATGATTGCTGAGTTTTCTGAAGACGGAGGTAGCTATGAAAAGGACTTGGACACATTTGAGTGGGCAAAAATATGGTAAATGAAATGTAATGTGGCACATTGAGTTTGTCCACTTTGGCAGGAAGATTAGAAAAATTAGTAGGCAGGTGAGGCAAATGGATATTGTTTACTACAAGGGAACTGGAATGTAAAAGTTGGGATATTTTACTATAATTGCACTGTGTTGGTCAGACTGCACCTGTAAGTCCTCTGTATACTTTTCCTAATTTAAGAAAGGATATAAATGTATAAGAAGCTGTTCAGAGATGGTTCACTGAGCTGGGGTGAAGGGGGTTTGTCTTCTGCGTAAAGGTTAGACAGCTTAGGCCTGGATCCTTTGGAGTTCAAAAGAGTGAAAAGTGATCTTATTGAGACATTTTAAGATCTTGAGGGGACTTGAACAAGATGGGTGCTCAAAGGACATTTACTGGTGGGAGAGAGTAGGACTAGAGAGTACCATTTCAAAACAAGAATGCTCTTATTTAAGACAGGTGAGTATTTTAAATCTCAAATGGTCATTAGTTTGTGGATTGTTTTCTGGGGAAAAAAACAATGGAGGCAGGCTCATTGCCTTAAATACTTTGAGTTAGAGTCTTGACTGACAAAAGGGTTATAGGATAGAGGCCACAGTTAGATCACCCAATTAAATGATGGAGCAGGAATGAGTGACTGACCTGTTCCTGCTCTTAATTTGTCCATTTACATGACTCTGTTCATATCTTATACATGTGTTGCTAATGATGAATAAAAGTGATCTAGTAGTATGTGTATAAATTGTTCATCTCTCCACACATTCCTGTCATCCTCCATTTTAAAAAAAAACTCCTTTTTTTTTCCAGTGTTACACACATTGTTCCCTGACTGAATGCATAGGTAGCAGATCTGCCTTATGATTTCTGAAATGGGGCACTTTCACTCATTTGCAAGTTGTGGATTTTCTGATCAGGTTGCTTTCTTTTTTCTCAGACAGAAAAAGACAGTGTGCCACATTATATCTCATCTGCCATATCATCTTGCACTGTTGTTGTCTTTCTGCTTTCCATTTGTTCTTGACGTTGACATTGTGAGGAATCCTTTCCTCCTTGCACAACAAATGAATTGCATGTTTGTCTTCCCACTTGCACTCCTACTGTTTTAATTGAATGAAGCAAGATTCCCTTTTACTCCTGAGGGAGAGTATTTTGTAAAGTTTAACTGTTTCTCATATTTTTAAGAATTAGAAACTTCTGTATGAGTCAATCACTTCAAAAGCTGCTTCCTCATATCAATTTAGCTTTAGTATTGACAAATCTATTTTTTGGCTAAAACCTCAAATATGAAAAGGAGTACTTTATAGGGTGTGAAACTATCAATGGGATAAAACGGGGACTCATCACTGAATAATGGGTCTAATTTAGCAGGAATTGCTCTAAGAATATCAGAGTGGTACAGTAAATCGGATAGTGTTAGTTGCTGTGTCTCAAATTGGCATGCTAGGAAATATTTTTTTCCCGCTTGATTCACATTATTTTCTATCATTTTAGATTGCAGCTTTCAAAGGGGTTTTTGCTATGACCATCTAGAAAGCACTTTCTATTAAACTTGTATGCACCAGTAAATACTCTAGAATGGGTTACATGGTGTCTTTTAAAGGGACTTAATGAATCAGCTGGTTCTTCTCTCTGTCATTGATTGCAAGGCAGTCTTCCAATTTATCTAAGTAACTAGATGTGTATTATAAGCTACATATGAATCAGTTAGTACCTGAAGCCTCAAATTGAGTTCCAGCTATCTAATTATTAACTAGTGTAATGTTTTTATATTATACATGGATTCAGTTTTGTGGGGGCTTTTGTTCTGCTCTTACACTCAGTGATCAGTGAATTTTAAGAAGATTTGTAGCTAAGGTTGAGGTTCTACGTGTAGGTTTGCTCGCTGAGCTGGAAGGTTCATTTGCAGATGTTTTGTCACCATACTAGGTAACATCTTCAGGGAGCCTCCAATTGAAACACTGGTGGTGTAGCCCGCTTTCTACTTGTATGGTTTGAGTTTCCTTGGGTTGGTGATGTCATTTCCTGTGGTAACATCATTTCCTATGGTGATGTTGTTTCCTGTTCCTTTTCACAGGTGAGACAGTGAAAGAGAGATAAATGGGATCCAAGTCAATCAACAAACACATTGACTTGGATCCCATTTATCACCCCCCTGAGAAAAGGAAGAAATCTCCATCCAGAATTCAGTGGTCAATAATGTAAATTACATTGACATTCCCACAGGATAATTTAGAATTATGATATCTTTATCAAGAATCTAATCTGCAGCTGATATGCCGGGAAGTTGTAATGTTTTTATGTTGCTTTTTAACATAATTTGCTTATAGATTTGCATTGACTGTGTTCTGTAGATTTAAAGTTTTGTTGAGGTATTAATTTTTCAGGTGTTTGGCGATGATGTTTCCACTGAAATATTTATACTGTATGGAAATAGTTGCTATTTATCATATACATTAATCTTTGGAAAAACATCATGCTGTGAATAAATCTAATCAAATAAACTTGAAGGTTACATTTACATCTTGCACAGTTCAAGTAATTGAACATCACCCCACCTATGACCCAATTAAAATCTCCTGGTATTAAATATCCTTTGCATCTGCTGTAATCTGGAGTTCGACTGCAGACTTCTCTCTCTTGTAAGAGATTTTTCAGAGATATTTAAGTTATCCTTTTAACTTTCCAACTACATGGAGAGTCCTTTAGTCCAACAAGTAAAAATTCTGTTCAATTGCTGAGTTCTGTCTGCTAAAGTATCACTTTTTCAGTGCCAGATTAGTTAACCAGTTTACTTGTGTAATGTTTAGTATAAAACATTTTGTCTCTAAAGCAACATACAAGTGTTATTTTGTCAGACAGCATGGAAACAGATCCTTCGGTTCAACTTGTCCACACTGACCATGTTCCAAAAGTAAACCATTCCACCTGCCTGCATTTGGCCAATATCCCATCAAACCTTTTCTATTCATGTACTTATCTAAATGTCTTTTAAACATTGTGACTGTACCTGCATCCACCACGTCCTCTGGCAGTTCATTCCACACACTAGCCACATTGTGTAAAGAAAAGGTACCCCATACGTCTTTTTAAAACCAGTGCACATGCAGCGTGTACATGCTGATTCTTGAAGCTTATAACAAAAGAGACAGTAGGAAGCACTGCACAGTTGTATACACAGAAGCTTAAAATCCAAGATGCTTCATTTTGTGGAGTTAGAATGTTTATCAGAGCTAAACGTAAACATGACAGCTTTCAACCATTTCTAATTAATGTTTAGAATCTTGTGTTTGTGAATTAGTTTCTAGATTTGTTGTCAGTTGATATGTTCTGTTACAGTGATTGACTTTGTGTTTAGTCAAAAGTAACAAATCACATGCTGCTCTCAAGATTTTGTGCTTGATAATGAAGGCAATGATACAACTGGCAGGCAAGTAGTATTCAGAAAAGTTGTACTGAACTAGAGTTCCTTTTATATGATAGCTATACTGAATTAATGGCAGAATTTCTGAAAACAAAAGGTTCTGAATCCAAACAATAGATCAAAACCTTGAATACACACCATTTTTTCACCATGTAAATTTTTGCCCATTGTTTTTTCTTAATGGGCTATTATTTCAGAAACTGGTACATTATGTAACAATTGGTTTAGTTTTCACCATAAAAAATGAAAGTGGGAGTTACACATGAGATTTAGAAACTAAACTTGATTTTAAAAACAAACTGTTGTTTGAGATTCAAAACCGATAAAGCACCTAAGAATCTGTGGCTTTTGCAGAAGAATGTTAAGTTGGATAGTATGAAGCTGTATGAAGTAAATCTGATTTTGCAGAGATTGCACGAAAGCAGAGCAAGAGCTGTCTGAATTTGCAATAAGAGGGCAGGAAATCTGACTTCAAGAATGCAAGAAATTTGGTTAACTACTTGTGTTAATAACATGCAAAATAAGACCATGTTAAAATTGCCTTGATACTTTCAATAAGTGAGCCCAGGCATACTTTAGACAACTTTAAGGGATTGCAATGGATAGCAAGTTATTGTAGTATTAGAAGATGGATGTACCGCTTGAGCTATTGCTGGTGAATGTCCGCATAAATGAAGTCCTAAGGTATTGCACATTGAAAGAAAGGATGTATTTAAATGAGGAAGTGAATATTGTTTGTGCCTGCAAGGTTTGTGAAGGTTTGTAGCTCAGGTTGAGGTTTAGGGTGTAGGTTTGCTCGCTGAGCTGTAGGTTTGATATCCAGACGTTTCATTACCTGGCTAGGTAACATCATCAGTAGCGACCTCCAAGTGAAGCAAAGCTGTTGTTTCCTGCTTTCTATTTATATCTCCCTTGTAGCCCTACACACGGATGAAAAAAAAAACGACCAATTCGACTGGGACAACACATCTGTCCTGGGACAGGCTAAGCAAAGGCATGCCAGAGAATTCCTAGAGGCCTGGCACTCCAACCACAACGTCATAAACAAACACACAGATCTAGATAACATCTATCAACCCCCTCAGAAAACGAACAGGAAATGACATCACCACAAACTCCTGGAACCCCATCCAGGACAAATCTAGAAAGCAGGCGACAACAGTTTCGCTTCACTTGCAGGTCGCCACTGATGATGATACCTAGTCAGGTAATGAAACGTCTGGATATCAAACCTACAGCTCAGTGTGCAAAGCTACACCTTAAATTGTTTGTGCCATTAGCTTCACTAGTAGTTGTGGAGTAGACATCAAGAAAGCTGACTGAACACTGCAGTTGCCAAACCAGTTTTTTAAAAAAAAGTTAGATGCTGCTATTTTAAAGGTGTATGGTATTGTGATCTGGATACAATGTTCAGGCCCTATTACATAAAGGGAAAAAAAATCCCAGCTCTCAAACACGGCGAAGAACCACTGAGTTGATGTGTAGTGCTGGAAATTGAATTGTGTGCAAAGGCTTTTGCCTTAAAATGTGAGGCTGAAAGCATCGTTGTTTTAAGAAACACAACTTCAAACTGAGGGGAAATGACTGTAGGCTAGCAAAAAGCAAATCTGCAAGTCATAGAGTGTGGAAACAGACCCTTCGGTTCGACTAGTCCACACTGACCATGTTCCCAAACCAAACTAGTTCCACTTGCGTTTGGCCCATATTCGTCCAAACCTTTCCTATTGCGTACTTCTCCAAATGCCTTTTAAATGTAACTGTACCTGCATCCACTACTTCCTCTGGTAGTTCATTCCACATATGAACCACTCTACAAAAAAAAAAGAAAGTTGACCCTAATGTCCTTTTTAAATCTTTCTCCCCTCTCTTTTAAATATGCCACCTCTTGGATCATTTGGTAATAACTTCATTACCTTAGGGGAGGATAACTAGAGAGCCAGAGCCTGAAGTCTGGATGGAAAGTGTCAGCACTAAAGTCTTCACAAATCCTTTCCAGTGTTAGCAACAAGACGCAGTGAGGTGACAGTTCTGCAGACACGCCCAAGAGCAGGTAGATAAGATAGTGAAGAAGGCATTTGGTATGCTTTCCTTTATTGGTCAGAGTATTGAGTACAGGAGTTGGGAGGTCATGTTGCGGCTGTACAGGACATTGGTTAGGCTACTGTTAGAATAAAGTGTGCAATTCTGGTCTCCTCCCTATTGGAAAGATGTTGTGAGACTTGAAAGCGTACAGAAAAGATTTACAAGGATGTTGCCAGGATTGGTGGATTTGAGCTATGCGGAGAGGTTGAATAGGCTAGCGCTGTTTTCCTTGGAGGGTCAGAGGCTGAGGGGTGACCTTATAGAGGTTTATAAAATCATGAGGGGCATGGATGGGATAAAAAGACTCAGCCTCTTCCCTGAGGTGGGAGAGTTCAGAATTAGAGGGCATAGGTTTAGGGTGAGAGGGAACAGATGTAAGAGATTTAAGGGGCAACTTTTTCACGCAGAGGGTGATATGGAATGAGCTGCCAGAGGAAGTGGTGGAAGCTAATACAATTGCAACATTTAAAAGGCATCTAGATGGGTATATGAATAGGAAAGGTTTGGAGGGACATGGGCCAGGTGCTGGCAGGTGGGACTAGGTTGGGTTGGGATATCTGGTCGGCATGGACAAGTTGGACCAAAGAGTCTGTTCCTGTGCTGTGTCTCTCTGACTCTACCATCAAGCATACCTTCTCTAACCATTTTGGCAGCAATTGGGACTTGTCCCTGACCCAGTGAGATGGACTGGAATTGATTTAGATCTATGTTTTTTACATACCTGATGTATGGAGCCCTTCTTGCAAAGAACGTTCAGCATTTCAAATGGTTGCCCAAATAAATGTCAACAGGAAATATTTTTCAGTCATTCAAGAGGAAGTGCAATACAGAGGAACCTCAATTATCCAAACAAGATGGGCAGGCACTCTTTCTTTTGGATAATTGATTATTTGGGTAATCGATTTGACCTTTAAACTAGGGAAGCCATCCTGATCTAATGTTGTACTCTACTGGAGAGTTTGTTTAAATGTATAATTCTGATGAGTCTGCTATTTAAACAAATCTTTGCATTCTGCAAATTGCAGGTTAAACTGAGAAGAACTAAGCCCTTGCCATCACAAAAATGTATGAAATCTCAGCGTTAAGCAAGGTGTCGAACAGCTTCTATGATCACAAGAGCATTTGTCAGTTTCTGTGAACTCAGTGTCATGATAGAAAGTCAGAAGCACCGCCTCACGCATGCGTTTGCTTTCTCGGCCATTTTTTTCATGTATTTTTTTAAAATGTGAAAATTCTGCAGGTTGGTGTTCAGAGAACTTATAAAAGAACAAAGAAAGTTGACATGCAACTCATTTGTGTTCCCTTATCTCAGAAAGACAGAAGCACTGCCTCGCATATGTGTTTTACTTTCTCAGCCATTTCATTTCATGAACAGCCTGGTAAAATGATGGGAATACCCTATGAAGCACTTACCTTTGCAAAGGACTGTGTAACAAACTGTGTGACACACCTCTGGAGCAGATGGGGTTTGAACTCAGGCCTTCTCTTTTAACGGTACCATTGCACCATGAGAGCAGTTTGACTACAGCATAAGCAAATCCTCAGTTAGTACTCAACACCTGCAGGCATTTAAATTTGTGAATGTTATTTTCCAAACATTAAAATGAAGCCTGGTGCTTTAGTGTTCTGTTTATAGAAGGTTATCATTCTCGATTACTAAGATTTTTAGTGTAACTAAATCTGGAAAAGATAATCTCAACTGTTTGTCTCCTGTGTAAACAAACAGAGCAACCCATTCACCGGAATGAGTTGTGGAAGTCTGTTGTTATTCCTACTGTAGGCTGTTATAGTATTGTATCACGGCTGTTCTTTTTGTGTCTCCTACCTGGAGAGAAACTGAGAACATTAGTATGAAAACTGTTGTTCGACTATGCAGGTACAGGATCCGTGTGAAATATTTTTGTGTTCTCTTAATGGCTGCAGTTTGTCCAAAAGAGGTAATTGGGAAGGTAACATAGAACAGCACAGAAAGAAACCATGCAGTCTATTGTATGTGCCAGCTGAATACACCAGCACATTGTCCACAACCTTACAAACTATAGCACTTAGGTAAAAATTCAGGCCCCTTTTATAAATGAGTTGAAAATTTCTATCTTGAGCAATTTGGGCAGTAACTTTCAGGCACACTCCTCTCTGGGTGAAAATCATTTCCCTTATGTCCTCTACATAATCCTTTTACAAAATGCCTTAAAACTGTTCTGAGTAATTGCCCTCTGTTGTCTGCTCTGTCTTGGAATATACCTTGTGCCTCTTGCAATCCATCAAATCAGCAATCTGTGAATCAGTAGTTTTTAATTTTTCTTCTCAGAGTGAGTGTGTAAGATTCAGTGTTGAACAAGTTTTTTTAAAATTAATTAAAAAGCCTGACCTCTGATGTGGTTATTGTGGTCTAATGCTATTTTCTACATATTTTTCTTTCTACGTATGCAATTTAAAAATAATTTAGCTCTAACTGTCTCTACTATGTCTCTAAAGCAACCTAATCTAGTTCACATGTAATTAATTAGTTTTAAAATGCGAAGTTGTTGCTTTGAAAGTAAAGACTTCCATTCAGAGTGCTTTTTCCCAATCACTAGATAGATCAAAACACTTTCCAAACAATCAGGTATTTTTAAGGAGACTTCACTGATGTAATGTAGGAATGTGGCAGTCAGTTTGCACACCGGAAGGTCCGGCAAGCAACCATGTAACTGTGACCAGATAATCTATGTTTGTGGATTAAATATTGACCAGAACACTGAGGATAGATAAACTAGCTGCTCCTGTTTCTCTTTTGACTAATACCATGAGCTTTTTTTTATGTCCATTGAAGCAGAGAGGTAGACCTTGGTTTACCATCACCTCTAACAGTACTGCGTTGGGATGTCGCCCTCTTTTACAAACAAGATTGAACAATTAACAAGTGAAATGCATGCTTTATAGATTTATTTTTGAAGTAAATTCAATATGAAATGTTGATCATAATAGGTGAACTTCCAGGCAGGTACATGGGAACTTTAATGCCCACCTTATCAGATAGATGGGGCTTTGATTTATCCTCTTATACGAAGTGCTGCAACAGTGTTATTCCAGTTAAATGCTGAAGTACTATATCTGTATTCAACTCACTGTCAACTGAACCAAACCACTTTCTCAAGTCAAAGTGTGGGATAATTCTTACTAAACATGTAGGAAATAAGGACAGTTAATAGGATGGATGCTGAAATGATATTTCTGCTTTGGGAAAGTCTAGAATAGGAAGACGATGCTTTTAAAAATAAGGGTATCCCATTTAAGACAAAGTTGGGGACACTTTCTTCTGAGAGCAATTTGTCTATGGAATTCAGTTCCCCAGTGAGCAATGGAACCTGAGTCATTGAATATATTCAAGGTTGAATTGCCCAGATTCTTGATTGAAGGGGGTTGGAGTTGAGGCTTTTAAGTCAGATCAGTAATGATCCTTTCAAATGGCGTTTGTCCATATGTTTGGAAAACCACCTAATTGTGAAAAGTTCTGTGCAGTGAAATAAGTGATTTGTGAATACTGCCTAATTTACAGATCTGCATTCGCAACTAAGGGAAGATTTTTAAAGACAGTCTTTTAAAGCTTCTAATAATGGCAGCAATCTTTGCTTGATTATATACAAAATGTGCCCTGGGAAATGAATACAGTAGGTCAGCACTGCAGGTATGGTAACTACCCTTTCACCACTCACTTTTTTTTATGGCTGCTTGCATTAATAGTGCAGTAATTTGTAGACCCAGGTTCTTGGTACCTGGATTTGAATCCCACCACCGCAGATAGTGAAATTTGAATTTCGCTAAGATTCTGGCATTAAAAGTCTAATGATGTCCATGAAACTATGTCAATTGTCAGGGGGGATAAAAGTCTAGTCCTTCAGGAAAGGAAACTGCCATCCTTACCTGGTCTGGTATACATGTGACGCCAGACCCACAGCAAAGTGTGACACTTAACTGTCCCTTTTAGGTGATTTAGGGATAGGCAATGCTCTCCTAACCAGTGATGCCCACATCCTGTGTTTGAATACTGAGTTTGGAGAGGGTAAATAGACACCAAGTATTTAGATGTGCACTTGTGATGCTAAGGCGCACAGGGCTATGGGCCAAGTGTTGGGAAATGGTTTAGAATAGTTAGGTTGTTTTTTTGACTGGCGCAGATTTGATGGGCTGTGCTGTATGCCTCTGACTTTGACTCCTGAGGGCAGTGCCTTTTTGGTTACAGTTCTGGGACACACCAGCCTCCCATTGGTATATCACCTACAGATAGTCAATTGAATATAGTGCCTCTTGTTATAAATCACTCCCAATCGGATATGTACTTCAAAAGTTCCCCGAGTGAATTCCCCACCACTGATCTGACACCTTTTACTTTAAACTTTTCGTCCTCTTCCTCATTTGACCTTTCAACATGTTCAGCATACATAGGTATAGGTTTGACGAAAGGTTTTTTGAAGATGTAAGGTTGTTCCAGGAGAGAGTTGCATGTTTTCAGGCCAAGTCTGCTCTCTGCCACAAAAAAACTGAGGACAAGGAGGGGAATTGTGAAATATGCTGGATGGCAAGGGCATCTTGGGAGGCTTACTGGTCAGCAGGATGTTGCAAATTTAGGGATTTTTGTAATCAAAGGCAAAGGATTCGAATTCTGTTATTGTGGAAATCAATAAGGCAGATGTAATAAGAGTTGGAGTGTGATGCAGCATAGAATGGAGGTGGTGGTGTTTTGGGCAATTTTGTTTGGAAGTTTTGTTATGGGGTTGAACTTGGGTGCTGAATAATGAGGACATAATGTGGATGTGGGTAATTATCTCCAGTCCAAATGCAAAATATACATCTCACGCTTCGTAGACATACTGTTTTAAAAATGTGACTCATCAGATCTAAATAATTGGGCTGTTCAGCCAAGGAATACTGTAATGGGAGTTACTCAGCAGCAATCCCCTCTCCACATGCCATTGGCAATGCTCTTGGGTGTCCTATTCTAGCACTTGAGTGCATTTTTTTTTGTTTTGGGCTGAATGTCTTTGAATTGCTAATTGGGAAGTAGATTACACTCATTTACTTAGCTAGGCTGCTTGATGTTTACAGCACACTGACCACTGTAATTCCATTTTCCAGCTTTATGCCCATAACCCTGGAGGCTGGGGCAAGGCATGTAAATATCTTAAAAACCCCTTCAGTGTTGAGAATTTCTGACTCCAGCACCCTTTCATGCAGAGGTCCAGATTCTCACCATGAGCCAATGATTAATTAAATGAAGTATGAAAGTCTTAGGTGGAGAGTTAACTCCAATTATGTAAGGTGCCATGCTAATATATAAATATGTTTGGTGACGTGATTACCTCAGGACAATGACATCATTCGCAATCTAATATGTGAGAAACGTGATGCTTTTTGCCAAATCATCAACGATTGAGCTAAACAATTATTACACTAACATCTATTAGCTCAGTGGTCAAACTTCAGGTTAAACATTGGGTATGCAAACACTCATCTATGAATAGTTGTCAAGGTCATCAAGCAGGCTGATTAGCTAATCATTAATGGACAGTGTTATACACCAAATGAGTAGCAGGCCATGCAGGAACTCTGTCTCAACATAGTTAAAAATCACAACACCAGGTTATAGTCCAACAGGTTTAATTGGAAGCATTTTGGAGCGTCGCTCCTTCATCAGGTGATAGTGGAGGACTCGATCCTAAAACGCAGAATTTATAGCAAAGGTTTACAGTGTGATGTAACTGAAATTATACACTGAAAAGTACCTTGATTGTCTGTTGAGTTTACATATGAAACAGATGAAAGACTCAACAGACAATCAAGGTATTTTTCGATGTGTAATTTCAGTTACATCACACTAAACTTTTGTTATAAATTCTGTGTTTTAGGATTGAGTCCTCCACTATCACCTGATGAAGGAGCGACGCTCCAAAAGCTAGTGTGCTTCCAATTAAACCTGTTGGACTATAACCTGGTGTTGTGATTTTTTTAACTTTGTACACCCGAGTCCAACACAGGCATCTCCAAATTATGTCTCGACATAAATCACCATTATTAAGAACTAGGTATCAGTGTAGCAGAGTACAGAGTTTGAGATTGTTGCAGAGTGAGATTGATTGCTGTATAGATGACAAGTTAACAGCATGAAATAGCCAGAGGTAGCACAGGATCTATGTGAATCATTGACATTGGTTTGGAGCAATGATGACCTTGTCATTTTGATTCGTGAGATTGAATTGAAGTCCTTCCTGACCAGGGCATTAGCTACTCAAGTGTTGAGGTGATGACTCTTTTGGTGATTGAATTCTCTGTTCTAGTTAGATTATTCAGTTCTTGCTGAACCCACATCTGGCATCAGTGATTCATCTGAGCTAACTTCATTTGCACCTTCCTTGATCTTGAATGTTTGTACTATTGAGTAGTGTGCTTCTGTCTGCAGGTATCTGGTTGTTGTAACTATTTAATTAAACTTCCATTACATCATCATGTATCCTGAATACACTTTGTCCAACATCTGTGTGATCAAAATCTTATGATTTGTCTTTGAAGAGCTGCTCCATGTCTAATATTCAGAGCAGTCATCTTTGATTCTTGGCTAACTACAAACTTGCCACTGTTTCTATTGATGTACTACTGCTGAAGAGATTAAAAAGCCTGTTCTCTCTGATATTTTATAAAGAGCAACCATTTTCCCCCTACAAATTCCCATCATTTAATCCAACCAGAGTGCTAAGTATCAGAATAGATCACCCTTTTCTATCCATCATCCTGATAAATGTGAAGTTCCTGTGAACAACACAGACTTTCTTGAGAAAGTTCCAATGGTACAACTTCAAATCTTAGACCATAAGATATAGGAGTAGAATTAGGCTATTTGGCCCATCAAGTCTGCTCTGCCATTCAAACATGGCTGACTTGTTGCTCAACCCCATTCTTCTGCTTTCTCCCTATTGTCGTTGATCCCCTTACTAATCAAGAATCTACCTCTGCCTTAAATACACTCAATGACTTGGTCTCCACAACCCTCTTCAGCAATGAGTTCCACAGATTAACCACCTTTGGCTGAAGAAATTCCTCAATCTAACTTCTGACATTTGTCCCTTCCCTTTGAGGCTGTACCATTAGGTCCTGATCTCTCCTAATAATGGAAACATGATCTCCACATTCATTCTATCCAGGCCTATCAGTATTCTGTAAGTTTCAGTGAGATTCCCCTTTCTCCTTCGAAGTCCCATCAAATACAGATCCAGAGTCCTCAACTGCTCCTCATATGACAATCCCTTTGTTCTTGGGATTATTCTTCCACACCTCCACTGGACCCTATCTAAGACTAGTACACTTTCCTCAGATACACTGCCCAAAACCATATTCCAAATACAGTCTGACCAGAGCTTTTTACAGCCTCAGCATTCCATCCCTGCTCTTGTATTCTAGCCCTCTTTGCCTTCCTAACTACTGACCAAAATTGCATATTAACCTTAAAAGATTCCTGAACTAGGATGCCTGTCCTTTGGTGTTTCAGATTTTGATAATTTTCCCTATTTAGAAAAACTTCTATACTTCTCTCGCCCTAACAAAATGCATAACCTCTCACTTTCCCAGATTACATTTCGTCTGCCAATACATTACCCACTTTCCTAGCCTATCAAAGTCCTTCTGTAGTCTTCCCACCTCCTCAGCTAATGCAAAGTTCTACTTCCATTTTTTTTGTTTTCCATTAGACTTTTCCAGCCTCATTTTCCAGTGGTCCAATGTCCACTCTTGCCTCTCCTTCTGTATTACATATAAAAAAATTGAAGAGAGTTTTTGGATATTACTAGCCAGCTTACCGTCACTCATCTTTTCCCTATTGCTTTTATTTGTCCTCTGCTGGATTTTAAAGTCTTCCCAATCCTCAGATTCCCACTAATCCTCACCACATTGTATACTGTACTCTTTCTCTTGCTGTCCCTGACTTCCCTTGTCAGCTGTAATTGCCTCATCTTGCCCTTGTTTTGTTTCTCCTTAGTTGGGATGAATTTCTGCTGTGCCTTCCAAATTACCCCCAGAAACTCCTGCCTTTGCTGTTCTACTGTCTTCCCTGTTAGACTCCCTTCTAATCAACTTTGGCCAACTCCTCCCTCATGTCCTTGAAGTTACCTTTACTCAGTTGTAGTACTGTTACATCTGATTCAAGCTTTTCATGTCTAACTGCAAGGTGAATTCTATCATATTATGGTCACTGCCTACTCATGGTTCCTTCACCTTTAGGTCCATAATCAAGACTGCCTCATTACACGTCAACGGATCCAGAATTGCATATTCTCTCGTGATTTGGAGATGCCGGTATTGGACTGGGGTGTACAAAGTTAAAAATCACAACACTAGGTTATAGTCTCAAACAGGTTTATTTGGAAGCACTAGCTTTTGGAGCGCTGCTCCTTCAGGTGGCTGTGGAGTATAAAATCATAAGACACAGAAATTATAGCAAACATTTACAGTGTGATGTAACTGTAATTGTATATTAAAATGACCTGGCTTGTTAAAGTCTCTCCTCTTTTAGAATGAACGTGTTGGCTTCAGTTCGTTCTTATGTAAATCTCAGAATTTTTTTAAAGTTACATTCTCAAGTGAACTTTAACAAATGATGTCATGTTGGCCCAGTTAATACCTGCCCATTCACCAAAACCTTTACTGTTCAACAATCTATCCATCTTTGCCTTAAAAACATTCACAGGTCGTCTTAGCTGTTTCACTGGGCAGGGAGTTCCACAGACTCATAATCCTTTGGGTGAAGAGGTTCCTCCTCAACTCAGTCCTAAATCTGCTCACTCTTATTTTGAGACTTCGCCCCCTAGTTCTACTTTCACCTGCCAGTGGAAGTAACCTTCCTGCTTCTATCTATTCCCTCCATAATTTTATGTTTCTATATGATCCCGCCCATTCTTCTAAATTCCAATGAGTGTATTTCCAATCTACTCGTTTTTTCCTCAAGCTAACCCCCTCAAATCTGGAGACAACCTAGTGAGCCTCTCTGCATCCCCTCCAGTGCCAGTGCATCTTTTCTCAAGTAAGGAGACCAAAACTGTACACTGTATTTCCAGGTGTGGCCTCACCAGTACCCTACGCAGCTGCAGCATAATCTCGCTATTCTTAAACTCTATCCCTCTAGCAATACAGGACAATATTCCATTTGCTGCCTTAATTATCTGCTGCACCTGCAAACCAGCTTTGTGATTGACTCACAAGGACACCCAGGACCCTCTGCACAGCAACATGCTGCAACTTTTGCCACTTAAGTAGTCCATTTTGCTGTTCATCCCCACCAAAAAATGCTTGACCTCACGTTTGCCAATATTGTACTCCATATGTCAGACCCTTGCCCACTCTCTTTCAAGCCATTAACATCCCTCTGCAGACTTCCAATTTCCTGTTTATACTCTGCTGTACCACTCATTTAAGTGTCATCTGGGAACTTCCACGCACTGCGCTTGGTCCCCAATTCTTAAATCATCTATGTACATTGTAAACAATTTACAACTTGTAACCTGCTATCTCACCTTCTCATTTAGCTTTGATTTTATCATTTTTCTAAGATCTGTGCCAGTTAGCCCATTGCTCAGGTAGTAATCCAGAGATTATTACCTTTTTTGGTTCTGCTTTTTTAATTTAGCCCCTAGCTTCTCATTCTCAGTAGAACCTGTTTCCTCTTTCTACCTATGTCATTGATTCTTTCATGGACCACAACAACTGTATCTTCTTCCTCCCACTCCAAGTTCCTTTGCAGCCCAGGTGAGAGGTCCTGAGCCCAGGCAACACAGCCTTCGGGACTCTTGAACCTGTTCACAGAAAACAGTTTCTATTCCCCGATTACAAGGACATTTCTCTTTCCTCCATCCCCCCCTTCAAATGGCTTCCTATACCTAGGTGCTACGGTCAGTTTGCTCATCCTCCGATTGGTCTCTGCTTTTGTTCACATAGGGAACAAGATCCTCAAACTTGTTACACAAGCTCAAAGGTTGAGGCTTCTTTCGCACTCCTGGACTCTACCTTTTTTAAATAGAGAAAATATTTAGAACAGTAAAAAGTCTTGGCATGCTCAGTCATGATTTCTGTTTTGTAGCTTAATTAGTTAATTATTTTTAACTTAGATTTAATAATTCATTTTCTGGGACTTCTTAGCCAAAAGTCTAGCAATTACTTGATATAGCCAGCCACTTGTCAACATTCAGCTCATTGTTTTGGCCTTTCACTATGTGCCAGCAAGATGGGAATGGAATTGACCAGCAGCACAAAGCTCAGTATAACATTTGCAGATGAAGATTTTCAGTAAGGTGGTTGCTTAATCTGCAATCTGTATCTCTTGTAGAGCCAGTCTCGTTATGAGCACTGATATGGTGTACTGAATCAGCAGAAGTAAATGTATGTTGCTGCTTTGACAGAACGGCACTTGGAGTTTGGTTTAGGAGTCTCCAATGAGAAGATGATGCATCTATGGTACTTAAATAGGCAGCTGCCAGAGTGAGGAAAACTGAGTATACCAAGGTATCACAAAGGATGGTCTCCCACCCCTCCTTTGTCTCTGGAACACTGAGGGATAAGATGATGTTTGATGATATGATTATGTTGGAGGTGACAGAAGCTAATCATTTAATGCAGAGGCTCAGGGGTAAAAGGTAAGTTTAAGGGAAACATTGCTTTTCTGTGAGGGAAGTAACAAGGTAATGAAGGTCAACATTTTTTTCTTACTCTAGTCTACTATTGTAAAGGAGAAACTTTGACAGGGAAAATGAGGACATTCTGGAATCCATGCTATTAAAGTTGGTATCTTTCATAACCTCACACTCGTTAACCTGGATACTACTTTCCACTACTGAGAAGCTGCACTCCAATCCAAAATAGATTTGTTATCTCTTGAGAAATACTCAGTACAGGCTTTAAGTATTCATAGAAATTTTATTGAAGTTTTGTTTTAACTGACAAGTGTTTCACTTGTAAAGTATGATAGTTATATAAGCCATCTAGTATATAGTTTAATTGAATTTGCATTCCATTTCCATTTTTTACATTTATTTCTTGAATTTTGAAGATATCTAAAATGATTTTAAACCAGCATTCATTTTCACCATCACCACTTCTTTGTGTTGTTGAGCATATGATCACTCTGTTGGAACAACTATGCCAAGATTGATGAAGTGTGGCACTGGAAAAAGGCACTGCAGGTCAGGCAGCTTCTGAGGAGCAAAAGAGTCAACAGTTCAGGCATAACCCTTCTTCAGGACTGGGGAAGGGCGCTGAGAAATAAGTAGTGGTTGGGGTGGGGCTAGGACAAAGGTAGGTGGGATGGCAATAGATGGGCAATGGTAGGTGGTGGTGGTGATAGGTCAGCAGGAAGTATGGAGCAGATAGTTGGGAAGGAAGATGGATAGGTAATTCATGTCAAGAGTGCAGAGCTGAGTCAGAGATTGGGTCAAGGATGGGGTGGGAGGAGAAGAGATCTGGAAACTGCCCTGTGATATAGACTCATTAGGCAGAAGATGAGCTGTTTCTCCTCTAGTTTGCGGGTGGTCTTGTGTGGGCAGTGGAGGAGGCCCAGAATAGACATGCCTTCAGGTGAGGGGGAGTTGAAGTGGATGGCCACAGGAAGGTGGGATTGGTTGTTGAATATGGACCAGAGATGTTCCTGAACTGTTCTGCCACTTTGCGCTTGGTCTCTCTGCTGTAGAGAGACCACATCGAGAGCAACGGATGCAGTAAATGAGGTTCAGGATTATACAAGTAAATGTCTGCTGGATTAGGCATGATCCTTTGGAGCCTTGGTCTGAGGTGAGTGGGGGAGGTGTGGACGTGAGTTTTATATCTCTGACTGCAGCAGGGGTAGGTGCCAGGTGTGGGGCGTGTGGACCCAATGAGGGAGTCATGGAGTGCAGATAGGGTTGGGGAGGGAAATATATTTTTGGTGGTGGGGTCTGACTCTAGATGGCGAAAATGGCAGATGATGTGCTGGATTTGGAGATTGGTAGGGTGGAATGTCAAGACCGGGAGATGCTATCCTTGTTGAGTGCTATTCTTGTTGGGGTTGGGTGGGGAGGGGAGGGTGTGTCTGGATCGAGAGCAGAGATGTGGGAAATAGAGGTGATACAATTGAAGGCACTTTTGATCACAGGGAAGGGGCATCCTTATGATCCTTGAAGTAGGAGGACATCTGGGATCTCATGGCATGTGCTCGCTAAACCTGATCACAGGTACGGCAGAGCAATTGGGAGTAGGGGATCACATTTTTGTGGGTTGGAGGAGATAGGGATGATAGATGGAAGTGAGGGATAGAGGAAGGACCGTAGATAAGGTAGCTGTGGGAGTCTGGGGGTTTGCAGTAAATGTCAGTTGTTGCCGAGAGCCCCAGGAAGGGGAAGGAAGTGTCGGAGATGCACCTGGGGAGTTTTAGGTCAGGATGGAAGGTGTTGGTGTGGTGAATGAAGTGTTCAAGCTCCTCTGGAGAACGAGGCAATACCGATACAGTTATCAACAATACACACAATACTTTAAACACTATTTGCATTACCAACCATGGCCCATTTAAGATGCACTTTATTTTGTTTGGTAGAACTGTAACTCTCCATAAGAGATCCATGCAAACATTGACGTGCCTTGCAGTAATGGTAACTGTGTCAATTTTAATCAGAAACTTTGAAGGCAGTAGGTTCCTGTTTAAATCCTCGATTTGTACATTCTTTCCCGAGTATCCAGGTTCATCTCATTTAATCTCAGCCTGCCCCAAATGGATTTTCTCTTTGCTCTCAAGCATGGTTACCATTTAGCCTTGTATTAGAAAGGTCTTTATGAAATACTTCATGTTCTGCACTTTGGTTGCTTGCTAAGAGAATTGTGGAATGGAGCATGACCATGCTGATTCCAGTCCTGCACCCATACCTGGCATGCTAGCAAGCAGATAAAACTTGGCAAGTTGCCTAATTTGGGAAGTTTGAATAGAGTTGCTGAATCTTGGAATCAGTTCTTGACTCCTAAATGAAAGGCCAGTGTGACCCCCTGGGACCAATTGTGATCTTTATCAGTCTGCATAGTTTGAGGCATGTTTGTGAGAAAACTTCTGTTTTTTTATTCTGGTGGACTGGATAGCCTTTTCTAGACTTTGGGCTGAATTCTGACTGGGAGAAAGTGAGGACTGCAGATGCTGGAGATCAGAGCTGAAAATGTGTTGCTGGAAAAGTGCAGCAGGTCAGGCAGCATCCAAGGAGCAGGAGAATCAACGTTTCGGGCATGAGCCCTTCTTCAGCAATCTGAAGATTGCTGAAGAAGGGCTCATGCCCGAAACGTCGATTCTCCTGCTCCTTGGATACTGCCTGACCTGCTGCACTTTTCCAGCAACACATTTTCAGCTCTGAATCCTAACTCTTTCACGTCTGAGTTTCATGCTAGAACCTAATCCAGACAGGAACCAAACCTGTCAACCACTTCCTGCCTTAACTGAGGCAGGACGATGGGCTGACATCTAATCTGCAGTAGCTGGGTTGATCACTTAAGTATTTAATGAGGTCACTTGCCTTGGTTATAGGAGTCTTTGCATACACAGACATAGAGCTGAGTTTAGGGAAATTTTGTTTTGAAAAAAGGCAAGGAGTGCTGAGTCCTTTTAGTGTGTGATGTTGGTGGGTCAGGAAGTGGATTGTTTCCTCTAACCTCTGATGTACCTGGTAAGTTCCCACCCCACCTTCTACAACTTCTCTCACTCTGCCAGTGCACCTACCTTGACTTATAGTCTTCAGTCTTGTGAAGCAAACTTCTCACGTGAACGCCTTCCACTAACAATTCCATTTGAAATGGTTTTAAGTCTGCAGACCGTCAGAGCTGATCACCAGACTGAAATCCAGGATGTGATTTGATATTGAGTAAATGCTATTGATCAAAGACCAAATCTGTTTTAGTCATTATATTATGTCAACCTCGTACAAATGTAGGCACGGAAGTAATCCAATTTGTCCCTCTGGTGTTGAATCCATCAATTTTATATTTGGTATTGTATGAAGAATTTTTTTGTGTGTATCAGTTCAGGGCTATTCAGTTCAGTGCATATTCCAGGAATTCACATGGGCTGGTGACCTAGTGACTTATGTGGTAAAAACAATGACTGCAGATGCTGGAAACCAGATTCTGGATTAGTGATGCTGGAAGAGCACAGCAGTTCAGGCAGCATCCGAGGAGCAGTAAAATCGACGTTTCGGGCAAAAGCCAAATGAAGGGCTGTTGCCCGAAACGTCGATTTTCCTGCTCCTCGGATGCTGCCTGAACTGCTGTGCTCTTCCAGCACCACTAATCCAGAACCTAGTGACTTATTAGTTACCAAATAGAATATCAATTCTAAATCTGACTAGACCCTCCATTTTGTTCTGAATCCTCTGGGTGTTTTTATTTAGCCATTGTAGCATCTGTCAGTTTGGAGTGGCAGCATGACCTTTTGACTAAATTGCTTAGGCATGGTTATCAAGGAATAAAGAAGGGGTAAATAAATTGAAAGGAGTAACGAGAATGATGGGCAATTTCATTACTTCATTGCTGAATCTAGATGCTAACCATATAATTGGTGTAGAGAGACACTGGTGGGGGGAGTGGTAGTGTCCCTATCTCTGAGCCAGTATACCCCTTTCAGCCCCATCTGCTCCAGAGGTATGTAATAACATATCTGAACACTGATTAGAAAATGTCTAAAGTTGTATAGCCTACAGTATATAGGTAAACTTATGACAGCAAGATACAACCTTTTAAAATGTTATGTCCGGCTGTTGCAAATAAAATTCATAGTATTTTTATCCATCCTGACTATTATTCTCTCTTTATCATTTTTTCCCCCTAACAGTGAAGAATCCTTTACCTAAATCCATCATTTCTGAGAAGAAGTTGCAGCTGAGGCACGCATCTATGTATTCTGATCCTGACAGCCAGGGTACATATACCAGCGTCATCCCCCCACCTCCCAGCAGGACGCAAGTCAAAAAGGTCTCCACAAGTGTGCCTCATGATGTGATAGGGCAACGTGTGGCAGCAGCAGAACGCCAGGTACTGCGAATCTGGAGAATTTACTTCACGGTAGTACAGGTCGTTCTGTTAACAACGCACAGTTTGTCAATGCGAATTTGCTGTAACCCACTTGACAAAATAGGGATGCTGTTTCTACAGTGCAGACTTTTAAAGCATGTGTTGGTTGTAACGCAATTACAGTACCAAACTTTAAGCACTGTTTCTAAATTGGTTTTTCTATAATGCGGGGTTGCACAAGAACGCAACTATCATCTTATAGAAGAACTGACCATACAGATTTTGAATATTGCAAGTCATGTCTTGCCAACCTGTCAGCATTCTTTACTCTGAGTAAAAATTGTTGAAATCATTTAAAATGTGGTTTTCTTGCAATTTTCCAAATGAGTGCATAATTAAGAGCTTCAGTAACATGTCTTACTTTTCAATGCCATTCAAGTTCACTTCTGTTAGTCCTTTCCCTTTGGACAAAAGGGTGGAATTGGCATTTACAATTTAATTTGCATTGTTTTGTGAACAGGAGCCCAGGTTTTCAATGCCATTCCTTTGTATAAAACCAGAGGTGTGTATAAAAACAAAGATTAAGACTGCTTTATATCTGCAAAGGTTTCTTTGTATGTGACGCAGCTGATTATTTTTCTGATCTTATCCCCATTCCTCTTCCCCTCTCTTAGGATTCTACATCCCCAGTTATATCTCCTCACCAATCACCACCAACTTCACCAGTTGCTTGGAGGAAACACAGCAAGCAGCATCCAAGTGGAGGTAATACATGACTTTAGCAGGGACTGGGCTTCCTCTGGAAGTAGATAAAAATCACCCAACACCAGATTATAGCCCAACTGGTTTATTTGGATGTATTATTAGCTTTTAGAGCACTGCTCCTTCATCAGGTGTAACCCCCACTGGGCTATATAGTCCTTACACAGTACTATGGCTGTATGATTGGCTGTGACTTACACAGTGGGGACAGCTTCCACCCACCTGGAAAATTTGTCCATAATTACCAGGATGTCTGAATAGCCTTGACAGTGTGAGAATGACAAATAATGAGGGTTATTCTTCAGAGGGTCTGTGTGGACATATTGGGCCAAAGGGCCTGTTTCCACACTGTAGGGAATCTAATCTAATCCACTGGCAAGTGCTGTAAGCCAGTTGGGGAACCTGCACTTTGGTTCTGGGGTTGTTATTCTGGCAAGTGAGGCAGCAGTCTACCACCGCTTGGGCATATTTTTTTAAACCTTGTCCCCACCAGCTATGTTGGAACTGGGCTGTCATTTGTTCAGGCCCTGAATGTCCCCATGCATGAATTTGTTGTGCTAGGTATGGCATCAAGATTCTGGGTGTGACTGATCGATTTTATTGCTGATGTCTCCAAACTGCGTCCTTGCATAGCCTATGTCCATTTTTGATCTATTCTCATTCCTCTTCCTGGGAACATTCATTCTGCATTGTTTGCAGATTTTGATTTGCAGTCCCAATGTCAAGCTGGCAGGTGTGTGCTTGAGGCTCTTGGCAGGACTGCTTGGATGCAGCTGTTTTGGCTGCCTGACCTGCCAGTGCATTATCTTGGGCTTCCATGGCATTATCTTTAATGTGGGCTTTGCACTTCCACATGGCCACTACTTTAGGCAGTTGGAGAGCTTCCAGCAAGCCCTTGACTTCCTTCCCATTTCTTATGTCTGTTCCTGCAGCCGTTAGGAATCCACCCTGTTTCCATAGTTGGCCAAAGTTGTGGGCAACCCCAAAAACATAGGGAGTCCATATAAATATTGGCAGACTGATCCTCTGCTAATCTGCAGGCTTCTGTCAGAGCTCTTAATTCTGCTTGCACTGCTGATGCTCTGGTGGGGGGTGGTGTAGGCTTCCTGATGCCATGACTGTGTGCAGTGCGGTGACAGCCCATCCGGCTTTCCTTGTACCCTTCTTCAGAGAAGAGGATCCGTCGGTGTAAAGGATGAGATCTGGGTTTTGCAAGACCTCCTTTATCATATGGTTAATGTCCTCCACATTATTCCTTTGGAAGAGCACAGCTGGCTCTCGAGCAGTGGTTAACTAATGGGTAACAAATTATAGAATCTGTAGATTTGGGTAGTAAACCGTTCAAATGTCTAGCTACTTCCCATGGATGTGGGTGGGCATATGCTTCTAATGTTTCTGCACACTAAGGCTGGAGAATGCCACTCCAAATGACAATGTTGTTTTGTAATTTGAGCTGAGAAGTCAAATCCACTGAGCACCTTAAGAATGATATCATACATTTCAGCATTCTAGTTTTCTTTAAGTTTTTTTGCTTTCTTTATGTTGCTTTGTTGCCATTCCCTCCCTTAACTGTCTGCTAACGTGTCTCTATTTCTAATGAACTTTAGTACTACTTGCAACTTAACTTAGTTCATGTAGACGTTAGTGGATTTCTAAACCTTCAGTAGAAGAATTTTTTTTTAAACCTCAGATTAAAAAAGTGTTTTAAAAAAATGACGGAACCTTTTTAAGAATAATTAGTCACTATTTGCAAGTCAGTCACCTGCAATCTCCACAAATCGGTAGGTAATTCAAAATGTGAAGCAAAGAGCAAATTCTGATTTGGACATTGTTCTATTCCTTTCCCCCTCATCTGCTTACCTCATCCCCTCAACTACTTATGTGCTAAATTCAGTTTTCTCACCACTTGGGAATTCAGAAGAAACCTGTTCCCTATTGATTAAATGTATTCTGATCACAAGTGGGCAGAGATGCTTTGTTTGCCATATCAACATCCCTATAATTGTTGTTTATCAAAGGGGGTCTGTAATTGATTTGCATAATCACGTAACTGCCAGTTCCCTAATTCTGTTAGCAAGCATCACTTTGGGTTTGCGGTGAGCTAGGTACAGATGTTATTGTCAATGAAGGCTTTAAACGAGAATGGAAGTGGGTAGTTTTATCATGGTCAGTTGGAATATCTCCGTCTCCCTTAGTGGGATTCAAATTCTCTCTTGGCTTATTCAATTTTTGTTGATATGACAGGAAACTAAAAGATTCCCTCGAGTGTGGAAACAGGCCCTTCGGCCTAACGCATCCACACCAACCCTCCGAAGGGTAACCCACTCAGACCCATTTACATCTGACTTATGCACCTAACACTATGGGCAATTTAGAATGGCCAGTTCACCTGACCTGCACGTCTTTAGACTGTGGGAAGAAACTGGAGCACCCGGAGGAAACCCACGCAGACACCGGGAGAATGTGAAAACTCCACACAGACAGTCACCCGAGGCTGGAATCGAATCTGGGACCCTGGTGCTGTGAGGCAGCAGTGCTAACCACTGAGCCACTGTGCTGCCCATACACTTGGCTGATCTCCAATTTCAATAAGTTGTCCATTTGTTGCTAAATTAACAGGATTAATCCAGTGTCACACTGACTTTTTTTTTCTTTCTTTAAAAATTACTTGCCTTTTATTGAAAGTTTAATTTTGTTCCTCACTCCCCAACCTTCCTGAAGGGTCAGTTGGAGCTGGGGTGCTGGAAGGCCTCCCCATCTCACTAATTGGCCATTTTTTCAGCAGAAATCAGATAATGAATGTTAGCAGTTTCTTGTGAAATAGCATCGTAACTGAGCTGTCAATGTTCTTGCATATCTGCATCCTTCCAGCAGAGGTCACCAAAAAAAATGTTGTCGACAAACATGAGTTTAGTGTCTCCCATCCTTGACACTTCTAGCAACAATCCCGCTGATTTGGAAATCAGCTGTTAGCATACATTGGCCTTAGAGTTTCATAATGTTAAACAGCATAGTAATAGGCCCTTTGACCACCACGTCAGTGTCAACCTACAAGCACCACGCTATACTAAATCCATTTATGTGCAGTTGTTCCATAGTCTATTATGCCATGGCGTTTTAAGTGCTTGTTCAGATGCTTCATAAATATTGCAAGGGTATCTGCCTCCTCCATCCTGTTGGTGCATTCCTTATTTCTACCACCCCCTGGATGAAAAGACCTTTCCTCAGATCCCTTTCAAATCACTGAGGTCTTATCCTTCTGTCTTTGACACATCAGCCATGGCAAAGATGTTTGCAATATACCCTACCTGCACCCCTCAAATTTTGTATACCTCAATCAGATCCCCCTGAGCCGCCTCTAATCCAGGGAAAGCAAACACAGCCTAACTGAGACTTTGCATCCCAGGCAACATCCTGGTGAATCTTCTCTGCACCTTCTCCTAATCTAATCCTGTGTAGCTAAATATCACCTTGATCTGGTGCCTGTATCCATTGAAGGATCCCAAAATCTAGGTTTCATTCTGAATATTTTTATTCTGTGCTGTTAGATTATCTAACATCTGTTTATGTTGGCAGCAGCAACACTGACTTAATGTCTGTTGCAATGGATTCGGGAATTTTTTCTGACTACAGTGTGGTTAGTGAAACCCAAAATCCGGTGGCCTTAAATAGTTTGAAACTGTTAATCATAACGCTGATTGCATTTATTGAAAAGGTGCTTGCTTGGTTTGTGTGACGTAAGTAAATGTATTGTGTGATTCATAGAAATGATATCAGACTGCATTCAATAAGTTCCCAGTGTTGTTGTTTTTTAATCAACCTGCTCACAATTGCTATTTCATACCACGAGAAATTGGGACATGAACCCAGGCTTCCTATTCCAGAGGTAGGGACACTACTGCCACATCACAAGAAGTCTTAAGTTCCCAGTGTATTTTGCTCTTTACCGATTCTATGCAGCTTCTTGTCATGCCTAGCTTACTGCTTCTCTTCTGTCTTTGTCATACAACCTCACAAACTAGTAATATGGAGGCCACTCAGCCCATCAAACCTGCTCCACCATTCAACTCTTTTTTGAAAACTGTACATTTCCCCTTTTCCATGTTCATCTTGCACCCCCTTGCTGATCAAGAATCCACTTACCTTTGCCTTTTTAAAAAAAAATTCAAAATCTGTTTTTACTGCCCTTTAATGAAGGGAGTTTGAACAGTTCACATTCCTCTGAGAGAGAAAAAGATTTCACAGGATCTCGGTCTTAAATGGGTGAGACTTATCTTGAAACAGTGACCCTTAACTTAGAAAGGAAACACCTTTTGCATATACAATGTAACTTCAAGACTCCTCAGGATCTTGTATGCCACTTGCATACTTTGAAATCCCTCCTTATGATGGACTGTCCTATTTTTTAACTATCATTTCTTTGTGTTGATGGTTTTATTCTTATTGTGTTATAGGGTCTGCTGCTGGTGATGGGATGTGGCCTGCCCACTCTCCTCCTCCCAACCAAGAGAACTGGGTGAGTTTCACTGACACTCCACCTAGCAGCACACTTCCTGCAGTGCATCCAGCTTCTATTCAGGTAAGCAGAATATGGTGAGGCAATTTGTTTTACTCTCTGAACTGTGTTTTTTATCAAAATCAAAATTGTACTGAGTTGGATCAGTACAATTTTGTAATGTACATCTTTGGAATGTGGGAGGAAACCAGAGCACCCGGAGGAAACCCATGCAAACACAGGGAGAACGTACAAACTCCACACAGGTAGTTGCCCAAGGCAGGGCACTTTGAGAACAAAATAGATGGGAACAGATGAGGGGGAAGAAATGATTTGTGGTAGCTCCTGTTGTTTTAATTGAAGAACCAAACACTTACTCAAGAAATTCCATAATATAAAGATGGCTGACACTTTCCTACTTAAATCTGAATGAAGCCCATTGTCTGTGTTAAAGCAATACAAACTGACTTTTTTTTGTCTGTTTTGCAGACACTTTTTATTTATCTCTTATTGTTTTAAATTAATTAAAATTAGTCATCTTGATCGTCACTGTCAGGAAAATCGCAGCAGTCACTTTCTCAGGAGAATGCTGAAAATTGTGTCTGGAGTTACCATGATGCTATTTTTTAAATTGATCTGTTCATTGCAAATCTCCATGTTTCCTTTACAGCCACAGGTACTTTTGGTCACTGTGCAAATGGGACATTAATTTGGGTTTCCTCCATTTGTAATTTGAGCTGTCTCAACAAGTTGAAGGCCTTTCTTTTAAACCCCCCAATAAAAGTACTGAATCTCTTTAGATCTTTAACATTTATGCTGGAAATTAAATTTATGCACACAAGAAAAAGTGAAAAGGTAACTTCTGACTTGTTGGGACAGGTCGATGAGTCATATTCTTGTTTCACTTAAGCTACCTCATCAGTATGGCTAATTAAACTCTAGTATCATCCTGTGTGTTTTGATTTGTTTTAAAATAATGCTTGTCTTATGGTGGTTTTGCAGGAACACACGACGGTGAGGACTGTGGCATCTGCTACAAATGCCATGGAAATTCGTAGGCAATCCAGTGGTTATGATGATCCTTGGAAGATTACAGATGAGCAGAGACAATATTATATTAATCAGTTTAAAAATATTCAGCCCGATTTGAACGGTTTTATTCCAGGTATGTTTGCAATTAGATCCAGTGTCCAGTCTTTGCAAATTCTTACTGAACTAATTGTGATCCCTGTGTTAGAGGTGAAATGGCACTTTTAAACTCTTTTTTTTTTTAAAACACTTAGCATGCCATTGACCTTTGACTTCTTTCTTGGGATTTACCTTGGAAATTTATCAGGAACTAAAAAATCAGAATGGTGTGTTGCCTTCCTAGTGCCAGGATCAAGGATGTCTCGGAGGGTACAGAATGTTCTCAAGGGGGAACAGGGCCCAGTGTCATTCTACACATTGGAACCAACGACATACGAAGGGAAAAGGATGAGATTCTGAAGGGAGAATAATGAAAGTTAAATAGGAATTTTTAAAAAGGAGGTCCTCGAGAGTAGTAATATCTGGATTACTCCCAGTGCTGCGAGCTAGTGAGGACAGGAATAGGAGGATAGAGCAGATGAATGCATGACTGAGCAGCTGGTGTATGGGAGAAGGATTCACCTTTTTGGATCATTAGAATCTCTTCTATGGTAGAAGTGATCTATACAAGAAGGACGGATTGCACTTGAATTGGAAGGGGACTAATATACTGGCAGGGAGATTTTGCTAGAGCTGCTCAGGAGGATTTAAACTAGTGGAACTGAGAAATAAGAAAGGGATGATCACCTTATTGGGATTGTATTATAGATCCCCTAATAGTCAGAGGGAAATTGAGAAACAAGTTTGTGACGAGATTTCAGTTATCTGTAAGAATAATAGGGTGGTTATGGTTGGGGATTTTAACTTTTCATGCATAGACAGGAACTGCCATAGTGTTAAGGGTTTAGATGGAGAGGAATTTAAGTGTGTAAAAGAAAATTTTCTGATACAGTATGTGGATGTATCTATGAGAGAAGGTGTGAAACTGGGCCTACTCTTTGAGGGGGGGGGGTGGAATAAAAGGCAGGGCAGGTGACTGAGGTGTCAGAGGGGGGAGCACTTTGGAACCAGCGACCCATAATTCTATTAGTTTTAAAATAGTGATGAAAAGGATAGATTAGCTCCAACAGTTGAAGTTCTAAATTGGAGGAAGGCTAATTTTGAAGGTATTAGGCAAGAACTTTCAAAAGCTGATTGCATGCAAATATTCACAGGTAAAGGGACAGCTGGAAAATGGGAAGCCTTCAGAAATGAAGTAATGAGAGTCCAGAGACAGTATATTCCTGTTCGGGTGAAAGGAAAGTCTGGTAGGTATAGGGAATGCTGGATGACTAAAGAAATTAAGGGTGTGGTTAAGAAAATGAAGGAAGCATATGTCCGGTATAGACAATATAGATCAAGTGAATCCTTAGAAAATAAAGGCAGTAGGAGTATACTTGAGAGAAATCAGGAGGGCCAAAAGGTGACATGAGATAGTGTTGGCAAATAGAGTTAAGGAGAATCCAAAGGGTTTTTATAAATACATTAAGGACAAAAGGGCAACTAGGGAGAGAATAGAGCCCCTCAAAGATCAGCAAGGTGGTCTTTGCATGGAGATGGGGGAAATACCAAACTAGTATTTTGCATCAGTATTTACTGTGAAAAAGGACATAAAAGGTATAGAATGTAAGGAAATAGATGGTGACATTTTGAAAAATATCCATATTATAGAGGAGGTAATGCTGGATGTCTTGAAACACAAGTGGATAAATCCCTTGGACCTGATCAGGTGACTCAAGAGCTCTGTGGGAAGCTAGGGAAGTGATTGCTGGGCCCCTTGCTACATATTTGTATCATCGATAGTCACAGGTGAGGTGCTGGAAGACTGGAGGTTGGCGAAAGTGGTGCCGCTATTTAAGAAAGGTGGTAAGGACAAGCCAGGGAACTATAAACCAGTGAGCCTGATGTTGGTGGTGAGCAAGTGATTGGAAGGAATCCTGAGGGACAGGATGTACATTTTTTTGGAAAGGCAAGGACTGATTAGGAATAGTCAGCATGACTTTGTGCATGGGAAATCATGTTTCACAAACTTGATTGCGTTTTTTGAAAAAGTAACAAAGAGGATTGATGAGGATAGAGCAGTGGACCTGATCTGTATGGACTTCAGTAAAGCATTCGACAAGGTTCCCCATGGGAGACTGATTAGCAACATTAGATCTCTCGGAATACAGGGAGAACTAGCCATTTGGATACAGAACTGGCTCAAAGGTAGAATACAGGTGGTGTGGTGTGGTGGGTTGTTTTTCAGACTGGAAGCCTGTGACCAGTGGAGTGCCAAAGGATTGGTGCTTTTGGTCTTTATGTAAATAATTTGGATGTGAACTTAAGAGGTATGGTTAGTAAGTTTGCAGATGACACCAAAATTGGAGGTGTGGCAGACAACAAAGAAAATTACCTCAGGTTACAGCGGGATCTTTATCAGATGGGCCAATGGACTGTAGAGTGGCAGATGGAGTTTAATTTAGATAAATGAGGTGGTGCATTTTGGGAAAGCAAATCTTAGCAGGACCTGTACACTTTATGGTAAGATCCTAGGGAATGTTGCTGAACAGAGCGCAGGTTCATAGTTCCTTGAAAGTAGAGTCGCAGGTAAACAAGATAGTGAAGAAGGCGTTTGGTATGCTTTCCTTTATTGGTCAGAGTATTGAATACAGGAGTTGGGAGTCATGTTGTGGCTATACAGGACATTGGTAAGGTCACTGTTGGAATATTGTGTGCAATTCTGGTCTTCTCCCTATTGGAAAGATGTTGAGAGATTTGAAAGGGTTCAGAAAAGATTTACAAGGATGTTGCCAGCTTTGGAGGATTTGAGCTATAGGGAGAGGTTGAATAGGCTGGAGCGTTGGAGGCTAAGGGGTGACCTTATAGAGGTTTATAAAATCATGAGGGGCATGGGTAGGATAAATAGACAAGGTCTTTTCCCTGGGTTGGGCAAGGTTAGAGCGAGAGGGGAAAGATATGAGACCTAAGGGGCAACTTTTTCACGCAGAGGTTGGTACGTGTATGAAAAAAGCTGCCAGAGGATTTGGTGGAGGCTAGTACGATTGCAAGATTTAAAAGGTATTTGGATGGGTATGTGAATAGGAAGGGTTTAGAGGGATATGGGCCAGGTGCTGGCAGGTGGGACTAGATTGGGTTGGGATATCTGGTCAGCAGGACGATTTGGACGGAAGGGCCTGTTTCTGTGCTGTACGTCTCTATGACTAAGTGTAGAAGTCAAAGTAGATTGTAATCCTTTTTCACTGCTGTTCTTCCTAGAAGAACAATGTGCTTTCATTTACAAGTTGTTGCTGTAAAAGCAGCCATTTACAAAATACAAAAGTCTTGTTCACAGTATTACAAGTTATCATTTGTTGAGTACAGTTGAAATTTTGATTTGAGGTGGGCTGTTCACCACCCCACCCAGCCCATTTAATATTCACTACAGAAAAGTTTTTGTTGAATGATGACATTTAATACACAACTAATTTTGTCCGCACTTTGCAAAATTATCCCACTGTCTATCTATATAGAGAGAAATCTTGTGCAATGCAAGAGTTGAGAAAAATGCACATAGCTTTAGTTTTGAATTGTTAATTGAAACTAACGTTTTTTTAATAGCAAAAATGTTAGGTGCGCAAAGCAGTTCAGGAAGTATTTGAAAAAAGCTAATCATTGCTGCATCAATGGCCTCTTTCATGTGGGAGCTTAAATATATGTAAGAGGTCTGTATTCGTAAGACAATTACATTCCAGGTCTATAATTGAAGCTAATGAGCTGCACTTTAAAATTTTGCTACTTGCATTGGTGGCATCAATTTAGGCAGAAAATCTCAATCTTGAGTTCCTTGTTTTCAAGAGAATATGGTATCAAAATACCTATCTCCTCCACTTCCTCCCACTGGAGGTTAAACAAAGGTTTTTGTTGATCCAGACCTTTTAGTTGGCAGCAAAGCCTTTTGGTTCCTCCCAGTAAAATGTTAAACAATGTGCTAAGTGGGATGTGCAATGTGCACAGGCAGTCTGTCAATACTTATGAAGGATGCAATTGCAGCTGATCTCGAAGACTGATATCATTCCCCATCCTTTGTGCTAATGTACCAACAGTAGAAACAGATCTACTGGTAAGTAAAGGGAGATTTGTGTTAAACTATTACTAACTATTATTGAGACAACTGACCTTTTGTTGGATAACTGACCAAGTGCAGCAAAAGTACTGAAAATAGTAGTGCATATCTTGATGGAGGAGGAACTGAATGTTGAGCTCTTCCCCAGTAGCAGGATAACATGACTAGATACTGCCAGCTTTGCTGGGTAGATGTGAACACTTCCTCTCTCTGGGAATGTATTCTGCAATAAAACTTGGAAATAAAGACAGGTGTAAATGAAAAGGGGTAATTTATTTTCGCAATAAAATGGCAATAACTTCTGACAATGTAAGGGAGGTAAAAGCCACGTCAAACAACTTATCTGTTCTTAACGATGTGCAGAGCTGAGATATGGCTGAAATGACAATGTTGCTCAGTACAATGCAATGTAACATATAAAATCACTGACTTTATCGTAATCATTTTGTGCAAGTTCCAAGTAGTTTCCAAATGAGTGGCTATTTGACTCAACCATCCTTTGTGTTAGATGTGAAAGACCGTTTTGTGGCAAAGGGATGGTGTTAAGAAATCTGTTGGTGTCTAACTGCCAGAAACCCAGGGACATGAAATGTAGGGTGCAAGTCATCTTTAATTTACTGGTCCCTCATAGGAGCACCTCTGAAATGTTGATGCCCTTATGAGGGAATGCATGAAATAACATCCACGATACATCCCTCTATTTGACCAAACCATACACAAATCAGCAAGCTAGAATCTGTTAGCTCCATTATTAACACAGTACTGTATGCATGCTTCCCACAATGTAGGCTAGCAGGATCTAAAATGCCTATAAGTGTTTTCATATGATTAGATCATTTTATTTAAGTATTCACCTGATCTTTTACTGAATTCAGGATTGTCCAATGTATGTTTTTCAGTGATAGCTCATTGGGTACCAATTATTGTGTAATTTGTACTCTCAGCTTCCATGTATTCCAGATGAATTTGCATGCTGAAATGATTGTCAGAACCGAAGTAATGTTCAGTAATCTAAAGTTTGGCATTGTTCACCACCTTTAAAGTATTTTTGTGCAGAACTTACCAATGTTAACTAGTATCCTGGCATGGATTTACCAGATGTAGCTAATTACAGAAAAGAATTAAACATGTTTTGACATGAGATTTGAAACTTCAGAACTATAATTTTGATCCAAAGAATTAAGTTCATACGAAAAGTTAAAGTTGGAGAGAAGTCTCTAGTCATTTGTGCTATTGAGGGAAAATATTGATTAGAGCTGACTAAAATCAGGCTCCATTTACCCCAGTTTAGAGGGCTACTGGAAACAAATTACTAACTCCAATTAGTAAGGAAGTGCAAGCAGGTTCACTAATCACTTTTAGGGAAGGAAACTGCCATCTTTACCTGGTCTGGCCTACATGTGACTCCAGACCCACAGCAATGTGGTTGACTGTTAACTGTCCTCTGGGCAATTAGGGATGGGTAGTAAATGGTGGTCTAGTCAGTGATGTCCGCATTCCATGAATGAATAAGACAAAGTGCAGCCTGCTACCTCAAAATATGAAATAGTATAGGTTCTGGAGATCAGAGTAAATGGAGGCTGCAGCACTATATGCAGAAAAAGTCAATAGACTACACTTGTCGAATTGCAATGTCTTTCAGCCTTAAAGCCATCACTTACTTCACTCTTGCTATATTTTTGAATCTCTATCAGAAAAATAAATTAATGAACATTACAAATCTTAAAAAAGAACAGAACAGAATGCACGGAGTCATTTATTATGAAAAATTCTTACCAAGTCTGTTACCAACACGTTCTTCTTGCAGGATCTGCTGCTAAAGAATTTTTCACAAAATCCAAACTGCCAATTCTTGAACTTTCTCATATTTGGTGAGTACTAATATCACTTGATTGATATTTAATGGATGCAACATTTTTAAGCATTCCCATAATCAACAACTTTGGAGGGAATTAGAAGCTCACAATGCAACTTCATTGAAGTGAGCACTGGGAAACATTCTGATGTGCAGGAAATATGATGTGGAGTATTTTTTCACTACAGTAAACTGCTTGCAATCATTTCCTTTTCAGTATCTTTTTAGAGTGTTACAGTCCTCCACCGGTCACCATAAAGTATGAAATTTTTGAACGGAAGTGATATTGCCTTTTTTTTTAAGAACACATCTATACCAGGCTGTGTATAGTTCATCAAAAATCAGTCAGTCTGGCTCCTTGTGTAACAAGTAAATAGCTAGGTTATTGCAAGCAAAAAGCTGATAATCAACAAAGGGTTCAGTCTGTGCAGTTGAGTATTTATAAGGCACACTTAGATTCTTGACTAACAAGTCAGAAGGCATAGGAATATGGAAAGAGAGTTGATGCTACAGTCAGATAAGCTGTGGGCTTATTGAATGGTGGAGTAGATACCATGCTCCTAATTCCTTCATTCATGTATATGTTACGGGATCCCTCTCAGCCTGACTATTGTTTTCCCTATTGCTCCTTCATAACTATTGAAAGGACACAAGAAAACCAAATTGATTGAAGGGATGGAAGAATTAGATCACGAGGAACAATTCTATAAATTGGAAAAGAGAAAGTTGAGAGTTGATGTGACTGTGACTGTTTTTAGGATTTCAAAGGTCTAGGTCAGGTAGTTCATGTCAAACTGTTTCACCATATCCAAAAGAGGAGGAATGCTTGAAGTAGGGTAAATTCAGAACTAATCTGGATAAATTATCTTGGTGAGTAAATGTACAGTTTATTGGTTTTTAGATTCCCTCTGAAGACATTTAAGATAGAGGAAGTGATTCACTTAAATCCAAGTGTTGTAAAAGCATAATTAACGCTTCATTCCTTCTACACTATATTTTAAGTGCAGCATGGTTTGGAGAAACTGATAACCTTGGTTTTCTGATTCTCAGTACTCTCCTTGATTGAATTTTTCAGTAGTGTACCATCAAGAATTTTCAGTGTTTACGAAGTTTCAGTGATTTTCAATTTTAGCATTACAGTAGCTATCCTCTTGTATTCTGTGCAGTTCCAACTATTCATTGCTGTGTTTTTTCATGTAAAGATTAATGTTACTCCTTTTTCCAGATACCTGGAAAAAAATGCCAAAAGGTAGCGCACAAATCTGGAACTTCCCATCCGACATTGTCTTTTGGGCAATTTCCTGTTTTTGGCTTCAATGAGCATGTATAGTCAGTCTCTACTTCACAGGCTGCTAGTTTTGGAAATGTGAACCTTGAGATTTTATTTTCTTCTTGGGTTCCAGTATCCTTAATACATTTGTGTATTTAAGGACTGAACTAATTTTTATCTCTAACATGTGGGTTGAAATCCTGACCACTCTACTTTGTGTGTCTGACAGAAAAATAATTGGATACTTTCATCCAATTTCTAGAGAATCTTTTCACATTCACCATCATTCCTCAGTCAGCTCTAATTTCAATCAGATGGTCATCTGGTTGTGTGGAGAAATTGAAAGACCACAAAAATGGTTCAGTCAGGGCTGCTGTTTTTAAGAAATTGGTTTGAGTGCCCAGACAGAGGTTTGGGGTGGTAATCGTAATTCCCCATACATCAAATATCCTTGTTGTAATGAAGGCAGTGTTTGTAACAAACGTTTCAGAAATATTGAATTTGTCAGTGTTTGCTTTGTGATTCAGGGAGCTATCAGACTTTGACAAAGATGGCGCTTTGACGTTGGATGAGTTTTGTGCAGCTTTCCACCTAGTAGTGGCCAGAAAAAATGGCTACGATTTGCCAGAGAAGTTACCGGAAAGTTTGATGCCAAAGTTGATTGATCTTGATGATGCAGGGGGTAAGTAGCATTTGATTTCCTCTCTAATCAAGGTAATAACAAAAAAACTGAACCTCACCGGGGAAGTATTCTGGTTATCAACTAATTTAACAGCAGAAATGTTATGATCCCAAAGTGTTAAAATTATTTGCTTGGTTTTAAAATGTTGTAATTGGAGATTGGGTATTTAGTAATACGGAGTATAAACTGAATAGCACAATAGCTTGTCGTTTGTGGAGGTTTTAGCTGTAATGGTTCATCAATCTGGTTTAAACCAGTTCAGTGAAACCAGACCCTGTGAAGCTAATATCTACACCTACACCTCCGTATGCATTTGTAGAGAGATACATCACTGAAAGGTGCTGCTCGTCAGAGAGGTGCCTCCTTTATTAATGGCAGACTTCAACCTTGTAAATAAGGTATCTATTGATTTGGCTTTGGGTTTTGTATTTGCTAGATAAAGAAAATCTAACCTTAACTTGAGCGCAATCAGCAAAATCTGGGTTCTGACCTCTTAAGTTTCACTCAAGTGTGAAAGCCCTTTAACTAATGTGCTTCAAATATGGTTTTTGTTTTGCTTAGTTATTCTTTAAAGTTCATTTGTTTGGTCTTAATGGCTGTTAGAAAGTTTTAAGCCTTAAATTTTCAAATTGGAGGTAGTGCTTCAGGGAATGGCTGTTTATAGAAAGTTAACTGAATTAATTCATAAGCGCTAGCCACTCAAAATGATGCACTTTTGACCAGATATGTTCCACTTGTACAGATATGCAAATAGCTACATGCACATTGGTTATGGGTTTCCTATCTTTGGATCAGTTGTACATTTTGCCATTACACATGGGCACTTAAGACCATATAAGCATTATTCAAAGACTAACAAAAAAGTTTACTTGATATTGTGACCAATGTTACTCCTTCAAACAGCCTTACCTGAAAGCAGATTGAGATATTTCTTTTTTTTTACTGTTTGTGGCCTTTTGCCATATACAGTGATTGACTATCATAAGAACTACACAACTTAATGCCATCTGTGGTGTGCTTTTAAGTGACAAGTTGTCACACAAGTTATTGTGTGAATAAAAGTCGTCTTTACAAAGCGTATCTTTTTCATCATATCTTAAAGCTGAACAACCAATTAATTACTTTTGAGTTACAACCAGTTATGCTCAATGGCCATTGAACAGCAACTGTCTCTTTTGATGGGAAAATGAGCTATAAAAAACAATGGAACTATGCTCTTCAGATAATGAAATAAGATTTTTTGTGTCCACTTGAACAAGTAGATTCTGTCTCAGTTTAACTTTTCATCCAAAAGACCAATCAGTACAGCACTTGCTTAGTACAGGCTGACTCTGTATGTGCAGTACGAACAGTGCATCATCAAGCCCTTCGGGTTTGCATAAGTGTTACAAACTGAGCAAAGCTAGCGTTGTAAATCAGAGTTCCAAACTGCTGCAATTAAGGAATTATGATTCATTTCCATGTATGAAATCGCTGCTTGAAATTTAATCTGGAATAAAATCCCTGAGAGTGATTTCCTGAATGTGTGAGAGCCTTAGGTTTTTTTTCTTGAGGTTCACTAGATTGACCCCAAAGATGAGGGGTTTGTTGTATGAAGAGAGATTGAACAGTTTAGGCCTTTACTGTCTGGAATTTAGAACGAGCGGAGATCAAATTGAGGTATTCAAGATGATGATAAAAGGTGTGGATAAAATAGACGTGGAGTGGATGTTTCCTCTTGTGGGACATTCTTGGATGAAAGGATAAGGAGTAGCAGATTTAAAACTGAATTGAGGAGAAACTGCTTTTCTCAAAGAGTTGTGAATCTGTGCAATTCACTATCCAAAGTGTGGTGGATGCTGGGACAGAGTAAATTTGAGGAGTTTGACAGATTTTTAATTAGTTATGGGGAGAAGGCAGGTAAATTGCAATGAGGAGCATATCAGTCAGGATCGAATGACTGAGCAGACTCAATGGGCCAAATAGCCTAATTCTGTTCTCATATTTTATGAACTTTAATGTAAAGCGTAAATGTCAGTAGTGTAGGGGAGTAACAATACGGACACTGTTGGGTGTTAGATTGAGTCCGTGATTTTCTTGAATGGGAATTCCATTGGTGGTAGTAATGGAGAGGAATAGAGTAGAGAATATACATTTTCATAAAAAGACAGGAGGAGTAATTGGGCTACTATAATCCATTTCCAAGTAGCAATAGCCTGGACGTTGTTCATTTCCTTCCTGTTGAATGTTTTGCTGCAGGAAAAATAATTAAACGAGACCTCCTTTAGAATAAGTTGTCTTTTTAACCCTCGCACTTTGTGACTTGTTTGATTCGTACATTCATCAACTTGTTTACAACTGAATGTCATACTGTTCTTATTCACCCACCTTCTGTTGTAGGAGTTGCTGATCGGGCTTCAGAAACTGGCTTCTCAACCTCACCGGCAGACGTGCCCCCTAGCAAATCACCATCGATGCCCTCACTAAACCAGACGTGGCCAGAACTGAACCAGGGCAGTGAGGTTAGTAGCTGATTTCTATTGTATTCCATTGATATGCATCCATCCTATTGCAGGTTATCCACAGTTTCTTGCAATCAGACAAGATCTTCCTTTTCTCCATTACTGGGTGGATACAATGCAACGTGTAATTATAACAGAGAAGTGAACTGCAAGGCAAGTGTCATACCCAAAAATAAAGCACAAATGCATGAAAAATTAGCTTGTTTATTTTCTTGAAGTAGTTCTGTGCTTTAAAGTTAAAAGGATATAACCTTGGAGAAATCCATTCCAGATTGAGACCAAATAGCCTGACTTGTACATTTTAGTTTATCCTTTATTGCTGGTGTAAAATACTATTTTCATCTTCTTTTAAGTTATTCTTGCTGCATTTGCTACTGTTATTCCATCGACCCCGCAATCATCATTTCTTTCCTGGGTGCTGTGATTCCCAGTTTGAAGGCAACGTACAATACTATGAACTTATACAATGATCATTTTTATGTGAGTTTAGACTGAGTGCGAGAGGGATGATAGATCATTAAGAGTGATTTTTTTTTTATTCAAATCTGAGAATTTCTTGATGGAAAGCAACTTGATGGATCATCAAGTGCAGAAACCTTATTGGCAATACAGTTTCCTTTAGCATCTTCATTCCTTCAGCTGAGATCTGTGAAGTTGGTTTAACAACCACTATACACTGACAATTACCTTTTATTTTCAATGAGGTAGCCTTTGTCACAGCAGTAGGGATTTGGATCTGATATTTCTGACATGTAAGGTATACTCTTCATTGGGTACACCTAAAGGTGTCAGAGTTTTTCCCTCTCTACCCCTCTTACCTATTCACACACCACCATCAAACACATTCCCACGCTCATGCTTTCTCTTTCTCTCCACAAGTGCAAGCTGATTTGTGGGAATTTAGAACCTTCAAAGAGTAGTTCAGCCAAGTGGTGTTTCATTTCCTGAATTCCCAACTCTAATGTAGCTGGAGAAAAAAGAAATGTTTTGTTTCTTCTGTCCTTTACTCAGTTCCACACAATCAAGTTCAATGGGTTTAATGCAGTGATATGGCATTTGGGGAAGGTTTGAATTACTGGTTATATAAAAATATGCAGTGAATTCATAAGCAATCTTGCAAAAGGTAAATGTTTTGAGCATGTCATGAGAAAAAAAAATGTCCTTCTACATAATTTAGTCTCCTGACTAACTTGAGCTGTCCTGATGATTACAGAGCAAATATTGTCTGTGTGTGTGGGTCTGTGTGTGTCTTTTGTTAATTAGTTGGGGGTGCAGCTGGAGAGCAGTCTGTGCTGATAGGGGCAGATTCAGATTTCCTTAATAGTAGATGCTGGTCCGTAAAAGGTTCCCACAATCAAAGAACTATGTAAGATAGAACTGGTATTCTTTTCAAATCATGCTTTACTGACCGTTCTTTAAAGCAATCAGTGAATATACCCCAATTTATCACCCTTTTCTGATGCAATTTAACCCTGAACAGGAATCAGCTTGGGAAATTTAAAATCTACATCTCATTGGCATATCCCAACCCTGACTCTCACCAACTGGTGATGGTAGTGACACTATACAAATTTTTTTTTGCTGGCAAGGGAATGCTTGAAGTCAGAGCCCTAACAAAGTAAGGAGATAATGGTTGAGGTGGGGTAAGAAGTTTGTCTGGGGCCTGGAAAAGCATTTCTGATCTTCAAAGTGATGTACTTAACAAGACAAACCAAACTGCCACATCTCTCGTCTGAATAGACCAGTAGTGTTGACACCCATAACCAGGCTGAGTTAAAGTTGCATCGTTTGGATGTGACTTTGCCATTTAAAACACACCATTTATTTTGTGCTCGGAAGACTTTGTGTGTTTGATTTCAAGCTCGCCAAAATGGTTGGGACCAAAACAAAGGTATAACCCCATCTTGCTTTCCTGCACCTTTTCATTTGGCCCGTGGTGATATTAAATGATCACTCAATTTTTCTGTTTGGTCTTGCTCTAGAATCGTCGAAGGAACTCTAAACATGTGATCTGGGCAAAGAATGTTTGTTCCCTCACCTGTCCTTTTCCCTTATACTGGTATATCTGCAATATTTTTGCCCCTGAATATGGAATCTGAAACCTGATTGTAATTGAATTACTGTACACTAGCATTCCTGACTTGTTCTGTTGATTCGCATCTGAATTTGAGGATTATCATTCTAGTGTGAGAAGAATGCAGTGAGAGTTCTCAGTCACTTAATCTGATAACGACCTAGCTATGGAATACTGAGCATTGTCTTATTAGACAAAGTCTTGGGTTCCTACAGATCTGTTTTTTTGGTTTTCATTAAATAGGAATGGCCTGTTTGTGCTGTGTCTTTTTATTAGACAGGGCACAGAAACCATTACATTGAAAGGCCTTCAATATCATTTTTCCTACATCCAACCTGCCATCTATTCAATATTTGTTTTGTTCACTGAATTAGGGGATTGATTGTTTGAAAATTGGATACGCACTGGCAAGCAGAAGGAATGCCATCTCATCAAGCTGTTAAAAGCGTTATAAATTAAATGCTTGACTTGAAATTTCTCCTTTTTTATAAGCTTTCTCTGCAAAATTACCTTTATAAAAGCTTTGTGATATGTGACCTTTCTCATTCTGATTGGTCTCTACTCTGTCTGTCCAGCAGTGGGAGACTTTTAGTGAACGCTCCTCAAGCTCGCAAACTCTGACCCAGTTTGATTCTAACATTGCACCAGCTGATCCTGTAAGTGAATCACATAGAGTGGGCTATCTGATGATATGCTTTTGTTTTATTAACCCTGAGCTGCTTAAGATAACCTGCTTTTGCATGTGTTAAGTTGGAAATTATCTGTATGTATATACTAATCAACTCTGTTCAGAGGAATTTGCTGATATTGATGCATTAAAAATCTTGATTGCTTCTTTCTCTGCTGTGTCCAAATCATCAGCATGTGCTTGCAATTGAAGCTCTCTTTAATTCTAAAAACCTAATGAAGTGACATGGTCTTTCCATTGTTGGAACTGACATATCAACTGCAAAATAATTACTGCCCTTCTAAAGGAGACTGCATTCAATTTAGTACTTTGAGGATTTTGTTTTTTTCCTTCCTTATTTTCCTTCAATTCTTAATTCCTTTCTCCCTTTCTTCTGCTGCTCACCCCTACCCCTCTACATCCTTGTACGTATACCCCATGTCCCTGTCTATCTCTCGAGAGACCAGGAACATCATCTCAAATTAAGGGACAGATTATTTAAGACTGAGATGAGGGATTTTCTTTGGAATATTCTACTACAGAAGGATGTGGAAGCTCGCTCATTAACTATATTCAAGAGAGCAATTGACAGATTTTTAGACGTTGGACATCAGTGCATGTGATGATATGAGGGAAAATGGGTTGAGGTAGATCATCAACTGTGATCTAGTTAAGTGATGGAGCAGGTTCAAAAAACTATGTTCTTATACAAATATAAAGTAATCAACTGGGGTCATGGGGTGGCATTTGGACTTGAGAGGAGAGAGGTTTCCGGTTGTCAGTTGTTTGACTCCTTCACTGACTTTGCACAAGCCACTCTGTGGCATTAAACATTAGTCTCAGATTGGTAATGTCACATAATGGCATGCTGTTTTGGCAGCCTGAAACCTGTGGTGCTACTTCTGTGGGAATCCAACTGAATAAAGAGCAGTTAATGTCATGTTCCCTAGAAGATTAATCAATTTGGGCAGATTGCTCAAGTACATTAGTCTTACAATGCAAATTCAGTTACTGAGGTATGTGTGCACTGACCAGTTTGTGGAAAGCAAACGTACCTGCATTTGATGACATGGCAGCCCTTTTTATGTTAGTGCAGCTGTGCTGAATTGACCACCACGTTGCTAGCTGTTATATAAATGATGATACTCGATATTCTTTTAAATCATCGCTGTTCTCCAAGTAAATTGGTAACCCCTAGATTTATTAAAATAGAAGTTAATCTGACGACATTATTTGGAGTGTTAGTGTGACTGGTGTGGTATTCTGCAGGAGGCAGGCCTCCGTTAGAGCTGGCTCTCTGACATTTAGCCCCCATAATGGAAGTGAATCATTTTTGACGGTAGCCCCAGATTACCCTTCTAAATGAATGTCACAGTTACAGGTCTGGTTGATTTTCTATTTTCAATGAAAGAATGTCATGAAAGTATAATAAAAGTCTAACAGAACAAAGGAGTACAGGTGAAACCAGAGGTTGAAGTCGTTGGAACAAAACAAACTAGTGTGTTCAGGACCAAAAAAGGAGAAATGTCGATATTTTTATTTTTGATTTGGAGGAGCCAGTGTTGGACTGGGGTGTACAAAGTTAGAAATCACACAACACCAGGTTGTAGTCCAACAAGTTTATTTGGAAGCACTAGCTTTCGGAGCGCTGCTCCTTGCTCACAACCACCTGATGAAGGAGCTGCGCTCTGAAAGCTAATGCTTCGAAATAAACCTGTTGGACTATAACCTGGTGTTGTGATTTTTATTTTTATTTTAGTGTTGTGAGGCTGTGGAATACACTGCTGGGAGCTGGTGATGGAGGCAGAGACGATGATAACATTTAAGGAGAGGTGGATAGGCGCTTGAAAGTCAGGATTGAAAGGATATAGGAACAGCAAGCACATAGTGAATAATATTCATATGAATTGTGGTTCTAATTGCATCACAAAATGGTAGGGATAAACAATCTGTATTTCTATGTTGTAATTCATTTTCAAGAAAAGCTTTAATCAATGTACATTAAACCAGGTAAAGCTTTCCCACTTGCAAACTGTCTAAGATAATGGCTATGTTCTTACTGAGCTTCAATTATAAAAATTTGACGGTAAAGAACTTGCTGCAGTTATAAAGTGTTAGTCAAACTTGGTGAACTCTGGCTTGGGTGTATATGCATGCACAAACCACTGTTCTAGGTGGTCATAATTGTAGAATGAGTTGGGGTGTTGAAAAGGGAGGTAGACATGCAAAAGATAAAACACCCTACTGTTAACAACTTGATTTTAGTCAACTCTCTTCCTATTTTTAATTGTATGATCTTCCTTTATTTACATGGTGCACTAATTACTGAATTATGGATAAGTTTCTGTCCCTTTTTTGACTTTTCTCCTCCTCTTCTTGCCCACCAATAGTTTCACTTCCATTGTAATTCTCTGCCTATTGTATTAGTGTTAACTCTTTACTGATTTAATAACAGAATAAGCTTATTGTGCTGTCTTACACATCAGAGTAAAGATGTGAAAGGTTTTTATGTTAAATTAAAAAATAAAAGATGTGTTCTTTGCATATTTGTTAACTCGCTTCACAAGCTTTTTTGGATGTGAACTGTTGCTTAAGAGCACGTGTAATTTTTACAGTGTTAAGTATTCCGCTTCCTTGTCAGCAGTAGGAGTGGTCTCTGCTGCAGTGTTGTAGAGGCATATTACTCTAACCAGTGAGTCGACATTTGTTTTCTTCCCTGACTTTGTTGGGGGAAAAAAAGCAAAGGTTGTGTGTGCCTTAATACAAGGAGGAGCTCTGCAGTCAGTGGCCAGATAATGCTAAGGATGGCAGGATTTTGTCCTACTGACTCAGAGCATCGTTCCCCATCCCCTAGATGTATTGTCTATGAATGTGATACCTCCTCAAAGTTGCAAGTGGAATGCCTCCCTGATGCAATACATTTTCTACCTCTGCCCTGTGATATCTTTAACTGATAACACAATGCATTTATGTCACATCTGTCAATTGTATTTTGAGAATGTGTTTTCCTTTTGCTGTAGTGCAATTGGCAAGTAAATTTTAGAGAGGCTTGTAATATCCATTGTTTTTATTGGTGCACACTATTAGTTTAAGTGCAGAGAAGCAGAGTCTTGAGGACCTACCTGTCTGTCCACCCCATTGCAATGTCTGTAAACAAGAAATAAAAGCAAAGGAATTAGAGTCAATATTTGGACTGTGGCATTTTTTTTGTCAAAAGTAATTTCAGGGTAATGTAAAATTCCTGTTCCTAAGCATTTATAATCAAAGATGATTAGTCACTCATCAAAATGATTGTGCTACTCATAGTCAGACATAGGGAATATTAAGTGGGCAAGTTGTAAAAATTCATTCAAGTATTGTGAACAGCCTGATTTAAATCTCTTTTGCAATTGCTAATGGTATTATCTGTTCTCTCTTCTATTCCCCACCCCATCCCACTTCTTTCTCCCCAAAAAAATAATTGCAGGACACCGCTATCGTTCACCCTGTACCAATCCGCATGACTCCAAGTAAAATTCACATGCAAGAAATGGAGCTGAAAAGAATTGGAAGTGGTAACGAAAACGGCTGCTCCCGTGTCTGTCTATCTCATTCAACGTTTATTTCTTTGGCCATCAAAATTTTAGATGCATTACTATAATCTTTTCTTCATTCCAGAGAAAATGTAATTAGTTCCTAAAGAATGCATTTTTAAATACTTTTGCAGTGCCCCCTTTTAAAACTGATTATCAAATGGGGGGGGGGGGGGAAGAGGCATATCACTGTCTTTGTTCAGGGGCATACGGCAAAGTTATCCCATCAGCCTTAGAATCGTGGTTAGATGAGGGGATGTGTTATGGTTCTTCAGTGCCTCTGAGCTCGACATGCAGTCTGTTTCCCAAATGAGAGATGTGTAGATTGGATTCTATTCTTTCCAAAACCCTGGTGTTTAGTCCTCAATACCATTTGCCACCTTTAGCAGATTTGCTGTAGCCGACTCTTGGTTTTTTTTTAGTATTGTGGAAAAGTGAGGCATGTTATTGAAACTTGCACTTACCTGGCCAAATACAATGCCAAATTTCGAATTATCCCTGACAACTTACATTGTGGGAGGTTAGTTGGTCACTCTATTGTGATTGAACAAGGAGTCAACGTATAGAAAGCAAATGTAAGCTTCCTAAAACTTCAATTTTTAAAACGCTGTAAGTCTCAAATGTATGTTTGTATAAAATATTTCCCTGTGTAGCAAAAGTGAATGAACCATGTTACAAGTTGGAGTGATTATCCCTAATTGGTTGTTACTGTAGCTATTAGTGAACTCAATTGTTCGACTAGTGCTGCCCATTCATGGAATCGCATTTAACAGGCTTTTTGGGATCTTTTGTTGTATTAGTTGTTGGTAATCATTTGAAATTTGGCATTCTTATCCATGCTTGAGTACAAGATCAAAAGTTCTGGCAACATATCTCACTTTTCAGCAAAATCCAAACTTGATGATATCAGGTAACTCCTGTATCTTAGTTATCGCTGAGTTAATTCAAATTAAATTATTAAGTGTTGCTCCAGGAATTGGTTGATCAGTTTTGAATTTTGTAGATTGAGTATATTATCCATTTCCTGTACCTTTGGCTTAGTCAGTAAAGGCATTGCCCAGACTTTTGCTAGACCATTCAGACTAGAAGCCCCCTCTTAATCACTTGAAATGTGCTGAGAAATGTAATTTGGCTGGATCAGCCAATGGTGTTCAGTGCTTCTGTGCTTTTGATGTGAATAGAATTAACCAAAGTTCCTGTCCTCGTGCACTACAAGGTGTGGCAGCTGTTAGAAATTGCTCATATGCTCCCCCCTCTGGCTGAATAGAGATGTTGCACATATCTAGGGAATGACTGAATTGATATTCACAGTTTCAAATGAAATAAATTGGAAGAATTTCTCACCCACGGATTCCACAATTTACGCATTATTGCTGCTTGTGCCCCTGCTGTCCATTTCCCCAAGCTTAATAGCCTGGTAACTGCTGCATGTTGTAATCTCTCATCACTCACCTTTGTCCCCCTGAAAGCTTTCTGGGCCTGTGTTCTATCCTTGTTCTTGAGGGTGTAACTGCTGGGGCTAGGGCTGTTGTTGGAAATCCTGATCTTGGAGATGATTGGTTATAGGACCCTACAAAGATGGGTCAAAATGTTGAAGTGCACAGGTTGATATATAATTACTCAGTGATTGCAAGATTTCATGGTAATTGGCTTGCTGCCTGCAGCTTTTCTTCATCAATGCAGAGCACAGAGGATTTTAATGAGAGCTCTTGTGCTATCATTGTGCCAAGGATATGGAAGATTTCCACTTTTTGTGCAGAATTGAGTTGTGCACAACCCAGTTGTGCTCAAGGTCAGCTGTATAGTAACATATCCATTACTGTACTTCAACCATAGAACATAGAACATAGAAGAATACAGCGCAGTACAGGCCCTTCAGCCCTCGATGTTGCGCCGATCAAAGCCCACCTAACCTACACTAACCCACTATCCTCCATATACCTATCCAATGCCCGCTTAAATACCCATAAAGAGGGAGAGTCCACCACTGCTACTGGCAGGGCATTCCATGAACTTACGACTCGCTGAGTGAAGAACCTACCCCTAACATCAGTCCTATATCTACCCCCCCTTAATTTAAAGCTATGCCCCCTTGTAATAGCTGACTCCATACGTGGAAAAAGGTTCTCACTGTCAACCCTATCTAACCCCCTAATCATCTTGTACACCTCTATCAAATCACCCCTAAACCTTCTTTTCTCCAATGAAAACAACCCCAAGTGCCTCAGCCTTTCCTCATAGGATTTTCCTACCATACCAGGCAACATCCTGGTAAACTTCCTCTGCACCCGTTCCAGTGCCTCCACATCCTTCCTATAGTATGGCGACCAAAACTGCACACAATATTCCAGATGCGGCCGCACCAGAGTCTTATACAACTGCAGCATGTCATATTCCAGCCCTAGGAACCATTCTGTAGTAACTGGCCTATTCCCTACTTTTTGTTTCAACTATCATTCTCCTTTAGTTCTTTAATGGGATGTGTTGCCCATCCCTAGTGGAGTTGAGGTCACTAGAGTGGCTGGCTTAATATTAGCCTATGTTCACTTGAGACTGAATGTCTAAACCTTATTTTACTTCAACGAAGAGAAGCCATCAGTGTATCATTCTGGGCTGGATTTGAGTCTTGATTTCAGATGAATGAACTGTTAACTGCTCCAGTCCTGCATAAATTATACAATGTTAATTTAGATGAAACTAGAAAATTGGGCAGTCCTAAATCTGTTACAGATACAGTTATGTCCTATTTTATTGTCTCAGTTCAAATGCCTCAGAATAGGTTCACAAACTGAAGGATTAAGCTTTAAAAAAAAGATTGATTAGGTTTGTCATTTTGTGCCAGTGGATGTAATGAGTGAGGGGCATTCAACTATGTGAAGTCTGGTGTTAGGTAGAATTCATGTTTTTACCTGTTGGTATAATCTTAGTTTGCATCTGGTACCATTTTAAGGAGTGAATAGGAAACTCAAGCATGTACTTCTGCTGACTTGTTCATATTAATAACTTGTTACATGGTGAATCTCTCTCTAGTGCTGTAAATGCCTTTTTAATATAGTTCTGGTGATGGAACCCAGTGGCTAGAGGAAGTGCTTAGTAGTTTTACTTGTATTTGCTCCCTATGGTTACAGATTGATTGCCTTTCTCATTGCAGTTGTATTACTGTGTTTTGAAACTATAAATCTTAAGTGGCCAGATTTATTTATTTTCTTGGCTACTATCCATCTAATTTCCTAAAGATGTTTGTAAAGAGGCTGCACTGTACAATGTTTGGGGTTTATTTGAATGTAAATGAACTTCATTTAATGAAGTGAGGTAGTGGATTTTGGCACTGCTGAGTATGCCTACCACTACCCTGCCTGAGAAGCAATGGCAGCTCACTGCATGCTCTTCCATCTGTTAAGAAGGTGCCATCAAGGGATCCATTATGAAACAGACTGTAGCTAAAATGGAAGTAACGTCCTAATTGTCGGAGTGATTTGTTTTCTTCTTGTCCAGAATTTTGGTTCATTTAAATTCAAATGATTTCTATTCTTTCTTTACAGAACTAACACACCCAACTAGCCCTTTGCTTACAAATTCGCCTGAACTTTCAGAAGAAGCTAAGTTAGCCACCACTGTAAAATTTGTTACAGGAAACACTGTAGGTAAGGGAAATAAATGTTTATAGTGCTTACTTTTTCTATTCCATAAGAGACAGTATGATTACTTGATATATTTTCAGTGCATGATGTAAACTTTTTGTAGGCTGACTTTTTTGCTTTTTATAAATAAAACCATTTTGGGATAGTTTGTTTCTTGGTAGGGCATGAGCACTGCTGGCAAAGGCAACTTTTTTTGTAAATTCATTGTTGACGGGAGCTTCAACAATGGGCGGCACGGTGGCACAGTGGTTAGCACTGCTGCCTCACAGCACCAGAGACCCGGGTTCAATTCCCGCCTCAGGCGACTGACTGTGTGGAGTTTGCACGTTCTCCCCGTGTCTGTGTGGGTTTCCTCTGGGTGCTCCAGTTTCCTCCCACAGTCCAAAGATGTGCAGGTCAGGCGAATTGGCCATGCTAAATTGCCCGGAGTGTTAGGTAAGGGGTAAATGTTGGGGTATGGCTGGGTTGCGCTTCGGCGGGGCGGTGTGGACTTGTTGGGCCGAAGGGCCTGTTTCCACACTGTAAGTAATCTAATCTAATCTAATCAACTGTGCAGTATCTGCTCAGTGGTTTATGTTCGCAGCCCAAGTGGTAATACATTGGACATTTATTTAATCTTATCAGTCTGCCACGGGATGCCAGGTGGACCATTTGGTTTGTACAACTGTGATAGTCTGTGGAGTGCAGGTGTGTGGATTGTGAGGAGGCCTCTCATTGGAGAACCCAAAGGCAAGGGTGCTTCTACTGGCTTCTGATGGACTGGGTAGTGGTTGAACCGAGTGGTGATGCGCAGTGTGTGAGGATACACTTTTGTTTTGGTCAGCAAGGTATTGCGTGCAGGAACAATTCTCCAGGCCTGAGGCCTTTGTCTTCTCCAAACAGAATAAATGCTTTCTCCCAATGGGATTTGTTCTGCAGATGGTTTGGGTCAAGGGTGAGAGACACCAGTGGTCTCTGCAAGCTATTGCTGAAATTAATCCATTTAAAAATCATGCAGTGTACCAGCAGAAAGCACTGAAAGCTTCCCTTCCTCCTAGTGATTGGTCTAACCCATCTCAGTGCAACAATAAACCGAACTGATAATGGACAGTATCTCAAAGTATTGTGAGCTTGTGAAGAGAAAGTGCTTGGTTAATGCTGGAGGGTTAACACTGTTCTGGTCCAAGCGGAGCTCATATCCTTACCCAGAGTAGTCGCTTTCATTGCAGTGGCATAACAAAGCTGCTTTTAGTTTGATCTCTCTCTCTAATGTTCAAGTATATTTGCTGGAATTTGCACATTAAATATTTTAGCTATTGGTTTTGTGCATTACATCTGAGTTTTTTTAAAGCATTTGAAACAGCATTCTCTTTTTTTTGTTTCTCAGCTGATGGATACAGTAGTTCAGATTCATTTGTTTCAGAGTCTGATCAGATCGGAAACAGCATAACTCGGCAGCGGTAAGTCATGGCTTCTCTGGGGAGTTCCAGGATTGTGGTTTAATAAAATTAAATTACTGTGTGGAGGGAAGTATATTATGATTAATATGTTCTCTCAAGAGTTTTAAAAAAAAAATTAATGAACTTAATTCAGTGGAGGAAGCACCTGATCACACGGGTGAAAGCACACTGAGAACATGTTTGTGCTCTTCGCAGTTCACATTCAGGCACTTCGCCAGACAATACTCTCAAGACTGCTGCGCCCCCTCCACCTCCTCCAAGACCCCAGCCTTCGCATTCAAGATCTTCATCTCTAGACATGAACAAAACATTTTCTGCCAGCAACACGGGTGAGCAACCTTATGGCAAAGGTTCTTCAAAGCATCCGGAATGTTTAGTATTACTTTGATAGCCTGGTCGCCAATGCAGAAATTGTTGTTTAAACTTACATTGTGACGTTTCTACTGGAATCTGTTATCTGTGTGAAAGTGAGTCTTTGTGAGGTGCAAGTGAAATGATTGAAAATATCTAGTGATTGCTTTGTTTTTTTTTCCCCTGTAACTGCTGTTCTGAAGGGCAACCGCAAGCAGGAATTGTTGCCTGTCCCCCTGCAGTGCCTCCAAGACCTCAGCCCACACAGGTAATTGAATAAGCTCAACAGGACTGAACTTTGAAAAGATGTGTATAGAATACATTGAACTGATCCAAGACTCACTAGCCTGCATGAGGATGTTCAAAAACTGACCCAAAATTATTTGAAATCCATATGAATAACCTGAGCATTAGAAAAATGTCAGCTTTCTACCATGTTCCACCTGACCGACTTTCTCTATATGCATTAAAATAAAAAAAATACTGCCACCAAACAATCATGTATGCACATTTGTCACAACGTGTAATTGAGTGCAATTGTTTTTCAACTTTTAGTAAAAACCACCTGATATAAACATTCATTCACAATTACAGCAAATGCATTGTAGATTTTGGAAGTTTTAAAGTGGTGTTTGATTATTTTCAGCAAACGTTGACTGTTTTGCTACAGTTTTGTGCTTCATTGCCAGTTTTACGGTTAAATGTAATGCATTGAAACGTATCTCTTTGGTTCTGCCTTTCCTGTCTAGGTCACTGTGCCTCCAATACATCGCCCAGTAGAGGCTGATAGCCATGTAGCACGTGCCAGCACCTCGCCTCATCAGATTCCAGAGCAGCCCAACTTTGCCGATTTCCGGCAATTTGAAGCATTCGTGTCGAAGGGTACAGAACAGCAAATGGATGACTCGGGAAAACATTCTGAAACTGTTCCGGTGAGCAATGTTCGAGTTTCGTTGTGGTGGTTAGGCTGGAATGTCATTGGTCTACCTGATTGTGATTTAAGTCCATATTCAATCAACTTTTAAATGTATTTCCTTAGGCAGAAAAACCTTCAGATTCAGCAGGGACCCTAAGAACAGCAAAACTAGATGGTTCTAGTGATGAAAAGCCAACTGGAAACACAGTACGTAGAGTCCTTAATTAAGCTGTTTATAATAAATGAGTCCCTTTTGGGGTGCCCTTCTAAGTTACAGAAGAGCGTTTTCACATAACAGAAGGTGGGTGCCTGTTCTTGATAATGGGCACTACAATAGTTTATGGAGACCATTCCCAAATTTCTTTTTACTCACTCGGTTGGGGACAAAAACAAGTTCAATGTCAAATTGTTAACTGCAAAAATAGCTTTATCTGAAATGAAAAAGTCATTCCACTCTCCATTCCCTTCTAAAAAGGATATCTGAAACCTACATGCCTGCAACTGTTCACCTGGACTTGTTGTAAGAGACCCATAATCTGAATCTGCTTTAGGTTTCAAACGCATGATTTGACTTTCTCCTTGCTGTCTCTGGATTCAAAACTGTACAATATGAACTTGGGCGCACGTTTGCTTTTCCTTGTGTCCAAAGGTTCCTCTTTGCTTCTGTTTGAATTTGGAGAAGGCCCATATACTCAGTGGCATTGCTTTAATGCACTGTCCAGGTCAGCAAGTTATATTTTCATTTTGGTTTTCCATGTTTCTCACATTTAACAGTAGTTTGCATTTATATAGCAACTTTACATTATAAAATGTAAAGTTGCTGCTGGGATCTTTAATGTACTGATACTTGATGGAGATATTTTAGGACAGCTGATCAAAATCTTAGTCTTTCAGACAGGGTGGTGAGTGTCTAGAACGGGCTGCCAGAGGCAATGGTGGAACCAAATACAGTTTTGTCATTTAAGAAATATAGGGACAAATACATGGATTGGATAGATTTGGAGGAATATGAACCAAACACAGGCGAATGGGTGAATGTAATTGTGAAAACTGGGTGGCATAAGCAAGTTAGGCCAAAGGGCCCGTTTCCATGCTGTAGATCTCTATGGCTGAACAAAAACTCAGTCATGAGTCCTGAGGCAGCAACTAAGGAAGAGTGCTAGAGAGGTTTAGATGGTGAATTCTGAAACTCGAATGACCAAACCACTCTTTGAGCATTGAAAAATCAGGGATGCATAAGAGGCTAGAGTTTAAACTATCTCAAATGTTAAGGAAAGAGATGGGGGTTGAGGGCAATGATGAGAATTTCTGTTAGATTAGGAGACAGATGGAGGTTAGTGAGCGTAAGTGGTTGGGTGAATGTATTGGATGACGGTATGAATTTGAATATGGGCAGCAGTTTTAGATATCAGAAGTAGTGTCTGGTTTCGCCGATTAATTCAGTAAAACATTTGTCATTGTCAAAAGACAAATGAGATTTTTGGAGCACTGCATGTTTACAGGGATACCGTTGGCAAGTCTGCGATTGTAGAGGATTAAAATAAATGTGCAGGTATGGGTCTGGAGTAGATGGAGGTCAGAATCACATCCAGTAATTTGTCTACAGCCCATATTGAACCAAAACAGATTTACGTACTTAATATTACTCTAATTTTGTCAATTCTGCCTTTTTTTTTAAATTACAGGCTAAAAGTACATCATCTCTTGTCCCCCCTCCAAAGCCTATCCGCAGAAGATTGAAATCTGATGATGAGCTTCGTACAGAACCAGAGGAGCATACCCCAAAAACTAGTGTAATTAATACTGTGCTAGTTGCGCAGTCATCAATCCCAAGGTAGATATGGTTCTTTATAATTCCCTTACCCGCCCAAATTGATTAATCTTTGCTCCTGCGATCAATCGATGTAATGTGTCAGATTTAAGGAGCCAGTCAAGCAATTGACTGTTCATTTTGGCTCATCAGACTGTATCTGCCTTCTTGGATATTCTCTATCTAGTTGATGTTGTCCAGCCTCTAACCTCCACTCCATCTCCAAATACAAAGTGGCACATCTCTGCTTGGCACTTCTTCAGTAGATTTGGGCTGCCAGTGCTCTACTGGCACATGAGACAGACAAGCATTTTGTCTGTTTCCATAGCTACAGAGAGGGCCAGGGCAGCTGGTGCATTTGATGTGAATTGAGGCTGATCAGGAGATTGTCTGTCTTTTTTTTTCTTTTCAGAAGTATAGGAAGTTATGGGGCGGGGGTGGGGGGGGGGGGGGGGGGGGTGACTTGGGAAAGGTCGATAAAATCATGAGGGGCATAGATTAGGTGAGTAGCAAAGATCTTTTCCCAAAGGAGCAGGAGTTCAAAACTAGAGGGCGTAATTTTAAGGTGAGGGGGAAAAAGATTTAAAAGGGACCTAAGAGGTACCATTTTCCAAAGGGTGGTTTGTATGTTGAATGAACTGCCAGAGGAAGTGATAGATGCAGGTACAATTATGAGATTTAAAAGACATTAGGAATGGTTTAGAGGAATATGGGCTGTACACAGGCAAATGCGACTAGTTTAGTTTGGGAAACTTGGTTGGCATAGTTTAGTTTGGGAAATTTGGTTGGCATAGACTAGTTAAATGGAAGGGTCTGTTTCCACGCTTTGACAGTTTAACACCTGTCAAAGGTGTACCATAAGGATTTATGGATTAATATTAACATGTTTGGCCACTCTGGGATTTGATGGCCAAGGAAGATGCATTAATTACAATGCCAAACATATTAATATTAATCCATAAAGTGGGACTTGAACCAGAGGTTTCTGTCTCAGAGGCAAGGACATTAGTCACTACCTATTTCTGCAATAATTCAGCTGAAACTGGAGGCTCATCAGCTGGTAAATTTATGGCTCCAAAGTTCATTGCGCTTGTTCCCTGCAAATTTGATATTACGTGGAGCTGGAGGCTGTAAGTGGGTTCATTTGTGACTTGGGTTTTAACCAAGTCAGTGTCCTGAAAGGCCCTTTCACCTGTACCCACCTTTCTAGCCTGTAAAAGCTGGAAAGATTCTGACTTGAGTATTTTGATCATCTCAAACCGATTCCTTATTGGAATTGGCTCTTAATTGTGTTCAGTGATCAATATGTTTATGTGGCTGAAGCAGGGGGCTGGGATGGTGAGTGGGGGAAATGGAAAGTCTTGCGTTGGTGAGACAGTGACTTAATTCCAGTCACCTGAATCTAGAACTTGATTGTCCTGGGACATAATTGGGTATTTACTCTACATTTAATTACTTAATGTCAGAACAGTGGACTATCAGTTGTCTTTGGAAGGTGTTGATCATAACTTTAACATTTTTTTTCTTTCTTGTACCAGGAAAATTTAGACATTTTAAATGAATTTCTATTTTCGGAACCCTAGGCTGGGCTCAAGATGCTCTATGATGTGGGACCAGATGAATGACATTTTAGTATGCAGGGACCTACCACATGTTGCTAGTCTGCACGCCAGTTACCACTCTTCCTCACTGTCTGGAAAACAGAAATGAGCTGCTCCAAAACGAGAGTGGGGAAGGGAAAAATTTATTAATGCACCATTTTTAATTTTAGATCATTTGGCAAAGACAAGAAGTCTATTCAGGCTTCGATCAGAAGAAATAAAGAAACCAACACTGTATTAGCCAGGCTCAACAGTGAATTACAACAGCAACTGAAGGTAGGAAGAGATTGGCACCTGGAGTATCCTTGTGGTATAGTATCATTGAAACTTAAAGTCGATCAACTTGCAAATATCAATGCTTGTGACACGTTGAATAGCAAGTTTATTTTAGCCTGTCTTTCGGCCTTCCGTCATGTCATCTTCGATGAAGAGGTGACACTGATTAGGATGTGCTTCAAGTGGAAAGCATGACACCTTGGTTAGATTTTAAAGTACTCAATAAATTCAATATTATAATACTCATTCAAGTATTTATTTAAAAAATAACAAATGTTGATTAGTGAACAATTGACTCCCAATTGAAAGTTTTTCGATATTCCTTTCTACACAAAACTTAGATTTAGGAATACTGAGCCATTAATAGTTTATAAAAACTAAATGTGATTTTATTAAATTGGTGAAAAGATCATGGGTAATAAATGCATGCTGTTTTGTAGACAGATAACAGTTACATCATACATATGTGACATTTGCACGCACCAAAAAGTGATATTGATCTTTTGATTTGACGTTTCTCTTCGTGTTGCAAAAATATAGAGTCACCTAGAATGTACCAACAGTGTGAAGGCAAAATGAATGGGATCTGGTGAGGTTAGTGAGAATCAGCCAGTGTTGCTACTGGGGAGGATGGACACTTGATGAAGAAGTGAGAGAGTAAGTGAATATGTATACTCGAGCAGTGTGAAGAATTAACCAAAGCTTTCTCCCTCTTTTTTTTTTCCTCTTTTTCTCTCTCTCTCCCTCTCTCTCTTCCCCCGCTTGTGCTATCACTTGCTCTGTCTTCCCAAACCTGCCCTCTCTCTCTCCCTCCCTCCCTCTCTTCACCACCCCTCTCCCACTCCCTCTTTTGCTGCTCCCTCTCTTGCCCATCCCTCTCTTGCTCCCTCCAACCTCCCCCGCCCCCCAACTCTCTGTCTTGTTCCATCTTGGCTTCCCTCCCTTGGTTTATTTGTCTCTCACACCCCACCCCACCTCACCTCACTGACCAATTGCCATAGGACGTGCTCGAGGAGAGAATTTCTCTTGAAGTCCAGCTGGAACAGCTTCGGCCGTTTTCACATTTGTAACAGAGCAGCCCGTGTGCTTGGATGGGACTTTTTTTTTTAAAAAACCCAGTGTTTGATCCGACTGTGTCACGGTACCCTCCTCCCTGCAGATAGCTTACACCTGTGTTCAGCTTCGCCTGTCTACAATGAAGCAATAGGTTTACATGGTTACTTTCATTGAGCTGCACACTTGACACATGGCTGCAGTATGTTTTAAGAAGCGCTGTGTTGGTGTGTGGGTGGCGGATGACGATACAAGAGGGTGTTATAAAGCTGGCCATTCAAGCCCTGAATGGGGAGGTCATTTGTTTTTAGTGTTGATTCTGCAGAAGAGCAAATAATTTAACAACTCCTCCTAGATCAGTCCAACATAACACAGCTGGCTTACCCACAGAACGCAAGTTCTTAGTGAGGCTATGGCTTGTTGAATACTTGGGATTTGCTGCATTTGAAAACGGGAGGTATCAGCAACATTGAAGCACCCGTACTCAATTAATCAACTTGCTTAACTGTATGGAACATGTTAATAATAGTAGATTATGATTGTGATTGTGCAAAGACTAGGGATGGAAGAGCTGTGCTTGAATGGGAAATTGTTTCCTGTGTCAGTGTCAAAGTACTTCTCTTCTCAATCTGCATAACTTTCATTTTGGATGAGAAGTTGGGTTTTATTCTAGTGTATTGAGAGGAAATGGCTTACCTTGCTCTTCTCTGCTTCACTCAAAAAAAAACCTGTTGCATTCTTGCAGTAAATGATTTCTCTATATGTTTATAACAACCTCTGAAATACATAATGAAATATTTTGCACTACTGACGTATGCGTGTAATCATGATTATTTGGCATGGTTCAAAACCACTTTTTAATTGGAGGGTGTAAAAGGTAAAAATGCTTGAAGCCTGGGTAAATGTTTAGGGACAGTAGCTACGATGTTTTTAAATACATGTCTGACAGTCACTCGCTAAAGACTGTTTACGATAAAGCAGTCTGTTGGTTTGAATATGTTGAAATGCTCGTGGGAAGCGGGCCTTTTTAACTTGAGTTTACTGAGCTCACTAGTGTTTCATGGAGGATTTGAGGCCTGACTGCTGCACATACACGCGTGATTAAGGGAGGTGGCTGTGCAGTGTTTTGCGTTTGGCTTTGCAGTTTCCATCCGTTTCTGCATGATATATCCATGAAAAGAAGCAGGATCCTGGAATGACAAATCTCACCTGCGAGGCGGAGGAATAAGTGCAAATACTGTGTCATTTCTCATAAGCATTTGTGAAAAAGATCATCTGTTGTGTGGCATAAACGATTTTGGGGTGAGATGCCTGCGTGGAACCGGAAGATACATATAAAGAGCCACCACTTGCGGGTGAATCCATGTGCAGTTTTGTATGAAATTTGCATTAAGCAGATGATTCTATACTCTCCGTTCCCCTATTCTCACTCCAAAATGAATTAAAATATGTGGGGTTTGTGCAGTAGCACAGTATGTGGGATAAATTGTGATGATTTAGGACAGAATAGTGTGTGTGTGTGTGTGTGTATGTTGATGACTTGCAGTTCTGTGGTTTCTCACAACACAGCCTCTATCTGCATGTTACTGACCGATTTCCATTCCACCAACATAGCCTTCTGAGTACTGAATACATACTGTGCACCTCCCTGACACTGGTAAAGTGATCTTTAAATTTAAATGGGAGTTTAATCAAAAATTGTACAGAACTAGAGAATATTTCTTTAAATTATTATGCAAAAAGTGAGATTTTATAATTTTGACGTTGGTGTTCAGTATTCTAAGGGTTAATATGATTTACAGTTTCTGTTTTCAAAAAAAGAGAAAAAAACCTTTTTTTTTTGCATTTGGGATTATCTTTTGTTTCTGTAATTTCAAGCCTTACTGTTCTAGCTTTGTACTTCAAAAGAGAAGGGATGAACAGGGAGGGAAGGCTTCGCGTCCTGACCGAATCAGAATCGCCTTGTTATTCAGGTCAATGTACTGTATAAGGGGTATGATGTAAATTGTATAATACACTTTTGATCTTGTATGTAAATTTCCATTAAATTGCTGACTAACAGCAGCTCTATTTAATTGCTTACTCTTGCTCTGGGATCTTGGATGTTAAAGTGCATGGATATATCTTGGCAGAGCAATCTAGCAACTGTGATTTTTACACAAATAAAACAGCACAATATTTTACCTGACTGCCTACTCCGTCTCTCCATTTCTATCTATTTAATAAATAGGATTAGGAGTGAATCATGAAAAACGTCAAGTCTGCCATGTCATTCACTACCTCCACTTCTTCGCACCCTATCCTTGACTTCTTTAGTAATTGTAATCATCAACAGCATTGGCAATCCTCAAGGAGGGGACTTCAAGACTTGCAGCTATCAGTAAAAACATTTTCTTCTCATCTTGGTCCTCAACAACCAATGCCCTTGTTCTGAGATGAGGGTGAAGCACTGGTGAAGTGTCACTGGGTTAGTAATCCAAAGGCAGAGACTGATGATGCTCTGGGTGCATGGGTTCAAATTCCACCACACCAGCTAGTGGAGTCTGAATTCACTTAACTAAATGTGGAATGAAAAGCTGTCCTCGGTAATGGTAATGTGAAATGATCAATTGTTTTGGGAAAAACAAATCTGGTTCACTGTCCTTTTAGGAAAGGAAATCTGACATCCTTACCTGGTCTGGCCTGTATCTGACTCCAGATCCAAGGCAATGTGGATTAATTTTAATTGCCCTCTGAAACAGTAAGCAGTTGCATGTGGGCAACAAATGCTGATCTTGCAAGCAACACCCACATTCCTTGAAAGAATAAATTAAAAACAGCTCCAGAGTTTATAATTGGAGGAATAATGTTCTTAGTAGCTGCTGTTTTTCTGACTTTCCTGTCTATTGTTTATAGCCAGAGTACAGCTATAATCCATAAGTGTCATTGTGTCTCTCTCAACCTATAAAAATTGAGATTTCCTGTAGTCTATGAATATTGTCATCTATTGAATATAGATGATTAGTATTGTACATTTGACCTATTAGACCTAATATACCTATAGGGTTGACAGTGGCATATGTCATGCATTTGTTTGCTGTCATAAGCTTCATTCTGTGTAATAGTCATAAGGCCACGCAGCTTGAATGAAAACCATTTTGCCTGCCATCTGGGACATGTATCAGTGTTGCTTCCTTGGCACTGATTCAGAATCTCAACTCCTGACCTAACAGCACTGCAGGAGCACAACTTTCAACCCTATGTCCCCTGCAACTGACTCTACACATCCCTGTTGATTTTGATCAGGGCTGAGAGAGACTTAAAGCCACTTTCTCCAGCAGCTACGATCAACAGGTCAAGGAAGGGGGGTGGTGGGGGGGTTCCTGTGTGTTGGGGATGGTTGGGAGAGAGATGTGGAGAGATTTCCTAAGTAACTTATCCTAGGCCACAAACTTCCGAAGAAGACCATCCAGGCCCTGCATAGGAGATCTAGGTCTTTATCTGGGGAAGAGTGTGACTAGCAAGAGGGTGCAATAGCTGGAATTGAATTAAGTGTGGGAGGTTAAGCAAGTAGGGGATGGAGGTATTGCTGTCTTATGCAGGCCAGTTTTGCAAGGGGCTGCTTTGTGGTCTAGGCATAGCTGGTTAGATCCAAGAGATCTAGGTGAGTACCAGGCTTTGTTGAGGCTCCCCCCACCCCCCCCCCCCCCCCCCAAAGTCTGCTTGTTCTTAAAGGGGCAGAGATGGCAGTCAGTGGAGTGGTATGGATCTCCTCTCAGATGTAGGAGATCAGGGAGCAGTCAACTGTCCCGAGTGACTATGTCCGCAGGAAGTGTGCCTGGCTGTAGCTCCCCTCAGACCGCACAGAGCAGTTGGAGCAGAAAGTGGACACTGGCAAGCAAACAGGAGGCTGGGTGTGTGATAACAGCTTGAGGGAGGTGGCCACACCACAGAGGCAGTCAGGTAGATGGGTGACTGCCAGGAGAGGTAGGCAGGTAATGCAGGAGACTCCTGTGGCTATGCCTCTCTCAAACAAGTATACTATTTTGGGTACAGCTTGGGGGGGGAATAGCCTTTTAAAGAAAATTGCAGAAGCAGCAGCCAGGCCTTTGACACCACAGGTAGCTCTGCTGTAAAGCAGGGTATGGCAATGTCCAAGCGAGCAATTGTGATGGGAATTCTCTAGGGGCACAAACAGGCACTCCTGCCGCTAGTGAAACTTCAGGATGGTATGTTGCCTCCCTGGTGCCAGGGTTAAGGATATCGTGGAGTGGTTGTGGCAAATTCTGAGGGCAAGTGAGCAGCCAGAGATCATTGTGCACATTGGTACCAACAACGTAGGTATAAAAAGGGATGAGATTCTGCAGAGTGAATATAGAGTGTTAGGCAGGAGGTTAAAAAACTAGACCTCAAGGATTGTAGTATCTGAACTACTCCCAGTACCACGTGCTAGTGAGAACAGAAATTGGAGAGTAGGGCTGATGCATGCATGGACCGAAGAGATCGAACAGGAGTTCAGGTTTTTTGATCATTGGGATCTTTTTTGGGGCTGAAGTGATCTGTACAAGAGGGATACATTGCACCTGAACTGGAGAGGGACCAATATCCTGGGGGGGGGGAAGATTTGCTAGAGCTATGCAGGGTTTGACCTGGTCTGGCAGGGAAGTGGGATGCTGAGCAGTAGTGAATCAAAAGAAAGTTGAGGCAGGCTGCAGAAGTTAGAGCAAGTTAAATAGATTCGGCAGAGAAATGAGGAAAGACTGATTTGCATTGAAATAAATGCATTTTAATTAGAGGCCGGACAAGTAAGGTAGATGCTCCCTTCCATGCTCTGAGTTCACGAGACTGGGATATCATAGTGATTACAGAAACACAGCTGAGGGTGGGACAGGACTGGCAGCCCAATGATGCTCCAGTAAGGAAAGAGGAAGGGGAGTGATGAGGGAAAACATCATGGCATACTTTGGATATTCCTGGAGGGTCATCCAGTGAAGCTAACTGGGTGCAACTGAACAATATGGTGGTGATCACTTTGGGATTGTACAATGGGCACCCCAAATAATTGGGTTGTAATATTAGATTAGATTCCCTGCACTATGGAAACAGGCCCTTCGGCCCAAAAAGTCCACCCAGACCCATTCCCCTGTCCTATATTTACCCCTGACTAATGCAGCTAACATTATGGACAATTTAGCATAGTCAATCCACCCTAACCTGCACATCTTTGGATTGTGGGAGGAAACAGGAGCACCCGGAGGGGACCCACGCAGACACGGGGAAAATGTGCAAACTCCACACAGGCAGTTGCCAGAGGTTGGAATCGAACCTAGGTCGCTGATGCTGTGAGGCAGCAGTGCTAACCACTGAGCCACCGTGCTGTCCACAGGGGGCACATCCCCATAGGGGATTTTAACTTTCCAAACATAAACTGGGACTGGCACAGGGTTCAAGGCTTGGATGGGGATGAGTTTAAATATGTTCAAAAAAACTTTCTTGATCAATATGTAGATGGCCGTACTGGAGAAGGGGCCAAACTTGGCCTCTTGGGAAACATGGCAGGGCAGGTGACTGAGGTATTAAATGGAGTAGCACTTTGGGACCAGTGACGATAATTCTATTGGTTTTAAAATCCTTGTGGAAAAGGATAGGCATGGTCCACAAGTTGAAGTTCTAAATTGGGCAGGCCAATTTTGATGGTATTCGACAGGAACTTGTGGAGGTTCACAGGTAAAGGGATCCCTGTAAGTGGGAGGCTTTCAAAAGCAAGGTAATGACACTTTAAGGACAGCATGTTCCTGTTAGTATGAAGGGCAAGGCTGGAAGGAATAGGGAACACTGGACAGCTTGTGATATTCATGTTCTGGTCAAGAAAAAGGAGAAGGTATATGTCTGGTACAGGCAGCTGGGATCAAATGAATCTCTTCAGGAGTATACGGGCTGTAGGAATACACTTAAAAGGAGGTGGGGAAAGGGCAAAAAAGGTTCATGAGATAGCTTTGGCAGATAGTTATAGAATCCAAAGAGATTCTACAAGTACATTAAGGGTAAAATAGTAACTAAGGAGCAAATAGGGCCCCTTAAAGATCAATGACGTCTGTCTGGAACCACGAGATGGGATACTAAACAAATATTTTGCATCAATTTTTACTATGGAGAAAGAAATGGAGGCTAGGGAACTTGGAAATGGAATAAATGAGTAGATCACGTGTATCCCATTGTGGAAAGTTAGAGGAGAAATTGTGGAGCCTCTAGCAGTGATGTTTGTATCATCTGCTGCCACTGGTGAGGTGCCGGAGGACTGGAGGTTGGCTGATGTACCATCATTTAAGAGAGGCTGTTTTTTTTAAAAAAAGCCAGGATGCTATAGACTGGTGAGTCTGATGTCAGTGGTGGGTGAGTTATTGGAGGGATTTCTGAGGCAGGATCTACGTGCATTTGGAGAGGCAAGTACTGATTAGGCACAGTCATCCTAGTTTTGTGCGTGAGAAATACTGTCTGTCAAATTTGAGTTGTTTTGAAGAGGTGACCAAGAAGATAGATGAATGTAGAGCGGTAGACATTGTCTGCATAGTCTTCAGCAAGGCCTTCAACAAGATTCTGCACGATAGACAGGTTGGTAAGGTTAGATGACATGGGATCCAGGGAGAGCTAGCCAATTGTATACGAACTTGGTTTGATGGTAAAAGACAGGGTAGTGGTAAAGGATTGTTGCTCAGACTGTAGGCCTATGACCAGTGGTTTGCTGCAAAAATGTTGTGCATGGTGAAATCTGTATTTTAACAACTCAAAGAATTTTAAGTCTCAAAAGTGCTTTGGGCGGTCATGCAGGCATAATGGGCGCTATAGTAAATGAGTCTTTTTATTCAAGCATAGTAATTGCAAACTGACTCAGTTCCTAGTCGAGGAAGGAACTTGTGATGGGAGGTGAGGTAGTGATAAGGGGGAAGTAGGAGGAGGTGTCTGCAAGTTGGCACTTGGCTTCAGTGATATAGAGGTCAGTGCGCCAGACTACTACTGCCCACCCCCTTGGCTGTGGGTTTGATGGTGAGGTTGGTTGTGATGGGAGGTAGGGTCTTGATCAAGGGGGCAGTAAGAGTTGTCTGTGGTGGGAGGTGGGGTCATGATCATACATCGCATCATCTTCCACCACTTCTGCCACCTCCAAACGGGCCCCACCACCACAGATATATTTCCCTCCCTACTCCTATCAGCGTTCTGGAGAGATCATTCCCTCCACCACTCACTCATCAGGTCAACATTCTTCCCCCCCCACCCACCACCTTTTCCTGGCACCTTTCCCTGCCACCGCAGGAAGTGCAAGACCTGTGCCCATACCACTCCCCTCACCTCCATCCAAGGCCCCAAGGGATCCTTCCACATCTGTCAGAAATTTACCTGTACCTCTACCAATGTCCGATGTGGTCTCCTTTACGTCGGGGAGACAGAATGCCTTCTTGCGGATCATTTCAGAGAACATCTCTGGGACACCCACACCAACCAACCCCACTGCCCTGTGGCTGAACACTACAATTTCCCCCTCCCACTCAGTCAAGCACATGCAGATCCTGGGCCACCTCCACTGCCAAACCATTACCACCCGACTCCTAGAGGAGGAATGCCTCATATTCCGCCTTGGGACCCTGCAACCACACAGGATCAATGTGGATTTCTACCACTTACTCATATCCCCTCCCCCCCATTATCTCAGTCCCAAGCCTCCAACTCAGCACTGCCCTCCAGACCTGTCCATCACTCTGTCTCTTTCTCCTCTCTTTTTTTCTCTTTCCCCCCCCCCCCCCCCACCTGACCTATCACCTTCTCACTCTCATTCATCCACCTATTGCTTTCTCAGCTTCCCACCCCTCCCCCTCCCAATTATCTCTTAGCCCTGGCCCACAAGCCTCATTCCTGATGAAGGGCTTATGCCCGAAACTTCAATTCTCCTGCACCTCGGATGCTGCCTGACCTGCTGTGCTTTCCCAGCAACACACTCTCGACTCAGTTCCTGTTCAAGTAAAATAGAGCAAAGCGAGTTGTTGAACAGCTTTCGAGAACCTTCACTAGACTGCCTACAGCACAAGTATACAGGCAAGAGGCTGGAAGAACGCAGCAAGCCAGGCAGCTTCAGGAGGTGTAGAAGTTGACGTTTTGGATGTAGCCCTTCTTTAGGAACCTTTCAGTTACAGTTGAAATGTTGACTTCTGCACCTCATGATGCTGCCTGGCTTACTGTGTTCTTCCAGCCTCCTGCCTGTCTACTTTGGATTCCACCATCTACAGTTTTTCTGTCTCCACCACAAGTATAGCCTTCCTGAAATATGCAGGCCAAAACTACACATAGTATTCCAGATGTTTGTCACCAAAGCCCTTGTCATGGTAGTAAGTAAATAAGATTTTTTTAAGCTGCCTGATGTCTTCAGCTGTTAAGCCAGTGGACTGATTTTTCATTGAGTACATTACTTCCTGTTTGATGACAGTAAATATTAAAAATACCTGAGCTACTGTCTTCTGCACTACAATTTCTGTTTTACCTTATATGTTTGTGAGTATTAAAGCAGTCTGTAGCCTTTAAAACAAAACCTGTGCAGTGGAGGTTCCACTTGTGGGTAAATGAGTGTGTAAGATGCCCTTTATTATTGTCTGTCTTCATAAGACCATAAGGTATAGGAGTAGAATTAGGCCATTTGAGCCATTAATCATGCCGGATCTGTTTTTCAACCCCATTCTCCTGCTTTCTCCCCATAACTCTTGATTCCCCTTACTAATCAATAATTTATTTATCTCTGATTTAAATACACTCAGTGACTTGGCCTCCACAGACTTCTGAGGTAATGAGTTCCACAGATTAACCACCCTCTGGCTGAAAAATGTTCCTGCTCCTCTCAGTTCTAAATGGTTGTCCCTTCACTTTGAGATTGTGCCCTTGGGTCCTAGGTTTTCTTATTAGTGAAAACATCATCTTAACATCCATTCTATCCAGGCCTGTCAGTATTCTGTAAGTTTCAATGAGAGCCCCCTCCTGAGTACAGACCCAGAGTCCTCAGCTGCTCCTCATATGACCAGCATTTTATCCCAGGGATCATTCTTGCGAACCTCCTTTGGACCTCTCCAAGGTCAGCACATTCTTCCTCAGATACAGGGTCTAAAATTGCTGACAATGTTTCAGATGTGGTCTGACCAGAGCCTTGGTACAGCCTCAGCAGTATATCTCTGCTTTTGTATTTTAACCCTCTCAAAATGTATGCTAGCATTGCATTAGCCTTCTTAACTGCCAAGTAACCTCTGTGTTAATCTTAAGAAAATCCTGAGCCAGGACACCCAAGTCCCTTTGTTTCAAATTTCTGAAGCCTTTTCCTATTTATAAAATAGTCTGTATCTCCCTCCTTCCTACCAAAGTGCATTACCTCACACTTCCCCCATAGTGTATTCCATCTGTCACTTTTTGCTCACTCTCCTAGTGCGTCCAAGTGATCCTTCAGCCTCCCTGCTTCAACACTAACTGTCCTTCCATTTATCTTTGTGTCACCAGATCCTGTAAATCTTTCCTGTAAATCTTTTAAGAAACACAATTTTGACTGAAAGCACTGTGACTTAGTCTTATACATATGGAAATTCCCTTGAATGTTGAACAATTACACCAGATTTAATGTTTAACTTTGAGTTCTCTGCATGTTGTGTGGCCACACAACTAATACAGATGATCAATGAGGTAAAAACAATGACTGCAGATACTGGAAACCAGATTCTGGATTAGTGGTGCTGGAAGAGCACAGCAGTTCAGGCAGCATCCAAGGAGTTTCAAAATCGACGTTTCAGGCAAAAGCCCTTCGTCAGGAATAAAGCCAGTGAGCCTGAAGCGTGGAGAGATAAGCTAGAGGAGGGTGGGGGTGGGGAGAAAGTAGCAGAGAGTACAATGGGTGAGTGGGGGAGGGGATGAAGGTGATAGGTCAGGGAGGAGAGGGTGGAGTGGATAGGTGGAAAATGTGATAGGCAGGTAGGACAAGTCCAAACAAGTCTTGGGGACAGTGCTAAGCTAGAAGTTTGAAACTAGGGTGAGGTGGGGAAAGGGGAAATGAGGAAACTGTTGAAGTCCACATTGATGCCCTGGGGTTGAAGTGTTCCGAGGCGGAAGATGAGGCGTTCTTCCTCCAGGCGTCTGGTGGTGAGGGAGCGGCAGTGAAGGAGGCCCAGGACCTCCATGTCCTCGGCAGAGTGGGAGGGGGAGTTGAAATGTTGGGCCATGGGGTGGTGTGGTTGATTGGTGCGGGTGTCCCGGAGATGTTCCCACCCTTAACAATTTCTCCTTTGAATCCTCCCACTTCTCCAGACCAAAGGGGTAGCCATGGGCACATGAATGGGCCCCAGCTATACCTGTCTATTTGTTGGCTATGTAGAACAGTTGATCTTCCGGAATTACACCGGCACCACTCCCCACCTCTTCCTCCGCTACATTGATGACTGCATCGGCGCCACCTCGTGCTCCCGCGAGGAGATTGAGCAATTTATCAACTTCACCAACACATTCCACCCTGACCTTAAATTTACCTGGACCCTCTCTGACACCTCCCTCCCCTTCCTGGACCTCTCCATCTCCATTAATGACGACCGACTTGACACTGACATTTTTTACAAACCCACCGACTCCGACAGCTACCTGGATTACACCTCTTCCCACCCTACCTCTTGCAAAAATGCCATCCCATATTCCAAATTTCTCCGCCTTCGCCAGATCTGCTCCCAGGAGGACCAGTTCCGCCAAGAACACACCAGATGGCCTCCTTCTTTCGAGACCGCAATTTCCCTTCCCACGTGGTTAAAGATGCCCTCCAACACATCTCGTCTACATCCCACACGTCCGCCCTCAGACCCCATCCCTCCAACTGTAACAAGGACAGAACACCCCTGGTGCTCACCTTCCACCCTACCAACCTTCGCATAAACCAAATCATCCGCCGACATTTCCGCCACCTCCAAACAGACCCCACAACCAGGGATATATTTCCCTCCCCCCCCCCCCCCTTTCCGCATTCCGCAAAGACCGTTCCCTCAGTGACTACCTGGTCAGGTCCATGCCCCCCTACAACCCACCCTCCCATCCTGGCACTTTCCCCTGCCACCGCAGGAACTGTAAAACCTGCGCCCACACCTCCTCCCTCACCTCTATCCAAGGCCCTAAAGGAGCCTTCCACATCCATCAAAGTTTTACTTGCACATCTACTAATATCATTTATTGTATCCATTGCTCCCGATGCAGTCTCCTCTGCACTGGGGAGACTGGGCGCCTCCTAGCAGAGCGCTTTAGGGAACATCTCCGGGACACCCGCACCAATCAACCACACCGCCCCGTGGCCCAACATTTCAACTCCCCCTCCCACTCTGCCGAGGACATGGAGGTCCTGGGTCTCCTTCACCGCCACTCCCTCACCACCAGACGCCTGGAGGAAGAACGCCTCATCTTCCGCCTCGGAACACTTCAACCCCAGGGCATCAATGTGGACTTCAACAGTTTCCTCATTTCCCCTTCCCCCACCTCACCCTAGTTTCAAACTTCCAGCTCAGTAACTGTCCCCATGACTTGTCCGGACTTGTCCTACCTGCCTATCTCCTTTTCCACCTCTCCACTCCACCCTCTCCTCCCTGACCTATCACCTTCATCCCCTCCCCCACTCACCCATTGTACTCTATGCTACTTTCTCCCCACCCCCACCCTCCTCTAGCTTATCTCTCCACGCTTCAGGCTCACTGCCTTTATTCCTGACGAAGGGATTTTGCCCGAAATGTCGATTTCGAAGCTCCTTGGATGCTGCCTGAACTGATCCAGAATACAGATAATCAGTCTGTGGCTCATGTACATTCACAATCAGGGGCCTGTTCTCTGCCAGCAAAAGGAATATGTCCAAGCCCAGTGCTCTTTCTAAATTACCCAGAAACTTGGGGAGCCTATAGTTTGTTATTGCCCTTCCCATCTGAGCCAACTCATCATCACTGTCTTATCCTAGTGTAAATTGTTGTGATCATTTGAAATTTGGCATTCTCGCATTTGTCCTGATGAGAGAAGTTTCAGCAAATGTCTTTCTCTTCAGAAATAATTTTCATTTCACTTAGTTATAAGATTTGCAGTCCACATGATTAAAATGTAAAGCCTTGAGAACTTCATCCTTTTTAAAAGTACGTTTTGACATTCCTGACTAGTGCACTCTTAACCCAGCTGAAAGGTTTCAGAGACTGATAGTTTGCATTGAGGTTAGGCCTCTCTCATTGCAGCACGGATGGCACTTGCTAGGCAGGAGAGCCAGGTCATTTTGTCTTCCTCTGTCTCTGTCGCACAAATCCATTGGCGTTTTGGTCCTTGCATAGCAAATGCATTTTGGATATCTGAAACCGAATATTGGATAATTTTAACATTTGGAAACAAACTAACAGAAAATGATTCAGCTTCTGTGTAGTAGAAAAAAAAATCTGCTTGCAATCTGATTTAGTAAAAGCTAGTTAAAGTATAACTTTGGGAGTCACGTTTGGACAGACAATAGATGTAGCCCTTATCTCTAACACCAAAGATGTTCACTGTATCCTTCCTCAAAATCGGGGCTGTGCAGTTGAATGGGTAGGCCATTTAAAAAGGTTAAGAAATTCACTGTCCCTTCTGCCTGGAGATATTTTACATGCACCAATTTTGAAGAGCAGAGTTCAATACTCAAATAGCCAATATTGCTCCATCAACCAAACTCCATTAGAAAGTAGATGGTCTGCCATTTATCTCAGTGCCGTTTATGGGAGTTCTGTTTGCAAATTTGTTGCATTTCCTAACATTTCAAAAGTGCCAAAAACTTTTTTAAAAATTATTGGCCTTAAACTATGCTGTAACGAAAGTCCTTACCAAGTGCCAGAAATGAAATGGTATTTGCTGTTTTATAAATCTATTCCAACACAGTTTCCTGTCTTTCTTCTTTGGGAATATTATCCTGATGTTCCCATATTGGCCAGCCATTTATCTGGAATGACCAAACTGTGTTGTGTGCTGGTGAGGTGCACTAATACAGTGATTACATGTGAATTTTTGTTCAGTCGGGTGCCAATCTTGGTTTGATCACTTTTATTTTGGTTTTAACTTTTAGTTGCTGGATTGAGAGATGGGGTCAGGGTTTCCTCTGGGGCAAGCTTTCTTTAAGCTGGATTCCTGAAGTATTCCTTCAGCTGGGGCAAGAGCAATGCAAATAAAATTAGCACAGAATCATAGAAAGGTGTAGGAGGAGGCCATTTGGCCCTTCGAGCCTGCCCCACCATTCAATATGATCATAATTGATCATGCGATCTGTGTCCCATACCTGCTTTCTCTCCATACCCCTTGATCCCTTTAGCCACAAGAGCCATGTCCAGTTCTCTCTTGAATGTATCTAATGAACTGGCCCCAATAGCTTCCTGTGGGATAGAATTCCACAGGTTCATCACTGAGTGAAGAAATTCTTCCTCATCTCAGTCCTGAATGGCATTCCCTTTATTCGTAGACTGTGACCCCTAGTTCTGGACTTCCCTAACACCAGGAGCATTCTTCCTGTATCTAGCCTGTCCAGTCCCATCAGGATTTTATACGTTTGAGATTCCGCCCCTCTTTCCCCCCACCTCCCCACCCCCCTCCCAGCAGCATTCTTCTAAATTCCAGCAAATATAAGCCCAGTCAATCCAGTCTTTCTTCATATGTCAGTCCTGCCATCCTGGGAATCAACCTGGTGAACTTTCACTGGGATTCCTCAGTATTAAGAATGTTCTTCCTCAAACTAGGAGACCAAAGAATACACACAATACTGAAGGGGTGGCCTCATCAAAACCTTGTATAACTGTGGCAAGACATCCCTACTCCTGTACTCAAATTTTTTATGAAGAGGAGGGAAAATCTGCCCTGGTGAATCAGCTATGGGAGAGAAATTGTGCAAATAACCTACAGTGCTGCTATCTGTGACCTGAGAAGGCAGTCAGTGTTCACGGTGTGACATCAAGGACACATGACCAATTACACTAAAGTTATTCTTTAAAATCATGAACAAAAACTAGGAACAATAAGAAACCAATCCCTCCTACCATAGAAGGCTGAGCAACATTCCTATTATCTTCAGGGCATAGACTGCAACTAAACCCTTGCCCTCTGAAGGTATGCATTTGAATATTGGATCATCTGAATACCATGGCCATCCCTGATGACCTTTTACCCCCTTGCGAGTTTATCTACTACTACTTTGAAGGAGTCGTTGACTCTGTTTCCATTGTCTTTTTGAGGAAATGTGTTCCAAAAACTCTTGATGAGAAAAGTCTCCTCTTTCTTTTAAATGGATGACCCCCTTGTCCTTAAACAGTGACCCTTTCTTTTAGATTCTCCCACAAGAGGAAATCTCTCCACTTCCACCCTTGCAAGAGCCTTCAGGAGCCTATGTCTCAATCACATTGGCTCGTAACCTTCTGAACCTGGATACAAGTCTAGCATGAGCTGTCTTTTGGCAGAAGACAGCCTGCTCTGTCCCGGTATTTCTGAGAACTTTTGTGAACTGCTTCTAGTGCGTTTTCACCCTTCCTTGAATAGGATTACCAATACTGTACAGACTTGATATAACTGAGCAGTAATGTACATTTGGAATCGGGGATGTCTTCGATGAGCAGTCTGGAGAGAGCCACAGCCGCTAGGAACTGGAGAGACATCTTTGCAGTTCGTTCAAAGGGCAGGTGAGCAACTGTTCTTGAGGTGAAAACAAGGGCGTCGTTAAAGAGGAAGAGATTCATATCGTTGATGTGCTCATAAATCCTGGGGAGGAGAAACCATGTTCAGTAACGAATAACATAATTGTACACTTTATATAGGAGCTGCTTGTATGTCGTTCAATAAACTATTGTTCAAGGCAAAATGCAGTCATCAAGCCAAGCTCTGGAATTCTCTCACTAAATATCTCCATGTCACCTCTCTGCTTCCTCCCATCTTGTGTTCCGAAGACTTTCATTTATATAGCACCTTTTTGACCTCAAGGCATCCTAAGGTGCTTGATCGGCAAGTGAAAAACAACACAGGAGTATCACAACTTAGAAAAATCAAGTGACACACAGTGTCTTGCAGTTAAAGATGTTGTTTGAAGGGGTTGGGGGTACATTGAAACGGAGTGACAATAAGGGAGGTCATGTTGCGGCTGTACAGGACATTGGTTAGGCCACTTTTGGACTGTTTTGTGCATTTCTGGTCTCCCTCCTATCGGAAGGATGTTGTGAAACTTGAAAGGTTTCAGAGAAGATTTACAAGGATGTTGCCAGGGTTGGAGGATTTGAACTAAAGGGAGAGGTTGAACAGGCTGTGGCTGTTTTCCCTGGAAGCGTCGGAGGCTGAGGGGTGATCTTATAGAGGTTTATAAAATCATGAGGGACATAGGGTAAATAGACATGGTCTTTGCCCTGGGGTGGGGGGTCCAGAACTAGAGGGCATAGGTTTAAGGTGAGGGCAAATATTTAAAAGGGACCCAAGGGGAAAATTTTTCATACACCGGGTGGTACATTTCTGAAGTGAGCTGCCAGACAAAGTGGTGGAGGCTGGTACAATTACAATATTTCAAAGGCATCTGGATGGATATATGAATAGGAAGGGTTTAAAGGGATATGGGCCAAGTGCTGGCAAATGGGACTACATTAACTTAGGATATCTGGTTGGCATGGACAAGTTGGAGTGATGGTTCTCTTTTCATGATGTACACCTCTATGACTCTTATAGAGTCTTTGAGTTAGGGAAAGACTGCCTGACACCTTCCTTGGGTTGGTCAAATTGTGGTTTGTTACAAATCTGTAAGTGTTATCCAGCCAGAGCTAGCAAACTGAAAATATATCCCTCTTCCCTTCTCCCAGTGAGTGGAAAAGAGATAAAAACAAGAAAGCATAAAAGCCAATTTAATGAAGACGAGACTTAAATCCACAGGTTAAACTATCAAAGTGAAGAATGATCATTGCTTTCCAGATCACAGTGTGTAATCAGTGTTAAAACTCTATGAAATGTGAGGCACAATTTAACCCACACTGCTCTGGAGTTTTCACTTTCAGAATTTTGTTCCCCATCTATATTTTTTCCACCCATAATATGTGTCAAGCCATCTGTCTTTTGTTTGTCCTAATTGTGAATGAGTATTTTCTAATTTCTAATTAGATTACCTACAGTGTGGAAACAGGCCCTTCGGCCCAACCAGTTCACACCAACCCTCCGAAGAGTTACCCACCCAGATCCATTTCCCTCTGACTAATGCACCTAACACTATGGGCAATTTAGCATGGCCTATTCATCTGGCCTGCATTTTTTTTAGATTGTGGGAGGAAACCGGAGCATCCGGAGGAAACCCACGCAGACACAGGGAGAACATGCAAACTCCACACAGACAGTCACCCAAGGCTGGAATCGAACCTGGGTCCCTGGTGCTGTGAGGCAGCAGTGCTAACCACTGAGCCACCATGCCACCCCATATGTTTGTGTTCTGGGGGTTTGAAGGGAAATCGTTTAAGTTGCATATTTGTAAATTATTAACTCTCTCTTCTCTCTGCCATGTTCAAATTAAAAATGAAAAGAAAATGCTGGACAAATTCAGCAGCATCTGTGGAGAGAAACCGAGTTAATGTTTCAAGTCTGGTATAACTTCTTCAGCACTGCATTCCAAAAAAGATTCAGTAACCTCAAAACATTAACTCTTTCTCTCTCCACAGCTGCTGCCAGATCTGCTGAATTTTTCCAACATTTTCTCTTTTTTTTAAATTCAGATTTCCAGCATCCGCAATGTTTTGCTTTTATTTCTTTAAATGTGTTACAGTAAATAATTACTTTGTGTTAATCACAAAACCCGGTGTGAATTTCTCTTACCCTGAATAACAATCTGTAAGGTAAACGATGGCCTGGTGTTATTATCACTAGACTATTAATCCAGAGACCTGGATAATGTTTTGGGGACATGGGTTCAAATCCCACCATGGCAGAAGGTAGAATTTGAATTCAATAATAATCTGGAAAGACGAGTCTAATGATGACCGTTAAAGCATTGTTGGTTGTCAGGAAAGACCAACAGGTTCACTAATGCCCTTTAGGAATGGAAATCTACCATTCTTAACTGGTGTGGACTACATGTGACTCCAGACCCACAGTAATGTGGTTGACTCTTAACTGCCTTCTGTGCAATTAAGGGTAGGCAATAAATGCTGGCCTAGCCAAGGACACCCACATCCCATGAATGAATAAAAAAAAAGTCTGGGGAATTGTTTGTCTTGGTTAGCCAACAGGGTTTTGTACATTTTGTGATGGCTTGTAAAACAGTATGTTTATCAGCACACTCCATTAAGTCACGATAAAAGCAACAGATCTTTTTCTTTGGTGCTGGTTGAGGGATTAGAAAGGGAGAATACCTCAAGTTTTCTTTAAAAATATTTGGGATCTTACATCTCCATCCTGGGACCTAGGCAAGGCCTCTACTTAATACCTCATCTGAAAGCACGGCCTTTGTATTTGTTTGAGCCATGAAGTGGTATGGGATGTCCAAACTTAAAATTCTACATAAATGCAGTTTTTTTTTGTTGTTTGACTCAATTTGCAATGTAGCTATCAGAATAATTGCTGATAACCCAAGCTCCCATGTCGATGTGTTCCAATAGTAACCGCCAAGAGGTTTCAAAGCTTTCTCACGGCCAAGGGAGGGGAAATCATTGAGCTGTGTTGATGCATGTCATGGCAGCTATTCAAAGATACGGTTTCTACAACCAATGCAAACAGCTAGATCTCTCAGCAGGAGCTTCGGCTGTGTGCACGGACGAGGTTAGAACTTCAGAACCCACCTGAAGGAAGGACAAATCTTTCCATCAAGGCAACTCATCTGAGTCACTTCCTGAACCTGAATCAGGTACCTATTTGCCTCCAACAAGATCTGTAAAGCAATCACATCCAATTTAACATGCAGCAAAAACCACTTTAGTGAAACAGATCAATTTTAGAACAGCCCATTCTATTGTGGGAATTTCCAGAGAGTGGCTCAGCTATCCTCTGACCCTTCTCTGTAGAGAGCGACCAGACAGAGTTCTTCAAATGTTTAAAATGGCCATTATTACTTACTTTAGCAGGCTGTACCAGGATGCAAACCAGGACAGACTGAAGACCCAGTTACTTCACACCCCAATCCCTTTAACATGCCTAAATGCTAACATTGTAGGTTGTGGGGTGAATAAAAGAGAAGGGGATGTTACCAAAACTAAAAGGTACTTGTTTTCTCTCTCCATAATGGCCAGGGAGCAATTATCTCACTCCAATGTGATATGGTCAGTGGGTTATGGTCAAGGAACCCCCTCTCACAGTTAGCTCATAATTATCCTGGATAGTGAACCCAGACAAAAGCAGTTCCCTCCACAGCGATACAGGATCGAATGAAGACTTGGTACCATGTAGGGCAAAATTTAAAGTTAATCTCAGTGATCTGCTATGAAACTGCCAGCAGTTATTAAAAACCCCATCTGGATCTCTAATGGCTTTTAGGCCATTCTGCTGTTCTTGCCCACCTATGACTCCAGATCCATAGCAATGATTACTCGATGTGCTCTCAAATGGCCAAACAAGCCATTCACTTCAAGAGTAACAAGTCTGGCCTTGCTAGTGATACCCACAGCCCATCAAAGTAGAAAGGACCATTCAGCCCATTTGATTGGCACTTCCAGCATGACCTTCAACCTTTACTTCCTCCGTCATTTATGTACTGTGGCAGCAGCATGTACAATCTACCCTGTGGTAAATCACCACGACTCCTTCTAAACCTAAGACCTCTTCACATCTAGAAGGAGAAGGGCAGCAGATAGATAGGAACACCACATGTTCCTGTACAAGCCACTCACTATCCTGATTTGGAAATATATAATCGTTCCTTCACTGTTGTTGGGTCAATGTCCTGGAACTCTCTCTCTGACAGCACTGAGGGTGCAAAGACTGAGGTTGTCAAGATATTTTCAGACACATTCAAGCTGTTCATCGTGATGTTTACTCTCCATAAAAGCCTCCACCCTGTTTATTTTGTTCTCATGCTATCCTTCCATTCCTCATCTGTTTATTTGCCTCCCCGTAGTTGTCAATACCATTCTCCTTGACCTGTTCACTCTCTGGTTAAATGCCTCTCCTGAATTCTCCTTTTGGATTTAATTCATTACAGTTCTGATCCCATGATCTAAGGAGGGATGTATCTGCCATTGGCAGAGTGCAATGGAGATTCATCAGATTAATTGCTGGGATGACTGGATTATCTTAAGAGAAGGGATGGAGGAGAATTCCAAATTCTCCAGAGTTTTGAAAAATTAGAGGTGACCTAATTGAAACTTATAAATTCTCACAGTGCACGATAGGATGGATGTGGATGAGATGAGGGGGTTGGTTAGCTCAGTTGGCTGGTTTGTAATGCAGAGTGATGCCAACAGTATGTGCTAGTTCCTGCACCAGCTGAGATTACCATGAAAGACTCTCTGTCTTGAACTCTGCCTTTGCCTGAGGCGTGATGATCCTCTAATTAAACTACCACCAGTTGTGGACAGAGCAGGGCAATGGTTTGGTAGGACTAAGGGGACTTTTGCTTTTACCTTTTTACCAGGGGAAACCCTGCCTGGTGGGTCTAGAACCAGGGGACCGAAACGGCCTAACCCTTATCCTGAAACGAAACGGAAGTTCTTCACCCTGAGGATGGTGAATCTTTGGAATTGTTTGCATCCTGTCGAGGCTCATTCATTGAGCAGGTTCAAGACACAAATCCAAGGGTTTCTGGAGGCTAACGACATCATGGGTGGGAATGTGGCACTGAGGTAGTTTAATGCAGTGGTCGAGTCGGTTTGAAGGGCAGAATGGCTTGCTCCTGTGTTCTTCCTTTAAGGTGGTTGGTAACACAGGAGACAGAGGGTAAGTAGCTCGGGGGTACAGGCAGAGAGAAACAGGGCATGAGGGATGACTGGCATTGAGGCAATAGATGAGAGGCTTCAATGCACAACAGGTTAGGGAGGGGAGATAGGGCTGAACAAGGTGACAAGGACAGGAACAGGATGAGAATTTTGAAGGATTTGAGATCAGCAAACCCAGCAGTCATGGGCAATGCTCCCTTTTGTTGCTTTGTACCGAGCACTTTTAACGATGTATGTTACCATAAGACATAGGAGTGGAAGTAAGGCCATTCGGCCCATCGAGTCCACTCCGCCATTCAATCATGGCTGATGCGCATTTCAGCTCCACTTACCAGCATTCTCCCCGTAGCCCTTAATTCCTCTAGACAACAAGAACCTATCAATCTCGGCCTTGAAGACATTTAGCGTCCCGGCTTCCACTGCACTCCGTGGCAATGAATTCCACAGGCCCACCACTCTCTGGCTGAAGAAATGTCTCCGCATTTCTGTTCTGAAATGACCCCCTCTAATTCTAAGGCTGTGTCCACGGGTCCTAGTCTCCTCGCCTAACAGAAACAATTTCCTAGCATCCACCTTTTCCAAGCCATGTATTATTTTGTACGTCTCTATTAGATCTCCCCTTAATCTTCTAAACTCCAACGAATACAATCCCAGTATCCTCAGCCGTTCCTCATATGCTAGACCTGTCATTCCAGGGATCATCCGTGTGAATCTCCGCTGGACACGTTCCAGTGCCAGTATGTCCTTCCTGAGGTGTGGGGACCAAAACTGGACACAGTACTCCAAATGGGGCCTAACCAGAGCTTTATAAAGTCTTAGTAGTACATCTCTGCTTTTATATTCCAACCCTCTTGAGATAAGAGACAACATTGCATTCGCTTTCTTAATCACAGACTCAACCTGCATGTTTACCTTTAGAGAATCCTCGACTAGCACTCCCAGATCCCTTTGTGCTTTGGCTTTATTAATTTTCTCACCATTTAGAAAGTAGTCCATGCTTTTATTCTTTTTGCCAAAGTGCAAGACCTCGCACTTGCTCACGTTAAATTCCATCAGCCATTTCCTGGACCACTCTCCCAACCTGTCTAGATCCTTCTGTAGCCTCCCTACTTCCTCAGTACTACCTGCCTGTCCACCTAACTTCGTATCATCGGCAAACTTCGCTAGAATGCCCCCGGTTCCCTCATCCAATTCATTAATTATATAATGCGAACAGCTGTGGCCCCAGCACCGAACCCTGCGGAACACCGCTCGTCACCGGCTGCCATTCTGAAAAAGAACCTTTTATCCCAACTCTCTGCCTTCTGTTAGACAGCCAATCCTCAATCCATCCCAGCAGCTCACCTCGAACACCATGGGCCCTCACCTTGCTCAGCAGCCTCCCGTGTGGCACCTTATCAAAGGCCTTTTGAAATTCTAGATAGACCACATCCCCTGGGTACCTTTCTAAAAAAAAAGTGCTGGACATTGCATACTCAATATCTTAAAGGGGACAAGCATGGGCTGTGCAGAGGGTAGTAGGACATTGAATAGGATTAAGATACGGTCAGCAGTGTTTTGGGTGAGCTGAAGTTTAAGTTTTTAAGAAGGCCTCCAGTTGGGAAGCTGGGCATGGGACAAATGTAAATATGGGAGAGACGAATTGAGGCAGAGTGAAGAGTTGGGTTATGAAGTTGGAGATGGTGGTCCTGAACCTGATATCCTAGCATCGGCACGTGAATCTGTCTGTTTAGAAGTTAGCGTTCACTACAGCAATCTCTGGAAAAAGATTATGTAAAGTCAAGATCCCATCTCCATGTTGGAGACAGCAATAACAAACCTTTAATTTTATATGTAAAATTGATAAATTGTATGTAAAATGTTTTTGACAGCTGAAGGAAGCAGATCTGCATCCACTTTAAAAGATTACATTATGTTGTCATCTTCTGGCATTGAAAGGCTTTGTATTAATACAGCCCAAAGCACATTGACACAGTGCAGAAGCACAGATCCAGTTACTGGTGTCTGTCAGTAGAATAGAACTTAGCTCCACTTCCAGACATCAGACAAATGACTACAATTGACTTACCGGAGAGCCGGCAATGCTGCTCTGGGCTTCCACTATCTCTTGATCTCTCTGATGCCGCACTTTCAGCTGGAACAAACAGTAACAGAAGGTTCAAATAGTGTCAGAAGATCACTTTATTGTCAAAGGCGGCGTCATTTATTAAAAAAAAACAGATTTTATGCGGTGTTTTGAGCTGGTGGCAGGTGACGTAACCTCAATTGAGAAAGGATTGTTCCAGAAAGTCTTCAGAACAGACCTACTGCATCACAGAATCACACCCTAACAGAAGTTAGGAGCGTCACCTGCACAAATCCGTACACTTGCATACACAACCAGATGTACACAAGAGTATATGCTCAAATATTCGCATATATATAATAGGCACTGTGCCTTGGAGTAGCGTTTGGAGGTGATTCCCATGTAACTGCTTCCCTTGCCTTCTGAGAGGTAGAGGTTGTAGGTTTAGAAGGTGCAGCCTCAAATGTGTTTGCAAGTTGCTCCGGAACATTGTACAGATTGTACGGGAAATGGATACATGGAGCATTTGGAGAAGTTGGCTGGTTAAGGTACCAACAATAGCAGAGCATGGGCTATCAGAAACAGAACATTGGATGGGCTAAATGGTCATTGCCTCGTTTTTCAATTTATGCCCTGTTACTGTATGGTGCCCACTATCAATCCCTTTCCTGTATGAGGAGGAGATGTAAATAATAAGATGTAATGTAATGGATGGAGTCAGATGCATGGCTGGAGATGGGTCAATAATGAGTCAATGTGAAGATGTAAATTGAGCAGTCTGTATTACCGCTGGGAAATGGTGCAAAATCACATGAACTAGAAGGTGGATCACATGAACTAGAGGTTGCTGCCTTGACCTGTACATAACATTCTAATTAAAGATGGTAAAATATCATGTTTGCAGACATCAAAAGGTCTCCGTCAAACATTTCCAAACCCCCTGCCTCAGTATGGGTAGAAAATCTTGCGCTAATGTTAATGTGTGAACACTTATGATCACATGACAACAGGGAGGCAATGGCCTAGTGGCCAAGGCAGATTTGAATTCATATTCTGAAATAGCCTTGTAAGCCATTCAGTTGTACCAATCACTACAAAGTGTCAACAAAGAAATGAAACCAGACTGGTCACCTAGCAGTGGCCCAGGGATCGGAAGAGACAATGGCAAAAACAGCCCTGCCGACCCTGCAAAGTCGTCCTCACTAACATCTGGGGGCTAGTGCCAAAATTGGGACAACTATCTCACAGACTAGTCAAGCAACAGCCTGACATAGTCATATTCACAAAATCATACCTTACAGGCAATCCCCCCAAACCACCACCACCACCACCAACCCTGGATGTATCCTGTCTCACTGGCAGGATACATCCAGCAGAGGTGGTGGCACAGTGGTATACAGTCTGGAGGGAGTTTCTCTGGGAGTCCTCCACATTGATTCTGGACCCTATGAAGTCTTATAGCTTCAGGTCAAACATGGGCAAGGAAATCACCTGCTGATTTCCACATGCTGTCCTCCCTCAGCTAATGAATAGGTACTCCTCCATATTGAACAATATTTGGAGGAAGCACTAAGTGTGGCAAGGGCACATAGTGTACTCTGGGTGGGGGATTTCAACGTCCATACTAAGAATGATTCGGCAGCAGTATTATTGATCAAGCTGTTCGGGTCCGAAGAGACACAGCTGCTAGACTGGGTCTGCAACAAGTGGTGAGGGAACCAACAAGAAGGAAAAACATACTTGATCTCATCCTTACCAGTCTGCCAGCTGCAGATGGATCTGTCCATGTCAGTATCGGAAACCGCACAGTCCTTGTGGAGACAAAGTCCCGCCTCCACTTTGAGGATAACCTCCATCCTGTTGTGTGGCACTATCACTGTGCTAACTAGGACAGACTTCAAGACTGGACATCCCTCTGGCCCTGTGGGCCATCAACAATAACAGAATTGTACTCTAGCACAATATGTAATGTCATGAACGGGCATATCCACGAATCAATGATTAACATAAAGTCTGGGGATCAATGCAGGTTCAATGGAGAGTGCAGGAGGGCATGCCAGGAGCAGCACCAGGCATACCTGAGGATGAAGGGTCGAACTGGTAAAGCCACCAAACAGGACAACATGCCCGAACAACATCAGCAATAAGTGACAGACTGAACGAAGCGATCTCACAATTAGCAGATCAGATCTAAGCACGGCAGTCCTGCCACATCCAATCAGGTATGATGATGGACAGTTAAACAACTTGAGAAGGAGACTCTACAAATGTCCCCAGCCTTAATGACAGGAAGACACTAACACATCAGTGCAAAGTTAAGGCTGAAGCATTCGCAGCAATCTTCAACCAGAGTGCCAAGTAGATGATTCTTCTCGGACTGTTGGTCTGTTGACACCATCCAGGATAAAGTGGCCCACTTGATTGGCACTGCATCCACAAGCATCCATTCAATTCACCATCGATTCTCAGACTGCACCTTCCAAACCCATGACCCCTATCATCCAGAAGGACAAGGGCAGGTAGACACATGGGAACACCACCAACTGTTAGATCCCCTCCAAGCCACTCACTGTCCTGACTTGGAAATATATCGCCTTTCCTTCACTGTCCTTGGGCCAAAATCCTGGAATTCCCTCCCTAAGGGCATTGTGGGTCAACCCACAACACATGGACTGCAACGGTTCAAGAAGGCAGCTCACCACCACCTTCTCAAGGGACAACTAGGGACAGGCAATAAATGGTGGCCCAGTCAACGACGCCCACTTCCCACAAGTGAATAGAACAAAATACAGCAGAGGAGGCCTTTCAGCCCATCGAGCCTTCACTGCTTGGATTGATTTAGGTTTGGTTTTCAGACACCATTGGAGCTGCCCGCTATGGTGAATCCTGTCCATCGGTGGGCGTACCTGCTGGATGTAATCCCGAAAGCGCTTGAGGTTGGCAATGGCTGCAGCGAGGTCATGGCGGTCCACATGTTGGATGGGAGTGTGTAGCCTCAGAGCACTCAGCAGTATCACGTACTCATCGAAGCGCCTGCTGGGACTCAGCAGCATTTCCTGAAGACTGTAACGACAACAATGGAGACAGCCAATTTAAAAGAGAATAAACCCAAAACCGGCAGTTGCCAGGGTTTCTCCATCACACACTAATGCACACTCACTACGTTAGAGAGATGCCAACAGTCAGCATACCTCAACATTTTTGTCACCGCCGACCGGTCGTGTCTGGTTAGGAAAACACGGAAACCTGGACTAGTGTTTCGACACTGGAAGAACAGTAAAGCAAGGCTGCTGTTAATCAGTGAGAACCGAAATGCAAGTAGATCATCATCCCTATTACCCTGTCCTCTCCTCAAGGTGCTGACATCCCCTCCCCGGGCTACACTTAGTGGGTATCAGTAGCCAATATCTACCCCATTCTTCTGGGCATTCTGAGCAGAGAAGGACAGTACGAGGTTTGTAAAACTATACAATACTACAGCACGGAAAGAGGCCAGCATTGAGAGTGCAGCAAAAATACTCAGCCAGGTCTGGCAACATCTGTGGAGAGAGGTAGAGTTAACATTTCAATCTGGTTTATTTCAGGGTGTCATGTTGGCTCAGTGGTTCACACTCTGCCTCATAGTGCCAGAGACCCACATTCCGTTCTATGTGGAGTTTGCGCACAGTTCTCCCCGTGTCGGCATGGGTTTCCTCTGGGTGCTCTGGTTTCCTCCCACAGTCCAGGTTAGGTGGATTGGCCGTGGGAAATTGCCCCACGGTGTCCAGGGATGCTCAGGCTAGGTGGGTTAGCAGTGGGAAATGCGGGGTTATGGGGATAGAGGGTGAGTCTGGGTGGGATGTTTTTCAGAGGGTCAATGTGGACTCAATGGGCTGAATGGCCTGCTTCCTCATGATTCTATTCAAAGCTCTTCTTCAGCACAGTTCTGGACTGGATTCGAAGCTGTGTTTCTCTCGTGATTTGTATTTTTATTTGAAGGGGACAATATTATTTCAATGTGCGGTCACCAATGAGGAGTTATCACTCGAAGTCTGCTGCTAAGAAGTAGGAAGAGAAAGTGGAAAACTGTCCTTATTCGGAAAGCTGCTGTCACATAGAATGAGAATAGTTGAGATAGAGATCCTGACCATTGGCAGGTAAATGTTTGAAAATTCGAGGAAGGTGCATGGGGAGAGGATCACATCAGTGGGATTATTCCAGTGGACTGTCATTGCAGAGGGAACAAAGTGCCTGCTCTCTTTCTGTGCCAGACATTTACTCAATTCATTTATAAGCTTGTGTTATGTTGAGATTGTACAGGACATTAGTGAGGCCTCTTCTGGAGTATTGTGGTCACCCTGTTATAAGAAGGATATTATTAAGCTGGAGAAGATTCAGAAGAGATTTGCCAAGATGTTGTGAAGGAATATAGAGGGTTTGAGTTATAAGGAGGGGCTGGGTAGGCTGAAACTTCCCTAGGGTGGGAGATTTTGAGGTGAGAGAAGGAAGATTTTAAAAAAGACGCAAGGGGCAATTTTTCTTTTACACAGCATGGTTCATGTGTGAAATGAACTTCAGAGGAAGTGCTGGATTCAGGTATGGTTATAACATTGAAAAGACATTTGGATAAGTACGTGAATAAGAAATATTTGGAGGCATATGAACCAAGTGCAGGCAAGTGGGACTAGTTTCATTTGGGGTTATGGTCGGCATGGACTGGTTGGCCTGAAGGGTCTGTTTCTGTACTGTTTAACTCTATGACTATGGAGATATGGTGTCTGAGATCTCCCCTGTCAATCAGATACACACTGACACACAGACAGACACACACACACAGTAAGTTCACCGTACAGTGAGCATGAGTTATAGAATTTAAAAGCTCAGAAAGAGACCATTCAGCCCATCACATTGATGCTAGGTCTTTAATTGGAAGGTCCAATTTGATTCCATATTTCCACTGTTTCCCCCCCTCCTCCAAACCCACTGTTCAAAAATGTGTGATTGTCTTTGGAAAGTTACTGAGGACTGGCCCCTGGGAGGGCAATCTATGTATGGTCTCTATCACAGCTTCACACTCATCTCAAGCACCTTCTCGCCACTTGAGAATTTTTGGAGTGAGATGGAGGAAAGAGGCGCAATACAGTGTGTGCACAGCAAGATCCCACAAACAGGAATGATATCATGCGCAGATAGTTTGTTGATAGAGGGAGAACTTCTTCCCCCAGTTGCCCTACTGTCCTCAAAACCATGCTGTGGAATTTTATACATCCCATGTGGGTCAGATTGTGTCTCAGTTAAACACCTTCTGGGAAAAACAGCACCTTCCAACAGTGCAGCACCCCTTCACTAACGCACTGGAAGTGAGTCAATAAGCGTGTTGCTGGAAAAGCAAATCCGGTCAGGCAGCATCCGAGGAGCAGGAGAGTCAACGCTTCGAGCATAAGCTCTTCATCAGGGAGTGAACCTTGAGTGTAATTTTCAAATCCTCAATCAAAATCCCTCCATGATTCGGAATACCTTTCTGTAAAATCTCTTGTTGCAGGAGCAGGTTTCGGAACTGTGATAGCCCACCTCCTTGTTCATAAACTGACTGACTGAGTGGGCCTTAGCCAGACTATAGTAACAACCAGAGCTGGGGTGTGTTGCGAACTTTTAAGAATGATTGAATGAATCATCAGCTGAGCATCTGTGCCTAATGAAGTCACATATTGCAGGAATTGAAAAGCTAGCTTCCTGACTGTGGGAAATGGGTCCATTATCTTCAGACATTAGGAGGAAGTATCAAGGCTGAGTCTGACTTTAATTCTATCAAACCATTTCTCATTAGCAACAAAAAGCATAGAGACTGAACATGCACAGGAAGACCCTGAATCATTCAAACTGGCTTCAGATTGACAAACGAGGCAATGTTTATTAACCACACAATTCAGCCTGGTGTTTGGTAGAATTTGGTAGGAGAGACGAAGAAAAGCAAATTCTTTTGATTGAGGGAGGGGATGAGGGTCTTGTTGCAGTTTTCTTAAAGCAAGGGGCAGACATAAGTATTTCTGACATAAGGACAACAAGGCTATGGAGATAAGATGAGTGGATGGAGTTAGAAGCGAATGGCGGAACAGACTCGATGGGCTGAATGTCCTTCTTCTGCATATGTACACCCATGAACATGACCATGTACACCAGAAAGTGCAACTTGCATTTATGTAGCACCTTTAGTGTGATAAAATGTTGCAAGGCACTTCAAACAAAATCTGTCCCCCAGACTACACAGGGAGACCCTGGGGCATGTGACCTAAACGTTCGATCAAAGGGCTGCTTTGAAGGAGTATGTTGCAAATGGAGAGGCTGAGGGAGGGCTCCAGAGCTTAGAGCCCAGGGAACTGAAGGCACAGCACAACTGAAATCAAGACTGAAATTGGATGATTGTAGACCTTGGAGGATTACAGGGCTGGAGGAGGTTCCAGAGATGAACACAGGGGGAGGAGAAGCATTGAGGCCATTGCAGGATTTAAAATGGATGAGAAATGTAAGGCCAGCATTTGCAACTTTCTCCCACTGTCCCCTGTTCTGTTGTTTCAGAATTCCCATTATAGGTGGATACTGGTTTTGAGGAAGACAAGGCCACAGAGTGTCAGAGGGACGTGGCAGGTTAAAAAGCTAAGTTTTACTCATTAAATCAATTGCACAGTTTGCCTTTGATTCTGCCCAGGAAGGGGATCCCAGGCTGGTTGGTAACTAACCTGTTAGTTCAAGTTGCTGATTCTAAGTTCACTGGAAGTTATGAAACTTCAGGTGGCACATTTTCAAGAACCGGGTGAGAATTTCAGCTGAAGTTAACCTTTGCGAGATGCTCTTAGTTAACCTGTTCTCCCCAGCGCCAGCTTATGTCCCATAGTAATGTAGGAATACAGAAACAGAAAGAGGCCATTTAGCCCATTAAGCCTGTTTTGGCACTTATAGTCACAGAAACAGGCTCTTCAGTACAACTTGTCCATGCCAACCAGATATTCTAAATTAATCTAGTCCCACTTGCCAGCATTTGGCCCATATCCCTGTAAACCCTTCCTATTCATATACCCATCCAGATGCCTTTTAAATGCTGTAATTGTACCATCTCCACCACTTCCTCTGGCAGCTCATTTCATACATGTGTGAAAAAGTTGCCCCTTAGCTCTCTCTTTAATCTAAACCCATGCCCTCTAGTTTTGGACTCCCCTACCCTTGGGAAAATACCTTGACTATTCACCCTAACAATTCCCCTCATGGTTTTATAAACCTTTATGAGATCACCCCTCAGCCTCCAGGGAAAACAGCCCCAGCCTCTCCCGATAGCTCAAATCCTCCAATCCTGGCAACATCCTTGTAAATGATTAGATTCCCTACAGTGTGGAAACAGGCCCTTCAGCCCAACAAGTCCACACTGACCCTCCGATGAGTAACCCACCTAGACCCATTCCCCTACATTTACCCCTGACTAATGCACCTAACACTACAGGCAATTTAGCATGGCCAATTTACCCAACCTGCAGGAAACCAGAGCACCCAGAGGAAACCCACATAGACACAGGGAGAACGTACAAACTCTACACAGACAGTTGCCTAAGGTGGGAATTGAACTCTGGTCCTTGGCACAGTGAGGCAGCAGTGCTAACTACTAAGCCACCATGCCATTTCTTTTCTGAACCCCTTCAGGTTTCACAACATCTATAGTAGGGAGACCACAATGCCATCATAATGCGACCATGCAAGATCAGGCACCTCAAGCAGACTCGCACCTTGTCAATAGTCTTCAGGATGGTACTGTAGTTGTTGAAGAAGTTGGTATAATTTGTCAGTCTGGTGCTGAACTTCACAAAGACATCTCCCAGACACTGCGACGGACCCCACTCGCTGAGACGCTCTCTCAAGTCCCTCAGTAAACTTCTGCAACATTCAGAAGAACAGTCATTGTTATTAGAATGGACAAGGAATATGACTAACAGAACTAACATGACTAATGTGAGTGTTACTGACAGACCCAGCATTTGTCACACATTCTTAATCACCCTTAAAATGAGTGGCTTCATAGAATCATACAATCACTACAGCGTGGAAGCAGGCCATCTGGCGCATACCGACCCTTCGAAGAGCATCCCACCCAGACCCACCTCCCTCTGCTATTCCCATAACCCCACATTTACCATGGCTAACCCACCCAGTCTGCATGTTCTTGGACACTATTTAGCATGACCAGTCCACCCTAAGCTGTACATCTGTGAATTGTGGGAGGAAACCGGAGGAAACCCACGCAGACGCAGGGAGAACGTGCAAACTCCACACACAGGTTGCCTGAGGCTGGAATTTAACCCGGGTTCTTGGCGCTGTGAAGCAGCAGTGCTAACCATCAAGCCACTGTGCTGCCCCATATGGCTTGTTAGGCCATTTCAGAGTTAACCCGTTGCTGTGGGTCAGAGCAGGTAAGGATGGCAGATTTCCTTTCCTAAAGGGCATTACTGAACCAGGTAGGTTTTTGCAGCAATTCTTACACTTCACTATTAAGCCAGTCTTTTTGTATTCCAGACGTATCTGACATGGTGGGATCGGAACCCATGCCCCCAGGGTGAGATTCTGATTTACTGGTCCAGTGACATTCCCACTCGACACTGTCTCACCTTCATGTACAGACTAAGGGTTACCTGTGCGTGAGCTACAAGCTGGGATCTGAATGAGGGGTTTAACTGGTTTACACATACAATGATTCAGATGGAAAGATGGTGCATTTGATTAATGTCTCTCAGCAAAGTTGACCCAAGGGACAGCCCCCAGTTCCCACTCTTACACCCTTCAGATACCGCGGTGGGTTTGATAACCTGTGCTATCCTGCTTCAATAAAGTGTCAGGTGTGCACCTGTTGAGTTCCAGGATCAAGAGGATGTCAGAAAAGATTATGTGGATATTGGCCATGCTCAAGACTGCACGGTTGGAAGCCAGTGCTGCTCTGAGCCGAACCCAGTAAATGTCTTTCACAATCTCCAGAGTCTGCACATAATTTTGCTCGCTTCTCAAGGTCTCCCTGGCAAACTGGGTCCGTTTCTCCACAAACTCGCCACGTGGACTTCTGTTCTAAGAAACAAGAATGGGAAAGATTAAAGGGTAGGTGACAAGTTGGAAATAAAGGTTTATTTTTAAGGATGTTAATTCCGTGAAATGTTGGCAGCACCAATTCACCCAATATTTACCGTCCACCCTCACTTGCTCTCAAATGTAGGTATGTAGGTGAGTTTGATCTTAGAGTAGGATAAAAGGTGGGCACAACATCGAGGGCCAAAGGGCCTGTACTGTGCTGTTCTGTTCTATGTTTTATGTTCACTCCCTCTCATGTGCCCTGACACTTGTCCTCACACGCACTGGAAGCTGACAGACGCTGAGACCTGAATATTCAGGTTGAGCTTTTTTAGATCTTTCAGAATGACAGGAAGCTAGGAAATGTTGGAGAGGTAGCACTCCTAGATAAGGATGACATTAATTTAATAGCAATTGCGATTAATTTAATCCTAAAGATTAACGTCTAGATCATTTCAGGTTGGAAGTCATTTGTGAATGTAGTTTATAGACCATCTGACAGTCACAGTACCATGGGACAGGGAATACAGGAAAAACTGATGGGAGCTTGTGAGCAAAGTATAACAGTAATCATGAGTTATTTTAGTTTTCATGTAGCAATTGGGTGAATCAGATTGGCAAAGGTAGCCTTGAAGATGGGTTCATAATGAATTTTCAGGACAGTTTTCAAGAGCAGCACATTTTTAGAGTCAACCAGAGTAGACTCTTGTAGATGTGGTAACATCTAATGAGACAAAATTAATTAAATAACTCACCGTGAAGATGCCACTTGGTAGCATTGATTGTAACATGGTTGCATTTTGCATTCAGTTTGAGGGAGAGAAGTGTTAGTCTAAGACGAATGTTTTAAACTTTAAAAAGGTCAGTTATAAAGACATGAAAACAATTGGCTAAAGTGAATCAAGGAATTAGGATAAAGGTTCGGTCAGTAAAGATGCAGTGGCAAAGATTTGAGAATATATTACTGAGGAAGTTAAAGATAGAAAAATACAACTCCATGAAGATTAGTGACAGTTCAGAAGATTGAACATTTTTTAAAAAAAGCAAAAAATTTCTAAAAGATTAGTAAGAAGGGAAGTAGTTAAATATAAGAGATAGCTAGCTTGAAATATGAAAACATATACTGAGAGTTTCTACAGGAAAAGGAATAAGTAAAATGAGAGTGAGCCTGGGGAATTAATAATGGAAAAGAAGGAAATGGTGGATGAATTGAACAGATATTATGTAGTTGTCACACTGTGGAGGATAGAAATGACATCCTAGAAATTTGGAGTATTGCGTTCAGTTCCTGGCATCTTAGTTAAGGAAGGATGTTAAGGCTGTGGAGAAAGTGTAAAAGAGATTTACTGGAATGATTTCAGGAACAAGAGACTTTAGATTCAAAAGAAGATTAGAGAAATGGGGCTTATTTTCCTTGGAGCAGGGAAGATTAAGAGGTGACCTTATTGAGGTGTTCAAAATTATGAACAAGATTCATTTCAATCTTGAAATGAACAATGGGTAGTAGTTTCTTTACTCAGAGCAGTTGGGATTTGGAATGTGCTGCCTTGGAGAATGTGGGGGTGGAGGTTTCGAAAGAGAGTTGGATATATATTTGAAAGTGATGAATTTACGGGGCCATGCAAAATGGGACTCCATTCCAGTGGGATTCGGTCTCTCTTTCGGGAGCTGGTACAGACATGGTTTGTTGAATGGGCTCCTTCTGTACAGTAAAATTCTATGATTCTAAATCATTCTCAATCAGGAGGTTGAAGTGAAGAAGGAACTGAAACAAAGTACAATTACCAGGAGCAATTAAAAGCTTTTCAATAAGGCGTTCGACAAGGTTCCCCATGGGACACTGGTTAGCAAGGTCAGATCTCATGGTTTATAGGGAGAACTAGCCATTTGGATATAGAACTGGCTCAAAGATACAAGATAGATGGTGGTGGTGGAGGGTTGTTTTTCAGACTGGAAGCCTGTGCCACAAGGATTGGTGCTGGGTCTATTACTTTTAATGATTTATATAAATGATTTGGATGGGAGCATTAGAGATGTAGTGGACAATGAAGAAGGTTATCTCAAATTACAATGGGATCTTGATCAGATGGACCAATGAGCTAAGGAGTTTAATTTAGATAAATGAGAGGTGGTGCATTTTGGGAAAGCAAATCTTAGCAGGACTTAATGATAAGGTCTTAGGGAGTGTTGCTGAATAAAGAGACCTTGGAGTGCAGGTTCATAGCTCCTTGAAAGTAGAGTGGCAGGTAGATAGGATAGTGAAGAAGGCTTGCTTTCCTTTATTGGTCGGAGAATTGAGTACAGGAGTTGGGAGGTCATGTTGCAGCTGTATGGGGCATTGGTTCGGCTACTTTTGGAATATTGTGTGTAATTCTGCTCTTCTTCCTATCAGAAGGATGTTGTGAAACTTGAAAAGGTTCAGAAAAGATTTACAAGGATGTTGCCAGAGTTGGAGGCTTTGAGCTACAGGGAGAGGCTGCATAAGCTGGGGCTGTTTTCCCTGGAACGTCAGAGGCTGAGGGGTGATCTTATAGAGATTTGTAAAATCATGAGGGACGTGGATAGGATAAGTAGACAAGGTCTTTTCACTGGGGTGGGAATCCAGACCTAGAAGGCAAAGGTTTAGGGTGAGAGGGGAAAGATATAAAAGGAACCTAAGGGGCAACTTTTTTCACGTAGAGGGTGATACGTGTATGGAATGAGCTGCCAGAGGAATTGGTGGGGGGTAGTATAATTACAACATTTACAAGGCATTTGGATGGGTATGTGAATAGGAAGGGTTTGGAGGGATATGGGCTGGGTGCTGGCAGGTGGGACTAGATTGGGTTGGGATATCTGGTCGGCATGGACAGGTTGGACCTAAGGGTCTGTTTCCATGCTGTACATCTCACTGACTCTGTGACTCTGTAACTGCCCAGGTCCTAAGGGATCTGAAAAGATGTGGTTGTTGAAATAGTTGATGCATTGGTATTAATTTTCTAAACTTCCCTCGATTCTGTACAGATCCCATCAGATTGGAAAACAGTGTATGTAGCTCATTCAATAAAGGTAACTACAGAACAATTTGTGTAACATCTGTCATAAGGGAAATACTGGAATCTGTTATTAAGGATGTTATCTGGGCACATTGAAAATCTCAATGCAATCAGACAGAGGCAACATACTTTTATAGAGTCATAGAATTATCCAGCACGGAAACAGACCCTTTGGTTCAACTCATCCATGTTGTCCAGACATTCCAAGTTGACCTAGTCTCATTTGTCAGCATTTGGCCCATATGCCTCTAAACCCTTCCTATTCATATACCCGTCCAAATGCCTTTGAAGTGTTGTAACTGTACCAGTCTCCTCCACTTCCTCTGGCAGCTCATTCCATACACACACCACCCTCTGCATGAAAAAGTTGTCCCTTAGGTCCCTTTTAAACCTTTCCCCCCTCACTTTAAACCTATGCCGCCTAGTTTTAGACTCCTCTATCCTGGGGAAAAGACCTTGTCTTTTCAACCTATCTAAGCCCCTCATGATTTTATAACCCTCTAAGAGGTCATCCCTCAGCCTCCTACGTCCTGGGAAACTAGCCCCAGCCTATTCAGCCTCTCCCTGTAACTCAAATCCCAGTAACCCTTTCAAGCCACTTCAACAGTAAGAGCATATGGAGTAACAAATTGGTACAGATTGAAGGTTAGTAAGCTCACAAAAAGCAAAATGCAAGATTAAATTGGTCATTTTCGGGGCAGCAAGATAAAGTGAGTGCCTCAGGGATCAGTGCTGTGTCCTGAACTATTTACATTCCATAGAGTCATAGAGATGTACAGCATGGAAACAGACCCTTTTGTCCAACTCGTCTATGCCAACCAGATATCCCAAATTAATCTGATCCCATTTTCCAGCATTTGGCCCCTTTCCCTCTAAACCCTTTCTATTCATGTAACCAGAGTGTCTTTTAAATGTTGTAATTGTAGCAGCCTCCATCACTTCCTCTGGCATCTCATTCCATACACGCACCACCCTCTGCATGAAAATGTTGCCCCTTAGGTCTCTCTTAAATCTTTTCCCCTCACCTTAAAACACATGCCCTCCAGTTTTGGTAATATCCCCTACTCTGGGGAAAAGACTTTGACTATTCACCCTATTCATGTTCCTCATGATTTTATAAACTTCTATAAAGTCATTCTTCAACCTCTGAAGAATCCAGGGAAAATAGCCCCAGCCTATCCAGCCTCTCCCTATAGCTCAAATCCTCCAACCCTGGCAACATCCTTGTAAATCTTTTCTGAACCCTTTCAAGTTTCACAACATCCTTCTAATAGGAAGGAAACCAAAACTGAACATGGTATTCCAAAAGTGGCCTAACCAATGTCCTGTACAGCTGCAACATGACCTCCCAACTGACAAATAAAAGCAAGTATACCAAATACCTTCTTCACTATCCTATCTACCTGCGGCTCCACTTTCAAAGAACTATGAACCTGTACTCCAAGGTCTCTGTTCAGCAACACTCCTCAGGACCTTACCATTAAGTGTAAAAGTCCTACCCTGATTTGCCTTTCCAAAACAGTTAAATTCACACAATACCAGGTTATAATCCAACAGGTTTATTTGGAAGCACTAGCTTTCAGAGTGTGCTCCTTCAACCACCTAATGAAGGAGCAGTGCTTCAAAAGCTAGTGCTTCCAATTAAACCTGTTGGACTATAACCTGGTGTTGTGTGATTTTTAACTTTGTACACCCCAGTCCAACACTGGCTCCTCCACATCATGGTTTCCAGAACAGAACATCACATTTATCTAAATTAAACTCCAACTGCTACTCCTAGGCCGGAAGCTCACCTGATCAAGGTCCCATTGGACACTGAGGTAGCCTTTTTAATGTCTGGTTGCTAACTTTGCTGGTGTCACCAAGGCAAGTAGGAAAGTAAGTTGTGTAGAGGACAAATTAATCTGCAAATGGACATTGATAGATCTGGGAAGCTTTCAACTTTCAGCTGATTTTGTAGTACAGTGGCTATTGTAGGAAACAGAGCAGGCAATTTGCATGCAACAAGCTCCCATAACTATTTGAGCAGTGTCAGTTGATAGATATGTATTGGAGAGCCAGACATAACAGCCTTCATAATGAGTGTCATGGGATCTTTCCTATTTGTCTGAGAGTATGAACAATTTAACATTTCATCAAGAGCTGATACTTCTGTCTCTGCTACACTGGGACCATCAGCCTAGATTTTATGGTCAAGTCTTTGGAATGGGACTCAGAGCCAGAGGCCTTCCCCGTTGAGCCATGTGTGATATCTGCAATCGCTTTGCAAATTCATTCCCCATCACGAAGCAGGGAACTCTGCAGAAGTCGGAGGCAGTGGCCAGGCGGGTCACTGTAGGACCATGCAGTCATGTGTATATGTCAAATTTGGTGAGAAATGTAGCTGCTTGGTTCTCAATATTCTTCTGCTGCTCAGTGTTGCCTGGACTGGAAATGCTTTAATCCAGTGCTGTGATTTCCCACCAACATTCAAAAGGACATTCAGTGTAAACACTGGCACTAGGGATTAAAACTAAAACTTATTGGACAATGGGGTAAGAACAGGGGAGTGGCACTAATGATATAGACCTTTCAAAGAGCCAGCTCAGGCAATGATGGCCCAAATGGCCTCCTCCTCTGTTGCATCCTTGTATGATTCTTTGATTAAAGGCAGGTAGATAGATTCCTGATGAACAAAGGGTATTGGGGGATAGCAGAAAAGTGACATTGAGACTCCAGTTTGGGAGCCATGGTTGCAATGAATGGTGGAGAATGGACCACTCCTGCCTCCTACCTCCCCTGTTCATAGGTTCACACATAGGCTGCGATGGTTCATGTGAGGACTCACCGGGTGGATCAGCTCCTGCATGGTCTCCTCATGCTCCCGAAGTGGCTGAGAGTGAGGACTCGGACTCCCAGCTTCATCCACTTCCCCTTCCTGTAACAGTGAACACAAAGGAAAACAACATGCATGTGTGAAAGGATGAGGTGCAGAGTGTGTGCTGGGATAGTGACCGGGTGCGGTGTAGAGGGTGTGCTGGGATAGTGACAGGGTGCAGTGTAGAGGGTGTGCTGGGATAGTGACAGGGTGCGGTGTAGAGGGTGTGCTGGGATAGTGACAGGGTGCAGTGTAGAGGGTGTGCTGGGATAGTGACAGGGTGCGGTGTAGAGGGTGTGCTGGGATAGTGACAGGGTGCGGTGTAGAGGGTGTGCTGGGATAGTGACCGGGTGTGGTGTAGAGGGTGTGCTGGGATAGTGACAGGGTGCGGTGTAAAGGGTGTGCTGGGATAGTGACAGGGTGCGGTGTAGAGGGTGTGCTGGGATAGTGACCGGGTGCGGTGTAGAGTGTGTGCTGGGATAGTGACCGGGTGCGGTGTAAAGGGTGTGCTGGGATAGTGACAGGGTGCGGTGTAGAGGGTGTGCTGGGATAGTGACCGGGTGCGGTGTAAAGGGTGTGCTGGGATAGTGACAGGGTGCGGTGTAGAGGGTGTGCTGGGATAGTGACAGGGTGCGGTGCAGAGTGTGTGCTGGGATAGTGACAGGGTGCGGTGCAGAGTGTGTGCTGGGATAGTGACCGGGTGCGGTGTAGAGGGTGTGCTGGGATAGTGACAGGGTGCGGTGTAGAGGGTGTGCTGGGATAGTGACCGGGTGCGGTGTAGAGGGTGTGCTGGGATAGTGACCGGGTGCGGTGTAGAGGGTGTGCTGGGATAGTGACTGGGTGCGGTATAGAGTGTGTGCTGGCATAGTGACCGGGTGCGGTGCAGAGTGTGTGCTGGCATAGTGACAGGGTGCAGTGTAGAGGGTGTGCTGGGATAGTGACAGGGTGCGGTGTAGAGGGTGTGCTGGGATAGTGACAGGGTGCAGTGTAGAGGGTGTGCTGGGATAGTGACAGGGTGCGGTGTAGAGGGTGTGCTGGGATAGTGACAGGGTGCGGTGTAGAGGGTGTGCTGGGATAGTGACCGGGTGTGGTGTAGAGGGTGTGCTGGGATAGTGACAGGGTGCGGTGTAAAGGGTGTGCTGGGATAGTGACAGGGTGCGGTGTAGAGGGTGTGCTGGGATAGTGACCGGGTGCGGTGTAGAGTGTGTGCTGGGATAGTGACCGGGTGCGGTGTAAAGGGTGTGCTGGGATAGTGACAGGGTGCGGTGTAGAGGGTGTGCTGGGATAGTGACCGGGTGCGGTGTAAAGGGTGTGCTGGGATAGTGACAGGGTGCGGTGTAGAGGGTGTGCTGGGATAGTGACAGGGTGCGGTGCAGAGTGTGTGCTGGGATAGTGACAGGGTGCGGTGCAGAGTGTGTGCTGGGATAGTGACCGGGTGCGGTGTAGAGGGTGTGCTGGGATAGTGACAGGGTGCGGTGTAGAGGGTGTGCTGGGATAGTGACCGGGTGCGGTGTAGAGGGTGTGCTGGGATAGTGACCGGGTGCGGTGTAGAGGGTGTGCTGGGATAGTGACTGGGTGCGGTGTAGAGTGTGTGCTGGCATAGTGACCGGGTGCGGTGTAGAGGATGTGCTGAGATAGTGACTGGGTGCGGTGTAGAGGGTGTGCTGGGATAGTGACAGGGTGCGGTGTAGAGGGTGTGCTGGGATAGTGACAGGGTGCGGTGCAGAGTGTGTGCTGGGATAGTGACAGGGTGCGGTGCAGAGTGTGTGCTGGCATAGTGACCGGGTGCGGTGTAGAGGGTGTGCTGGGATAGTGACAGGGTGCGGTGTAGAGGGTGTGCTGGGATAGTGACCGGGTGCGGTGTAGAGGGTGTGCTGGGATAGTGACCGGGTGCGGTGTAGAGGGTGTGCTGGGATAGTGACTGGGTGCGGTATAGAGTGTGTGCTGGCATAGTGACCGGGTGCGGTGTAGAGGATGTGCTGAGATAGTGACTGGGTGCGGTGTAGAGGGTGTGCTGGGATAGTGACAGGGTGCGGTGTAGAGGGTGTGCTGGGATAGTGACAGGGTGCGGTGCAGAGTGTGTGCTGGGATAGTGACAGGGTGCGGTGCAGAGTGTGTGCTGGCATAGTGACCGGGTGCGGTGTAGAGGGTGTGCTGGGATAGTGACAGGGTGAGGGGCAGAGGATGTATTATTTTTTCCAAAGTGCAAGACCTCGCATTTGCTCATGTTGAATTTCATCAGCCATTTCTTGGACCATTCACCTAAACTATCTGAATCTTTCTGCAGCCTCCCCATCTCCTCAGAACTACCTGTACATCCACCTAACATTGTATCATCGGCAAACTTCGCCAGAATGATCCCAGTCTCTTCATCCAGATCATTAATGTATAAAGTGAACAGCTGAGGCCCCAACACCGAACCCTGCGGACACCACTTGTCACCAGTCAGCTACCATTCTGATAAAGAACCTTTTATCCCAATCTCTGCCTTCTGTCTGACAGCCAATCCTCAATCCATGCCAGTAGCTCACTTCGAACACCATGAGCCCTCACTTTACTCAGCAGCCTCCCATGAGGCACCTTATCAAAGCCCTTTTGGAAGTCTAGGTAGATAACGTCCATTGGGTTTCCATGATCTAACCTACTTGTTACCTCTTCAAAGAATTCTAACAGGTTTGTCAGGCATGACCTCCCCTTACTAAATCCATGCTGACTTGTTCGAATTCGACCCTGCACTTCCAAGAATTTAGAAATCTCATCCTTAATGATGGATTCTAGAATTTTACCTACAACTGAGGTTAGGCTAATTAGCCTATAATTTTCCACCTTATGTCTTGATCCTTTCTTGAACAAGGGGGTTACAACAGCAATTTTCCAATCATCTGGGACGTTCCCTGATTCCAGTGATTTTTGAAAGATCACCACCAATGCCTCCACTATTTCCTCAGCCACCTCCCTCAGAATTCTAGGATGTAGTCCATCCGGGCCAGGAGATTTATCAGTTTTCAGACCTTTTAGCTTTTCTAGTACTTTCTCCTTTGTAATAGCCACCATACCCAACTCTGCCCCCTGACTCTCCTTAATTGTTGGGATATTACTCTTGTCTTCCACTGTGAAGACTGACACAAAGTACTTATTAAGTTCTTCAGCTATTTCCTTATCTCCCAGCACTGGCCTTCCTGCATCAATTTGGTGCAGCCCAATCTCTACTTTTGCCTCCCGTTTGTTTCTTATGTATTGAAAAAAACTTTTACTATCATTTCTAATATTACTGGCTAGCTTACCTTCATATTTGATCTTCTCTATCCTTATTTCTCCCTTTGTTCTCTGTTTGTTTTTGTAGTCTTTCCAATCTTCTGATTTCCCAGTGCTCTTGGCCACATTATAGGCTCTCTGTTTATCTGTTATACATATCCTGAGTTTCTTCATCAGCCACGGTTGTCTAATTCCCCCCTCCCCCGGATAATCTTTCTTTTCTTTGGGATGAACCTCTGTACTGAGTCCTCAATTACACCCAGAAACTCCTGCCATTGTTGCTCTACTGTCTTCCCCACTAGGCGCTGTTTCCAGTCAATTTTCATCAGTTCCTCTATCATGTCCCTGTAATTACCTTTATTTAACTGTAACACCATTATATCCAATTCTGCCTTCTCTCTTTCAAACTGTAGACTGAATTCGACCTTACTATGTTCGCTGCATCCTAAGTGCTCCCTGACTTAAGGTCTTTAATAAAGTCTGGCTCATTACATAGCACCAAGTCCAAATAGCCTGCTCCCTTGTGGGCTCCATCACAAGCTGTTCCAAAAAGCCATCCTGTAAGCATTCCATGAATTCCCTTTCTTTGAATTGACCGGCAACATATTCACCCAGTCCATTTGCATATTGAAGTCCCATGATCACCATGACATCCCTATCTATTTCCTGATACGTCTTGTGCCCCTGGTCCTGACCACTGCTGGGAGGTCTATACGTAACTCCCATTATGGTTTTTTTGCCTCTGTGATTCCTCAACTCCACCCACACAGACTCTACATCATCTGACCCTGTATCATTTAATGCCATAGATTTAATTTCATTCTTAACTAACTTAACTCTTTCATTCTTTCATTCTTAACTCTTCCCACCTTCCTGTCTTTTCAATAAGTTGTAAATCCTTGGATGTTTAACAGCCAGTCCTGAACCCCTAACAACCACATCTCTGTGATGCCTACCACATCATTATCATTCAAGATGACTTGTGCTGTTAATTCATCTACTTTGTTTCAAATGCTTCAAGCACTCAGATAAAGTATCTTCATGCTATTTTTTTTATCCACATGATTTCCATCACCTCTACCTAAGTTATCCTTCCTTTTTGCTTCATTCCTAGTCTGCCTTGAACTTAAACCCTGCACACATGCTAAACTGCTGCTTATCTTTCTACTTGACTCCATACTCCCTGTTGCTTTCCCTCCACCCCCCCCCCCCCCCCCTGCCACCCCGACTCACAAGTTTAAAGTCCTAGTGACCACCCTATTTATCCTTTTTGCCCGATTGGTTCCAGATCGGTTCAGGTGGAGACCGTCCCAACGGTACAGATCCCCCCGGTTCCAAACCTGATGCCAATGTCCCATGAAATGGAATTCCTCTTTCCCATACCAATCTCTTAGCCATGTGTTTACTTCCCTAATTTTTTTATCCCTATGCCAATTAGCACATGGCTCGGGCAGTAATCCGGAGATTATGACCGTCGAGGACCTGTTCTTCAATTTCCTTCCTAGTGCTTGATAATCCTCCTTCCTAGCCTTGCCTATGTTGTTAGTGCCAACGTGGACCACAACAACTGGATCCTCCCCTCCCCCTCCAATATCCCTTCAAGCCGGTCGGAGATGTCCTACACCCTGGCACCAGGTAGGCAAAACACCATGTGGGACTCCTGATCTGGCTCACCAAGGATACTATCTGCCCCCCTAATTAAAGAATCGCCTATAACAACTACTTGTCTTTCTGCTCCCACCTCTTGAATGACCTTCTGCACCATGGTGCCATGGTTAGCTAAAGACATCCCTAAAGAGCCTACAAGTTGATTTGGTAGTGCAGTGACTGTTGTAGGAAATGGAACAGGCAATTTGCATGCAACAAGCTCCTAAAACCATTCTAGCAATGTCAGTTGGTAGATACGTTTTGGAAAGCCAAATGTAACAGCCTTCAAAATGAGTGTCATGGGATCTCTCCCATTCATCCTGAGATCATGAACAATTTGACATTTCATCAAGAGCTGATACTTCTGTCTCTGTTACACTGGGAGCATCAGCCTAGATTTTATGGTTAGGTCTTGGGAATGAGATTCAGACAAAGGTGTCCCCCATTGAGCCATGTATGATACCCGCAATCGCTTTGCAAATTCATTCCCCCTCACAAAACAGGGAACTCTGCAGAAGTTGGAGGCGGAGGCCAGGTCGGTCACTGTAGGACCATGCAATTATGTGTATGTGTCAAGTTTGGTGAGAAATGTAGCTGCTTGGTTCTCATTATCGTTCTTCTGCTGCTCAGTGTTGCGTGGAGTGGAAATGCTTTAATCCAGTGTTGTGATTTCCCACCAACATTCGAAAGGAAATTGGATATAAACACTGGTACTAGGGATTAAAAATAAAACTTACAAGAGAATGGGGTAAGAACAGAGATGCTGAGATGTGAAGGCTCAGTTAGGGCACTTGAAGGTTACAAGGTAGCCAGGAAAGACCTAAAGAGAGAGCTCAGAAGAGCCAGGAGGAAACATGAGAAGCTGTTGGCGGATAGGATCAGGGTAAACCCTAAGGCTTTCTATAGGTATTTAAGGAATAAAAAAATGACGAGAGTAAGATTAGGGCCAATCAAGGATAGTAGTGAGAAGTTGTGTGTGGAGTCAGAGGAGATAGGGGAAGCACTAAATGAATACTTTTCAACAGTATTCACTCAAGAAAACGACAATGTTGTCGAGGAGATTACTGAGATACAGGCTACTAGACTAGGTGTGATTGAGGCTCACAAGGAGGAGGTATTAGAAATCCTGCAGAGTGTGAAAATAGATAAGTCCCCTGGGCCGGATGGGATTTATCCTAGGATCCTCGGGGAAGCCAGGGAGGAGATTGCTGAGCCTTTGGCATTGATCTTTAAATCGTCATTGTCTACAGGAATAGTGCCAGAAGACTAGAGGATAGCAAATGTGGTTCCCCTGTTCAAAAAGGGGAGTAGAGACAATCCTGGTAATTATAGACCAATGACCCTCACTTCAGTTGTTGGTAAAGTGTTGGAAAAGGTTATTAGAGATAGGATTTATAATCATCTAGAAAATAATAATTTGATTAGGGATAGTCAGCATGGTTTTGTGAAGGGTAGGTCGTGCCTCACAAACCTTATTGAGTTCTTTGAGAAGGTGACCAAACAGGTAGATGAGAGTAAACCGGTTGATGTAGTGTATATGGATTTCAGCAAGGTGTTCGACAAGGTTCCCCACAGTAGGCTATTGTACAAAATACGGAGGAATGGGATTGTGGGAGATATAGCAGTTTGGATCATTAATTGGCTTGCTGAAAGAAGACAGAGGGTGGTGGTTGATGGGAAATGTTCATCCTGGAGTCCAGTTACCAGTGGTGTACTGCAAGGGTCGGTGTTGCGTCCACTGCTGTTCATCATTTTTATAAATGACCTGGATGAGGGCGTAGAAGGGTGGGTCAGTAAATATGCAGACGACACTAAGGTTGGTGGAGTTGTGGATAGTGACGAAGGATGTAGTAGGTTACAGAGAGACATAGATAAACTGCAGAGCTGGGCTGAGAGGTGGCAAATGGAGTTTAATGCGGACAAGTGTGAGGTGATTGACTTTGGTCGGAGTAACTGGAATGCAAAGTACTGGGCTAATGGTAAGATTCTTGGTAGTGTAGATGAGCAGAGAGATTTTGGTGTCCATATACACAGATCCTTGAAAGTTGCCACCCAGGTTGACAGGGTTGTTAAGAAGGCATACAGTGTTTTAGCTTTTATTAACAGAGGGATCGAGTTCCGGAATCATGAAGTTATGCTACAGCTGTACAAAACTCTAGTGCGGCCGCACTTGGAGTATTGTGTACAGTTCTGGTCACCGCATTATAAGAAGGATGTGGAAGCTTTGGAAAGGGTGCAGAGGAGATTTACGCGGATGTTGCCTGGTATGGAGGGAAGGTCTTATGAGGAAAGGCTGAGGGACTTGAGGTTGTTTTCGTTAGAGAGAAGAAGGTTGAGAGATGACTTAATAGAGACATACAAGATAATCAGAGGGTTAGATAGGGTGGACAGGGAGAGCCTTTTTCCGAGAATGGTGACGGCGAGCACGATAGCTTTAAATTAAGGGGTGATAGATATAGGACAGATGTCAGAGGTGGTTTCTTTACTCAGAGTAGTAAGGGTATGGAATGCTTTGCCTGCAACGGTAGTGGATTCGCCAACTTTAAGTACATTTAAGTCGTCATTGGACAAGCATATGGACGTACATGGAATAGTGTAGGGTAGATGGGCTTCAGGTTGGTATGACAGGTAACATGAAGGGCTGAAGGGCCTGTACTGCGCTGTAATGTTCTATGTTCTATAACAGGGGAGAGGCACTAATGATATAGACCTTTCAAAGAGCCAGCTCAGGCAACGATGGCCCAAATGGCCTAGTCTTCTGTTGCATTCTTGAATGATTCTTTGATTAAAGGCAGGAAGTGACTGTACCTTCACCGGTTCAATCCCACCTCCACCTTGCGTCAAAAATGTTTCTTCAACTTTAAACCACTTGCTTTTCCCTGCTTGGCTGTTAAGAAAGTCAGCGAGAAATCCCAGGGGGTTTTCCTGAAAGATAAGCAGAACACTTCATGTTACACCATGCTGGGAGACCCCTTTCGGCAGAATACCTAATGGAGCGTGCCCGACTGTAGAACCACTCAGAAGCTTGCAGTTGAACACCCTTTTGAAAGTTATTGAAGCTGCCTCTTTCCTTTTCAGCTGATGTATTTTCTGTCACAAGAACTCAGTGTTTTTACTCTCCAACTCTTTCACCGATTCCCTTGTACCTTGTCTCGAGGTCAGCTAGCTGGACCTTACAGAAGTGAGTTCCCTGATTGGGGCTGTTAATCTGGCCCAATCAGGGAGCCCTGAAGAGGCAGTACTGATTTCAAGGACTGTTCATGTACAATAAAGGACAACTTGGTGAAGGGATATTGGCCTTTGCACTCTCTGGTTACTGATGTTCTTGTCAATGTTTAACCATTACTTCTTATTTACCCCTGACATATCTCTTCAAGATATCCAAAGCTGCTTTAATTCTCCACCTAGCTTTCCTTGTTTTGACAAAAGTCCCGGTATCTTCCGATCTCACGCAGTTAGCGAAGAACACCATCCCTGTTACAATTCCAATCTCGAGAAGGTTTCTCTCTAAGGAAGCCTCTGATTCTCACATACCTGCTTTTCCCTCATCATTGCGATCAGTCCTTCAGTTAAGGTTTGAGCAAGTTCCTGGTTCTGAAGCATCTGAGTTGTACTCATCGAGTCAAACATGAGCTGCCCTGCAGAGGAATAAAGGGCGTACGCATGACACTGCACAACAGGACCAGCTGAACCCTCCGTCAGCTTTGAGAAACTGTCCACCCACACTGATCCGGAGGACACTTCATGGAACTCTAGTCTCAAAAACTGCCCAAACTGACCGCAAGAAAACACACTCAGGTAAGGCAGAGTTATGGGGTGTATGAGCAAGAACTGTACCACAGGGATCAATGCTGGGACCTTTGCTGTTTGTCATATGTTTTAATGACTTCAGTGGGAATGTAGAAGGTCTTATTAGTAAGCTTGCAGATGACCTGAAAATTGGGGGCTGTTGATCATGAGGAGGATGGTCTCAGGCTACAGTCTGATATTGGATCAGCTGGTACATTGGGCTGAGCGATAGCAGATAGAATTTTATCCCGATAATTGTGAGGTGTTGCACTTTGGGAGGCCCAGCAGAGAAGAGTATACAAAATGAGTAATGGGTCCCTGGACTGTCCTGTGTACCTTGGTGTGCAGGTCCATCGATCCTGAAAGTGCCAGCACATGTAGACATGCTGGTGAAGAAGGCATACAGGATATTTGTCTGCATTAGTTGGGGCATAGAACATATGAGCAAGCCTAATAAAACATTGAGCTGAAAATGTGTTGCTGGAAAAGCGCAGCAGGTCAGGCAGCATCCCAGTAGCAGGAGAATCGACGTTTCGGGCATGAGCCCTTCTTCAGGAATGCCCGAAATGTCGATTCTCCTGCTCCTTGGATGCTGCCTGACCTGCTGCGCTTTTCCAGCAACACATTTTCAGCTCTGATCTCCAGCATCTGCAGTCCTCACTTTCTCCTAATAAAACATTGATTAGGCCACAGATGGATTTCTGTGGGCACTTCCAGTCACCACCATTATTGGAAGGATGTTTTTGCACTGGAGACGATGCAGAGGAAATTCACCGGGATGTAGTCCGGGATGGAAAGTCTCAGTTACAAGGAGAGACTTGGATAGGCTGGGTTTGTTTTCCTTGGAGCAGAGGAGGCTGAGGGGAAATCTGACTGAGGTATACAGTATTATGAGAGACTTGGACAGGGTAGATCGTGAGAATCTTTACCCCATGGCCGATGTGTCTAAGACCAGAGGGCACAAGTTTAAGGGTGAGCAAATGGTTTAGAGAAGATCTGAGAAAAAACATTTTTCACTCAGAGGTTGATATAAATACAGAAGGTGCTGCCTGAGAGGGAGGTGAAGATAGGTACTCTCACAACATTGAACAAACATCTGGATGACCACTTAAAATGCCAGGGCACAGTAGGGTCTGGACCAAGTGTGGGTAAATAGAATTAGTGCATTTCAATGTTTGTTGGTTGGCATAGACAGAGTGGGCTGAAGGGCCTGTTCCTATGCTGAATGACTCTTTAATTGTATAACTGAGTGAAAGAGAATAGAAGGAGGATTTATGTCAAGCACAAATGGTGCCAGGAGAGTGAATGGAGGAGATGGGAAATAAAAAGAATTAAATGAGGAGCTGGCCAGAAGAACAGTGCCAGGGAAAGAGATGGTGGAAGAGGAGGAGAAGATGCCTGGGGAGAAGAAAAATGGCCGGAGAGGTGGACAAATGGATAGTTAGATCATTGAAAACTCCTCTTGGTGGCAGGTATTGAATGGTGATAACAATACAAACGAGAAAATGTAATTGAGGGACAAGATTGCAGCATGGTATTCATATCACTGGACTAGTGATCCACAGGCCCAACTTAATACCCTGGGGACACAGGTTCAAATCACACCATGGCATCTGGACCTACTTAAATGCAGTTAATGATTTTTTTTAAAAATCATTTGTAACATTGTTGTAGACAGTTATAGACATAAATGTTTGCTGTTAATTTATATGAACTTCTCAGCATACAAATAATTGCAAAATGCAGGTCATTTTATTTTGTAGAATAAAAATAAAAGATTCCTGCATTCAACTTTTTTTTAAATGAAGCTGTTTCAGCATTTATTGCCCTTTCTTATTGAACTGAGTGGTTTGTCAGGTCCATTTCAGAGGGCAGTTCATAGTCAACTGCATCTGGAGTCACATGCAGGCCAGACCAGGTAAGGGTGACAGAGGTTCCTTCCTGCTTTAATGACAATTGACAATGGTTACAATTAGACTAGATTTTAATCAATCTGCTGTGAAGGGATTTGAACCAATTTTTCTAAAGTATTAGCCTGGGTCTCTGGATTACCAGTCCAGCAGCATTAAGCACGTTGCCACCACCTCCTGACATTAAAGGTAGTAGGTAAAAACAATGACTGCAGATGCTGGAAACCAGATTCTGGATTAGTGGTGCTGGAAGAGCACAGCAGTTCAGGCAGCATCTAAGGAGCAGTAAAATCGACACTTCGGGCAAAAGCCCTTCATCAGGAATAAAGGCAGAGAGCTTCAAGGGTGGAGAGACAAGCTAGAAGAGGGTGGGGGTGAGGAGAAAGTAGCATAGAGTACAATAGGTGAGTGGGGGAGGGGATGAAGGTGATAGGTCAAGGAGGACGGTGGAGTGGTTAGGTGGAAAAGAAGATAGGCAGGTAGGACAAGTCATGGGGACAGTGCTGAGCTGGAAGTTTGGAACTAGGGTGAGGTGGGGGAAGGGGAAATGAGGAAACTGTTGAAGTCCACATTGATGCCCTGGTGTTGAAGTGTTCCGAGGCGGAAGATGAGGTGTTCTTCCTCCAGGCTTCTGGTGGTGAGGGAGCAACGGTGAAGGAGGCCCAGGACCTCCATGTCCTCGGCAAAGTGGGAGGGGGAGTTGAAATGTTGGGCCACAGGGCGGTGTGGTTGATTGGTGCGGGTGTCTTGGAGATGTTCCCTAAAGCGCTCTGCTAGGAGGCGTCCAGTCTCCCCAATGTAGAGGAGACTGCATCGGGAGCAACGGATACAATAAATGATATTAGTGGATGTGCAAGTAAAACTTTGGATGTGGAAGGCGCCTTTGGGGCCTTGGATGGAGTTGAGGGAGGAGGTGTGGGCGCAGGTTTTGCAATTCCTGCAGTGGCAGGGGAAGGTTCCAGGATGGGAGGGTGGGTTGTAGGGGGGTGTGGACCTGACCAGGTAGTCATGGAGGGAACAGTCTTTGCAGAAGGTGGAAAGGGGTGGGGAGGGAAATATATTCCTGTTGGTGGGGTCTTTTTGGAGGTGGCGGAAATGTCGGCGAATGATTTGGTTTATGCGAAGGTTGGTGGGGTGGAAGGTGAGACCAGGGGTGTTCTGTTTTTGTTACGGTTGGAGGGGTGGGGTCTGAGGGCGGAGGTGCGGGATGTGGACGAGATGCGTTGGAGGGCATCTTTAACCACGTAGGAAGGGAAATTGCAGTCTCTAAAGAAGGAGGCCATCTGGTGTGTTCTGTGGTGGAACTGATCCTCCTGGGAGCAGATACGGCGGAGGCGGAGGAATTGGGAATACGGGATGGCATTTTTGCAAGAGGTAGGGTGGGAAAAGGTGTAATCCAGGTAGCTGTGGGAGTCGGTGGGTTTGTAAAAAATGTCAGTGTCAAGTCGGTCGCTATTAATGGAGATGGAGAGGTCCAGGAAGAGGTGGGAGGCGTCAGAGATGGTCCAGGTAAATTTAAGGTCAGGGTGGAATGTGTTGGTGAAGTTGATGAATTGCTCAACCTCCTCGCGGGAGCACGAGGTGGCGCCAATGCAGTCATCAATGTAGCAAAGGAAGAGGTGGGGAGTGGTGCCGGTGTAATTACGGAAGATCAACTGTTCTACGTAGCCAACAAAGAGACAGGCATAGCTGGGGCCCATACGTGTGCCCATGGCTACGCCTTTGGTCTGGAGGAAGTGGGAGGATTCGAAGGAGAAATTGTTAAGGTTGAGGACCAGTTCGGCCAAACGAATGAGAGTGTCGGTGGAAGGGTACTGTGGGGTAGTATGTAATTTTTAAGTCAAAGTTCTGATCATTTGCATACTATATATGAGTTTTGTAATGTAGGAGATTAAGCCATATTGTAGTCTGTTTGTCCTGATACTTAGTTGGGGAATGTTGTTTCCTAATTTTATCACACGTTGACTCCCAAGTGATTGTGACAAGAAATAGTGGTGATGGAAGGTGGTATTGAGGAGTTTTCTGGTCAGGTGCAGACAAACTTCCCTGAAATGGCTGAACCATTATGTTTTTGGGAATGTACAATTAATGTCTCTGCAACATTTGTGTTTATAAATGGTCTGTAAATCTCACCAAGGGAAGAAGAGGGGAAATGAGAGGTAAAAACTAAGTAAGAAAAAAAGAGCAAAGATTCAGTAAGTGGGAAATCTCAACATTAATCTTCCACATCGATTTCTATAGAAAAAAAAAACGAAAGAACTGCAGATGCTGGAAATCAGAAACAGTGAGAAAGGGTCACTGGACCTGAAACTTTAACTCCGATTTCTCTCCACAGATGCTGCCAGACTTGCTGAGATTTTCCAGTAATTTCTGTTTCAATTTCTATAGAATTCACTGGGTTCTTTGACAGAGAATGCCAGGATATCAGGAAGGAAAGAGCCCACTGGTTATATACCAGGGGTAACAACAGAGAAATTACACTGCTTTGCTTATTATGGGAGTTTAAAGAAATTCCAGCAACTTAACAAGTATTAGGTACCTAACTATTAAATGCAGGAGGAGGAATAAAACGTGACTGAAATCGTACCGATCATCCGTGCACAGGTGTCTTGCTGCAGTTGTCTGAAATACGGCCTCATCTGTTTGCGGACTGTTCTCAGGACCTCCTCCTGTAACTGGGCTGTCCTGCTCCATTCCTGCAGCTTCCTCTCATTGAAGTACGTGGCTGGGGGAGCTGGATCCCCATCGTTCCACAGCCACTCACTGAAAACTGACAGCCAACAGAGCAAGCATTTAATCTACCATGAGAGGAATGTGAGTGTTACACAAGAACACAGGACAGGAAGAAGGCCATTCAGCCCCTCCAACTCTCTCTGCCATTCAACTAAATCATGGCTGATCTTTTGACTCGATGCCATTTTCCTGCACTATCTTCATATCCTTTAATACCATCAATCTCAATTTTGAATGTATTCAATAAACTCAAGTTGCCTGACATTATTACCAGTGCCCGTAAACAGCAATGCATGCATAGAATACCTACAGCGTGGAAACAGGCCCTTCGGCCTAGCGTCCACCCAGACCCCTTCCCCTATTACTCTACATTTATTTCTGACTAATGCACCTAACCTACACATCCCTAAACACTATGGGCAATTTAGCACAGCCAATTCACCTATTCCGCACACCTGTGGATTGTGGGAGGAAACCGGAGCAAACCCACACAGACACAGCGAGAACGTGCAAACGCTACACAGACTGTCGCCCAAGGCTGGAATTGAACTTGGGTCCCTGGTGTTGTGAGGCAGCAGTGGTAACCACTGAGCCACTGTGCTGCCCTGATTCCATTAGCTTTCTTGATTATTTTCTCTAGGGAAAGGCAGGTTGGAACTTGAAGCTGCTCATGGTTATGTCACAGACCAGAGTTTTGGGGAGGGCGGTTGTGTGTGAGGGCGGGTGTGTGTGAGGGTGGGTGTGTGGGTTTTGGGGAACAGCAGAGGGGGGAGAGAGCAGGAAAGTGGGAGAGACAGCAAGGCAGGGGAGAATGGTGGGGTAGGTGGTAGAGTACAGCACAGAGTGAACCCTATTGACTTTGGTACATCGTGCATGTGTGATAACAGCAATCGGTTGAACAGCCTGTCAGGGTTGAGATACTGCACTTTAGGAACTAAACGCATCAAGGCAGGAGCACGGCAAGAGTCCCAAGATACTCACTGTGCTGGTACGATCCTGTGGCGATCCCAGTCGGTGAGCTGTGACTTACAGCAGTCAGTGCTGAGAGCTGGCAAAGGAGCTCCATTCCTGCCTCTGGCCACACACAGAGAGATGGATTAAACTCAGAAGTGAACCACACAGACTTTTTAAAAACAGTAAGGCCATTCAGCCCAAAGAGCCTCTCCCTCGCACATTCTCAAGTAGATGCAAATGCTACCTTTCTGCCTGCTTCCCAGATACTCCATTTTATTCTCTTCAGAAACACTGTTGTTTTGCATTGTAAAATATCGTGTCCCTTACAGGAGGAGAATTGAGAAGGCAAGTGTTCATCTATTGTTAAAAATCACGCAACACCAGGTTTCAGTCCAACAGGTTTAATTGGAAGCACATAGCTTTCAGAGCGCTGCTCCTTCATCAGGTGGTTGTCTAGTAGTGCTCTGAAAGCTAGTGCTTCCAATTAAACCTGTTGGACTATAATTTGGTGGTGTGTGATTTTTAACTTTGTCCACCCCAGTCCAACACTAGCCCCTCCACATCATTCATCTATTATGGTCCAGCTGTGGTTACTTGGGTCTCCAGATGTGGTTAATCATTAAAGAAGCAATGTGCTGTAGGCATTACCATTGGCTATATGATCCAATACTCATTTGTATGTGAACTTTAAATTCTTTTACACGTATTGGTGCAAGAGGAAATTAAAAGCAAATTGTGCAAGTGATTTTTGATTATTAAAGCAGCTTCCAGAATACTTGCAAATGTTTATTTCTTGTGTGTGTCTGTGTGGGTATGTGCGTGTACGTTTGTGTGTGTGTCTGTGAGTGCGCCTGTGTGTGTCTCTGTCTCTGTACCTGTGTGTGTGAGGCACCTTCTGCTAGTATCAGTGCATGTGGCTAAATACACTGGCAGAAAGTGGAAATAAAAATTGCCCCCCCCCCGACTCTACCCCCTCCGACCACTCCGGAAGTAGGGACATCAAGGGGTCAAAATGAACTTGCCCCAGCTCATTCAAAAACAAAGAAAACCAAAAGAAAATCAAATCCCCTTTGGTCCGTTCCCCATTGAATGCTCCTGGGCCGGGTTCAAAAAGGATTTCAAAATCCAGAGCAGAGTTCCTTTACTCATTTTAACTAAAGATAAAATCCTGGCATGGTGGCTCAGTGGTTAACACTGCTGCCTCAGCGCCAGAAACTGCAGGTTCAATTTCAATCTCTGGTGACTGTCTGTGTGGAGTTTTGAACATTCTTCCCGTATCTGCGTGGGTTTCTTCTGGGTGCTCTGGTTTCCTCCCACAGTCCAAAGATGTACAAATTAGGTGGACTGACCATGGCAAATGTGGTGTTAGAGGGTCGGTCTGGGTGGGATGCTCTTCAGAGGGTTGGTGGACTCAATGGGCCAAATGGCCTCCTTCCACACTGCGGGGATTCTATGATCAATCAAGCATACGTGGGACAGTACAGGATTTAAATAAAAGTCTTGTTTTGGGTCCAAAATCAATACAAAAGAAAAATAAAACAGCCCTTTTCAGGGCACAACACCGAGAACAAACACAAACTTAATGTGTCGTATGAAAGCTTTGCTACTAACTGTCCATCATGACCTAATGAAAACTCATCTCTTCTTCTCTCACTTCCTGACAATTGTGGCTCAGTGGGTGGCACTTTCCCTTCTGAGGCACAAGGTCATGGAGGCTTGACCTTTTTTTTTCATGAGATGTGGGTGCCATTGGCAAAGCTGGTATTTGGTGCCCACCCCTAATTACCCCTTGAGATGGAGGTGGTAAGCTGCAGACTATCTGGTATCTCCAAGCATTTCCATCTCCACGGCTTATCAGAGAAGTGAAGACATTTCTGTGGATCTGGAGTCACATGTAGGCCAGACCGGGTAAAGACAGCAGATTTCCCTCCCAAAAGGGCAGGAGTGAACCCCATGGGAATTTTACAACAATTGGTGATCAATTCAGCTACCACAGAAAGATTCGAACTCCTGCCCCAGAGCATTAACCTGGATTGCGAGTCTGTTAACATTACAACAGTGACGCCAGCTGCCCCCAGGGATGAAGCCACAATCCCAAGCCTTAAACAAAGGATTCAGGATGACACCCCAAAGCAGTACCATGAGTGTGGTGAGATTTGGATGAGATGTTAAACTGAGGCCCTGCCTGCCTTCTCAGATGGATGGATGGAGAAGATCCCACATCATTATTTCGACGAGCAGGCTAGTTCCATCTGCTGTCCCAGCCCAATATCTAACCCTCACCAACATAACTGGGAAGGGTTGACCTGTTTGTTATCTCACTTGTTTGTGGGAGCTTGCTCTGCACAAATGTCTCACGGCATTTCCTACACACTCATCCAAACAACTTCATTGGTTGTAAAGCACTTTGAGAATTCCTAAGGTGATATATAAATGCAAGTTCTTTATCCTTTACGTAAGACGTCGCGGTTTGAAGAGGTCTACATTACAGAACAGCCAAAAAAATTACAGCTCAGGGAAAGTCAGTGCTGAAAGGGTGACATTGGTAACGAGGAGAAAATTGTCCACTTTCTGTTTGGATTCTAGAAACTTCCTAGATACAAGTCAGGATAGTGTGTGACTTGGAGGGGAATTTGTAGGATGTAGCATGGTCCCATGACAAGGCCAGCAGAGACATGGCAAGATCACCATCATGAAAGGAGCAAGACCCCGTCCAAGCCACTCGCCTATGGCCTTGAGGGGAATGTTCAGGTGGATCCCAGTCCAAAGTTGGACATTAAATCTGGGCAAAACCATAAGTTGTCTCTGACTGAGAAACGACTTACTCAGGGAAAGCCTTCCAAAACAATCTCCTTGTCTGGTCCACTCAGTACTGGCTCTGACTGGATGATGCACAAAAAGTTTTGCACCTTCATCTTAAACCGTTGAAGTTCAGACACGAACCTGAGGCAGCCAATGGCACGAAGATATCGATACGGCCTCCCTCTTCCTGCGACAAGATGCAGCCACTCATATTTTCCCAGAATCCCCTCACCTCAGCCTCTGGAAGATTCTTTGAGCTGATTTTGCAGCCTGGAGACAGGGAGAAATGGGGAAGGGTTGAGAATATCACCTTCTGTCAGTGATGCTCCTGCAACACACCTCAGGATCCTGGAGGATTGGTAGACCTCAAGCCTATTCTACCTGTCGAGGAAACTCCCAGCAGAGGCCCCTGAAGGAAGGTGCCCAAGTCTTCAGTCACACAACACAGGCTACTCCCAGTCTGGAAAGGGCCAGGTGGGTAGATGGCTCATAGAGGCCACAATGGCTGGTCAGTGTCCATTTTAACAGACATTCATTAGAATATAAGAAATCAGAGTGGGAATAAGCCATTCAGCTTATCAAGCCTGTCCTTCTATTCAGTAAGATCATGGCTGAGCTGATTGTGGCCTTAGCTCCTCTCTCTTGTTGACCCGCTCCTGTAACCCTTGACCATAACATGTCAACCTAAAATTCACAGAAGGCAATTTCAAAGATCAACACAACCAGAGAAAAAAATTCATCAACATCTACTTAAATGGGGCTCACCTTGTTTTTAAACTGTGACCCCAGTGTAAATTCCCCCATGAGAGGAAACATTCCTCTCAGTATCTCCCTGGTTAGAGTCCCTCAGAACTTTACATGTTGACACAACATGATCTCTCATTCTTTCAAATTCTATTGAGTCCTGGTCCAAACTGCTCAACCTACCCTCATAGCACAATCCTTTCATCTCAGGGATCAGGTCAGTAAACGTTCTCTGAGTTGACCCCAATGCAAGTATGTTCCTCTTTAACCTTGTGTCTCTGAGTTGATCATAATGTCCTGATTGATGGCCTCTTGAGGCATTAGTATCCGATCACCAAGGTTCTACTTGCCTTGTACCAAGTCCATCTCCGTCGAGTCCCCCTCAGCGACAATCCCAATGCTTCTGGCTCTCCGACCCCTCAGCACTTTTTCCAGACGGTAGAGGAGGCTGTCTAGCGTCGTCCCAGAGTACTCATATAACAGGGGCAGCACACCAATCTTCACACAGTCCACAACCATCTGCTAGCAGGAACAAACCTCAATAATGAGAATAGCGCCTTCTTCCTCCATCCTTCCAAACTGTATCATGGATTTCCCCACTTTGGTGAGATTGAGTTGGAGGAGGGAATGGGGTGATATTTAGTATGTTCAAATGCCCTCCACCATTTTTAATAAAGGCACCTCAATCTTTTTGAATCAGAAGATCATAGGCACAAGCTCCCATCCAAGCAATGAGCACAGAATGGAGGCTGAAACTCCAGTATAGGTCTGGGCTATCAGAGGAGCTGTCTTTCAGTTAAATCAAGGCACTACCTCCCCTCTCAGATGGATTTAGGGCTGCGTGTCACAGTGAGAGTACTGCATCCAGTTCTGGTACCCACACTTCAGGAGAGGATGGACAGGTTTGTGACACAACACAGAGGAGATTGAACCAGAATGGTTCCAGCACTAAGGGGAATGGTGGGAAGGTTCCAGGAATGAGGGGCTTTTGCAATAGGTTCGGTTTGAAGAAGCTGGAGTTGTTCTCCTTGGAATGAAGGACAGTGAGAGAAGCTTTGATCAATGGAGTGAGATGAATGGCCAGTTTAGGTGAAGTTGACAAAGAAACACTGCTCCCTTGAGCTGATGGTACAAGGACTAGAGCACATGGGTGTCACAAGGCATGCAGATGGGAAGGTGAGAATGAAATGTTTTGCATTGTGATCAGTAACAACGTGGCAATCACTACCTGTGAGGGCAGGGCACATGGAGATGGTCAATGATTTCCAAAGAAAATCAGGTTGATACTGGCAGGAAATAAAATGGCAGGGATAGAGTGGAGAACGGAGCTGACTGGACTGCTCTATACAGAGCCAACACTGACCCAATCGGCTGAACGATCTCCTTCTGCATTTCTCTAACCCTTCCTCAGAGAGTAAGGAAGTTCTCTGCAGCATCCTGCCCAATATCTATTGTCCAAACACAGTTGCACCTTGTGAGATCCAGCTGGACACAAATTGGGCTTCACCAATTCTGCATTGCAACAGTAACTACATAGTCAGGAGCGGGGGGTGCTGGGAATGCACAGCAGGTCAGGCAGCATCCGAGGAGCAGGAGAATCAATGTTTCGGGCATGAGCCCTTCATCAGGCCTTTTCCAGCACCCTCCTCTCGACCCTGATCTCCCACATCTGTAGTCCTCACTGTCTCCAACAGTGACGACATATCAAAGGTAACTATCCTGGCTGTGATGTGCTTTTGTTTGTCCTGTGAGGTGATGGTGGTGGTGCTTTATAATTGTATTGAAAATACTTGTGTTTTGCTCTTCTCTCAGGCCTTCTGGATTGCCTGTGATCCTGACTCTCACTCAGCAACACCCCATCCAGGCTGGGCCTGAACATCACAGGAATTAGCTATCTTAAGACACCAATCAACAGATCCTTGTATTTCCATTCAGAACCTCCCCTCTCCTACCTCCATCCACCCTCCTCTAACCCCCACATGCCCTCGCCACTCCCAGCATGTTCCCCGGTTCCGGATAACCCTTACCTCCCAGGCTGGAATCCTGGATGATATGAGGATGACCCGTGGTTGGTCAGAGCTGTTCCCCGCTGGTCGTGCAGATTCAGTGTGAGGCAGTACAGGGTAGCTCCCTCCTCCAGCCAGGCTTTTCCTGTCATTAACCAAGAAATAACCGTCTTGACAACAAGCTCTCGGGCGGCCCGTGAGAGGAACGGTGTCTACGTTCTTTATAACACAGCTTGGGAAGATTCACCAGAACAATACCAGCTCAATGCCCATGGGAAGGTCTGACCCGAGCATGCCAGAGCTGGAGAAGTAGCATCCATGTAGGAGCCAACCAGCTTGAGAGGCCCAGGTGGAAGCTAAGCAGAAGGGGCATGTGACAACCCTCTGACTTCACACACTGCCTGCCCCAAAGGTGTCAGAGTGTGGGGATCTAGCATTGCACTGTTCATTATACAATAAAAGGTTCAGAAAAGACTTACAAGGACGTTGAAAGGTTTGAGCTATAGGGTGAGGCTGAATAGGTTGCTGTTTTCCCTGGAGCACGGATGCTGAGGGATGACCTTATAGAGGTTTATAAAATCATGAGGGGCATGGATAGAGTAAATAGACAAAGTCTTTTCCCTGGAGTGAAGATCCAGAGCTAGAGGGCATAGGTTTAGGGTGGGAGGGGAAAGGTATAAAAGGGACCTAAGGGGCAATGTTTTCACATAGAGGGTAGTGCGTGTATGGAATGAACAGCCAGAGAAAGTGGTGGAGGCTGGTATAGTTACAGCATTTAAAAGGCATCTGGGTGGTTATATGAATAGGAAGGGTTTGGAGGGATATGGGCCAGGTGCTGGCAGGTGGGACTAGATTGGTCAGGATATCTGGTCAGCATGGACAGGTTGGACATCTCTATGATTTCCGTGCTGTACATCTCTATGACTCTGTGTAAGAGCAGAAGCAGGCCATTTGGCCTATTGAGTCTGCTCCGCCATTCAATAACACCATGGCTGATCTGATCATCCCTGACTCCAGTTTTCCCCATAACCCTTGATTCCCTTTCTGCTTAAAAAATCTGCCTCTCTCAGCCTTGAATATACTTACTGACCCAGCCTCTACAAGCTTCTGTTGTTATGAATTCCATATATTCACAACTCACTGAAAGAAGAAATTCTTCCTTATCTTTGCCTTAAATGTGCAACAGCTTGTTCTGAGATTGTGCCCTCAGGACCTAGACTTTCCCACAAGGGGAAGGAATCTCTCGTGTCTACCCTTTCCAACTACCTAAGAACCTGTGTTTCCTATGAAATCCCTAAGGATGTGTTCCAATAAGGTCCTCTTCCATTGTGTGTTACTCTGATGAGTTCATGCCCAACCTACACAATCTCTCCTCAGAAGGCAGTCCCACCATACCTGGGATCAGCCCAGTGAATTTTCTCTAGACTGCCTCCAGTGGCTATATATCTCCCCTTAGGTAAGAGGAACAAAGCTGTTCATGGTATTCCACCTGTGATCTGACTAATACCTACTACAGATGTAGCAAGACCTGTCTTTTTATATAACATTCCTTTTGAAGTAAAGGCCGACATTCCATTTGCCTTCCCTATTACCCTCTGAACTTGGATGCTAGCTTTTTGTGATTCATGGATGAGGACTCCCAAATCACTCTGTTTCATAGCTTTCTGCAGTCTAGTTAAATAATATTCAGCTCCTCTCTTCTTCCAGCCTCACATTTCCCCACATTATAGTTCATCTGCCTACAACACCGGAGTGGAAGAAAGTCATCCACCGTCTCAAGAGACGTTTTTTATTCATTCACAGAATGAGAGAGTCACTGGCCAGCCCAGCATTGATTGGCCATCTCTAAATGTCCAGGGGGCTGTTAAGAATGAACCTGGCATTGCTGTGGGTCTGGAGTCACATGTAGGCCAGACAAGGTAAATGAATTGTACCAGCCTCCACCATTTCCTCTGGCAGCTCATTCCATACATATACCACCCTCTGTGAAAAAGTTGCCCCTTGGGTCTCTTTTATATCTTTTCCCTCTCACCTTAAAACCTACGCCCTCTAATTTTGGACTCTCCCATCCCAGGGGAAAAGACCCGAGCAATGCCCCTTATAATTTTATAATTCTCCAACATTCCAAGGAAAATAGCTCCAGTCTATTCAGCCTCTCCCTATAGCTCAAACCCTCCAAACCTGGCAACATCCTTGTAAATCAAAACAGCATCTAGATGTGTATATGAATAGGAAGGGTTTAGAGGGGTATGGGCCAAATGCGACTAGATTTATATGGGATATTTGGTTGGCATGGACAAGTTGGACTAAGGGGCTTGTAGGAGGAAACCAGGGCACCTGGAGGAACCCCTTGCAGACACGGTGAGTCATTCGCCCGAGGGTGGAATCGAACCCAGGTCCCTGGTGCTGTGAGGCAGCAGTGCTAATCACTGAGCCACCATGTGTCCCATGGAAACACATGTGGACCTTCACAGAGACACGTGGAGACACATGCAAGGACTCATACCTGGTCACAGACACATAAATACACACATGGGCACATATGCATGGACACACGCAAACACGGCCAGACTGTATCCGCAGCAATGCAGCCAGACTCTTGGGAGTGACACACCCCGTTAGACTTCACACATACACTGCTTAGCCAGTCAGTCTCCTCTGGGCTTCTTCACCAACCTGTAACACAGCACTCGGAGAGATCCCAGCAACTTCCTTTTCTCCACTTCCGGACTCCACAAACCTGGCGATCGGATCTCCTCCCTCAGGAGTTGGGAAAGAGTCACATTCATCTGGAGGGTTTTATCCTAGAATAAAATTAAACAGAGGGGGAACGTTGTCTGTGGGTTCAAAAATGCCACGCATGCAGACCGTGAACATGTTGCTCCTGCACCGTTCCATACCCTGAATGAACTGTGTATTCCCTCTTTAAAGCTCCTCGGTGTTACTGGCAGCTGCAATAATGTGGAGCTGAGGTGAGGGCGCCCCAACACTGCCTGGGATCTTCTATCCCGATGATGAGAATTCCATTTTCCACTCAACCAAGGGGGTCGGGACCTCAATAACTCTTCTGAAGGTTTAAGGCAGAGAATCAGCGAGTGATAAAGTGCCGTAACAGCAACAACAACATTGCATTTATAAAGCACCTTTACCGCAATTAAACACCCCAAAAGGTGCATCAATAGAAATCGCCATCGAACAGAAATTTGGCCAAGACATATTTGTTACGTCTATTCTTTCACCAGATGTGGGTGGACCAGCATTTGTTGCCCGTCACTAATTGGCGTTTAACTCACCTGCTGGCCAGGCCATTTCCGAGGGCGGTGAAGTCAACTAGATTGCTGTGGGTCTGGAGTCACATGTAGGCCAGTCTGGCTAAGGACGGCAGATTTCCTTCCCTGAAGGGCACGAGTGAGCCGGATGGTGATCGTGCCAGAGTCACCATCACCGAGTTTGACTTTTAATTAATTGAATTTAAATTCCAGCAGCTGCTATGGTGGAAATTTTGGAGTGAGTCAAGAATATCACTCTAAAGGCCTTCTTGCATGTTCTCTCCTGCTCCTCAGGTGCTGTCAGAGCCTCCCATCCTGGTCCCCTCACCCTCCTCTAGTGTGGTATGCCCTGTCTTGTTCACCCACCATCAGTCACCCTTCACATTGCTGCAAATGGAGGAACGGGAAAATCAGAGACATTGACCGAGGACAGGAGAGGATGAGGTGCCTCAGTTTTACTCACTCTTCTGCCCAGCCAGTCTGTCCTGGATTAACCTCCTCAGAAGCCTTTCGTTCCACTCGTCCTCACTGCCCTCCAGCTTCTTCTTGGGCTCTTCCAGGACCCCGTACATCTCAGCGGTCTCTGTCGGGGTGAGGTAGTCCAGGCTGCAGGCACACGCCACGTAATGGCGTTTCCATGCCCCATATTCGTGGTCAGGGGGTGTGTACGGCAGGAACCAGCCTCGTTTCACACATTTGGGCATCCAGAGGCAATCCTGACAAAACACAACAGGGAGGCGCACGTTTTCCATTACAACACCAGCATTTGTTGTCCTACGCAGCAAAACATAGAAACATTGAATATAGGAGTGGGAGTAGGCCATTCCACCCCTCAAGCCTGCTTCACCATTCAATAAGATCATGGCTGATCATCAAGCTCGATACTGTCATCTTGCCTCCCACCTTTGAGTAAAGAAATCTTTTCCTCAATTCATTCCTAAATGGTTTACCGTGTATCCTGAGATTGAGCCTCTGGTTCTAGACTCCACAACCAGGGAAAACACATTTCTGCATCTAGTCTGTCCAGCCCTTTTATAATTTTATACGTTTTAATCAGATCCCCCCTAACCCTCCAAACCCATGAACATAAACACAGTCAAACCAATCTCTTCGTGTCTAACAGTCCTGCCATCACCTCCTCTATAACAAGTAAATGCTTTCTTAGGTAGGAGAAACCAAAACTGCACATGATGCTCCAGGTATAGTCTCACTAAGATCCGGTATAATTGCAGCGAGACATCTCTACTTCTGAACTCACATCCTCTTGCAATGAAGGTCAATACTGTATATCATTTGCCGTCCTGATTACTTGATGCCCCTACTTGTTTAATATCAATGACTGATGTAAAAGGATACCCAGATTCCCTTTGAACATCTACACTTCCCAATATATCACCGCTTAAATTATACCCTTCTTTCCTATTTTTCACATCAAAGTGCATAACTTCACATTTATCCACATTCCATAGAGTTATACAGCACGGAATCAGGCCCTTCATCCATGCCAACCAGATATCCTAATCTTATCTAGTCCCATTTGCCAGCACTTGGCCCATATCCCTCTAAATCCTTCCTATTCATATACCCATTCAGACGCCTTTTAAATGTAATTGTACCAGCTTCCACCACTTTCTCTGGCAGCTCATTCCATCCACTCACCACCCCTCTGTGTGAAAATGTTGCCCCTTGGGTTCATGTTATATCCTTCCCCTCTCAACTTAAACCTATGCCCCCGGGAAAAAGACCTTGGCTATTTACCCTATCCGTGTCCCTCATGATTTTATAAACCTCTGATGCACCAGGGAAAACAGCTCCAGCCTGTTTAGCCTCTCCCTGTAGCTCAAACCTTCCAACCCCGGCGACATCCTTGTAAATCTAAAAGGCATCTCCACCTGACAAAAGAGCAGCGTTTCGAAAGTTTGTGATTTCAAATAAACCTGTTGGACTATAACCTGATGTCATGGGACTTCTGACCAACTTTAGGAAGGCATTCAAAGATTCACAATTTAACCCAGGAAGGATAGTTTGGGAAGAGGCAAGTTGTGGAAGTTAAAATGTCAGGAACTTCCTCTATCTTTTATCACATTATACCACTAAGAATTGGTCCAATTTCCAAGCTGAGTTAGGAAGGCATTCAACCAAGTGAGAAAAGCATGTGTAATTATCTTGGCCATCTCCTTGTCCAGGCTCACAGTGTTATGGACCAGATCAAACCCCCTCAACAAATATTAAAAGGACAGCCTGGACCCTAACTTTCTCTTATTTTAAAGGCTAGCACCAGGTACTGTGTTCCAGATGCACTTTGGTCAAACTACCAGGCTTGAAGCAAAACACACTTTATTCATACACGATAGGTAAAATATCACAAAAGAACTCGAATGGAAAACTAAACAGAATAATAAATTATTTAACTACTAAACAGTAATTGTTCCAATATATAGAAACATCCCATCAACACACCCTTGGCAAAGGCAAGTTCAGTAAATTTGATTGTCTCACATGCAACTCTAGTCCAGGAGGCAAAACATCAAGAGAAAACTCAGAGAGGGTAGCAGGGAGAGATGTACTGCAGCTTCAAGACCCCAGTAACTGCTACTGCAAAACTGAAAGTAAAACTCTTGGTTCTGTGGGAGCTTAACCCCCCCACCCCCACTTCACCACAATTTGTGCTGCTTCTGTTGTTCCAAATTTAGCAAAATATCCCAAGGCCTCACAAGCTGTTTACTTCGTGGGTTTTGAATCAGACTGCTTGTCACCCTCTGTCTCAACCTTTCTTAATGAAAAAATCCAGGATCAAATGCATCTCTTAAAGCCATATCCCAATGTTAGTGAGGAGATTGGAGACTCTGGGCTTATAACAGAATGGATTCTGCAGAGCACCTAATGACCTCTCCAGCAGATTCACTGCCCCACCTCTGCCTCTCCCTGGACATCCATGACTATAGGATGTTGTCCAAAACCAGTTTTAAATGGTCCCATCAATGGCCCACTCCCCAACACCCAGCCTTTCTTGTGATACCAAAGAGCTTCATGAGGAGTGAAAGTAATAGCTGGGGGAATTCCCCATTGGAAAGAGACAATGGGCTGAAGGGTCTCGTGTGATAGTGTCCCCATTAAGGTTCCCTCCGTGATGTTCAACAAAAGGAATTTTCATTCACTCAGAGATATGGCATTATTAAGAAGGTGAAGGGAGCCGGAGTTTCATTTGGCTGACCTTCCCAATAAGCTTCAGTATGTGGTGGTCTCTAACTTGGGGACTGACAACATCCAATCTCCTACGTATTGATGACCATCCGAAGCCTCACACCAGATTCCATGGGAGTGCAGTCATTGGGAAAGTGCGAGAATGGAATTGCTGACCTGCTCTGACAGAAACCTCCAGTGCCAGTTAATCTGGGAGACGGAGCACAGCTCTCTGGGATTCAGGAATGAGAAGATGTAAAGCGACAGGAACCGTGGCAGAACGGTGGTGAAATCAAGGCTGGTCACTGGGATAGTCTCGGCAAACCATTTCTGGATGAATCTGTGTGGACATAAGAACCCCATTACCCCTCGATATATTTTCCAATCAACCTGTTCAGAGATATTACTCTGCCCCTCTAGAACATGAATATATGTCTCCTGGTCCAGAGCTAGAGATACTACCACAACACCCAGCTCCTCCATTCTTCCTGCTACTGGACTTGTTTTTTAATCAACCTGTTCAGATCCATGAGGTGTGCTGGGGATTTGAACTTGGACCTTCTGGTTTGGAGGTAGCAACATTGTTACAACAAATATTGAATTCAAATTCCTTCAATAGATTAGATTAGATTAGATTAGATTCCCTACAGTGTGAAACAGGCCCTTCAGTCCAACAAGTCCACACCGACCCTCCGAAGAGCAACCCACCCAGACCCATTCCCCTACATTTACACTCAATAATCAGAAACCGTCTTTATGTTGTAACAGTAAGGACAAGAGAAAGCCATTCCTGTAGAGACTGCCCCATCATTTGATTACATCACTATTTGTCTGTATCTTACCTTCACTCAGCTGCCTTGTTTCCCTATCCCTAACAATTTTATCCAATAAAAATCCATCAGTCTCAGTCTTGAGAGCTCTAATTGACACCCAGCATCCAGTAGCTTGGTAATGCCAGGTTCATCTGGGTGAAGAAATGTTCCTTTCATGAGCCCTTAGCAATTGGTTCTCTCACCATAACATCATCGCTGCTTCCCCAAATTCCCTCCACTGGAGGAAAGGTTTTTACTGTGGGGTTTACCCTGTGGGGTGTTTCCATTATTCTGTACACTTCAATTGATCTCCCCCTCAGTCTGATGGACGTTGGGCTCAGAGGTGATGTTCTGGGTTATATATTTCTCGTCAGACATTGACTACCTGTCTTTTGTCACGTTTTGTCTTTTGTTATCCAGGACTTTAGGTTCAAGACAAACTGGTCAAAGAGAAACTGAGGTCAAGAACTATGTTCAGGCTTAGACCTCTCTATCTCTTTGTTTATTACATACCAACCATGGCAATACACTGATATTCAGGGATACAGGAGGCTCTATACTTACTGCTTCAGTATAGAAACATTGCACAATAGATGCTGCCTAAAGCTAGTCAGTGATTCTCTCATGTGATTCTCTCTTTGTGTCTTTAACATTCACACAGCTAGACTTTTAAGCCCTGGCTCAGTTGGCATCTATTTCTCCTTTCCTTAACTCCACCAACACTATGCTATTTAGGCCCAGTAAGGAGCAACTCTGTGACATCATCACAATGTTGCTCCAGGATGCTAAAGAATTTATACAAGAATTTGCACCAAAAGGTGAACGGGCTGAGATTTTACCAGTTATCTCTGGAGTTTTTAATATGATCATTTTCCTTAGTAGCTTAAAGTGGACGATCGGTGATCATAGGTGGTTTTCTGGTGCTGGTCGTTAATATCTCTATCTCTGGGCAAGGAACTCTGGGTTTGACAATGGACAATAGGTGCAGGAGTAGGCCATTCAGCCCTTCGAGCCAGCACCATCATTTGTTATGATCATGGCTGCTCATCCACAATCAGTATCCTTTTCCTGCCTTATCCCCTTCCTGCCTTATCCCTATAACCCTTGGTTCCACTATCTCTAAGAGCTCTATCCATCTCTTTCTTTATTTGAGACCAAGACTTGATGGCCACAGTTCATAATGTGACCAAACTGGTTGATTCTTAGCCTCTAAATTGCTCTAGTATGCCTGATCATAGAATCCCTACAGTGTAGATGGAGGCCATTCGGCCCTTCAAGTCTACAACCACCTTCCAAAGTGGATCACCCCCTCCCCCACACCCATCCACCCACATTTCCCATGGCTAACCCACCTAGCCTGCACATGATTGGACACAATGGGCAATTTAACACGGCCAATCCACTTAACCGGCACATCTTTGGACAATGGGAGGGAACTGGAGCACCCAGAGGAAACCCATGTGGACACGAGGAAAACATTCAAACACCACACACAATTGCCCAAGGCTGGAATCAAACCCAGGTCCCTGGCACTATGAGGCAGGAGTGCTAACCACTGAGCCACCATGGTAACATTCAGTAAGTGCATGAGAGTTTCCTATTTGGCCACAATTGATGCAGAGTGATGACCTCATAAACTGTAGCCTCAGGCAACATTTTGTCATGAAAAATACTACTACAGAAACAGACACAAGCATCTGCCTCTAGGTGTGACCTTCGTACTGAGTTTGAGCAGGTTGTTCTGGGTTGTGGGAGGAACAGTTTGGATCGGCTGAACGTTCTATTGCCTTCTGTCATGGTCCAGACCAAATCTCTCAATATTTTTGAAGAAGGAAGCCTAGGCCCTAACTTTTTTTCATTTTAAAGGCAAGTGTAAAGTGCTGTGTTCCAGATGCAACGTGACTGACCAAAACACATTCATTTAAACATTGCAGTTAAAATACAAACAAAAGAAGGAGGAATTTAGAAAACTTAACTATTGGAAATCTTAACTGAATAATAGATACAGTCCCTATTAGATTAGATTCCCTACAGTGTGAAAACAGGCCCTTCGGCCCAACAAGTCCACACCAACCCTCCAAAGAGTAACCCACCCAGACCCATTTCCCCCTGAGTAATGCATCTAACACTAAGGGCAATTTAATGTGACCAGTTCACCTGACCTGCACATCTTTGGACTGCGGGAGAAAACCAGAGCACCTGGAGGAAACCCATGCGGGGAACATTCACAGACAGTTGCCTGAGGCAGGAATTGAACCCGAGTCCGTGGCACTGTGAGGCAGCAGTGCTAACCACTGAGCCACCATTAATTACTAACTAACTGTTCCAATATTGTAACATCCCATAAACGCACCCCTTGGCAAAAAAGGCAAATTCAGACACAGATTCTCAGATGCAGTTCCCGAATCTAGGAGGAAAAATCATCAAGAGAAGAGTCAGAGGCAGTAGCAGCTAGAAGACATTCATTGAAGATTCCAACTCTTTTGAGGCCCCAACAGCTTCTGCTTAAAACTAAACCTAAAAACTAAAAAAAAAGCCTGGTCTGTGAGAGCTGGCCACACCCGGGCTGCTTCCATCGTTCTGACTTTAAAATAAACGCCAAGACCTCACAAAACTTGGTCACCTCCTTATAGGAAGGATGTGGAAGCTTTAGAGAGAGTGCAAAGGAGATTTACCAGGATGCCTCTTGGACTGGAGGGCATGTCTAATGAAGAAAGGCTGAGGGAGCTAGGGCTTTTCTCATTGGAGCGAAGAAGGCTGAGCGGTGACTTGGTAGAGATGTACAAGATGATGAGAGGCATAGATGGAGTGGAGAGCCAGGGTGGAAATGCCTGTCATGAGAGGAGCATAATTTTAAGGTGATTGATGGAAGGTTGAGAGGAGGTGTCAGAGGTAGGTTCTTTACACATAGAGCGGTGGGTGCATGGAATGCACTGCCAGCAGTGGTAGTAGAGTCAGATACATTAGGGATATTTAAACAACTCTTGGATAGGCAAATGGATATTAGGTTAATCTGATCTTAGAGTAGGATAAAAGGTTGGCTCAACATGGACACCAAAGGGCCTGTACTGTACTGTACTATTCTGTGTTCTATGTTCAGAAATCGTTTACTTTCTTAGAGACAGCTCAGCAACTTTATCTGGCAATGTCTCCTCAAAAAAGAAACTAGGACAAAATAACCTTTTAAAGTGACAACATCGTCATATTTCCCTTTCCACATACTCTCATGGGGCACCTTACCACCCTGGGATGAGCTTGGACAGTACACTGGAGCAGTAATGAATCTGTCAAATGGGACCATTTCAGGCTAGGCTGCATCTCCCACACCTGCTTCAGGAACACATAGGAACATAACACAGCACGGAAACAAAATATGCAAAACAGAAACAATGTTAAAAACAGCGTGAACTACTATTAAGTTGTCAGGTTGGGTTTTGATCACACTTACCTGAGCAGCGATTTACTGCAGCGCATTAGGAGACTCTGTATAAACCGTTTCCTCTGTTTGTCGGTCCACAGGTCAAACCAATGACTTACCAGAGCCACTCTCTCATCAAAGAGCTGTAAGAGGAGAAGATTCACTGCGTTATTGCTATGGGGACTTAACATTAAATTGTGTAATGAGAGGAGCAACACCATCAGAGGCAGAGGAGGGTGTAATGGGTAGTGAGACCTGCAGGAGGAGCTCTTGTGTCAAATACCAATTTGGCAAGCCAACAAAATTACAGTCACTGCAAACATCTACAGGCAGCAGCACAAATCTTTTGAGTATTTACAATTGTTTTTAGAAACAGCAAAAGAACATTCTACCAAATGTCACATCACCAGATAACATGATCGAACCCATTGAAGTAAATGGAGGACTCTGCACAACCCCATTGGATGTTCCTCAGTTGAACTGAAGGCTGAGCCACAGAGTTTATACCACATCCACAAGCACCGTTAGTACAGGCTTCAGTACACCCAGCACATACCAGCTAGTAGGTAGCTGGAAGGTGATAACTTCAACATTGCAGCACTCACTCAATATTGACCCTCGACAGTGCTGCACTCCCTCAGTACTGATCCTCTGACAGTACGCCACCCCTCAGTACTGATCCTTGGACAGTGCAGCACTCCCTCAATACTGGCCTTCCAACAGTGCGGCACTCCCTCAGTACTGACACTTAGACAGTGCTGCACGCTCTCAATACTGACCCTCTGACAGTGTGGCACTCCCTCAGTACTAATCCTTGGACAGTGCAGCACTCCCTCAGTACTGATCCTCTGACAGTGCGGCACCCCTCAGTACTGATCCTTGGAAAGTGCAGCACTCTCTCAGTACTGGCCTTCCAATAGTGCAGCACTCCCTCAGTACTGACCGTCCGATAGTGCAGCACTCCCTCAGTACTGATCCTCTGACAATGCGGCACCCCTCAGTACTGATCCTTGGAAAGTGCAACACTCTCTCAGTACTGGCCTTCCAACAGTGCAGCACTCCCTCAGTGCTGACCGTCCGAAAGTGCTGCACTCCCTCAGTACTGACCCTCCAACAGTGCAGCACTCCTTCAATACTGACCCCCTGACAGTGCGGCACTCCCTCAATACTGACCATGTGGCAGTGCAGCACTCCCTCAATACTGACCTTCCGACAGTGCAGCACTCCCCCAGTACTGATCCTTGGACAATACAGCATCCCTTCAGCACTGACACTTGGACAAGGTAATATTCCCTCAGAGTGCTTCAGTGTTGCTTCTGATGCAGTCTTCTCTACACTGGGGAGACAGGTCGCCTACTTACAGAGCACTTCAGAGAACATCTCCAGGACACCCGCACCAACCAACCTTATCGCCCCATGGCCGAACACTTCAACTTCCTCTCCCACTCCGTTGAGGACATGCAAGTCCTGGGCCTCCTCCATTGCCACTCCCTAACCACCCGACACCTGGAGGAAGAACGTATCATCTTCCGCCTTGGGACCCTCCAAACTTACAGCATCAGTTTGGATTTCACCAGTTTCCTCATTTCCCCTCTCCCCACCTTATCCAAGTTCTAACCTTCCAACTCGGTATCACACTCATGACCTGTCCTACCTGTCCATCTTCCTTCCCACCTATCCAATCCACCCTCCTCTCTGACCTATCACCATCGCCCCCTCCTCAATCTACCTATTGCACTCTCAGCTACCTTTCCCCCCGCCCCACACCCTTGCCATTTAGCTCGCCACCCCCGGGCTCATTAATGAAGGGATTACGCCCAAAATGTCGATTCTCCTGCTTCTCAGATGCTGCCTGACCTGCTGTGCTTTTCCAGCACCACATTCTCGACTCTGATCTCCAGCGTCTGCAGTCCTCACTTTCTCCTCAGTACTGGCCCTCCGACAGTGTGGAGCTCCCTCAGCACTATACATGGTGCAGAAAAATAAGAAGAAATGAAGCACCAAAGTGCATCAATGTTCAAGAAAGGTTTGGTTGAAAATATGAAACAACAAAATCAAAAGCCAGAGAAGAGTTGGCGGGGGTGGGGGTGGGGGGTGGGTCTGAGGTGTGGGAAATCATGGAGAAAGTACGAAGTAAAAGGGTATAAGGTCATCACTGGTGTTGTTAAAACAAATTCGTTCATAAACCAAAGACTGAGTAATACCATTCTATTTGCTGCCCCTCACTACTATCTGTAATTCACCTGCTGATTGGCGGCTTTATGGATCACTGGCGTCCATGTGCTGAATCTGGTTGGCTGGATAATGGCATCCGGTTTTGAACTGGAGCCTCTGACCAAAGCCTCTGACCGCCCGAGGGGTTCAATCTCCCGCCATTGGCTCCCATGTGGCATGGGTCTAAGGCTGGTCAGCATAGCTGCCATGGCACTGGGCACCTTCTGAAACATCAACCATGCACAGGAATTGTTGGCCTGTGGAAAAAATGTCACAAACACTTTCAAGAAAGGATATCAACAGGAAGGTTTCTGCTGCCACTGTCTGACTTTTCCTCCATTGTGACTTCAGTCAGTCTGAATTAGTACCCTAGAGATAATAAAACTAAGAAGGAAGTTTACCCTCTGGGAGGGTAAAGGCAGCTGATACACAAGAACACCACCAGCTGCAAGTTCCCTTCCAAGCCATATGCATAGACACTTACAGCACAGAAGGAGGCCACTTGTTCCATTGTTTTCACACTGGCAAACAAACATCTGATCACACCATTCCTATTTGGAACCTAATCACTGTTCCTTCACTGTCACCGGGTCAATATCCTGGAATTCTCTCCCTAATAACACCATGGGTGCCCTTACACCCCAAGGACTGCAATTGATCAAGACATCAGATCACCACCATCTTCTCCAGGGCAATTACTGATGAGCAATAAATGCTGGCTTTGATAGTGATGTCCACATTGCATCAATTAACAATAAAAAGGTTAAGGTGAACAATGAGGTTGGTGGAGAGGAACAATTCCTCTGGTTATGGCAGGGAATTCCAGAACAAAGATCCTTCATTGTAGGCAGGTCCAGATGACCAAGTCGCATAGGATCCATGGCACATTGGCAAATTGGATACAAAATTGGCTTGGTTATAGGAGACAGAGGATCATTGTTGAGGGGTGTGTTTTAAATGGACCAGTGGTGTTCTGCAAGGATTGGAGTTGGGACCTCTGCAGTTTGTAAGGTATATAGATGACATTTGAAAATCTAGATGGTGTGAGCAATATGCTTGCAGATGACATGGACATTAGTGGAGTTGTGGATAGTGAGAAAGGTTGTCAAAAGATACAGCAGGATTTCGATCATTTGGAAAGTTGGGGGAAGAAATGGCAGATGGAGTTTAATCTGGTGAAATGTGGCGTGATGCATTTTGGGAGGTCAAATGAAAGAGGAAATAATACACTCAATGGCAGGACGTTTGGGGACATTAATATACAGAGGGATCTTGAGGAACAAGGCCATATCATTTGTAAGTGGCAATACAAGAGAATAAAGTGGTAAACATACAGCATGCTTGCCTTCACTGGCCAGAGCATTCTGTATTAAAAGTGAGCAAGCCATGTTGCAGCTTTATAAGACTTTAGATTAGATTTCGCTACAGTGTGGAAACAGGCTCTTCAGCCCAACAATTCTACACTGACCCTCCAAAGAGTAACCCACCCAGGCCCATTTCCCTCTGTCTAATGCACCCAACACTATGGGCAATTCACCTGACCTGCACATCTTTGGACTGTGGGAGGAAACCCACACAGACACAGGGAGAATGTGAAAACTCCACACAATCAGTCACCCAAGGCTGGAATCAAACCTGGGACCCTGGTGCTGTGAGGCAGCAGTGCTAACCACTGAGCCATCGAGCCACATTAGGAGTATTGTTTGCAGATGTGGTCACCACAATATAGGATGGATGAAGAAGCTTCAGACAGGGTACAGAAGAGGTTTACCAGGATGTTGCCTGGATTGGAGTGTGTATTAGCTGTAAGAAGAGGTTGGACTAACTTGGATTGTTTGCATTAGAGCGTCAGAGGCTGCGGAGCAACTTGAGAGAAATATCTAAAATTATGGTAGGCATGGATAGGGTGGTCAGTCAGAGCCTTTATCCCAGGGTGGAAATGTCAAATAGTAGAGGGCATAGGTCTAAAACAAAACGGGGAAAGTTTAAGGGAGACGTGCGAGGCAAGTTTTTTTTACACAGAGGATGTTAGGTGGCTGGAATGCACTGCCAGGGGAGTGGTAGAAGCAGGTATGATAGCAACGTTTAAGACGCATTGAGACAGACACATGAACAGGCAGGGAATAGAAGGATTCAGACAATGTGCAGACAGATGGGATTTGTTTGGAATAGCATCATAGTTGGCACAGCCATGATGGGCCGAAGGGCCTCTTCCTGTGCTGAATGGTTTTATGTTCTAAAGAGACTGACCTTTAAAATGCTGTTTTAAAGGCTGTTTTAGGGAATGATCCCAGAATGCAGTCCAACAAACGGTGTTGAGTACAGTTTGGAGCTCTCTCCACTGAGAAGCATTTAAGGCTGGGAGGCCAGTTGAATATGTTAAAACCAGATTGTTAGGGTTCCATTTGGCAAGGATATTTAGAGATTGTATAGAATGGTGAAAAAGGGGCCGAATTACCTACTCCCTCCTAATGCTTATGTTTCTTTACACAGGGTAGTCCTGTTTGCTGCAGTTCAAATGCGGGGCAGCCCAGAACATTCTGTGTGCAATCCCAAAGCTTGGTGAGTGACCCAGTGATTCGGAATTTTTCAGTGCGTCCGGAGATTGGATTAGGGCCGTAACGTTAGGGGCATGGCATGGATATAGGATTGGCTAACTGGCAGAGAGTGGGGATGAGGGGGTCTTTTTCAGGATGGCAGCCGGTGACGAGCAGGGTTACACAGGGGTCAGTGTTGAACCGCAACCATTCACATTATACATCAATGATCTAGATGGAAGGAACTGAGGGTGCTGTTGTTTCATTTGTAGGTGACACAAAGCTAGGTGGAGGGGCAGGTAGAGTTGAGGAAGTGGGGAAGCTGCAGAAGGACTTGAACAGGCCAGAAGAGTGGGCAAAGAAGTGGCAGATGGAATACAGTGTGGGAAATTGGGAGGTTATGCACTCTGTAGGAAGAATAGAGGCATAGATTATTTTCTAAACAAGCAAAGCCTTCAGAAATCTGAAGCTCAAAGGGACTTGGGAGTCTGAGTTCAGGATTCTCTTAACATACAGGTTCAGTTGGCAGTTAGGAAGGCAAATGCAACGTTAACATTCATTTCAAGAGAGCTAGAATACAAGAATAGGGATGTATTGCTGAGGCTGTATAAGGCTTTGGTCAGAGCACATTTTAAATATTGTGAGCAGTTTTGAGCCACACATCTAAAGGATGTGCTGGCATGGGAGGGGGTCTAGAGGAGGTTTACAAAAATGATCCCAGGGATGAAGGGCTCGTTATATCAGGAGTGGTTGAGGACTGTGGGTCTGTATTCGATGGAATTTTGAAGGATGAGGAGGGATCTGATTGAAACTTACAGAATACTGAGAGGCCTGGATATAGGATTGGAGAATACTGGATTAGTGGTGCTGGAAGAGCACAGCAGTTCAGGCAGCATCCAACGAGCAGCGAAATCGACGTTTCGGGCAAAAGCCCTTCATCAGGAATAAAGGCAGTGAGCCTGAAGCATGGAGAGATAAGCTAGAGGAGGGTGAGGGTGGGGAGAGAGTAGCATAGAGTACAATCCAGTATTTGCTTTCCAGCATCTGCAGTCATTGTTTTTTACCTATAGGATTGGAGAAGATGTTTCCACTAATAGGAGAGACTCAGACCCAAGGGCACAGCCTCAGAGTGAAGGGATGACCCTTTAGAACTGAGATGAAGAAGAATTTCTTCAGATAGAGAGTACTGAATCTGTGGAATTTATTGCCACAGAAGGCTGTGGAGGCCAAGTCATTGAGTGTATTTAAGACAAAGAGAGACAGGTTCTTGATTAGTAAGAAAGTCAAAGATTACAAGAAGGCAGGAAAATGGGGTCGAGAAGCATCTCAGTCGTGATCAAATGGTGGAGCAGACTTGATGGGCCAAATGGCCTAATTTTGCTCCTATATCTTATGGTCACATGTCACATCTGATATGAGAGGCATTTCAGTAACTTGCCTATAATTGTCCCTTTAATGATCATAAAGTTAAAAGAGGAAACAAACCTTTATCACATCAATTACCACAAATTAAGCAGCAAATCTCTCCAGCGCCTTCACTTTCTGCTTGTTTCTGATTGAAGTTCACTCACTTATGACACAAACTGGAAAATAAATGAGAACAGGGATTTGTTTTACACCCACTCACTGTGGGGAAATTCTTTTCAATTCATCATATCACACCAAGCAATGAGAAGCTCCCTGAAGAAACCCAGGTCCTCTGCTGAGAGTTTGAGCCATTATTGCTGATTTCTTACCCTTTCAGCAGTCGCTCCTCCACAGGTGAGTCTCTCTGTATGCACGACATGTCACCAAGGCAACCAAACACACACAAAACTCAATGCAGCAGGTGATTTTCTTGGCAAACTCTCACAATTGCGTCCCTGGAGTATTGGATCACTGTCTCGTTACAGCTAATTCTCTACTCAACATTCAGGGAGGAAGAGAGAAACTGGGTTCCGAAGGAGAGTCATAGTCAACTTTAAATACTCACTTTTGTTCCTCTTTCCTGCCAGACCTGCTGATGTTTCCAGCACTTTCTGATTTGACCAGTGAAAGGTAAGTTGGTTTCTGTGGTGCTGGAAAAGCACAGCAGGTCAGGCAGCATCTGAGAAGCAGGAAAATCGACGTTACAGGCAAAACCCCTTGATCAGGAATGAGGCTGGGAGCCTGGGGTGGAGAGATAAATGGGAGGGGAGTGGGGCAGGGGTGGGTTAGCTGAGAGTGCTATAGGTGGATGAAGATGGGGGTAGATCAGAGGGGAGGGTGGAGTGGACAGGTGGGAAGGAAGATGGACAGGTAGGACAAGTCATGACGGCGATGCTGAGCTAGAAGGTTGGAAATTGAATGGTTGGAACCGGAATAAGGTGGGAGGGAGGGGAAATGAGGAAACTGGTAAAATCCACATTAATGCCCTGGAGTTGGAGAGTCCCGAGGTGGAAGATGAGGTGTTCTTCCTCCACGCATCGGGTGGTGAGAGAGTGGTGATGGAGGCGGCCCAGGACCTGCATGTTCTCGCCGGAGTGGGAGGGGGAGTTGAAGTATTTGGCCACAGGGTGGTGGGGTTGATTGGTGCGGGTGTCCCAGAGATGTTTTCTGAAGTGCTCTGCGTGCAGGCATCCAGTCTCCCCAATGTAAAGGAGACCTCATCGGGAGCAATGGGTGCAGTAAATGACGTGTGGAAGTGCAGGTGGAACGTTGATGGATGTGGAAGGCTCCTTTGCGGCCTTGGGCAGAGGTGAGGGGGGAGGTGTGGGCGCAGGTTGATCCTTTTTCTCTGGATGCTGTTAAATAGGCTTTGGTTCCTCATTAATAAGGTATCCTAATCATGTCTTCATTTATTCCACAGAGTTAACATCATGCAAGGGGCTTCCAATTGTCTCTGAAATCCCTTGATATCAGGTCAAGGCTCAGCATCACGGGACCTTGTTAGAGTCATTGAAAATAGGAGCAGCAATAGGCCATTCATGGCTGGTCATTGAATTCAACCATTTCCACCACCTACAAACAGAATCATCCTCCAACATTTCTGCCACCTACAAACAGACCCCACCACCAGACATATATTTCCCTCCCCACCCCCATCCACTTTCCGTAAAGACCGTTCCCTCCGTGACTATCTGGTCAGGGCCATGCCCCCCAACAACCCACCCTCCCATCCTGGCACCTACCCCTACCCCTGCCACTGCAGGAATTGCAAAACCTGCACCCACACCTCCCCCCTCACCTCCAGCCAAGGCCCCAAAGGAGCCTTCCACATCCATCAACGTTCCACCTGCACTTCCACACGTCATTTACTGTATCCGTTGCTCCTGATGAGTTCTCCTCTACATTGGGAAGGCAGGCGCCTAAATGCAGAACACTCCAGAGAACATCTCTAGGACACCCACACCAATCAACCCCACCGCCCCAGGGCCGAATGATTCAACTCCCCCTCCCCCTCCCACTCCGCCGAGGACATGCACATCCTGGGCCTCCTCCATCACCACTCCCTTACCACCCAACCCTTGGAGGAAGAACACCTCATCTTCCACCTCAGGACCCACCATCCATCAATGTGGATTTCACCAGTTTCCTCATTCCCCCTCCCTCACCTTACCCCAGTTCCAACCTTCCAACGTGGCACCGCCCTCATGACCTGTCCCACCTGTCCACTCCACCCTCCTCTCTGACCTATCACCTTTACTGCCAACTCCATCCACCTATTGCACTCTCAGCTACCTTCCCCCCCCAGCCCTACCTCCCTCCCATTTATCTTCACCCCAAGGCTCCCAGCCTCATTCCTGTTGAAGGGCTTATGCCCGAAACGGCAACTCTCCTGCTCCTCGGATGCTGCCTGACCTGCTGTGCTTTTCCAGCACCACACTCTTGACATTGAACTCAATATTCTGCTCCCACTTTGTCTCAATTCCTTTGATCCTTCTAGCTCTGAGAACTATATCTAAATCCTTCTTGAAAACTTTTTTTGTTCATTCACGGGATGGGGATGTCACTGGCTAGGTTATCATTTAGCGCCCATCCCTAATTGCCGAGAGGACAGTAAAGAGTCAACCAACATTCAATGCTTTGGCCACAACCGCTTTCTGTGGCAAGAATTCCACAGGCTCATCACTTTCTGAGTGAAGACATTTCTCCTTATTTCAATAGCAAATGGTCTGTATCCTCACACTGTGATCTGTAGTTCTGGACTCCCTTGTCATCAGGAACATCCTTCCTGCACTTACTTTGTATAACCCTGTTGGAATTTTATGGGTTTCTATAAGATAGACCCCTCAGCCATAGAATCATAGAGTCAGACATCATGGAAACAGACCCTTTGGGGTCACATCCACCATATTCCCAACTAGTCCCACATACCTGTGCTTGGTCCATATCCCTCCAAACCTTTCTATTCATGTACTTATCCGAATGTATTTTAAACGTTGTAACTATATCTGCATTTACCATTTCCTCTGGCAGTTCTTTCCACGCACAAACCATTCTCTGTGTAAAAACATTGCCTTTTGTGTCTTTTTAAAATCCTTCTCCCCTCACTTTAAAACCAAACCCCCAGTTATGACAAGGGGAAAGACCCTTGTCATTCACCGTATCTATACTCCTCACGATTGTACAAACCTCAGTAAAAGTTCACCCCTCAACCTCCTACACTCAAGTGAAAAAAGTCCCAGTATTTCCAGTCTTTTTTTTATCTCAAACACTTCATTCCCAGCAATGAATATAGTCCCAGCTGACCCAGTCCCTCATCAAACACCAGCCCTGCCAACCCAGGAGTCAGTGTAGTGAACTTTGCTGCACTCACTCCATAGCTAGAACATCCTTCCTCAGGTAAGTAGGCCAAAACGTCTCACAGTTGGCATGCAAATACTAACCTCACAGTAAAATGCTCAGGCAGCTGCCAACCTACAAAATGAAGTTTGGGATGTGGAATGTCAGAACTCCCACAGACAACCCCAGCAATGAAATATCTTTCCTTAAAGGTACTGCTCACTGTACTTCAGGTGTGGTCTTACCAACACCTTGTACAGTTGCAGTAAACTTCCCTACTCTTATACTTCAACCCTTTTGAAATGAGGGCCCACATCTCATTATCTTTTTCTGATTACCTGCTGTCCCTGTGTGCTAGCTTTCTGTGTATCCTGCACTAGTTCCCCCAAGTTGCAGCTTCCTGCTGTTTCTCTCCAATTAAATAATACTGCATATCTGCTCCCCCCTTCCAAAGTGAACAATTTCAAAATTTATCTACATTATACTCCATTTACCAACTGTTTGCACACTTAATCTATCAATATATCTCTCTAAACCATTTACATCCTCTCACAACTTACCTTTCCACCTATTTTTGTGAAGTCTGCAAATTTGGCTACAATCCATTGATTTCCTTCCTTCAGGTCTTTAATATATGTTGTAAATAGTGTGCCGACACTGTCACTTGAAAAGGATTATTTTGCCCCTGGTTTTATTGGAGAGGTCATAAAGGCAGAGGTGCCGAGGAGTTTAGGGAGTTTAACAGTTTAACAATGGAAGGAGAGTGGCCAGTTCTCCCAGATCAGGTAATTTCTAGATTTCTTTTAGTTGTAGCAGTCATCTCTCTATGGGTTGTTCCCTCCTGCCTGTAAGAAAGTGTGTTTGAATTTATCCTTTTGCCAAGGGGGTGTGTTTATGAGATGTTACTGTATTGGAACAGTTTATCGGTAATAGTTTGTGTATCAGGTCAGTTAAGTTTTCCAATAGTTAAGCTGTTCTAAGTTCCACGTTTTTTTTATTAGTGTTTAAATAAATTGTGTTTTGCTTAAAACCAGTAACATCACACATGGAAAACCCACTTCACATCTGCCTTTAAAATAAGAAAAAGTTAGTTCCAGGCTATCATCTTAAAATATTTTGAGGGGGTCTGGCTTGGTCCCTCACAACAGTTGCAGACCCAGCACTGATCCCTGTGGAATCCCACCGGTTACAAGTCATCAACCTGATGTTCTAGCAATGGAGTGAGTGCAGCAAAGCTCACCACACTGACTCCTGGGTTGGCAGGGCTGGTGTTTGAACAGGGACTGGGTCAGCTGGGATTATATTCATTGCTGGGAATGAAGGGCTTGAGATAAAAAAAGATTGGAAATACTAGGACTTTTTTCACTGGAGTGTAGGAGGTTGAGGGGTGAACTTTTTTTTCCCTGCTGTTTCCTCCCTATTGGCCAAATCTCTTTCCATGCCAATATATGACCTCCAACAGTCTGATCGTATCTTTTACAAGGTACCGTATCAAATATCTTCGGGAAGTTCAAATACTACACACCTACTGGTTCCCCTCCATCCCCTCGGGTTGACGCTTGCTAGAAATAACTCTAATAATAGACATGGATTTCTTTTCATGGTGATAAGCTGACTCTGCTTAATTAGATAATGCTTTTCTAAATGTGCTTTTACTTTCTTAATTATTGATTTCAATATTCTTCCAACAATAGATGTTAGGCTAATCAACCTATTGTTCCCTACTTTTTGCCTTCCTCCCTTTTGAAGGGTGTCACATTCACAGGTTTCCAATCCTTTGGCACTTCTTCAGAGTTGAAGAATTTTTGGAACATTACAAACAATGCATTTATTATCTCTGCAGGTACCTCTATTAGAATCCTAGGATGCAAGTCATCAGGGCTGGAGGATTTTTGTGTGTTTAGCCTAATTAGCTTGTCTAACACTACTTCTCTAGAGATGGTACTTAATTCCTCCCCCCATTATTTCATATTACTGGGTTCTTTGAAGTATCTCCATCATAAAGACTGATTAAATTCCTCTTCCATTTCCTTGTTCTCCATGACTGTCTTCCCAGAATTATTTTCGAATAGGTCTGTGTTCATTTAGACCTTTGTCCCTTTTTATGTTTTTAGAGAAGCTCTCAGTCAGTTTTAAGCTCCTTGCTAATTTGCCTTAATGTGTATTTTCTCTCTTTTAATTATCCTTTTGTGCTCCTTTGCTGGATTTTGAACTTATCCCAGTCTTTGGGGCCATCACTGACTATGCCTCCTTGAATGCTTTTTTTTCCAACTTAATACCCTGCTTAATTTGCTTGGTTAGCCATGATTGATTCATCCCTCTCAATCTTTCCTCCTTGGGATACATGTTTGCTGAGTCATACAGCACAGAAACAATCCTTTGGTCCAATGTGTCCATGTTGACCAGATATCCTAAATTGCCACATTTGCTAGCATTTGGCCCATATTCCTCTAAATCTTCCCTATTCATGTGCCCATCCAGATGCCTTTTTAATGTTGCAATAACACTGGCCTCCACCATTTCCTCTGGCAACTCATTCTATATACATATCATCCCCTGCAAAAAAAAAAACCCTTTTCAATCATACTCCTCTCACCTTAAACCAATGCCCTCTAGTTTTGGACTCCCCTACCCTGGGAAAAAAAAACTTGACTTTTCATCCTCTCCACGCCTCTCATGATTTTATAAACCTCTATATGGTTATTCCTCAGCCTCTCACACTCCAGGGAAAATAGCCCAAGACTATTCCACCTCCCCCGATAGCTCCTCAATGAATTACCTCCTTAAATATCTGCCATTTACTTACTATCATTTCTGCTCTTTTACTGAACACATTGAGAGACTCAGCAGGAAGGTCCATCAGATGAAGGCAGGGTATCAGAGGGACAGCACAATCCATCTACCAAAGTCTCCAAACACCATTTGCCCAACATGTGGCAGAATCTGCTGACAGCACCTCCACCATGCCAGCTAGCTTAGAACCAGAATGAAAGTAGGTCATCCCTGATCCTAAAAAAAAACACTATTTAAGGAGGTATTGACCATGGATGGTTACAGAGTTGAACTTCTTCATTCCAAATGACCACCTAATTGAGGTTTCCTTCCTTAACAATATTTACTATTAAACTGAAGTTCCTGCCTATGTAATATTTTACCTGGTAGGTGTCACCTCCTAATGCAGCGTAGCACTCCTTTAGTCTTATGGAGGTGGATTTCTGTGCTGACAACGACAGAGTGGGGCTTGAAGCTTCAGACTTGAGAGAGGAGTATGCTGCCCAGCACTTCATATCTAATACCGTTCATGAAGCCATTAGAGTTTCCTGGAACAGGGCATGGATCAAGCAGAGAACTCAATACAATCAAAATTCCCACAGGAGCTACTGGATTGCAAACAGGGATGCTCTGATCTGCATGACCTCATGCTGGAGTGGGTGGCCATTTCAGCAAGAGGCAAAGATCCAGTTGCTTCTTCATGTGTGTGTTTTTTTAAACACTGCCTTCCTGCTGGCACCTCATTTACTCAAGGACTGCATGTCTGCCGTCATTTTGTTCACTCGTGAGATCTCTGGGACAGAGAGGGAAATAATTCATCTAAGGACAAACACCTTATTTCTAACAGGTGTAGTGAGCCTTGAGTAACTGTAACCCTGGGGGATTTCCTCTCTCAGTCTGTGATGCCTCTATAAGTCGAAGGTTAAATATGACAAAAGATATTCCCATGCCTGCCCCTTCTTCCTCTGCCATCCACAATCCCATTCCACCCTCCCTTATCATTCCAAGTCCCACCCCCCATTAATGCAGGTTGGGCAGAAAACAACCCTGCATTCTGGAAGATTCGATTCTCTTCCAAATGAGAGATGTTACTTTAATTGTCACAGTGTCCAGTATAACACAGCATGTTAGACTAGCCTCAACTTCACTATCAATTTAGCAAAACAAATATGCAGAGAATTAGAAACAACAGAAAATGCTGGAGAAACATAGCATCCATGATGATATAAGGTTTGAAAAAAGCCATACTAGACTCAGAATGTTAACTCCATTTCTCTCTCCACACCTGCTGCCAGACCTGAGTTTCTCCAGCATTTTCTAAGATTGTTTCAATTTCTACCATTTGCACTATTTTGCTTTTATAAGACAAGACTAGACGAGACAGGGAGATTATACATTCTGCACACACCAGGTGTTCCAACAACTCCCTCTTTACAGTATAACGTAGCATGTTAACCATTACAGTGGACACTGGCGATTAAAGTAAGATCTCATTTGAAAAAGAGAATTTTCTGCCCACCCTGCATTGATTGGGGGGTGGGACTTGGAATGATAGGGGAGGGTGGAATGGGATTGTGGATGGCAGAGGAAGGAGGGGCAGGCATGGGAATACCTAACGTGATCCCATTTTAAAAGCAAGATATGAATGCAAATTGTTGTTGTCTGCATCACATGCTGCACCTGATAAGTGAGTGATGGATCAGTCTCATGCAGAGTAGGAACACAAGGAACAAAAAGTAAAACACAGAGTCAAATATGTTTCATTTTAATATGTCATTATGCAATGATTTGGTATTAGCCTCCAGCAGACAGACAGTGAAGATACACAAGTATGAAACAAACCGTGCTCCATTGCCCTCACTGATTTTTACCTATAGTGCAGCTTGGTGATCATTATCGCCCTTGTTCATGTCCAATTTGCAAACACGGCACTTCATTTTGTGAAGCTGGAACCTCTTAAACTCAGACCATTGAGATCGGTAATAGTCAATCTCTCTATTCAGACTTCAGAAAGATCACCTGCAATTGAGCAGCACTCACCCAACTCAAAGGATCATGTTACAGAAAACTATAAAATTGCAACTCAGAATGCACTTTTAAATTGAAAATTATGGCACATTTGAGATATGACAAACCCATATGCACATACAGCACATTATTGGACAGTCTAAGCAGGCAGAACTCTTCCACAATTGCACTTGCATGAATTGTAAACACATTAATGTGCAATAAAGCTAGGATTTCACTGCTGCACCAACAGCACATGCCTCTGTGACTGATCTGAATCAACCCCCGAGCTCAGCAAACCATTGTGATGAACAGACCAAAGGAAATTGGATCATATTAATCTAGTCTCTTCTCTAGAATAAGTCAAATAACGTCAGCAGGTGATGTACCAACTCAATGGTGGAGCTCACCCTCCCCTGTGCCTTTACAGTCAGATCTGCTTGTGGAGGAGGAGAAAAGTAAAGGGCAAGACACCACCTTCTCCATACCAGCTTAGCAGCATGATCAAGGACACTGTTAGAATGGCTTTGCCAGGGGAGGGGGACACAGAAAATACCACAGAGTAACATTTAAAACAAGGCAGTCTTTTAAAAATAATACGCTGTCCTTCCACTTGTTAGGAATTTAATAATTCACGATTTGGTTTTCTTTCCTCACTCTCTCCCCAAAATCTTCTCAATAAAAGTCTTCCACATCAGTTACACAGTCAGTTAAGCCCATAATCAGTATTTGGTAAATTATCTGTCAAAGGACAAGGATCAGTTGATCTTGGTGGAGTCTACCTGAGCGCTAGTCTGGTTTCAGGCAGTGGGGTTTGGAAGAGTCCTTCTTGGATTGCTCACGGTAGTTTCTTCCTCCTTCACTCCCTACTATCCTGTCAGAGCACAGGGAAACTCTTGGCCTGCCTTGTCAGAACACCCTGCTTCCACAATTCAATTGGAACATGATCACGATGGCGAGAGCCAACGTGAATCAGGATAAGCCACGGAATTTAGTATTAGAGCCAAATCAGCTCCCTACTCGTATAGTTGGCCTTCTGATTGATACTGTACACGAAGCTATGATTGGAAAGGTATTTGGTCTGACAGGCAAGCCTCAAAAGTGGCAGTTCCCCAGCTGGCTCCTGTCTTGGGGCCAATGGACACAGTTCTATAGAACAGTTTAAGAGATCTATGATGTAAAGGAGGCAGGCTGACATCATCCCACCAAAATGAAAGCTTGGAAACATCTGATGGTTTCAATCCAGGTGGAAATCTCTGAATGGTGACATAAAACATTCCAGAAGTTCTGGTACTACTTCACTTTCGTCTTGCAAACTTGCCTCGACTTATCCCAGAAATCCACCAGCAACACGTTTTCCGTTCCAGCCACTACCACAGAGGCCAGCTCAGGACACTCTGCTCCCCTCTGAGATGAAACACGTTCAACCGTAGCAGCAGGTTGCATCCAGCAACCTCTCCAAAAACAAAAAAGCAGGAACATTGACAGAATTAAATTATTATACAACCGATTCACCCTATGTTTCAAAACACATCCAAATCTAAGAAACATGCTTTTCCACATAAAATGTTCACCAGAAGCATGAAGACCAACACAGCATCAGCAAGCAGTGATTGGTGGCAACTGCTTTGATCTTCACAGGAATGGCTTCCAGAACCTCCAGTGAGAACAAGTCATGGGTGCAAAAGAGCAGAACCAATGTCTGTAATAAGAAGCGCCATGCTGCAATCTCCTCAGCAGCCACTACTATCAAAGAGTATTTGCACGGTATTAGACATAGGCTTCCAAACCATTCTTCAGGAGGTGGATGCTCTTGGGAAATCTTGATTATCTGCCAAGTTCAGCTTTTGACTGAAAAGTAAATGGTGTTAAGGGTGAATGTAATCAACAGTTCAACATGTACATACAGCTGACACTCCTCCCCTCACTCATCTTTAATGTCGATGTGTAATGTAGTTTTTGTACTGGTCTTACCTATGTGCTAGACAAAAGTGAGGACTGCAGATGCTGGAGATCAGAGTAGAGAGTGGGGTGCTGGAAAAGTACAGCAGGTCAGGCAGCAGAGAAGCAGGAAAATTGATGTTTTGGGCAAAAGCCCTTCATTAGAAATGAGAGGCTTTTATATTACCTATGTGCTATTCTACATCACAGACTTAAAAACAGTCAAAAATCAAAATGTTGCTAACAGCAGAAAAAAACATTCACATCAGGAGGAAGATTTTTCTTGGGATAGGGAAGGACTTAGAAACCTGAATAATGTTTATCCATTAAAGGACTGAAAAATAGGTTATCTGGTCATTGTCACATAGCTCTTTGTGGGATCTTGCTGTGTAAATTAGTTGGTGCACTTATTAAAAACAAGAATGATACTGGAAAAAATGCAAATGGCATGAGAGAACCCTGACACATTCTAAGGAACATGCATGGTGCTACAGAACTAAGATTTTCTTTCTTTTGCTGTGGGTACAGCCTTGTTTATTTCTGCTTCATAACACAAAATGGTTCAACACATATGTGAAAGGATACATCGAAGAGCTCAGCTCCTCCAACTGCAAGAGAGACAGAAGAGAAAAACAAATGTCTAAAAGCAGGATTTGGAAGCCACTATACATGCTAAACATGCTCTGAGAGCAAGATAAAATCGCAATCCCTTCAGTGCATACAAAGGGGACCAGTTATCTGCATTGTTGAGGATCCCTGCAAACTCAAAACACAAACAAATCTGTAGTTGACACAGCAGCCAAATGCTTAACTGGAGAACCATGAAGGTTTGTCTTTTTTCAAAAAATGTTCTAATGCATGTGGGCATGATCAGCAACATTGGCATCTACAACTCAAGCCAACTTTGAGTGAGAGGGAAAGATATAAAAAGAGACCCAAGGGGCAACTTTTTCACGCAGAGGGTGGTACGTGTATGGAATGAGCTGCCAGAGGATGTGGTGGAGGCTGGTACAATTGCAACATTTAAGAGGCATTTGGATGGGTATATGAATAGGAAGGGTTTGGAGGGATATGGACCAGGTGCTGGCAGGTGGGACTAGATTGGGTTGGGATATCTGGCCGGCATGGATGGGTTGGACCGAAGGGTCTGTTTCCATGCTGTACATCTCTAGGACTCTATAACTTGTTCTCGGAATGCAGCAGTAGTGGGGAGCTACTTTTTACATCTACTGCATTGCGAGCGGCTGATGCAAGCTAGTGGAATACCAAAGACAGTCTTCTTAAAACAAAAAACAACAAATCACAGATTGGTGTGAGACTGGAGTCACATAAAAGGACCAAACTGGATCAGATTGCAGGGGGTCTGCTTTCCCCAGAAATAAACCATTGTGTTTTCAGCAATAATTGTCTGTACTGTACAAGGCAAATTATGCAAAGTGGATGAAATGAACAATGTATTTCTGGCAGTATCACTTGCTGGTGCATAGGAAAAGGAGACCTGCAAGATTCATCTCCTTTACTTATCCCACACCAATTGTAACAATCCAACATTGAGATCAGTTAGCCTAATCAAACCTGCAACCTCGCAAGGTCTGTGGTTCAGTCATTCATAGGATTGCTTAGCTGAGTTACCAGGAGAGCGTGACAACATGGGTTTTATTGTTTTAATCATCTTTCTTTTCTGTACAGCTTGAGCCCAATGTTTAGAACCCAGTGGAATTGGCTGTTTGTGATTGGGCCTTATGTTCGTTATTTTGTGAGTGGAACTTACGTTAGTTAGCAATTTATCGAGGTGCATATCCTGAGCCATGTTCCTCTGTTCCTCCACTGGCTCATCGAGGTCACTGTAAAGGTCAAAGTGCAGGCGAGCTAGCTTTTCTTGCATTTCACGCACATGCTCCATCTGTTCGATGGAACACTCATTACCTGCAATGACAGAAAACAAACATGCCCTAAGAATCAAAAAGGTGCAGGGGAAAGATTAGAAAATTAAATGTTGGGACTTGGAAAGGGGAGGAGGAGTAAGGCAAAATCATTTGTGAACAATTAACAAGAGAGAGATCCCAGCACCAATTCCTACGTAACACAGGTTTTTCACCTTCTTCTAACCTAACCTAACTACGTTTGATGCCTACTTTTCTGTCTTCTGGTTGCATTTTGCTATCCATTCTGCTTCTCACTCCCCGAATCCACATGCTCTAACCTTTGTCGGGATCCTACTATGCAGTACCATATCAAAACCCCTCTGAACACCCAAGTACATTACACCTGATGTTCAGCCTATACTTCCAGGACTGACCCCAAGGCCTAGCTGCAAAATCCATACAGGTGTGTATGTCCCAGAGAGAGCATGCTGGTGAGACAGAATGCACAAGTGTGAGAGCAAGAGCCCACAAACACAACAGAGAGCCTGTTGGAGAAAAACAGGGGTGGTTCATCAGCAACTAGACTAACTGCCATTCATGTCAAGATGAAGTACATCAGGAGCCGTACCTGAATACAAATCAATACTGCCAGCACGGGTGTACTGGGAGTATGGGTGGCAAATGGTAATGTCACGGGAATAGTAACCCAGACACCCAGACTAATGCTCTGGGGACAAAGCAGTAAGTAGAATTTAAATGCAATTAACATATCCAGAATTAAAAGTCAGTCTCAGTAATCATGAAACTACTGCAGACTATTTTCAATTGTAATAAAACCACATATACTTCACTAATCTTTAACACTTGGTCTATTGTAAATGTGACCTCAGACTCAAAGCAATGTGGTTGACTCTTAAATGTCCTCTGAAATGGACAAGAAAGCCACTTAGCTTCACTAAACCACGACGGAAAGGCACAAAGCAGATGGAAGGGAGTTGGCTGTGGTTTGTCAATCTTTTCATCCTAGGGCATCACTGCAGGAATTCCTCAGGGTAGAGTCCTAAGCCAAATCACCTTCAGCCCTGTGGGTGTATCTACAAAGGGGGAGTTGTGCTGTTCAAGAAGGCAGCTGATTATCACATTGTCAAGGGCAATAAGGAATAGGCAAGGAGTGACAGCCCTGCCAGTGAAGCTCATATAATGTAAACCAACAAAAAAACATTTCCAAGAAGGTAAAGCAGGGTTCATCGGACACCTATGCATACGCATATAATTGTCTAACCAGATTTCGTAGTTTCCAGCAGGGATCTTGCTGATCTGCACTCAACTTCACTTACAGCTAACAACTTTCAGTGCAGGGAGAAAATGCCAGCTTCAAATCAAATAGTGAAACCTAGTTTGCATTTTGAAGAACGTTAAAGACACTTTTTTTAAAAAAAAAAGCTTTGTACCAAATGCTTGAAGCTTTCCAGAGTGGAAGTCAGTTAGAAGGCTGAGCAGTCCTCGCTCCATCTCTTTCACATCGGAAACGTCAGTGAGAAAGGAATGCTGAAGAGGGGCTGACTGTGTACTCTTCCCAGCTATACTCTGTGGTTTGGGTTTCTCCTTTACCACCCTAAAGACAAAAGAAAGAAAGAAAACAAGAATGTAAGCGAGCATCGTTTAAAATGTACAGTCCTTCAGAGTGGGAAACCATGTCTGCATGATGCAGAGTGCAGACCATGTCAATGGAGAGAGGACGGCTTGAGCTCTCCACTCTTCAGTTGATGCTCTAGACCATTCCACAATCCACCTGTCACACATCTGTTCACTTCAAATCTCTGCATATCCCCCTTCACTGTTGACTATACCTCAGAGATAAAAAAACAACACCGGTTTATATCCTAACAGATTTATTTGGAAGCACCAGCTTACTGAGCGCTGCTCCCTCATCAGGTGATTGTGGAATAACTCCAGAACCACCTGAAGGGGCAGCGCTCAGAAAGCTAGTGCTTCCAAATAAACCTGTTGGACTATAACCTGGTGTTGCGTGATTTTTAACTTTGTACACGCCAGACCAACACTGGCACCCCCAAATCATGAATACCTCAGAGATTTTGTTTCACTTTTAGATATTGAAGTAGTGCTCAAGTTTACGCCATTACTATGATCAAAAACAGGAGTGTTGAAACAAACTCCTGGGGAACACCACTCCACCTCCCACGGCTCTGAAACATGTCAGTCACTAACGTTTGCCCCACGGCAGCCACACTACCACTGTTCCTTTACTCTTACGGGCTTTCATTTTCCGAAGAATCTATGACATGGTTATTTTGTCAAACATCTTTGGAAATCTGGATACATAACATCAACTTTTACTATCCCAACAATAAACTTGCACTGCCCTTTTAAAAGAACTCAATCAAATTGTTCAAACACAATTTGCCTTTAACAATTAAGTACAGACTTCAATTTTGTCCTGGATTATAGTCTCCAAAAGCTCTTCACCATTGATATTAGGTTGACTGGCTTATGGCTGCAAGTTTACAATCTTCCAGTGTTCTGACAGCAACCCAATATCCAAAGACTGTTGTAGAGTCCCTTCTTCTCGACCAGGAGGCACATATTCAAGTCTAACCCGTACCATTTCAGCACCACAAGCTCACAGTCCAACTGACTTCCCTTACTGATCAATCACAGCGACTGTATAATTTCCACAGCCATGAAAACACAGTAAAGATTTTGATTTCTTGATCATTTTGAGCTGAGTTACTGCAAGCTTCCATTTTACCTTGATAAATCCTACAATACAAGCTTTCGGTTCCTCAATCTGCAGCAGATTCAAGTCAGGCTGACAGTTGAGAATCTGTTATAGTTCATAAATAAACACAATTTCACTAAACTATCAGGTCTTGTGATGTCACTCACTGAGAACTTGACCTTTGGTGACCTGACCTTATAAACTATAAGAAAGGAACAAGCTTTCTCCCTAACATAAGGTTACTCCCCATCTTTCCAGTTGAGACTTTTGGACTCAGTACAGATCTTAATAACCATACATCACCAACGTATGCTTGGAAAATTCAAAACAAAACATCAACTGTTAAATGTGATTGGGCAACACTCATTGAACATTCCTGAGTCAGCCCAAAGCCACACTAATAATATACTTAAGATAACCCACCAAGTGTATGTGGCTCATGTATGCTTGCAAAAAGCCACATACTTTCATAGGCAGAGGAATACGTTCAAGCCTCACACCTTTTTGAATTATTTGGGAGCCAATAGTTCCCCATCCTTTTGCCATAGCAATGCTTCAGCCAGAGTTATTGCTAAATATTCAGCATCTTTTTCTCCTGCTGTATGAACTGTTTGAAATGCATAATTGTTGTGCTTGCCCTGAAGAATGCATAATGAAAAGCTTTGGAAACAGGTCTGTTGTTTCAAAAGTATTTGAAAAATACCAAACCACTAATTCGTTCAGTTCTGACAAAGGTCACTGACCCAAAATGTTAACTTTCTCCAGCAGTCTAAGAAACTTTTCTCAATGGGAGAGATAGAAAGGAGTATTATAAGCTTAACCAGAGAACTAGATAACAAGTTAATTTATTAGTAATGATAAACATCAAATATAACTTAAATGAGTGTTTTAAAATTCAGTCAGTAATCCTCAAACCACCACAGTCTGGAAGTGGGTTGAAAGTGCTCCAGCATGCTGACTCTCAGTTGGCCGCTGAAGCAAATTGCCCCAAACACAATGCAATGTTTAATTAATACAGACAGATTTAGAAAAGGCATTCTGTGGATGTTAAGCAGCTGACTGACAATCACCATCTGGGCTTGTATGGTTAAGGCACCAGCAGTTACAGAAGTGAACCAAAGCTCCTCATTTTACCTGAAGCTTAGAAAGATTTTGACTGTGCCCCAGAAGATCAGTCATGATCTAAGTGAATGGTGGTGCATACCTGAGGAGTGAGTGGCCTACGCCTGTTCCTATTTTCTGTGTTCCTATGACATGCCCATCTATATGTAAGAACAGACTACAAATAGACTTGTGCTTTCTTTTTAAAAATAGAAAATTACAAGATTGACTTGGACCTTTTAGGTTTGTCTAAAGCAAAACGCGTTGAACATTGCACACCAAGCTGAAATGACGTCCATTATCTCAGAAACTGCATCTTCAGTAAACTGACCAAATAAGATTAATAACATGGGAAAATAGGAGTAAGCTACAATACTGATATCCTACCACAAGAGGGAGATTGGCCAACTGGAGCATTCAATCTACCGGACTTCGCCCAACGCCTAAAGTTGGCAACGGAGAACAGCCTTTTTAAAATTTAAATGATCCAATCAGTTACCATATTGTTGATTCTAGCATTTTAACTGCACTATATTAGAATGCCAATTAGAACTGGACAAACTTCTCCGTTACATCCCTACACAAGGAAAAGGGAAAGATTTCAAACCAAATTACTAACAGCATTCAGAATATTTAAAAGATTTGAAGTAAAATATTTGCACTTTTGCTGCTGAATGCCTCTGATATCCCTGCTCAGTGGAAGGCATGGGTTGAATCTCACATGTGCTCCTCTAACTCTATTCCAACCAAGTAACAATTCAATTTTTCTATAAAACACAATACATGATCACTGATCATAAACATACATTCAGCACTTAGAACAAAACTCACAAAAAAAGGTAATTTGACCCATTGTGTCCATGTAGGCTTTTTGAAAGTAAATCTCACTAGCTTCCCCACAGCCTCGACTGTGTTCTGTTCAAATATATTTGTTAAATTCCCTTTTGGTAGCAAATATGCTTTGGCCATTCTTTTAGATAGTGCATTCCAAATAATTAGAGCATGCTCTCAGAAATAAAGTCTTAATTCCTTATTAGTTCTTTTGCCAATTCCTTAAAATCTGTGACAGTTGCTGGTAAACTCCTGTTGTTGGTAACAGTTATTCATTATTTATCACAAGATCTAATTAAGTGTCAATATATGGACGGATTTAATACTCCTATTCTGACCTCCTCTCACTACTTTCACTCTTACTGCCAGAACAATTAGTAACTTCAAACGTAGGAAATCACAGAAAAAATTCATTTCTCAAAACTTACCCACGTAATTGATAAAACTAGACATGATGCATCACTCAATGCAAGGTGCACAGATACTGTATAAAACAGAGTGGAGCATCCTTTTCACGCAGAGAATTGTGTGTGTATTGAATAGCTGCAGAGGAAGTGGTGGAGGCTGGTACAATTACAACATTTAAAAGGCATCTGGATGGGAATATGAAGAGGAAGGGTTTAGAAAGATTTGGGCCAAGTGCTGGCAAAAGGGACTCAGTTAATTTAAGATACCTGGTCGGCATGGACAAGTTGGACCAAAGGGTCTGTTTCCTTGTTGTAGGGTGAACATCTTTCTCTACATCTTCAGCTAAATGCATTGATAACGGTCAGAATATCTAGACAAGACCATATGAAATAAGGGCTGGAGTCAGCCATTTCAGGGATTCAGGGGATCATGGGTGATGTGATTGTAGTCTTAATTCCACTTTCCTACCTGCCCACTACAACCTCAACAACCTTGCAGATTAAAAAGACTGGTTTCATTTAGTCTTGAATACATTCAATGATTCAGCTATGAATGCAATCTGGGGTAGTGAATTCCAAATACTAAATGAAATTCCTCCTCAACTCAATCTCCCATAGGAGACCTCTTATTTTTAAACTGTGTCCCCTTGTTCTGCATTTTGCTATGATAGTAAACATCCTCTCAGCACATGATGTAATTTGACAATTACCTGAACTTTCTCCATCTCTCCTGCTATGTACCACAATTAATCACTAGTTCTTTAACAGCTCAAAAATACTGTGACCAGCCAAAAGATTCTGAATGGCAAAGTCTATTACTAAACTGTACCACAGCAACACAACTGAAGATAGTACAAAAGCTCCAGACAACGAATATCAGGCTTTATTGTATTCAAACCTGAATGACAGCCCAAACCTACTGTGGATGTTGACATACATTTCTTCACTTAAAAAGAAAAACAAGACCTGTCTGCATTCCTCCAGCTTTGTACTGGAATACCTCGAAATACTTGCTGCTAGGCAACATTTTTTGTCACAAGCCCAAAGTGTGCAATTTGGTTGGTTGCAAAAGCATCTGAAGCAACCAGACTGTCCAGGCAGAGTATTTATTAAGAACAAATACATTGAAAGCAGCAATAGCCATAGTTTTTCCTCAATGCTGTAAACAGATGTTAAAACGACTAAAAGATCAGGTGGCATTGAAAGTTAGAAATTTGGATTTTTGTTCATTTAGAAGTTGGCTTATAATGAAATAATTACGACACCATATCCTCCTTCTCTTTTGCCCAATCTTAAAATTAGGTTGAGCTTTCTCAGGTCAAATCCTACCTTATAGAAATCTGCCTGTGCCTGAGCACAAATTAACAATCTCACTCAGATCTTATTCCTTTTCATGCTCTTGCCTTTCAATGTGCCTTGCCCATTGCTTCAATACCACTTGTGTAGGAAGATCAAACTCCATCAGCACTCAAGTATGTTGAGGTCATTTCATTGCACAGGTCCAGTAAAACCTTTGTGCATTGTTATATTGACATGGCCTAGTAATAGGCATTTTGAAAGAGGTCAATGGCCATAAGATTTTATGAAATGCTTATAAAACTGCCATACTAAGGGGAACTCTTCTGTAATGTTGGTACAGTAAAGGGCATTTCAATTGGTTTTAACTGTTTTATACTTCATCAGGGAAGTTTTAATATTTAGAAGTGAGAACACAGGAAAATGTTTCAGTGCCCTTCACTCACCCCAATGAGGGACAATATGTATAAAATTAAAATACAAAGAAAGATTAAAACATTATTTGAGACAACACATACTTCAGCAACTGCAGAAAATGTTATAATGTATATGAGAAATGAATGCATTGGATTAAAATGCAAACTTGTTTACTAATCTCCTTGGAGGGATAAAGTTTACTAGCCCGGCCTACATGTGATAGCAGTTCCATACCAATCTATGGTTCATGTTTTAACCCTTTCAGAGAGATAGAGAGCATTTGTTGCAGAAGGTAGCTCACCACCACCAACTCAAGGTGAACTGGCTAGTGAACCTCATTTTGGTTATGGGTAAAGTGTTGGAAAGGATTATGAGAGATAGGATTTATAATCATCTAAAAAAGGAATAATTTGATTAGGAATAGTCAACATGGTTCTGTTAAGGGTAGGTCATGCCTCACAAACCTTATTGAGTTCTTTGAGAAGGTGATCAAACAGGTGGGTGAGGGTTAAATAGTTGATGTGGTCGATATGGATTTCAGTAAAGCATTTGATAAGGGTCCCCATGGTAGCCTTTTGCACAAAATACCGAGGCATGGGATTGAGGTGATTTAGCAGTTTGGATCAGAAATTGGCTAGCTGAAAGACGACAGAGGCTGGTGGATGATGGGAAATGTTCATGCTGGCGTTCAGTTACTAGAGTTGTACTGCAAGGATCGGTTCTGGGGCCACTGCTGTTTGTCATTTTTATAAGTGACCTGGATGAGGTTGTAAAAGAAAGGGTTAGTAAATTTACAGATGACACTAAAGTCAGTGGAGTTGCAGACAATGTGGAAGGATGTTGCAGGTCACAAAGGGACATAGATAAGTTGCAGAGCTGGACTGAAAGGTGGCAAATGCGGAAAAGTGTGAGATGATTTACTTTGGAAGGAGTAACAGGAACACAGAGTCCTGAGCTAACGGTAAGATTCTTGGTAGTGTGGATGAGCAGAGAGATCTCAGTGTCCATGTGCATAGGTCCCTGAAAGTTGCCACCCAGGTTGAGGGGGTTGCTAACAAGGTATGTGGTGTGTTAGCTTTTATTGGTAGAGGGATTGCGTTTCGCAACCACAATATCATGTTGCACCTGTACAAAACTCTGGTGTAACCGCACTTGGGGTACTGCATACAGTTCTGGTCACTGCATTACAGGAAGGACATGGAAGCATTGAAAAGGGTGCAGAGGAGATCTACTAGGATGGTGCCTGGTATGGAGGGATGGTCTTATGAGGAAAGGCTGAGGGACTTGAGGCTGTTTTTGTTAGAGAGAAGAAGGTTAAGAGGTGACTTAATAGAGACGTATAAGATGATCAGAGAATTAGATCGGGCGGACTTTTGCCTCGGCTGGTGATGGCTAGCACAAGGGGACATAGCGATAAATTAAGGGGTGATAGAAATAGGACAGATGTCAGAGGTGGGTTCTTTACTCAGAGAGTACTAAGGGCATGGAATGCCCTGCCTGTAACAGTAGGAGACTCACCAACTTTAAAGGCATTTAAGTGGTCATTGGATAAATATACGGATGATAATGGAATAGGCTAGGTTAGATGGGCTTCAGATTGGTTTTACAGGTTGGTGCAACACTGAGGGCCGAAGGGCCTTTACTTCACTGTAATGTCCTATGTTCTATGGTGTTTGGAACAACGTATAACTTTACATTTATATTTTGCATTTTGCCTTTTAAGGAGGGGAAAATATGGTTTTAAGCTTAAAGATGCTTTTGTGAGCAGTTGGGGAGGAGTCTGAAGCCTGTTTGCATGTATGCATTTAATGAGGTTTTACAACAGATGAATTCAGCTCCTTGCGCCTGTTCCTCCATTCAATGAGATCATATTTAATCTGTGACCTAACTGCATATACCTGCCTTTGGTCCATAGCCCTTAATACATAATTTTTTGTTTAACAGAAGTATCACAGAGTTCTAAATACCTCAGACTGTGTGTATAGAAGTACTTCCTCACACCTCTCTCGAATAGTCAGACCCTAATTTCTTTTTCTTCTTTATTCATTCATGAGCTAGGCCAGCATTTATTACCCATCCCTAATTGCCCAAAGGGCAGTTAAGAGTCAGCCACATTGCTGTGGGTCTAGAGTCGCATGTAGGCCAGACCAGGTAAGGATGGCAGATTTCCTTCCCTGAAAGACATCAGTGAACCAGATGGGTTTTTCCCTGATAATCGACAATGGTTTCATGGTCATCATTAGACCTTTAATTCCAGAATTTTATTGAATTCAAATTCCACCATTGACCATGGTGCAATTAGAACCTAGGTCCCTGGAACAGTAGCTGAGTTTCTAGATAAACTAGTCAGAGATAATACCACCAGGCCATTGCCTCCCCTATATTCTCAGATTATGCTTGCTAATGTTATGGACTTGGCCAGGCTACTCAAAATATTCTTAAGCAGGCAGTCCCAGACAACAACATGGCAGTTTATTTTGGTAAGCGTACAGTGAAAATTACCCGGGGTAAGATTGACTACTAGAGTTTAAAACAGACAAACATTTATTCACAAAATTACATAATGAAATACATAGAACAGAATAAAGGACCCCTACAGAACTCAGTCTATCCAACTAGACTTAATTATGCTGTTCCGAATATACACAACAGTCTCAATAAGCAAACACCATTTAAAAACCAGTCAAAATGGAACACAAGGTTGAAGTTGATTAAGTGGGGGGGGGGGGGGAGAAAGCGAGAGAAGAGGCGGGGGGGGGGGGGGGAAAAGAGAGAAGAGGCGGGGGGGGGAAAGAGAGAGAAGAGGAGGGGGGGGGGGGGGGTGAGAAGAGCTTCCACACAGCTCCTTTGTTGAACTTCCAATCAGTTCAAGACTGAATTAAACTGCTCAGCTTGAGAGGTGACCACTCCCCTTTCTTTATACAGGTCATTCTAAAACATGACCACTTTTGCCTGAAGTCTCATCTGTTTACATATAAAGAAAAAGCCTCTCAAAATCCTTTTTATCTCTGTACCAAACCAGACTGATTGGAGCTCGACCCAATTTATTGATCTTTTTTTCAGAGGGACAGTCTCCTTGAGCCAAGGAACAGCTTTTAGGAAAAAAAAGGGACTAGCTTTGTGACACTAATTCTAGCATGGAAATAGTTTATCATTCATAGAATTGGGACAGTGTGGAAGCAGGCCATTCCGCCCATTGAGTCCACACTAACCCTCCAAAGAGCAACCCATCCAGACCCACTCCCCTATCCGATCCCTGTAACCCTGCTAACCCACCTAGCCTGTACATCCCTGGGAACTATGGGCAAATTAGTAATGCTGATCCACCTAACGTGCACATCTTTGGACTGTGGGAGGAAACCAGAACACCCGGAGGAAACCCATACAGATGCCGGGAGAATGTGCAACCTCTATATAGACAGCTGCCCAAGGGTGGAATTGAACCTGGGTCACTGGTGCCGAGCAACAGCAGTGCTCACCACTGTGCCACCATGCCACCCCCATTTATCTACCCTATCTTTACATCTTGAAGACATTAATCAGATCACCCTTTAACCTTCTAGAGGTTAGTAGTTTGATACATTTGAAAATAATAGGAAAAACTACACTGTTGACTGGTAACAGGGGTGCAGGAGTGTTACATTAAACTTGAGTACAAAATCCTGCAAGCTACTGCAAACTGAGCATAGGGACACTGAAGTTAAGTTTGCAGTTTGTTTTAGGGGTCTCAGGAAGAGATACCAGCTGAAAAAAGGCACATCTGGTGAGTGTGTTCAAAATTTGCTAGAAGGAAACCAGTTGCAGCTGTGTCAGCCTGAACAAGCAGCCCCAGTGTGGAGATGGTAGTAAATCTTCACTGAGGTTTTGATGTTTTAAAGATAACTCTGGGATAAACGGAAAAGCACAAGCTTGAATCCTTTTCTGAAATCTTTCTAAACTTTTGTCTCTTGTAATATAGTTACTGTTTTAAAATCTTATTTAATAAACATTTTATCAATAGTTTTAAAAATACACTGGCAGAACTTTATGCCTGTGTTCAGGAACTGACCTCCATGGTTGAGTAAAAAAAATTGGTTTAACTAGCCAGGTTTCACTCATTGGGATCATGATAATGGGCAATAAATCGCAGCCTTGTCAGATGCCGATATTGCAAGAACGAATTTTAAAAAACATTACCTTTTCAGCTTCTGTTTTGGAGCAGCTGTCTGTGTGCCACTGCTTAAGCCCACACTCTTACTGGGTACTGTATTTTTCTTGTTGCTCACTGGAGGATGATGCTGATGTGTAGAGGTTTTAGGGCTCCTGCGTTTCATTTTCTTTTCCTCCATTCTGCTGACTTTTCAAAGAGAAAAGTCTGTCTGCAGGAAAGTAATTTAAATATTAAAAAGATCTTAAAATAACCTAGCTATCAGCCGTTACCTCAGTTGCATTTTCCAATAATAACAATTCAACTTAAGCTTTTATAGAGAAGGCAAAGTTATCAAAGGTGATGGATTAGAGAAGATTCTCTACAGTGTAGAAACTGGCTATTTGGCCCAACATATCAAACCACGTGGGAAACAATAAAAAAGAAATAAGATCAAAAGAGGGGCATGGATAGGATAGGATAAATAGACAAAGTCTTTTCCCTGGGGTGGGGCATCCAGAACTAGAGGGCATAGGTTTAGTTTGAGGGGGGAAAAGATATGAAAGAGACCTAATGGACAACTTTTTCACGCAGAAGGTGGTACGTGTATGGAGTGAGCCGCCAGAGGAAGTGGTGGAGGCTGGTACAATTGCAACATTTAAGAGGCATTTGGATGGGTATATGAATAGGAAAGGTTTGGAGGAATGTGGGCCAGGTGCTGGCAGGTGGGACTAGATTGGGTTGGGATATCCGGTCTAACCTGTCCATGCCGACCAAAGGGTCGGTTTCCATGCTGTACATCTCTATGATTCTATGAAAAATTTCATTGCTAAAATTGTCAGTAGCAATTTTAAACACAAAGAATTTAAAGTAATGACTAAAGGCTCTTGTGACACAGTGGGAGAGTCACCACCTCTGAGTCAGAAGGCTTGGGTTCAAGTCCTCTGTGCTCCAGTGGTGTGCCATAACATCTGAATAGGCCAATTAGAAAATATCTAAAATAACTTAAGCATTGTAACCAAGTTGTGTGCTGTTATCTAGAGAAAGTGAGGACTGCAGATGCTGGAGATCGGAGTCAAAAAGTATGGTGCTGGAAAAGCACAGCCAGTCAAGACAACATCAGGTGAGCAGGAGAGTCGAGCATAAGCATTCCTGCTGGAGAGCTTATCTGCCAATTGCAGCTCAGTTGGTAGCAGTCACCAGATCATCAGGTTCCAATCCCACTCCAACGTTGGAGCATAGAAGGCAGGACTGATCTTCCTGAGGCAGGTTCAAAAGGTCCTATCTTTTGGCTGAGAGATTAATCTAAAGTATGCCTGCCCCCTCAGGCAAGATCTAATGATGTTACTTTGAAGAAAACCAGGGGTGTTATGCCTGATACTTTGGGCAATATTTATCCCTTAAAATCAGCAAAACAGATGATCTGGTCATTATCACATAGTAAGCTGTCACAGCAGCAATCAGCAAATTGCATTTCCAATAATGTACAGTATTTCATTTGTTGTCCAAAGTTAAAAATCACACAACACCAGGTTATAGTCCGACAGATTTAATTGGAAGCACACTAGCTTTCAGAGCGCTGCTCCTTCATCAGGTGGTTGATAATGAAGGAGCATCTGTATTGTGCGATTTTTAACTTTGTACACCCAGTCCAACACCGACGTCTCCAAATCATCATTAGCTGTCAGCAGATTGGAAATTCTTGAGGTTATAAAAAGGTGCTATATAAATGCATGTTATTTTTCTTTCATTGCTGCAGTGATTAAACTGCAAAAGATCACTTTATTGTATCTGAAGTATTATGAAAAAATGTTGAAAAGCTATTTCTATCTTGTCTTAGAAACTTAAAATGCATGCAATTGCTTTCATTACCCACTCTGACTGAGGTCACCATGAACATCCCGCCTTCTCAACCTCACATGAGGTTGAGTGATGTTTAGATTAAACCACCACCAGTTCTCTCTCTCTCTCTAATGAGACAATAGTCCTATGGTCCTCTAAGACTATGGAAACTTTTCAGCTTGGAGTTAATCTCATGTGGGCAAATAATTACTTGTCTTCTCAGTCTTCCCTTCTCTTCAGATAGCAAAGGCAATCAATGTCTCTGATCTAGCGGCCATAACTTAAATACAAAATACAGAATCAGTGGATTTGGAAATGACGAGGAAAGCCCACACCTCAGATTGCTGAACATCCTGTTTTGGCTGACAACTCAGCCACAACTACAAAATATTCGCTCGCCTTTATCTCTCCATTGCAGAGAACCAGCAGCAGACACAAGAACTAAAATTCACCTGAACGTAGAAGATCAACACATACTTTGGGGAAAAGAACATAACCATTGCATTATTACTGCATCATTACTGATTTAACATACCACATCTATATAATAAATGCTCAGAAGAATTGGAAAGTGTCTTGAACACGACATGCTACTACAAGGGCGGCACAGTGGTTAGCACTGCTGCCTCACAGCGCCCGAGACCCGGGTTCAATTCCCGCCTCAGGCGACTGACTGTGTGGAGTTTGCACGTTCTCCCTGTGTCTGCGTGGGTTTCCTCCGGGTGCTCCGGTTTCCTCCCACAGTCCAAAGATGTGCAGGTCAGGTGAATTGGCCATGCTAAATTGCCTGTAGTGTTCGGTCAGGGGTAAATGTGGGTTGTGCTTCGGCGGGTCGGTGTGGACTTGTTGGGCCAAAGGGCCTGTTTCCACACTGTAATGTAATCTAATCTAATATTTAAGCTTTTTAAAATTCATTCACAGGATGAGGGCATCATTGGCTAGTCCAGCATTTATACAGAACGTTACAGCTCAGTACAGGCCCTTTGACCCTTGAAGTTGCACCAACCTGAAATTAATCTGATGCCCAACTAACCTACGCTATTCCACTATTATCCATATGTATGTCCAATGCCCATTTAAATGCCCTTAACACCGGCGAGTCTACTACTGCTGCAGGCAGGCCATTCAATGCTCCTCCTACTCTGAGTAAAGAAACTATCCCGATATCTGTCTTAAATCTATCACCCCTCAATTTAAAGCTATGTCCCCTTGTGTTAGCCTTCACCATCTGAGGAAAAAGGCTCTCACTGTCCACTCTATCTAACCCGCTGATTATCTTCTACATCACGATTAGGTCACCTCTCAACCTTCTTCTCTCCAACAAAAACAGCCTCAGTTCCCTGAGCCTTTCATCATAAGACTTTCCTTCCATACCGGGCAACATCCTAGTAAATCTCCTCTGAATCCTTTCCACTGGTTAGCAAGGTTAGATCTCACGGAATACAGGGAGAACTCACCATGTGGATACAGAACTGGCTCAAAGGTAGAAGACAGAGGGTGGTGGTGGAGGGTTGTTTTTCAGACTGGAGGCCTGTGACCAGTGGAGTGCCACAAGGATCGGTGCTGGGTCCTCTACTTTTTGCCACTTACATAAATGATTTGGATGCAAGCATAAGGGGTACAGTTAGTAAGTTTGCAGATGACACCAAAATTGGAGGTGTAGTGGACAGCGAAGAAAGTTACCTTAGATTACAAAAGGATCTTGATCAGATAGGCCAATGGGCTGAGGCATAGCAGGTGGAGTTTAATTTAATGAGAGGTGCTGCATTTTAGGAAAGCAAATCTTAGCAGGACTTATACACTTAATGGTAAGGTCCTAGGGAGTGTTGCTGAACAAAGAGATTTTGGAGTGCAAGTTCATAGCTCCTTGAAAGTGGAGATGCAGGTAGATAGAATAGTGAAGGTGTTTGGTATGCTGTCCTTTATTGGTCAGAGTATTGAGTACAGGAGTTGGGAGGTCATGTTGCAGCAGTACAAGACATTGGTTAGGCCACTGTTGGAATATTGCGTGCAATTCTGGTCTCCTTCCTATCGGAAAGATGTTGTGAAACTTGAAAGGGTTCAGAAAAGATTTCCAAGGATGTTGCCAGGGTTGGAGGATTTGAGCTATGGGAAGAGGCTAAACAGGCTGGGGCTGTTTTCCCTGGAGCGTCGGAGGCTGAGGGGTGACCTTACAGAGGTTTTGAAAATTATGAGGGGCATGGATAAGATAAATAGGCAAAGTCTTTTCCCTGGGGTCGGAGAATCCAGAACTAGAGAGAGTAGGCTTAAGGTGAGAGGGGGAAGATATAAAAGAGATCTAAGGGGCAACACATTTTCACGCAGAGGGTGGTACGTATTTGGAATGAGCTGCCCAAGGAAGTGGTGGAGGTTGGTACAATTGCAACATTTAAAAGACATTTGGATGGGTATATGAATAGGAAGGGTTTGGAGGGATATGGGCCGGGTGCTGGCAGGTGGGACTAGATTGGGTTGGGATATCTGGTCGGCATGGACAGGTTGGACCAAAGGGTCTGTTTTTGTGCTGTACATCTCCAAGACTCTATCTTTCCTATAATGCGGAGACCAGGACTGTATGCAAATACTCCAGGTGCAGCCTTACCAGTGTCTTGTACAGCTGAAGCACGACCTCATGGCTGCAAAACTCAATCCCCCTACCAATAAAAGCTAACACACCGTATGCCTTCTTAACAACCCTATCAACCTGGGTGGCAACTTTCAGGGATTTATGCACCAGGACACAAAACTTCTCTGTTAATTTACATTGCCAAGAAGTTTACCTTTTGCCCAGTATTCTGCATTCCTGTTACTTCTTCTGAAGTGAACTACCTCTCACTTTTCCACATTAAACTCTATTTGTCACTTCTCAGCCAGCTCTGCAGCTTATCTATGTCCCTCTGTAATCCACAACTTCCTTCGGCACTATCCAGAACTCTGCCCATCCCTAATTGTCTGGGAGGGCAGTTAACACTCAACCACTGCTGTAGGTCTGGAGCCACATGTAGATTATGTCAGGTGAGAAATACATTAGAATAGCAGAATAGGGTGAATAGCATAGATATATTTAAGGGGAAGATTAATATACCAAGTAGAAAGAATATATGCGAATAAAGGTATGGTGGAACAAAATGGAAGGTGGCTCATTTTGACTGAATAGCCTGTAATATTAACATCCTTTTGAAGGAAGTGAGCTCTTTTCTGGTGCAGGCTAGAAAGTTAAAGACAAATTGCATCTCTCACATTGTCACTGGCCTATTGCTGCATTGCAGATCAATATAAAATTCAAACATCACTGCTGTCGATGCATTTCCCTCACTTGTTGTCTTCTGATATCCACCCACAAATACTTAGAGTTCTTTGATCTTGTGCTGTGTAACACGGTGACTCAGTGGTTAGCACTGCTGCCTCACAGCGCCAGGGTCCCAGGTTCGATTCCAACCTTGGGCGATTGTCTGTGTGGAGTTTGCACATTCTCCCAGTGTCTGTGTGGGTTTCCTCCGGGTGCTCCAGTTTCCGCCCACAGTCCAAAGATTAGGTGAATTGGCCATGCTAAATTGCCCATAGCGTTAGGTGCATTAGTCAGAGGGAAATGGGTCGAGGTGGGTTACTCTTCAGAGGGTTGGTGTGGACTTGTTGGGCCTAAGAGCCTGTTTCCACACTGAAGGGAATCTAAACTGAGTAAAGCTAGTCTCACTTTCATCCCATCATATGACTTGTAATAGTTTAGCCTGGCACACATATTTAACCCTATAACTGTACTGGTTCTGCAGGGTTTAATGTGCTTGGCAGGCTAGAAGTGGTTGTAAGTTTGCTCACTGATGTCTCAGATGTTTCATTACCATACTAGGTAACATCATTAGTGCACCTCCGGTGAAACGCTGGTGCTCTGAACCACTTTCTATTTGTGTGTCTTGGTCTGTTAAGGTGGGTGATATAGTTTCTGATTCTTTTTCTCAGAGATTGGTAAATGGGGTCCATTTGTTTATTGATGGAGTTCCAATTTGAATGCCAGGCCTCTCGGAATTCCCATGCATGTCTCTGTTTAGCCTGCCCTAGGATGGATGTGTTATCCCAATCAAAGTGGTGTCCTTCTTCGTCCGAATGTCAGGATACTAGTGATAGCTGGTCATGTCTATTGGTGGTTAGTTTCCTGTACGTCTGTCCCATGTATGTTTGTTGCCGTCCTTGCAGGGTACTTTGTAAATGACATTGGTTTTGCTGGTTGCTGATACACGGTCCTTTAGGTTCATCAGTATTTGTTTCAGTGTGTCAGTAGGTTTGTGGGCTTCCATGATGCCAGAAATGTTACCACCCACCTTAACAGATCAAGACACAAATAGAAATCGGGACAGAACACCAGTGCTTCACTGGAGGCTCACTGATGATGTTACAGAGCATGATGAAGAAACATCTGAGAACAAATCTACCAGCTCAGTGAGCAAACTTACAACCTGAACTTCAACCTGATCTACAAATCTTCTCAAACATCGCAGGCTAGAACAGGTTTTGGGATCTCTCAAGCAAATTACAATTGCCAAGACTGACATCACCAAAGTACTGTACATATTCTCTATTTTTCCCCCATTGTGCTACAGTCGGTACAAGGTTGGGAAAGAATAGAGAATATAAGACCATAAGACATTGGAGTGGAAGGAAGGTCATTTGGCTCATTGAATGGCAGAGTGGACTCAATCTTGGCTGATGGGCATTTCAGCGCCACCTACCTGCACTCCCCCCCCATATCCCTTAATTCGTTGCGAGATTAAGAATTTATCAATCTCTGCCTTGAAGACATTTAACGTCCCGGCCTCCACTGTGCTCCGTGGCAATGAATTCCACAGGCCCACCACTTTCTGGCTGAAGAAACATCTCATTTCCATTCTAAACTGACCCCCTCGAATTCTAAGCCTGTGCCCACAGGTTCTAGCAACACTGCCTGGAAGAAACAAATTCCCAGCGTCCACCCTTTCTAAGCCATGAATTATCTTATAAGTTTCTATTAGATCTCCCCTCAACCTTCTAAACTCTAATGAATACAATCCCAGGATCCTCAGACGTTCATCGTATGTTAGGCCTGCAATTCCAGGGATCATCCATGTGAATCTGCGCCGGACATGCTCCAGCGTCAGTACATCCTTCTTGAGATGTGGGGCCTAAAACTGAACACAGTATTTTAAAATGCGGCCAAACCAGAGCTTCATCAAGTCTCAGTAGCACTTCGCTGCTTTTACATTCCAACCCTTGAGATAAATGACAACATTACATTGGTTTTCTTAACCACAGACTCAACCTGCAAGTTAACCTTTAGAGAATCCTGTACTCGCAATCCAGAGATCTCTTTGTACCTTGGATTTATAAATGTTCTCACTGTTTAGAAAATAGTCCATGCCTGTATTATTTTTCCCCAAAGTCAAGACCTCGCATTCTGTGCATTATCCAATATGTATGCTCCTTTGGTGATGTCAGTCTTGACACTTTCGCAGTACCAATCCGTTTTCTGTGCTACAGCAGGTTACACTTCCAATGTACTGTGCCTCCATTCAGTGATAGACACTAGGACACAGATTCTGTACTTCATCTTAAAGAAGAACAGCTTATCACAAACAAGTTGTAGGGATACGGAGGAGAGGTTGAAAGAAATATATAATCACTTACAGCCTTTATAACAATCAGAACATCAGATTTGTAATCAATTGATTTCATTTAATGTTACAGTAGGACAGATTAAGATGACGACATCTCCTTTTATGTAAATTCTTTTTTCCCTGAAGGTTGGCAGTTCGTGGAATTCTTTCCCAGAAAGTTGTGGAAGTTACATCATAGAATTTTCTTCAAGGCAGAGTTAAGTAGATTTTTGATAGACAAGGAATTGAGGGCTATGTCAGGCAGGCAGGTTTGCGGGTTGAGAAGTTTAGAAGCTTGCTTGTCTCAGGGTCTTCTGAACTGAAAACAAAGCCAATAGTCTTACATGCTTTCTCTACAGAGACCGTTATCATTCCAACAATATAAATATCTTTCCATTAGTACCGCCATGATTCAAAGTCATTTGCTCTCTGACAACACGCTGGATTTAATCATTGGGCTGAAGGACTCTTTTTTTTTAAAAAGAAAATCCTTCACAGAATTAGCCAACACCCACATGCATCTATTTTGAAACCCAAATTCCACAAGTCATATTAATATAAGTATATATAAATAAATTGCACATCTTTCATCAAAACCATTAGACTACTGAGAAGAATCAACTATTTCTCAAACAATGTTCATTCCCTTGTCCCTCTCCCAATTAATGTCAAGGTTTTAATCCGATACAAGCTGCCATTCAGTGCACCAACCCAGGGACCTACTCAAGTGTGATCTGTAACCAGCAAGTTGGTTAATCTTTTCTTAATTGTTAAGTGTTATTTGACAGCAATAAAAATAAGAAGTGAATTTGCCCTCCAACCCACTCAGGTTTAGAAAGACATGTAATCCCCACTGCAAGCAAGATGAGACCAGATAACCCAGCAAAGCCCTGCCATTTTCCTGTCATGTGGAGTTAGACTACATTGCATGGAAAGGCAACAAGAAACAACTGTTTCAGTTAGGGTTATTTAGCCTTGATCAATGATGCCTCAGATCAGTTACTTTAGAACTACACGACAACGGGATGAAAAAAGCAAATTCACAATATTTTTGGATATGTTAGGATAAGATGCACAAGTTCAAGGTTATGAAGGGAACACTTAAGATGTGTTAAGTCTTTGTTTATTAGATTCCCTACAGTATGGAAACAGGCTCTTTGGCCCAACAAGTCCATACCGACCCTCCAAAAGAGTAATGGACCCAGACCCATTCCCCTATCATGTATTTACCCCTGACTAGTGCACCTAACAGTATGGGTAATTTAGCTTGACCAATTCACCTAACCTGTACGTCTTTGGATTGTGGGAGGAAACCTGAGCACCCGGAGGAAACCCACGCAGGGGAGAATGTGCAAACTGCACACAGACAGACAGTCGCCCAAGGCAGGAATCGAACACAGGTCCCTGGCACTGTGAGGCAGCAGTGCTAACCACTGAGCCACTGTGCCACCCAATGATGTGACTAACAGCTGGAAAGAGACTCGCAAGGTCATTAATCTAAGATATTGACAATTAAAGAAGCAGATGGTTGGAGATAAATTTATCCAACATGTCAATTAAAAACAAAAATATAAACCAAATATTAAAAGCTAATAGGAAAGATCTAGAGCTCCCTCTTACACTACAATAATTGGCTACTTCATATTTGAAAATGTCTTGTCTTCCTTAGGAGGCTAAGAAAATTCAGCACATCCACAAGGATTCCCATTTTTATAGATACACCATAGACAGCATCCTATCAAGATGCATCACAGCATGGCACGGCAACTGCTATTCCCAAGACTGCAAGAAACTAGTGAACACAGCCCAGTCCATCATGCAAACCAGCCTTCCACCCATTTATTCCAGCTATACTTCCCATTGCCTCAGGAAAGTAAACAACATGATCAAGAACCCTCCTTCCCCTATTACACACTCTTCCCACAGGCAGAAGATATCATGATTGAATACATGTATGGACAGATTCAAGAACAGCTTCTGCCCCGCTGTTATCAGACATTTGAATGGACCTCTCATGCTAATTTTGATAGCTCCCTCTCTCTCTGCACCTTCTCCCTGGCTGTAACACTATATTCTGCATTCTGTTCTGCTACCGTGAGGCACTTGGTATGGTACAATCTGCCAGTACAGCATGCAAAACAACATTTGCATTATCCTGACACGTGACAACAATAAATCAAGTGGAGACATTAATTTAAGCAATGGCAATTATTCAAATCGAACATACTACATTTGAGCAGAGTTTTATTTATTAGATTAGATTACTTACAGTGTGGAAACAGGCCCTTCAGCCCAACAAGTCCATACTGACCCGCCGAAGCGCAACCCACCCAGACCCATTCCCCTACATTTACCCCTTCACCTAACACTACGGGCAATTTAGCATGTTATAAACAAGTTTGAAAAGGCTTTTGAGGGCTCATGGTGCAGTGGTAGTGTCTCGACTTTTGAGCCACAAGGTCGAGGTTCAAGTCCCACCTGTTACAGAGGTCTGTAATGTTGATAAAGCATTTTCCACCAAAAACACCTAGGGCTCTTGTGGCACAGTACCTTCAAGCCAAGAGTATATAATATTATTTCTGAACAGGTTGATTAGGAAAAATATCCACTAAGAATACAAAGCTCCTGGTGGATTCAAGTGTAGGAACTGAAAGATATATAGTACTAACTTAATTTAGTTGGTAGCACTTTCATCACAATTTGTTTGGACCACACAGAAGCTAACCTACCAGAGGGAGGCAGAAAGAACGCTATATTTTCAGATACCTACTCTTTCAGAAGAAACTTTGCAATGAGCCACTTTTCAAATACTCTGCACTTTCTAATAGCTGTAAAAGGCACTATAGTAATACAAGAGGAATGATGTTTGCAGAACACTTTGGAGATAAGGAGGAGAGGAGAGTAGTAGGCCACGCAATGCAGCCCACATTCACTCTGTGGCCCATGGATGGTCTGTCGATATATTCACTGCCGGTGACAGTTTACGGTGATGATCCTCCCAAAAGGGCAGAGACCAACTTGGAGACAGTGATCCGTGATGGTTTGTGGAAAGTAGTGAGGCAGACACAACAGAGAACCGCGGGCGCCTTCCTTACCGGGATCCCCAGCCCTGCTGGTCGCTATGCTGCAGAGAATGGCGCTGGACTAGCCCAGGACATGACGGGTCAGCGAGGCCGGCGGGTGGCCGGGGTGACGGTCTGTGCGCCTGCAGTCGCAGGGGGAAAAGGCCATGGAAAGAAGGCCTAGGCCCAGAAGCTTCGGGGGAAGAGAAAGGCCCACCTCCAGCGCCCGGGAGGAGGGACATCCACCGCGACAACCAGCCGAATCAACCTGTCCTCGATCTCCCGGTCTCCGGAGGGTGTGAACGGAACCTACCGTCCCGTTCCTCTCACTCCCCAGGTCGCGTTAGCAGGGTCAGACCTTGGTTGTCATGGCACCACCCACTGCGCCCTCTACCCCGGAAAGCTTCCCTTTCCGCAGTCGGGCATGGTGGGAGTTGTAGTTCTCGCCTGCCGGGCGCCCATACAGATCCTGGGGAGAGGAACTACATTACCCGGAGAGCCTTGCGGCGGCTGCCAGGTGCTGTTGGAGGACAGGGTACAGGTGAGGGAGAGAGAGAACAAACTTGGCCAAAGAGCTTGAGTAGTGAAAGCAGGCCCAAAGCTTTCACATTCTTCAAAGAGTATATGTAAAGTGGACATCAATGTCCACATACAGTATGAGTCCACACAAGTAATAAAACAAGTTCTGAAGAGATAATTCACCTCAATAAGTATTTAGAAGACAAGGAACTACAATCAGGTACTTTGGGGATAGGCAATTCCCTACAATAACATTATACTGTATAGAACAATTCAGTACAACAGCATGGTTAAAAAAATAGACTTGTGTTTCAATTGCTCGGATCACCACCTCTGGATGTCCCAAAACACTTTATGGCCCATGAGGTATTTTTGAAACATAGTTATTGTTGTAATGTAGGCAGCCTATTTTCACACATTCCCCTCCAACAGCTATGTGATCGTGACAAGATTATCTGTTTTGTGACTTTACTTGAAGTATAAATGTTGCTGAGTGCTGCTCTTGTACACTTTAATCCACTGCATATAGGTTATTTTGCTGCAGTGACAAGATATAGGGGAAAATAGTTACATGTTGAGCAATTCATAATAGCAGCCAGATGTGTGTTACCTTATATCAGGATCTAGATATAGTATGCTTCAGCACAATATTTAACATACAGTCACTTTACCTTATATTTACTTTTTGTAGGAACTTACACCACAGTTAAATATTGGGCAACACACAAGACTAGGTAAATATAGATAAGTTACTATAATGAATCAATATAATTAGTCTCCGACTGTACAAATATGTGGATGGCATTATCGAAAATACGTGATTTCACCTAGTCAGCCATCGGCAAGATGAGGAGGAAATAAATCAATGGAGGCTTTCAGTTCCAAGCACAAATCAGTGATGCTACCCCGCCCTGACTTGAAAATGCAAATGCATACTGCTAATGGACAAGCTAAGTACTAGGATTGGCTGTGATGCTCTGCTTGCAGTTAAATAGTTTGCTGACACTCTTTGTCAAAATTCATACTGAAGCAGTGGATTGTACCGCATTGCAATACTTAGTAATCTCTCAGAGGGTTGTGAATCTTTGGAACTGCTTGCCATAGAGAGCTGTGGGGCAGAGTACTTGTGCATATCCAAGGTTAAGATAGACAGATCCCTGATCAGTTGTAAAATCAAGAGTTACATAGAAAGGGCAAAAAGGTGAACATAAGGAATGTTGGATCAGCCAAGATCTTATTGAATGGAGGAGCAGGATTGAAGTGCTGAATGGCATAGCCAACTATTCCTATTTCTTATGGTCTTAATGCAAGCAAAAGAGGCAAGCATTTCCTGATTGTGTGCTTGTGTGTACACGCTTGTTGAAAAATGTATGTGTATTAAGAATAGTACTGAGAATGCACGGATGGTTAAAGGTGAGTGGAAAAGTATCTTGCTGTAGATTCAGCTGTTAACATATAAGAGGAAGATGGTGGTGAGTGGTAATGTCACTGGATTAGTCATTAAAGACCCATGCTAATGCTCTGAGGACAAATGTTTCAATTTGATGACATTAATAAATCTGGAATTGATGGTTATTATCAGTGTTGGTGACCATTGTTGTAAAAACCCATCTGGTTCACTAATATCCTTCAAAGAGGGAAATCTACTGTCCTTATCTGGTCTGGCCCTCACATGACTCCAGATCCAAATCAAAGTGGTAGTCTCTTTACACCTCTCTGCAGTATCCTGGCATGAACTTCGTCCTGGGACAAGTGGGGATACAAAACAAATGCAGGCCTTGCTGGTGACACCTAACTCCACGAAGAAATAAATAAATTGCATAGTTCTGCTTCAGTGATTGAAAAAAGTGAATAGAATGTTTAGTTATGTTACTAGATCATTGAATGGAAGTTATCTGCCAAGCTAAAGCTGGAACTAGTGACTTGAGCAGACTACTCCCCAAGAATTGTACTGTATTTTGGAAGGTAAGAAGACAGAATGAAAACATTAAGATTTTGGGATGATACAAAGGACAGACATGAATGTTCATGATTGAAGTGTTGAGTTATGAGAAAAGATGAAAACCTGAGGTTCTTTAGTCATACACAAATGGTCATCCACTTTGGATCTAAAAAGAACAGAACAGTATTCTTTCAAAATGGTGAAAATTTAAGAATAAAGAAGATATAAAGAAATGAGGTGCTGGGAGGGTCCAGGTACCTTGGTCATTAAAATGGCAGAAACAAATACAGAAAATGAGAAAGGCTATAGGAACACTGACCTTTGTAACGATGGGTCAGGAATATAAAGGGGTAAAAGTCATATTTCAGTTCACAAAGCCCTGATCAGACCATACCTGGAGTCTTATTCAGTTCTCTGCCTGAAGGCAAGTCTGATCCCCAGTACTCCTTTCTCCAAAATGGCTCGACCATGAAGAATTCACTCCAACTGGAATGAGGATCAAACTCCAGGCATTGAGCCAACCAGCTCCCAAAGGAATCTGAATTGCTGTGGCAACTTACACTTTTACATGTACATTGTCGCTTGAACCTGAGGATTGTTATGGTAGAAATGCCAATTTTGTTTCCATCTAGTGGTTTACCATAGTGTTTCCCATTCTTATTGTCTGGCATTGGTGTGTTGGAAGGATTTACAGTGATGCTTGCACTACTTGGCCATGTTTTGAGTGCATCTTCAATGGTCATCAAGCCCTGGAATTGGACTTGATCCTAGAGCTCCTGGTTCAGAGATATGGACACTACCCATTTGACCTTAAGACCTTCTTACAGCATTGTGAGCATTTCCAGACACCAAACATTATAATCAATATATGGACCTCAGAGGGAGTGCAGTGTAGATTTCTTAAAATGATATTTTTTCCCCAAGGGTTAACTTACAAGGAGAGGTTGCACAAACTGGGAGCATGTATTCCCTAGAGTTTAAGACACTAAGGTGTAAATTGGTTGAAGTTTTCAAGGTATTACCAGGAACAGATAGGACAAATGGAAAGAAATTATTTTCATTGCTTAGGGAGTCTAGAGCTAGGTGACATAGCCTAAAAGTTAGAGTCAGGCCTTTCATAAAATTAAGAAACTAGGAAATGCAGAAAGGGTATAAGATGTTTGTAACTTTGTCTTAAATGTCATTTGATACAGGATTATTGTAAATTTTTAACCTGAGAATGATGGACTTTTGTTAACCAGAGACATTGAAAGATAGATACAAATATGACTATCTGGAGTTAGATTGCTGATTAACTACGATCTTACTGACTGTAGAAAATGATCAAAAAGCTGATTTCCTACTGCTGCTGTTTTGTTCATACTGAGAAGGAGACTTTATAGAAGCTGACATTATATTAAAAGGTACATAAGTTCAATCCAAAATTTTACCTTCTTGTAAAGCAAGACACATGATCAAGAAAGCTGAAGACAATTTAGAATCTTGCAAACAGTGATCGATACTTGGAATAGAATTTTTGGAAAACAGTTGCAAGTAAAAGAAAATATATGTTGGACGAATTGGAGTAGTAGGTCTCATGTTAGGAGTGTCAATTTATTTTTGTTCTGAAGAGGTAAGCTAAGTTTATAAATATAAACCAATTTTAAATAATCAAATTCATAATGCGGCTGATTTACGCAATGTACCTTCACATGTTGAAATCCATTCTCCACTAACAAAGGGAATGCATTCAAGCCTTGACTTTTTTGAATTACCTGGGAACTTCAGCAGCTTAAAATTTCTCATTGCTTTTGCATGGTACTGCCTCAGCCAACCAGGTTCACTTGCCAACCATTCAGCTTTTTCTGCTTTCATATAAATCATTGTGATTGCTTGAAATGTGGTATTCTTAAATTTGTCCTGATGAGTGCAAAATGAAAACTTCAGTGACATGTTAATCGATGTTTAGTTTAAAATTCACTGACATTTTCTGTGCTCCTGTGAAGTGGCAGCTAGCTTCTTCCAGTGCTTGAAGTTGTGTTGGTATTATGCGTACAACTTTCAATATTAACATTTTTTTGTTCTCCTTTAAGAATATGTGTGTTTGCCCATGTATTTTGACTTAAGATCACTTGGCTGTGTTGTGTTATGATTCACTAGGAATATTGAGTCGCTATGACAATGTGCACTTTTACATGCATAGACTTGTCGAGTCATAAGAGATGTACAGCACGGAAACAGATACTTCGGTCTAACTTGTACATACCGACCAGATGTCCTAAATTAATCTAGTCCTACTTATCAGCACTTGGCCCATATCCCTCTAAACTTTTCCTATTCATGTACCCATTCAGATGCCTTTTAAATGTTGTAATTATACCAGCCTCCACCACTTCCTCTGGCAGCTCATTCCATACACGCACCACACTCTGCATGAAAACGGTGCCCCTTAGGTCCCTTTAAATCTTTCCCCTATCACCCTAAACCTATTCCCTCTAGCTCTGGATTCCTCAACCCAGGGAAAAGACTTTGGCTATTTATCCTATCCATGCCCCTCATGGTTTTATAAACTTCGATAAGGTCATCCTTCAGCCTCTGATGCTCCAGATAAAAAAGTCCCAGACTATTCAGCCTCTCTCTATAGCTCATACCTTCCGGCCCTGGCAACATCCTTGTAAATCTTTTCTGAACCTTTTCAAGTTTCACAACAACCTTCCGAAAGGAGGGAGACCAGAATTGCACACAATATTCCAAAAGTGGCCTAACCAATGTCCTGTACAGCTACAACATGATCTCCCAACTCCTGTACTCAATGCTCTGACCAATACATGTTGTGGTTTGGAGCTTTGGGAACTGATGGTGGAGCCTCCAATGTTCTTTCCATTATATAGACTCATAGAGTCATAGAGATGTACAGCAGGGAAACAGATCCTTCTGTCCAACCCGTCCACGCCGACCAGATATCCCACCCCAATCTAGTCCCACCTGCCAGCACCCGGCCCATTTCCCTCCAAACCCTTCCTATTCATATACCCATCCAAATGCCTCTTAAATGTTGCAATTGTACCAGCCTCCACCACATCCTCTAGCAGCTCAGTCCATACACGTACCACCCTCTGCGTGAAAAAGTTGACTCTTAGGTCTCTTTTATATCTTTCCCCTCTTACCCTAAACCTGCGCCCTCTAGTTCTGGACTCCCCAGGGAAAAGACTTTGTCTATTTATCCTATCCATGCCCCTCATAATTTTGTAAATCTCTATAAGGTCACCCCTCAGCCTCCGACACTCCAGGGAAAACAGTTCCAGCCTGTTCAGCCTCTCCCTATAGCTCAAATCCTCTAACCCTGGCAAAATCCTTGTAAATCTTTTCTGAACCCTCTCAAGTTTCACAACATCTTTCCGACAGGAAGGAGACCAGAATTGCAAGCAATATTCCAACAGTGGCCTAACCAATGTCCTGCACAGCCGCAACATGACCTCCCAACTCCTGTACTCAATACTCTGACCAATAAAGGAAAGCATTCCAAACGCCTTCTTCACTATCCTATCCACCTGCGACTCCACTTTCAAGGAGCTATGAACCTGCACTCCCTAGGACCTTACCATGAAGTGTATAAATCCTGTTTAGATTTGCTTTCCCAAAATGCAGCACCTTGCATTTATCTGAATTAAACTCCATCTGCCACTTCTCAGCCCATTGGCCCATCTGGTCCAGATCCTGTTGTAATCTGAGGTAACCCTCTTCGCAGTCCACTACACCTCCAATTTTAGTGTCATCTGCAAACTTACTAACTGTACTTCTTATGCTCGCATCCAAATCATTTATGTAAATGACAAAAATTAGAAGACCCAGCACCGATCCTTGTGGCATTCCACTGGTCACAGGCCTCCAGTCTGAAAAACAACCCTCCAGCACCACCCTCTGTCTTCTACCTTTGAGCCAATACTGTATCCAAATGGCTAGTTCTCCCTTTATTCCTTGAGATCTAACCTTGCTAATCAGTCTCCTATGGGGAACCTTGTCGAATGCCTAACTGAAGTCCATATAGATCACATCTACTGCTCTGCCCTCATCAATCTTCTTTGTTACTTCTTCAAAAAACTCAATCAAGTTTGTCAGAAATGATTTCCCACGCACAAAGCCATGTTGACTATCCCTAATCAGTCCTTGCCTTTGCAAGTACATGTACATCCTGTCCCTCAGGATTCCCTCCAACAACTTGCCCACCACCGAGGTCAGGCTCACCGGTCTATAGTTCCCTGGCTTGTCTTTACCACCGTTCTTAAACAGTGGCACCACGTTTGCCAACCTCCAGTCTTCTGGCACCTCACCTGTGACTATTGATGATACAAATATCTCAGCAAGAGGCCAGCAATCACTTCTCTAGCTTCCCACAGAGTTCTCGAGTACACCTGATCAGGTCCTGGGGATTTATCCACTTTTAACTGTTTCAAAACATCCAGCACTTCCTCCTCTGTAATCTGGACATTTTGCAAGATGTCACCATCTATTTCCTGACAGTCTATATCTTCCATTTCCTTTTCCACAGTAAATACTGAGGCAAAATATTCATTTAGTATCTCCCCTATTTCTGTGGCTCCATACAAAGGCCGCCTTGCTGATCTTTGAGGGGCCCTATTCTCTCCCTAGTTACCCTTTTGTCCTTAAAATATTTGTAATAACCCTTTGGATTCTCCTTAATTCTACTTGCCAACACTATCTCATGTCCCCTTTTTGCCCTCCTGATTTCCCTCTTAAATATACTCCTCCTTCCTTTATACTCTTCTAAGGATTCGCTCGACCTATCGTGTCTATACCTGACATACGCTTCCTTCTTTTTCTTAACCAAATCCTCAATTTCTTTAGTCATCCAGCTTTCCCTTTCACCCTGACAGGAAGATACTTTCTCTGGATTCTTGTTATCGCATTTCTGAAGGCTTCCCATTTTCCAGCCGTCCCTTTACCTGCGAACATCTGCCTCCAATCAGCTTTCGAAAGTTCTTGCCTAATACCATCAAAATTGGCCTTTCTCCAATTTAGAACTTCAACTTTTAGATCTGGTCTATCCTTTTCCATCACGATTTTAAAACGAATAGAATTATGGTCACTGGCCCCAAAGTGCTCCCCCACTGACACCTCAGTCACCTGCCCTGCCTTATTTCCCAAGAGTAGGTCACGTTTTGACCTTCTCTAGTAGGTACATCCACATACTGAATCAGAAAATTGTCTTGTACGCACTTAAGGAATTCCTCTCCATCTAAACCTTTAACACTATGGCTGTCCTAGTCGATGTTTGGAAAGTTAAAATTCCCTACCATAACCACCCTATTATTCTTACAGATAGCTGAGATCTCCTTACAAGTTTGTTTCTCAATTTCCCTCTGACTATTGGGGGGTCTATAAGACAATCCCAATAAAGTGATCATCCCTTTCTTATTTCTTAGTTCCACCCAAATAACTTCCCTGGATGTATTTCCGGGAATATCCTCCCTCAGCACAGCTGTATTGCTATCCCTTATTAAAAATGCCACTCCCCCTCCTCTCTTGCCTCCTTTTCTCTCCTTCCTGTAGCATTTGTATCCTGGAACATTAAGCTGCCAGTCCTGCCCATCCCTGAGCCATGTTTCTGTAATTGCTATGATATCCCAGTCCCAAGTTCCTAACCATGCCCTGAGTTCATCTGCCTTCCCTGTTAGGCCCCTTGCATTGAAATAAATGCAGATTAATTTATTAGTCCTACCTTTTCCCTGCCTGCCTGCCTGTTTGTTTGATTCACTTCTGTTCTCAACTGTACCAGTCTCAGATTGATCTCTTTCCTCACTGTCTCCCTGGAATTTCCCCCCCCCCCCAAATCCTCCCAAGCAGTTCTAGGAAATTTCCCTGCCAATATGTTAGTCGCCTTCCAATTTAGGTGCAATCCGTCATTCTTATACAGGTCATTTCTACCCCAAAAGAGATTGCAATGATCCAAAAATGTGAATCCTTCTCCCATACACCAGCTCCTCAGCCATGCATTCATCTGCTCTATCCTCCTATTCCTGCCCTCACTAGCTCATAGCACTGGGAGTAATCCAGATATTACTACCCTTGAGGACCTCCTTTTTAAATTTCTGCCTCTGTAATCTCCCTTCAGAATCTCAACCTTTTCCCTTCCTATGTCGTTGTGAACAATGACCTTTTGCTGGCCCCTCTCCCTTGTGAGAACATTCTGCACCCTCTCTGAGACATCCTTGATCCTGGCACGAGGGAAACAACACACCATTCTGCTTTTTCTCTGCTGGTCTGTACGTTGGACTAAAGAATCCCCTAACACAATTGATCTCTTGGAAGCCGACGTACCTGTCATTGCATTAGAGCCAGTCTCAATACCAGATACTTGGCTGTTCGTGCTACATTTCCCTGAGAATCCATCATCCCTTACATTTTCCAAAACAGCATACCTGTTTGAAATGGGTATATCCACAAAAGACTCCTGCCCTAGGTGCCAACCTCTCTTACCCTTCCTGGAGTTAACCCATCTATATGACTGTATCTGAGACTTTCCCCCCTTCCTATAACTGCCATCCATCACATACTGTTGCTGTTGCAAATTCCTCATCGCTTCTATCTGTCTCTCCAACCGATCCACTCGATCTGATAAGATTCGCATCCAACAGCATTTATGGCAGATATAATCCGCAGTAACCCTTAAACTCTCTTTAAACTCCCACATCTGACAAGAAGTACGTATCACTGCAAAGGCCATTTTTGCTCCTTCACGATCTACAGACCCAGAAAATAACACCATCTTATTCCTCTACAAAACACTGCCCCAGGTTAAATTAATAGCTATGGCTTATATTTTAAGTTTAATCAAGAGACTTATCTCCAAAAACATAGAATCAAGAAAGAACCCACTGTACTCACTAATACAGCCTTTCTCTTGGACAGACTTAAAACAACAATTAACTTATCTGATTCTGTGTTGTGAACTTCGCCCAAACTGGTTCCTCCAAGATTAGTTGTGAATTTCACTGTTTGTTAATTTTCCCAGATGCACTCCGATGTCCAGCGACACATGAATTCAAAAACAACAAAGGCAATAACTGTGCAGGTTCGTTCGTTCTTTCTCTCTCTCTCTCCTGCACTGTCCTCACCATGTGCTTCCTTTGTCTGCTCTTCTCCCTTTTAAAACTGCTGTTGTTTTGACTTTTTTTTTCCAAAGTTCCAAAACAATGCAACAGCATATAAAACAGTAATTGCTGCTCCTGGAATTCAAGGAAATCACTTCCAGAACCTAAAATACCTCAAAAAAGGAGTAGCTCTTACAGCCAGAAATTTTTCCCGTCCTCCATCTTGGATTACCCAAAATGATTGAACAAAAATCTCTCCCGCTTTACTATGTGCCATTGGCATGTGTTGGGAGGATTTTCGAGTTTATGCTTGATCAAAAGACCATTAATGTAGGAGCAGAAGTAGATAATTCAGCTAATTGAGACTGCTCTGCCATTCAGTGAGATCATAGTTGATATGATAATCATCTACTCTACGTTTATGCCTTTTCCCTATAGGTCTTGATTCCCTTACTGATTAAAAATCTATCAACTCAACCCTAAATATACTTATTGGTCCAGCCTTGACAATCTTCTGTGGTAAAACTTTCCACAGATTCACTACTGTCTCAGAGAAGAAATTCATTCCTCATCTCTATCTTAAATGTGCGACCCCCTTGAATTTAGGTTATTCCCTCTGGCCCTAGACTCCCCCAGAAGGGGAAGCAGCCTCTCCACTGCATCCAAGAATCTTAAATGTTTCATTAAGGTCACCACTTGTTCTTCTCAACTCCAATGAATATAGGCCCAACCTACTCAACCTCTCCTCTTAAGAAAATCCCTACATACCCAGGATCAACCTCAGGAGCCTCTTCTGGACTGCCTCCAATGCCAGCATATCTTTCCTCAGATAAGGGGACCAAAACTAATCATGATATTCTAAGTATAGTCTGACTTGTGCCTTTTATATTTTAGTAAGACCTTCCTACTTTTATACACCATTTCTTTTGTTTCAATCTATTTGTCCATGTCATGAATGCACCATCCTCGGCCAGAACGAATGCTCCAGTGGCAAGCACTTGACTGAATGCATCACAAAAGCACTTTTCATGACAGCTGTAGGCATCCCTATATAATTCTAAATACTTTTGACACTTATTTATGTTTTTCCCTTTCCTTCCTGCATTTTCTGTTGCTTTCTTGTGTTGTCAGTCTCTGAGGACAAACCCAATCAGGCAATATATAAGCTAGGGCCTGGCAGTAATCTAGGCCATTATTGATGGTTGGTCCATGAACCTGTATTACTAATAGGACCCATGTAAAGAGACTTGTAACTGGGGAGGGTGGATGAGAATTCTTCCTGCTCCGGTCCAAATAAAAAAATACCACTCAGAATTTGTCCCCATGTGCCATGTGCTGACAAACTGTTGAGTTTGGAAGAAAGTGCCTTTCGTGGCCTTCAGAAATCTTAAGCACTTTGAAGCCATTGAACTACTTTTAGAATGTAATTACTATTGTAGGGAAATATGGCAACTAATTGGAACGCTCCCAGAAACTGCAATATTTTGAGTAAATCATCTGCTCTACTGATATTGTTTGATGAGTAAACAGTAGCCAGGACACTGGGGAGATGACAAGAATGAAGGAAGTGGATGTTGTCTACATGGACTTTAGTAAGGTATTTAATAAGGTACCTCATGGCAAACTGGTACAGAAGGTAAATTCTCATGGGATCCGAGGTGTGCTGGCCAGATGGATACAGAACTGGCTTGGTCATACAATCAATCAAAAATCAGATGACATCGGGTTATAGTCCAACAGGTTTATTTGAAACCACAAGCTTTTGGAGCCCCCACTCCTTGTGGTTTCAAATAAACTTGTTGGACTATTACCCGGTGTCATGTAATTTTTGACTTTGTGCACTCCAGTCCAACACTGGCACCTCTACATCTTGGTCATAGAAGACAGAGAGTAGTGGTGGAAGGGTGCTTTTTGGAGTGGAGATCAATAACTAGTGGTATTCCACAGGGATCAGTATTGGGACTTTGTTCTTTGTAAGATATATAAATGTGTTTTTGAAAGAAAAAATCATTAGCTTAGTTAGCTGGGTGCCTGCTTTGTGTTGAGTGACATAAATGATCTGGAGGAAAATGTAGGTGGTCTGATTATTAAGTTTGTGTCTGACACCAAAACTGGTGGAGTTGCAGACAGTGAGGACTGTCTAAGGATACGGTGGAATATAGACAAATACATTTGGGCAGAGAATTGACAATTGGAGTTTAAATGCAAGGTGATCCATTTTGGAAGGTCAAATTCAGATGCAAATTATGCAATAAATGGCAGAATCCTTAGGAGCATTGACATAAAAAGGGATCTGGGTGATTAGATCCACAGATCCCTGAAAATGGTAACACAGGTGGATTAGGTGGTCAAGGACACATGCAGCATACTTACCTTCATTGGTCGAGGCTTTGAATGTAAAAGTTGGTAAGATATGTCACAGCTGTGTAAAACTTAATGAGGCCGCATTTAGAATATTGTGTGCAGTTCTGGTTATTGCACTACCAGAAGGATGTGGATGCTTTGGAGAGAGTGCAGAGAAGATTTACCAGGATGTTGCCTGGTCCGAATGGTTTTAGGAATGAGGAGAGGTTGGATAAACTCTGATTGTTTTCACTGGAAAGATGAAGGCTGAGAGGCGACCTAATAGAGGCTTTCAAAATTAAAAGAGGCCTAGATAGAGTGGATAGTCAGAGGCTTTTTCCTAGGTTACAAGAGGGCAGTTTCAAGGTGAGAGGGGGAAAGTTTAGGGGAGAAATGCAGGGAAAACATTTTACATAGAGAATAGTGAGTGCCTGGAACGCACTGCCAGTGGAGGTGGTGGAAGCAGGCATGTTAGCAACATTTAAGCTATATCCTGATAGACACGTGAACAGAGGGATAGAAATCACATATGGGCAAAAAGTAGTGGGTCTAAATAAAGAATAGGAGTCAGTGCAGACTTGGTGGGCCAAAGGGCCTGTTCCTGTTCCATTTTGTATTGTATTGTAACTCTCCTGGTTTTCTTCAAAATTTTATAACTGCCTGAGGTGAAAGATGAAGCTTCAGTGAAATGTCTACTTGAAAGATGGCACCTCTGACATTGCTGCGCTCCAGTGTCACCATACATTTTGTACTCAACTCTGGCATGGAACTTAAACTTCTGCTACTCACTGAGCCAACTAATATTAGCTCATTAAAGTCAGTGGTCCTCAGGTCCTGACTCTTGCCAATCATCTGCTTAAATGTCCTCAACTTAAGAATATGAACTTTGTCCATATAGAATGTAGCATATCACACCAGAAATTTGTCAGGATACCTTTGTCACTTAATTTGGAGACTTGTATGATGCTTTATCAGAAGTAAAATTTTAAAAATGTTGGACGACTTGCTAATTGAAACATGCCAAGACACAGCTTTCCTATTGCCAGGAACTCTCCACCACCCTAGCCCACAGGACTGTCCTTAACATAAGCCCAGGGAGTAGAAAGCTGTTTGATCACCTGTGCGAGTGATCATTGAGCTCTATTCATGTTCTTGCCCAGCAACAAATATATGTGTAACTTCTGGTATTGACATTGGATACCGATCACGAACAGGAATTTTGGCTATTTTGCCCCTTACAACTAAGCCATCAGTGATCTTTGAACCACTGTCCAGAAATAAAGAAACAAAAAGAATGGGCCATTATTGTTTTGCTGGAAAAAAAGACATATTTTGTCATTTTTTTTATTTTACACTCATCAGGGCATCCACAAGATCACTAATGTAAAGGGAACAAAATCTATTCTGTATAGTAAAGTAGTGTTTGGTACAAGTATTGCAATGGAAAATACACCAGTGAGATGATGGCTGACAGTTAACTGATAAGCTTTGTTTAGAACTAAACCATACAGGTTGTTGGTTATCAATTATAACATATTGGTTGAAGTGTTGCAGTCCTCCACATGGCAATGTCTGCACAAGTGAGTGACATATGCTGTAAGCTTTGGTTCAATGGGTGGTGCTGTTGCTTCTGAGTCAGAACATTAAGGATGTACATGACACTCTGTGGCCTTGAACACAATATTAGCTAACATCCCAGTGCAGTACTGAGGGGGAGCTGCAGAGTCGGTATTGCTAATATTCAGGTAAGAAGTTAAATTAAAGCCCACAGACTGTCTTCTTAGGTACACATAAAAGTTCCCTCATTGCTGTTTTGTAAAGCAGGGGAGTTTGTTCACCTAAATAATCCAATCAATATCACATCACTGTATGTGGGAACTTCTAGAAATAGAATTCCTGCAGTGAAAAAAATAAGCTATTTGGCCCTACACATCCACACTGACCCTCTGAAGAGTAACCCACCCAGACCCATACCCTATTACTCTACACTTACGCCTGACTAATGCTCCAAATCTACACATCCCTGAACACTATGGGCAATTTAGCATGGTCAATTCACCTAACCTGCACATCTTTGGATTGTGCAAGGAAACCTACGCACTCAGAGAAAACCTATGCCCACACTGGGAGGATGTGCAAACTCCACACAGACAGTCTCCTGAAGCTGGAATTGTACCCAGGTCCCTGGCGCTGTGAGGCAGCAATGCTAACCACTGAGCCACCGTGCTGCCCTTACTGTCCACAAATTGGCTGCCATGCTTTATTTCCATTACAACAGTTACTATCTTTCAGAAAAAGTATTGTAGAACATTTTGAGATATCCAGGGAATGTGAAAAGTACTACACAGTATAAGTACAAGCCCTTTTACTGAAGGTGCAAATTAGCCCAACTTTTTTTATTCATTCATGGGATGAGGGTGTTGCTGGCCGTGTCAGCATTTATTGCCCATCCCTAATTGCCCAGAGGGCAGTTGAGAGTCAACCATGTTGCTGTGGGCCTGAAGTCATATGTAGTCCACATCAGTTAAGAATGGTAGATTTCCTTTCCTAGAGGGCATTAGTGGACCAGATGGGTTTTTCTGACAATCAGCAATGGTTTTGTGCTCATCATTAGACTCTTACTCCATGACTTTTTAAAAATTGAATCCAAATTCCACCATCTGCCAGGGTGGGATTCAAACCCAGGCTGCCAGAACATTACTGGAGTACCTAAATTAACAGTCCAGTAATAATACCACTGGGCCTTCGCCTCCTCTAAAACATTAGCTGCAATTTAAGCATCTTGTTTTAGAACTCTCCTTTTAACACATTTCACTGCTGTAGAAAATTAGCTCTCAATCATTTGAGCAAAATAAAATCTGTTAAAATCCATAAAATTTTACAGTCCTTCAGTATAAACTATGCTATAATAATAAAAAAACTAATTGCAAATATAATGGACCAGATGCACATGTGGATTTTCTTTTCAATTTTACCGACCCAATTAAACTGTAAAACCCCCAGGGTAGTGTGGTTAATGATGACACTCATCTTTTCATTTGAATGCTTTTTCCTGCCTTATTATTAGAACAAGACCTCACTGGTGGTAAAACTTCCAGATTAGATATATTATTTATCAAGCTTCATCTTGAAGAATCATTTTTTACAATGAATCGTTATGGCTTTTTCAAACACCAAATCAAGCAATATGCTGACCAGATGTCTTATTCGGAGTGTGAGTATATTCACGAAGTTTTGTACCAGTTCTGTGATGTACTATTCTGCTCCCAGATTTGAACCCTCATCCACTCTTGTGATACATTTGGCTTTTTTTTTCCAGTCGACCTCTTTCTTACTGGCCTCCTGAACTCTTACACCAACTCATCCAAATATCTACAGTCCTAAGCCTAACCCCAATCATAAAGCACATAAGGAGGCAATTTATTCTATTGTACCTGTGTTGGTTCTCTAATAAACTTATCTAATTAGTTCCTCTCCCCTCCTAACCTTTCTCCATTGTTATAGAAAGATCTCTTTTTACAGTTATTTCTAATTCTCCTCTGAGCATTTCTGTTAAAGCTGCTTCCAAAACCTCTTTCAGTTTGTACATTCCAAATCATAACTCACTGCAATACTTTTAAATCCTCATCTCTCTTCTGGTTATCTTACACTTGTATCTTCTCATTCCTGACTTTCCTGTCAGTAGAAACTGTTTTCTCTTATCTATTCTATCAAACCCATTTTAAAATCACCCTTAATTCCTGATCTGGTCTAAAAGGTCCCTTATGCCATGTGCCTGCCCTGCTCATCTCTTATCCTCAACGTGCCAAAGACACACTGACCACAGCCACACTGCTCTCCCACATGTAAACCCTACCATGATATTGAGGCACACTGCTACCATTTCCAGCATTCCATTTCCCTCCCCAAATGCTGGTCACCCCATCCTTGTCTGCTTTATGTTCCCACGCCCTTCCATTTCACATGAGCAACAGAACACTTTTTTTCAAGTCCTTCAATCTTGCTACATCTGTCCTCAACTTCAGAATCCATTTTGCTGTCAGTCATTTCTCTTCCTGCACAAGTCTAATTCCCAGTTTTCTGAAATGTCTCTGGACGATTTTGCTGTATTGAAGAACTATTTCAGTTCAATGGTAATTTCTTAGTTTATCTGATCTCAGACTATACTGGTTTGCAGTAAACTGACAATCCCTGTGTCACCACAGAGAAAACTCAAGAAAACTCTAGTTTTAGCATTTGAAATGTCACAGTAGTACAGTACTAAGTGCTTTTTCATGTTTGGGTTTAAGTGAAGCAGAGATAAGGTATGTTTACAACTGTTAGCCATGGCTCAGTTGATAACGCTCACCTTAGGTTGTGGATTTGAACCCCAGACCAGAGAAATGAACTCAAAATCTTGGATGATCCCCTTCAGCACTGTTGTAAGTAATGTCTTTCAAACAAAACTTTTCATCTGCCCAATATTCATCCTTCAACCAACATTATTAAAAAGAACAAATGATTTGTCTCCTTTGTAAATACTGAAGAAAAGTACTCAGATAGGAGAGGTCTTGAATGAGTACTTTTTTTCAGTATTTACAAATGAGAGGGACCGTATTGTTGAAGAGGAGAGTATGAAACGGATGGTAAGCTGGAGGAGATACTTATTAGGAAGGAAGATATGTTGGGCATTTTGAAAAACTTGAAGATAGACAAATCCCCCGGGCCTGACGGGATATATCCTAGGATTATGTGGGAAGCAAGAGAGGAAATTGCAGAACTGTTGGCAATGATCTTTTCATCTTCACTGTCAATGGGGGTGGTGCCAGGGGACTGGAGAGTGGCAAATGTTGTGCCCCTGTTCAAAAAAGGGAATAGGGATAACCCCGGGAATTACAGGCCAGTTAGTCTTACTTTGGTGGTAGGCAAAGTAATGGAAAGGGTACTGAGGGATAGGATTTATGAGAATCTGGAAAGACACTGCTTGATTAGGGACAGCCAGCATGGATTTGTGAGGGGTAGGTCTTGCCTCACAAGTCTTATTGAATTCTTTGAGGAGGTGACCAAGCATGTGGATGAGGGTAGAGCAGTGGATATAGTGTACATGGATTTTAGTAAGGCATTTGATAAGGTTCCCCATGGTAGGCTCATGCGGAAAGTCAGGAGGCATGGGATAGTGGGAAGTTTGGTCAGTTGGATAGAGAACTGGCTAACCGGTCGAAGTCAGAGAGTGGTGGTAGATGGTAAATATTCAGCCTGGAGCCCAGTTACAAGTGGAGTTCTGCAGGGATCAGTTCTGGGTCCTCTGCTGTTTGTAATTTTTATTAATGACTTGGAAGAGGGAGTCGAAGGGTGGGTCAGTAAATTTGCAGACGATACAAAGATTGGTGGGAGTTGTGGATAGTGAGGAGGGCTGTTGTCGGCTGCAAAGGGACTTAGATATGGTGCAGAGCTGGGCTGAGGAGTGGCAGATGGAGTTCAACCCTGTCAAGTGTGAGGTTGTCCATTTTGGAAGGACAAATAAGAACGCGGAATACAGGGTTAATGGTAGGGTTCTTAGTAAGGTGGAGGAGCAGAGGGATCTTGGGGTCTATGTTCATAGGTCTTTGAACTCAGGTGGATAGAGCTTGTAAGAAGGCCTATGGTGTATTAGTGTTCACTAGCAGAGGGATTGAATTTAAGAGTTGTGAGGTGATGTTGCAGCTGTATAGGACCTTGGTAAGGCCACATTTGGAATACTGTGTGCAGTTCTGGTCACCTCATTTTAGGAAAGATGTGGAAGCTTTGGAGAGGGTGCAGAGGAGATTTACCAGGATGTTTCCTGTAATGGAGAATAGGCCGTACGAGGATAGGTTGAGAGTGCTAGGCCTTTTCTCATTGGAACGGAGAAGGATGAGGGGTGACTTGATAGAGGTTTATAAGATGATCAGGGGAATAGATAGAGTAGACAGTCAGAGACTTTTTCCCCGGGTACAACAGAGTGTTACAAGGGGACATAAATTTAAGGTGAAGGGTGGAAGGTATAGGGGGGATGTCAGGTGTAGGTTCTTTACCCAGAGAGTGGTGGGGGCATGGAATGCGCTGCCTGTGGGAGTGGCAGAGTCAGAATCATTGGTGACCTTTAAGTGGCAATTGGATAGATACATGGATAGGTGCTTAAGCTAGGACAAATGTTCGGCACAACATCGTGGGCCGAAGGGCCTGTTCTGTGCTGTATTGTTCTATGTTCTATGAAGTCATTACCTCATGACTATTAATGGGAGCTTGTGTTATGGACCAGCCATACCCCCTCAAAACATTTCAAGAATGTGGCCCAGACCCTAATTTTGCGAGTTGTGTTAAGCAGGTGAACGGCGGATATCCCAGGAATGATGCAGCTAGTCAACCCATTTAGTTATAAACAAAACAGAATTTGTTTTTAAGGTTACTGAATGAAACACAAACAAAAGAGAACAGAACACAGAATAACTTAATGTATCCAAAAACCCAACAGATTATCCCAATTAATGATGCTGTTCCAAATACTTGTAACAATTCCTATAAATATTTCTTGGCACAAAAGGTCAAATCAAACACAGGGTCTTATAGGAGAGATGTCAGAAAGAGAGTACCAGCATGGACCTGCTTCTTTGGGTCCAGCAGCTTCAGAACAGTACTGTGTTAAAACCAAACCAAACCAGAGAAAAGCTGACTTGAGAGAATTGGCCATTCCTCTTTCATTGTACAAGCATTTTTTTTTAAACTTGAAAGTCTTTTGTCTCAGGTAATATCTGTTAGCGATAATCAAACTGGCCCTAAAACTCTTTCACTTAGACTTTTTGGAGTCTGTGTCTTTTACGACCTTGAAACAAAATTCAAGGACAACATAACCTTGTTAAAGGAGCAGCATTGTCATGCTTGTAGCGCATATATTAACTGCTATGTATATACATTACAACAGCAACTAAACTTCACAAGTACTTCATTGGCTATAATATGCTCTGGGTGCAATATATAAATGTAAGTTAATGTCTTTCTTTGCTAATCTATTATATAATGATTCAATAGTCCTTGATAGTGACAACGATGTCAAATATTGGCAACTACCTGTTCCAGGATATGGACGCTTCAGACAGGACAGGGAGGGAAGTAAAAGGAGGAGTGAAGTTGCATTGCTGGTCAGGGATGATATCACAGCTGTGCTAAAGGAGGACACTATGGAGGGCTTGGGTAGTGAGGCATTATGGGTGGAGCTGAGAAATAAGATGTGTGCAGTTACATTGTTGGGGCTGTATTACAGACCTCCCAACAGTGAGCGTGAGGTAGAAGAACAAATAGATAACAGATTATGGAAAGATGTAGCAGCCATAAGGTAGTAGTGATGGGAGATTTCAATTTTCCCAACATTGACTGGGATACACTTTGCACCAGAGGTCTGGATGGGATAGAATTTGTAAAACGCGTCCAGGAGAGTTTTCTAGAACAGTGTGTCAATGGTCCGACAAGGGAAGGGGCTATATTGGACCTGGGAAATGAGCCAGGACAGGTGGTGAGGTTGGGGTGGGGGACTTCTTTGGGAACAGTGAGCACAATTCTGTAAGTTTTAGAATACTCGTAGACAAAGATGAGAGTGGTCCTAAGGGAAGAATACTAAACTGGGCTAAGGCCAATTATATCAAAATTAGGCAGGAGCTGGGAAATGTGGATTGGACACAGCTATTTGAAGGGAAGTCCACATTTGAGATGTGGGAGGCTTTCTAGGTTAAAGATAGTGCAGGATAGGCATGTCCCATTGAAGGCAAAGGATATGAAGGGCAAGATTTGTGAACTGTGGATGACAGGAGAAATCTGTCAAGAGGAAAAGGGAAGCGTACATAAGGTCTAGGCAGCTAAGAACAGAATAGGCCCTGGAGAAATATCGGAAGAGTAGGACCAGACTTAAAAGAGGAATCAAGTGGGCTAAGAGGGGTCATGAAATAGCTTTAGCGAGCAGAATTAAGGAGAATCCCAAAGCATTTTATTCTTATATAAGAAGCAAGCAGGTAACTAGAGAAAGGTTTGGTCCACTAAAGGATAATGAAGGAAGGCTGTGTGTCGAACCTGAGAGAGTGGGTGAGATTCTGAATGATTACTTTGCATCTGTATTCACTGAAGAGAGGAACATGATGAATGTTGGAGATTAGAGTTGGAAGTTTGATTTGTCTGGATCATGTTGACATAAGTAGGGAAGGTGTGTTGGGTAGGCTAGAGGTTATTATGGTGGACAATAATCCCCAGGACCAGATGGGATCTATCCCTGGTTCCTGAGGGAGGAAATAGCTGGGGCCCTGACAGATATCTTTGTGGCTTCCTTAAACACAAGTGAGGTGCCAGAGGACTGGAAGGTTGCTCATGTTGTCCCCCAGTACAAGTAGGGTAGTAGGGATATTCCGGGTAACTACAAACCAGTGAACATAATGTCGGTGGTGGGAACATTGTTGAAGGTACTGAGGGATAGGATCTATTTATATTCAGAAAAGAATGGGCTTATCAGTGATAGGCAACATGGTTTTCTGTGGTGGAGATCGTGCCTTACCAATTAATAGAGTTCTTTGAGGAAGTGACCAAGTTGATAGATGAAGGAAGATTGATGTCATATACATGGACTTTAGCAAGGCATTTGATAAGGTTTCCTATGGTAAACTAATAGAGAAAGTGAAGTCACATGGTATGCAGGGTGTTTCAGCTAGGTGGATAAAGAACTGGTTGAGCAACAGTAGACAGAGAGTAGTAGTTGAAGGGAGTTTCTTGAAATGGAGAAAGGTGACCAGTGGTGTACCACAGGGATCAGTGCTGGGGCCACTGTTATTTGTGATATACATAAATGATCTGGAAGAGGGCACTGCTGGAATGATCAGCAAGTTTGCAGATGACACGAAGATTGGTGGAGTAGCAGAAAGCATAAGGGACTGTCAAAGAATACAGGAGAATATAGATAGACTGGAGAGTTGGGTGGAAAAGTGGCAGCTGGAGTTCAATCCAGACAAATGTGAGATGATGCATTTAGGCAAGACTAATTCAAGAGTGAATTATACAAGGAACGGAAGAGCCCTGGGAAAAGTTGATGAGCAGAGAGATTTGGGAGTGCAGATCCATTGTACCCTGAAGGTTGCTGCCCACAGGTGGAGAGAGTGGTCATGAAGGCATATAGTATGCTTGCCTTCATTGGACAGGTTATTGAGTATAAGAGCTGGCAAGACATGTACAGGACATTGGTTCGGCCGCATTTAGAATACTGTGTACAGTTCATGGCGCCACATTACCAAAAAGATATGCACGTTTTGGAGAGGGTGAAGAGAAGGTTTACGAGGATGTTGCCTGGTATGGAAGGTGCTAGCTATGAAGAGAGGTTGAGCAGGTTAGGTTTGTTTTCATTAGAAAAAAGGAGGTTGAGGGGGGACCTGATTGAGGTTTACAAAATCATGAAGGGTATAGACAGGGTAGATAGAGATAAGCTTTTTTCCAGGGTGGTGGATTCAACAACGAGAGGTCATGCTTTCAAGGTGAGAGGTGAAAAGTTTATGGGGGAGACACGCGGCAAGTACTTCACACAGAGGGTGGTGGGTGTCTGGAACATGTTGCCAGCAGAGGTGGTAGAGGCAGGCACAGTAGATTCATTTAAGATGTGTCTGGACAGATGCATGAGTAGATGGGGAGCAGAGGGATACAGATGGTTAGGAATTGGGTGACAGGTTTAGACAGTAGATTTGGATTCACTCAGGCTTGGAGGGCTGAAGGGCCTTTTCCTGGGCTGTAAATTTTCTTTGTTCTTTGTTCTAAATAGTAGAAAAGCTACACCTTGCAAATGAAGCCTTGCTGTCCACATTGAGCTGAGAGCATTATTTTATCTCTGTTGACATGAGGCAGAGGTCAACTCTGCTGATTTAAGTAGGTGTTAAAGATCCAGTTTTCAGATCTCCTGGACAACCATATCAGTGAAATGAAACTGTGTTTGTCCATGTTGCTAACCGTTGGATTTCAAGATAACTCAGTGTACACAGTGTTTTGAGATGTGATGAGGTTCCATATAAATCTGACTATTTCACTACAAAGGAAACATGGAACTTTACATCACCATGTTAAAATTACTGTATTTCCGATCTACTTACTAACGTCTGGTTGTTACCAATAGTAGCACAGATCTGTTGCATTAGTAACGCAAAAAGCAACTTGCCTTCATCAGACAAATCCGACAGAAAAAATAGACCAAATCCATGACAATCAGCCCATGAGAGTGCTGGCACCTTGGGTAAATTGCTTAATGCATTGCATAAATATGACCAGTGTGGAGGCAATATATTTTACTAGTTTAGGAAATTATGTTTTGCAGTCAGCAATAACAAGAACAATTTGCTTGTCTGCAGCGTCTAGTTTTTTTTTTAGTTAAAAGTCACTCAAGTGCAGTTTTCTAAATGGTTAAATTTCCTGCACAAATTGAAAATGTTATAAAGAGGTCCACATCCTGGGGGACTCGTGAGCTAATGTGGAGTATTCAGACTCTGAAAGATGAAAACTACTTTCGATCCAGCTACTTTGCCCAACAATTCAATGAGGTAAGACATTCTGCTAAGTCTTAGAAGTATAATGTCACTAAAGCAACTTGAATAGACAGGATATACTCTACAACTGTTAAGGACGTAAGTGAGGAAATAGGCGAAGCTGTGACAGGAACATTGAGTGACGAGTGCACAATAGAGAATGTTATCCAGACATGTGGGGCAACGAAACTAAACAACAGTGAACCGTGAGCTTGAAAGTTATGGCCTACTGCGTATAGCAGAGAAAACACAAGAAAGTAAGATGTCAATCATGTCTGTACTAACGTCACAACAGACAGGAAGTAGTCCGTATGGCCTCAGAAGCATTAGGTTGTAATAATTTATAGATATATAGCATTTGCTTTTGGGAAGGTAATTGAACTATATGTGAGAGCTATCCAATGGACTTAAGCTACTTGGAATTTGAGGAGGCATTCCACGATCTACCTTCCATAAAATGTAGAGCCAAAACTGCTGCCATAACCAATTCAGTGGCTGTTCGGCCCACTGACTCTTGATAAGACCAATGGCAATGAAAGTGAGAAAAGGTACCATAAGATGGAATCAAATCCATTTAAAATAATGCATTATTTTTGGGTTATTAATTTTGGATATGGAGACTACATCACATGTTATTTAGTGTAGATAGTGCCAGTGCCTATGGAAAGCATTCACAAAGTATGTTCACCATTAAAAACACTTCATGACAATGGTCCCTGTTGAACAACTGTTTAACTTTTCTTTATTGTTTTACTTCTTGTCCTCAATGCCAATGTTCAGTGAGCTAGTGAGAAAACCAGGAGTTACAGCACCCTAAACTCAACACTGGGATCAGTGTGTCAGCAAAAAAACCAGTCATAGAGTCATGGAGATGTACACAATGGAAACAGACCCTTCAGTCCAACCCGTCCATGCTGACCAGGTATCCCAACCCAATCTAGTCCCACCTGTTCAGCCTCCACCACTTCCTCTGGCAGCTCATTCCATACACGTATCACCCTCTGCGTGAAAAGGTTGCCCCTTAGGTCTCTTTTATGTCTTTCCCCTCTCACCCTAAACCTATGCCCTCTAATTCTGGACTCCTCCACCCCAGGGAAAAGACTTTGTCTATTTATCCTATCCATGCCCCTCATAATTTCGTAAACCTCTATAAGGTTACCCCTCAGCCTCCGACGCTCCAGGGAAAACAGCCCCAACCTGTTCAGCCTCTCCCAAAACTCAAAGCTCAAATCCTCCAACCCTGGCAACATTCTTGTAAATCTTTTCTGAACCCTTTCAAGTTTCACAACATCCTTCTGATGGGAAGGAGACCAGAATTGCACGCAATAGTCCAACAGTGGCCTAACCAATGTCCTGTACAGCCGCAACATGACCTCCCAACTCAATACTCTGACCAATAAAGTAAAGCATACCAAACGCCGCCTTCACTATCCTATCCACCTGCGACTCCACTTTCAAGGAGCTATGAACCTGCACTCCAAGGTCTCTTTGTTCAGCAACACTCCCTAGGACCTTACCATGAAGTGTATAAGTCCTGCTAAGATTTGCTTTCCCAAAATGCAGCACCTTGCATTCATCTGAATTAAACTCCATCTGCCACTTCTCAGCCTATTGGCCCATCTGGTCAAGATCCTGTTGTAAACTGAGGGAACCCTCTTCGCTGTCCTATGGTACCTGAACATTATGCAGGTACAGATGAGAAGACTAATGTAACTCCTAGTTGAGTTGAATGTTGGGAGCAAATGTCAGTGAGGAAACCAGAATTAACAGGAACTAGAATTAAGTATAAAGAGTCAGAATATTAGCAAGAAACTTAGGACTGGCAGCTTGAATGTAACACGCAACCACATTGTCACAGTCTCTATCTCTTAATACTTCCTTTGGCCTGGCTTCCATTTGTGCCTGACAGCAGCAACTTGGAATGTTTTCTTATGTCACTATATAGTTCTGAGTTGGCACTGTCTCTGATTTTCTAAGATGGTAGCTGATATTCCTTATTTCCAGATCGGCAATCCATCTAAATGCCTGTCATTTTCTCAGACAGATCTCTGTTCTGAGTTCAGCTTGCTCTTCTGACTAATTCTGATTCCTTCATTGTGTTCAGTTTACTAGTATTCCTGGTTTTCTCACAGATCCCATGTTCAATTTTGGTTGAAATCATTCCAGATTTCTTAATGAGGCTGATCCCTGGTGTTGAGAAATTAAGTTGCTTAGAAACATGTGAAGGCAAGAAGATCTCCCAGGTGTTAACAAGATACTTAATCAGTTCAATATCACAGTAGAATTCAGATCGTCGTTCACAAAATGGATATAGCTGAGGAAGCCATATCTTAGTTCACCCATCAAAAAAGATTCTACGGTTCCATAATTTTAAAATCCAATTGTTTATGTTAATATTTTTGAGTCTTTGCCTCTTCCTGGGAGTGTATTCCCTATTTTAATCCCTACATTCTCCTTTCCACATTTCCCTCAATCCCACAAGTATGTGTATACTACCAGACTACACCTCTTATATCAATTTGTGGAGGATAACCTTTTCTTCAGTTGAACAATAGGAGGATTAAAGTCCCCAATTTTGGTTACTGTAATAAACTATATTTTCTTACCAGAGACACTATCTCTCTCTTAGTCACATACCCAGGTCAGACCCAACCTCTGATCAGCCCATAGCTTGTCCTATGCATCACCAAGATTTTATATTTCCACGTCCATGAAGCTTACTGCTCCAATATGACTACTGTTAAACAAAGAAGGTTAAGGTTACGTGGAACTGAGTATAACTTTTCTAGTCATCATTTTATTCTAAATTTCACTTCACAAATCTCCAATGGACTGATTATTTGTTCTATATCGGTTAGCTCAGTTGGCTGGATGACTGGTTTGTGATGCAGTATGATACCAGCCACACTGTCTGAGGTTACCACGAAGGATTCTTCTTCTCAACCTCTGCCCTTGCCTGAGGTGTGGTGACCTTTGGGTTAAACTACCATTGGTTGCCTCTGTCTGACCCTACTTGATGATAACAACTCCCCAGAAACATGCCTTATAATTTTGATTTTGGTTTGATTTATTCAACTCAACAAGGCTCCATTGACGGCACCTTCATGTGACCTATAGCACCCAAAAGAACTAGCAAATCGCTGGGATCACGACTATTTGCAAGTTTCCCACCAAACCATGCACTATTCTGGCTTGAGGTTATATTGCTGTTGCATCACAGTCAGTGGGTCAAATTCCTGGAATTCCCTCCTGAACAGCACTATTGGTATATCTACACCCCAAGCACAGTGGCTTAGTGGTTAGTACTGCTGCCTAACAGCACCAGGGACCCAGGTTTGATTCCAGCCTTGAGTAACTGTGTGTGGAATTTGCATATTCTCCCCATGTCTGGGTGCTCCGGTTTCCTCCCACAGTACAAAGATGTGCATGTTAGGTGGATTGTCCATGTTTAATTGCGCATCGTGTCCAGGGATGTGCAGTCTAGGTGAATTAGCCATGTGAAATGTAGGTTAGGATGGGTCTGGGTGGGGTGCTTTGGAGGTTTGATGTGGACTTGATGGGCTGATTGGCCTGCTTCCACACTGTAGGGGTTCTATGATTCTAAGGACTGCCACGATTCAAGAATTCAGCTCACTACCACCTTCTCCAGGGCCGTTAGGAATGGGCAATGAATGATGGTTCACCAATTGGAGCGCACATCCTATTGATGACTTTTTAAAAAAATCTTTGGGCTTGGCTTTCATGTTCCACTTTCTTTAAATTCCAGTTTGTTGAAACTCCGTTACCTCACATTGCAATGTCCAACCTCATCTTGAATTGTCCACTCATCCATCACACTCATCCTCATTTATATGATTTGGTTTTCTGAAATCCTGTGCATTTAAACTTAGAATTCTTGTTTGTAAATGCCTAATTTCTCTGCCATTACCTCCACCTTTGAGTCACCTGTTTCATTCTTTGATCCTCTGACAAGGGATTAATGTGAGTCATTTCCTTTTATCCCAGTCTTTAGCCACATTGACCTTACTGTCAATAATCCTCTTCCCAAAACACTTCACCCCTCTTTATCTTTTTTTAAAATAAATTTGGCAATGTGGCTCAATGATTAGAACTGCTGGCTCACTGCAGTTTGATTCTAGCTTCAAGTGACTGTGTGGAGTTTGCATGTTCTCCCCAGGTCTGCGTGGGTTTTCTCCAGGTGCTCCACTTTCCTTGCACCATCCAAAGATGTGCAGATTAGGTGTGTTAGCTATGCTAAATTATCTGTAGTGCCCAGGGATGTACCGGGTAGGTAGATCAGCCATGGGGAGTGCAGGGTTACAAGGATAGTTTAGGGAGCTATGGCTGGATGTGATACCCTTCAGAGGGTTGGTGTGGACTCAATGGGCCAAATGGCCTACTTCTGCACTATAGGGGTGCTATAATTCTAATGCTTCCCAAACAGCAACAATTGTTTGGTCATGTCTGCAAAGTCACATGGCATGGCAAAGTATTTAGACTTCATTCTTTAGGTCTAGTTTCTCCCTTCCCAACCCAGGTGAAAGTTGCCTTCAGGGATCTTCTGTATTAGAATAACTATACAAATGCAGCATTTGCTGTTAATCTGGTTTTTCAAGTGACAGTCCAATCCTGATGATGGAGTTCAGGTTGCTGCTGTTCCTGGTTTTCCCAGTATCCCTGTGCTTCACTGTGTTGGAGTTCAGGTTGCTGCTGTTCCTGGTTTTCCCAGTGGCCCTGTGCCTCTCTGTGTGCAGGTTCCTGGTTCTGTGTGCTGTAGCTTTCTGTCCCTGGCAGTTCGATGAGTGGAGTTTTCTCTCAGTTTGTATGGATTTTATTCCTGCCCTGACTCTCTGCAATATTGAACCCAAAAATATGGCGGAGGACCCTGAGGAGAGAGTTCTGTTGGAAAGTTGGAGTTGCCCAATTCACCTTTAAGACAAAACGAAATTAAATTAGCAACTTAAGGAAAGTTTTGTTTTCGGAAGATGCCGTTCTATAAGAGGATCGTGGCACCCCAGTTGGTGTCTCGGTTGAGCAGTGAAGACTTTGGAAGAGTTTGGGAAGATGGTGAGGATGAGGAAGGGGTCGAGGAGGATGGGCACGGGCTGCAGAGGAGGAAGAGGAGGAGAAGGAGGAAGAAGAAGCTGGAGCAGGAGCCCCCCCAGCCCAGTGCTTTGCTCTTCGAGAGCCTGCAGGACGTGTCCAGCCACATACTCGCGTCGCTGCTCCGGCAGCTGGCCGACCTCAGCCGCCTGGCTACCGGCATCTTCCAGGAGCTGGAGCTGGAGGCGAACTCGCTGTGTGTCCGCTGCAGTCACCTCCACAGCCGGCTGCACAGCCTGCAACGCCGCACCCTCCGACTCGACGCCAAAAAAGTCGCCGTCCGTAAGTGTTGAAACAAAACTGCAACATCTGCTTCTAGCCGTGTGGCCCCTTTCCCTTGAATTTCCCCTGTGTGTGTATGCTTTTTTTTAAACAAAGTTACATTCAGCTTTCTACATTCTTGGGCATTTCTAGCCCTTTTTACTGGCAGTTACTTTGCTGAAACATGTTTATTTAGCAGTAAACACGTTTTACTATAAACACACGAGCGTCAGTAGAAGGTTGATTATACTTTTAAAATTCATCTCCGACTATTTTCTTCGGACTGTGCGTTAGGATGGGGAGGGAGGAGGGTGTGACGCCTCTTGTTTAAATTATACCTGTTTGAGAAAAAATGATACACTTGGATATTTATCATCAAACTCTTTATGTGCTGAGAATTTGAAAAGTACACATTACATTTTTAATTTGGCGATTTGGTTTGGGAATGGCCTTGATGCAGCCTACATCCAGAGTAGACTTGCTCACTGTTTTTAAAACACATTTTTGTTGAGCAACAAAGCTGTAATTTAGAAATTGCGCTCTTTGGTTCCTCTGGTTGAAGCCTATGTTTATTGTACTAAATAATATATAATTTAAAATTTATTGTTATTTTTCCCACCCATATGTTGTGACACAAGAGTGATATTTGCGTCGTGTTTTTCTTAAACAGTTGTAAGTTTTTGGTTATTTTGTCTCTTTCTCAAGTACTCAGTGGAGAAAAAAATGCTCCTGAATAGTTGCCGTCTGAACGCAGCATATAATTTTGTATTGAACCATTTGAAGTTAAATATCACGTTGTTTTAGTAAGTGTTATTGAACTGTGTAGCTAAAACATCCAGGGGAAAAGAATCTGTCCCATGATCAGTCCAGATCGGTTCCAGTTTAGGCTTCAGTGCATTGTAGGTTGTAGAGATGGTGCAGCACGGAAAGAGGCCATTCGGCCTTGGGTCCATGACGACACTGTGTGGAGCGCAAGTGTATGCTTCCACCACCCTTGTAAAGTCACGCTGGAGCGAATCATCCAAAAGTTTCATTCTCGGCTGTGATTGTACATAAATGCAAGAAATCGGTTTTGCGTGTGTGCTGCCTCGCCATGCCAAATAGCCTGTCACCATTCATTGAAGCTGCGCTTGGGATGCACCTTCCAAGGGTAACTGGTAGTTGGAGGGTATTTCAAGGAGACAAAAGCCGCCAGAATATAAGACGAAATAGCAGAAGAGAGCAACTAAGTAATTTTTCTTTTCACTTTTCTCCACACTTATTTGGAAGTTGTTTAATTTCTGTAAAATTTGATTTTATTATTTCCGTCCAAAAACCTTGATTAATCAAATATTGTGAACAGTACAGTATTGTCTCTGGGACTGTCGTCAAAGGAGTATGGCAATTTAAAAAAAAACAGGTCATTTTGACTGATATTGTATGTACTATGTACAATTGTGTATTTTGCTGTTTGACAATTGTAACTAACGTAAGATGCAGTTAATAACCTGTCACATCCACACTGTAGGATTTTATTCTGTGATAAATGGCTTTGGCAATACAATGAGCAAAATCTCGCAAGAAAAATTACAGAAAGATGTATTGAGTGTTTGGGGCATGAATTTGATGCTAGGTGGATTTGGGTGCTTGTGTTGAGTGTTAGGTGGAAAGTTGGGGGGTGGGTGCCTGTTTTTAGTACTAGATGGAGGGGTTTGTGTTGGGTGCGAGACAGAGAGGAGACCACTGTCGTCATAAGATACAGGAGCAAAATTAGGCCATTTAGCCCATTTGTCTGTTTCACCATTCAATAGTGGCTGATAGATGTCTCAACCCGATTCTCCTGCCTTCTCCTGTCACCCTTGATCCCCTTACTAATCAAGAGTGTATCTATCTCTGTCTGAAATGCAGTCAATGAGTTGACCTCCATAGCCTTCTGCGATTAATGAGTTCCACAGATTCAGTACCCTCTGGCTGAAGAAATTCCCCTCATCTCTGAATACTGCGTCCAGTTCTGGTCGCCTATTATAGGAAAGATGTGGATGCTTTGGAGAGGGTTCAGAGGAGGTTTACCAGGATGCTGCCTGGACTGGAGGGCTTAATTTATGAAGAGAGGTTGACTGAGCTTGGACTTTTTTCATTGGAGAAAAGGAGGAGAGGTTACCTAGTTGAGGTATACAAGATAATGAGAGGCATAGATAGAGTTGATAGCCAGAGACTATTTCCCAGGGCAGAGATGGCTAACATGAGGGGTCATAGTTTTAAGCTGGTTGGAGGAAAGTATAGAGGGGATGTCAGAGGCGGGTTCTTTACACAGAGAGTTGTGAGAGCATGGAATGTGTTGCCAGCAGCAGTTGTGGAAGCAAGGTCATTGGGAACATTTAAGAGACTACTGGACATGCATATGGTCACAGAAATTTGAGGGTGCATACATGAGGATCAGTGGTTGGCACAACATTGTGGGCTGAAGGGCCTGTTCTGTGCTGTACTGTTCAATGTTCTATATCTCTGTACTGAAGGGCCATCTCTTCCCTCTGAGGTTTTTCCTTTGGTTCCTTGTGTCTAATATTAGTGAAAATGCCTTCTCTACATTTACTCTATACAGGCCTCTCAGTATTCTGCAAGTTTCAAAGATGAACCCCTGCCTTATTATGCTAAACTCCAACAAGTGCAGATCCAGATTCCTCAATCACTCCACATATGACCAGGCTTCATTCGGGATCATTCTTATAAATCCCCTCACGACACTGACCAGCATGTCCTTAGATACGGGGCCCAAAACTGCTCTCAATATTTTTTTAAATTTCAAGTGCAGTCTGACCAGAGCCTTATAGAGCTTCCGTTTTTGTACTCAAGCCCTCGCAAAATGAATGCTAACATTATATTTGTCTTCCTAACTGCCAACTGAATCTGAATGTTAACCTTAAGAAAATCCTGACCAAGGACTCGCAAGTTCCTTCAAATTTCCAAAGCGTTTTCCATTTAGAAAATAGTCTAACATTGATTCTGCCTACCAAAGTGCATAATCTTTCTTTGTCACATTGTTTTCCATCTACCAGTTCACCCACTCCCCTCGACTGTCCACTATCTCTGCAGCCTCCCTGCTTCCTCAATGATACCTGTGCCTCCACTGATCATTGTGTCACCTGCAAATGTAGCAACAATGTCCTCAGTTCATTCATCCAAATTGTTAATGTATAGCGTGAATTGTTGTGGTCCCAACATTGACCCCTGGGGAACTCCACTAGTCACTGGCTGCTACCCTGAAACAGATCCCTTTATCCCCTCTCTGACTTCTGCCAGTCAGCCAATCCTCTGTCAATGCCAGGGAAGTGTGTCATTTGGCATTGGGTGGAGGAGAGTTACATCAGTTGGGAACTGGACACTGCAAGTCATGCCAGTTAGGTGCTGGACAGTCGTGTGTGTGTGTGTGTGTAGGGGAGGGGGCTGGTGTTGGAGGAGGTGTAAAGAGCTGTAATGTTTTGCGAGGTGTGTTTACATAGGAGAAAGCACTGTGAACACCTGCTACACAGCAACACTCCCCATGCAAATATTTGTGTGCTACGAGCAGGATTTGAGCCAGGATGAAGCCAGGGCTCCCCTTTAAATTTTATTCATATTATTATATAAATTAAATTAGAAATCCTACTTTGAAGCTACATTTCTCTTTGCATGATGTTATTCATTCAGAAGTCTTTGGCTTCATGTCTGTTGGATCTATGTGGCATCAGAAAATTCACCTTCTGTTAAATTCAAGTTTACCTGCAGTCTTCTCGACTTTAAGTGCCTGACTTGTGGATGTCTGCAAAGAGAGACTTAAGTAAAGAAACTATAGAAATGGAATCTGTTCCCCATATAGTAGAGGAGAGGAGATTTAATAGACCTGTTGTAAATGCTGAGTGGTTTGATAATATAAATGAAGGGAAAATGGTTCCAAGGGCAGGATGGTTAGTGATCAGAAGCGATAGATTTATGAAGCAAACACCAGAGGGGAAATGAGAGTTGTTTTTGTGCAGCATTGGTGGGGAAGCAGATTTAGTGACAAAAGTGAAACATTTGATAGCAACAGAGAAAATAATGGGAATAATTAGATAGCAAATGATTCCAATTAATAATTGGATTATTGGATAATGAATAATTGATTTTAACATTCTATCAATGGAGGTATTCAGCACTGAGAGGTGCCAACTCTGCCCAGAAAATGAGGCACATGGCCAAGAGTGATCATTCTTGCTGTTTGCCTAATTATTGAATTCCCTATTGGACCTCGTCCCTGATGTAACAGCAAATCCAAAACAGCTCTCCTGTGGCAGAACAGAAAATATACCTTAAACTGATTGCATAGAAGGCCATTTGACTCAACATTCCAGTGTCTGCCCTTTGAAAGAACTGTCCAATTAGTGTCACTCCCTTACTTTCTCCCAGAGCCCCACAAATAACCAATGAGTCTTGAAGACTATTTGCCAAATTATTTTTGGCATTGCTTGAAATGAGATGTCAAGCAATCCAAAATACTTAACAGCTGTCTTTGAAAGGAGGGCAATATCACAATTTTGATTTGAGATTTGCTCATCTAAAATACTATGTTGAGAGTATCCTCAATGGATATTCACCATTGATGAAGCTCAAGTAGGAAATGTGATGAATACTCACCATTTGCCTGGACAAATGACGAAAGCAACACTTGAAACTTAACACCATCCAGGGCAAAGCAGCCTACTTGATCGGTACTCCATCTACTGGTACCATCTCCATCGTTCGCACCCTTCCTACTGACACTGTATGGTAGCAGTGTGTACCATCTGCATAATGCATTGTAACCACTCACTAAGACTTGTTTGACAGCAGCATCAAACCTGTAATGTCAATACCTGGAAGGTTAAAGGCAGCAGATGCATGGGAGCAGTTACGTCACCATCTACAAGTTCCTCTGTAAGTAGTGCACCATCCTGACTTGGATGTCTATCACTGTTGTGATGAAGGTACGTAATATAGTTTGGAGCGGGCAACTTTTGAGGTCAGAAACTCATTTAGAACAGTGAACTAAATACATCATTTCGAACAAAACATGTAACTTTGAGTGCTTAGCAAGGTACTGATGGAGTCAATTGATTATGTTTGTAATGGCATATAGAAAAACAAAAAGTGAAGGGCCACTGGTATTTTGAGAAGAATCAGGTTTCAGATCGACAGAACAGTTTAATATCAGCAAAAGCATGGATCAGTTTGTAGAAATTTCTACAATAAGAGTTTTCAGTTGGGAGAAATCTTTAGCTTTTGAGAACTGAAAATAAATCTAGACTTTATAAACCGATTACAGCCAAATAAATAAGAAATCTTAAAAAAAGGAGTGATACTTCCCTGGATTTGATAATCTGCAAGGAATTTGGGTGGAGAAAGGATTGAATCTTTGCTTTTTGCTGTTTTATGTATGTGTAACTTTGTTTATTTTTTCTCCTTTTTTATATAAATGAGCATGCATTCATTTAAAAAAAATAAATTTATAGTCTTGTATGAACATGTTCAAGGGCAAAACATCATGGTAACTAAACCAGAAAAAGTGTGATTTATCCAGTCAAGTTCCACACTGGCATTTGATTTTGTCCAGCAATTGCATCAGCTGGGATCATAGTACTGTTCTTCTGCTTTCACTGGCAAAATCCTCCACAGCACCATAGTTGTCATTACACCAGGAGGACTGCAGTGATACAAGTAGGCGGCTCCCCAACACCACCTTCAAGGCAATTAGCAAGAGACAATAAAAGCTGCCCTGCCTGCATTTCATGAATTTTTAAGAAAAAGTAAACTTGTTAAGCACCTTTTTGGTTTAACATTCTTCCTCCCCTCTTGTTGTTAATTGCTTTTGAAGAAGAGGAGGGACATTATCACCATGATTCTGGCTAATCCTTGTATCTCAACCGACATCCTTAAAGTAACCTGCTGATTTATTATGCTGTTTCTAAGACCTTTGTGTAAATGGATGGTTGACTTTCCAACTGTAGCTTAGTTGGTCACATTTTGGTCTCTGTCACAAAAGTCTAGATTCAAGTCTTGGTGCAGGATTTGAGCAGAAAATTCAATGCCAATAGGCTAGTACGTTTCTGATGGAGTGCACACTGTCTTAGGTAAATTCTTTTGGATGAGACCTTAAACTAAGGACTTATCTTACCCCTTGGATAGACAAATAATAGACAGTAGGTGCAGGAGTAGGCCATTCTGCCCTTCGAGGTAAAAACAATGGCTCCAGAATCTGGTGTCCAGCATCTGCATTGGTGGTGCTGGAAGAGCACAGCAGTTCAGGCAGCATCCAAGGAGCGGCGAAATTGATGTTTCGGGCAAAAGCCCTTCATCAGGAATAAGGCAGAGAGCCTGAAGTGTGGAGAGATAAACTAGAGGGTGGGGATGGGGAGAAAGTAGCATAGAGTACAATAGGTGAGTGGGGGAGGGGATGAAGGTGATATGTCAGGGAGGAGAGGGTGGAGTGGATAGGTGGAAAAGGAGATAGGCAGGTAGGACAAGTCATGGGGACAGTGCTGAGCTGTAAGTGTGGAACTAGGGTGATGTGGGGGAAGGGGAAATGAGGAAACTGTTGAAGTGTTCCGAGGCGGAAGATGAGGCGTTCTTCCTCCAGGCGTCTGGTGGTGAGGGAGCGGCGGTGAAGGAGGCCCAGGACCTCCATGTCCTCGGCGGAGGGGGAGTTGAAATGTTGGGCCACAGGGCGGTGTGGTTGGTTGGTGCGGGTGTCCGAGATGTTCCCTAAAGCGCTCTGCTAGGAGGCGTCCAGTCTCCCCAATGTAGAGGACACCACATCAGGAGCAACGGATACAATAACTGATATTAGTGGATGTGCAGGTAAAACTTTGATGGATGTGGAAGGCTCCTTTAGGGCCTTGGATAGAGGTGTGGGCGCAAGTTTTACAGTTCCTGTGGTGGCAAGGGAAAGTGCCAGGATAGGAGGGCAGGTTGTAGGGGGGGGCGTGGACTTGAACAGGTAGTCTCGGAAGGAATGGTCTTTGCGGAAGGCGGAAAGGGGTGGGGAGGGAAATACATTCCTGGTGGTGGGGTCTTTTTGAAGGTGGCGAAAATGTCGGTGGATGATTTGGTTTATGCAAAGGTTAGTAGGGTGGAAGGTGAGCACAGGGGCGTTCTGTCCTTGTTATGGTTGGAGGGGTGGGGTCTGATGGCGGAGGTACGGGATGTGGACGAGATGCGTTGGAGGGCGTCTTTAACCACGTGGGAAGGGAAATTGCGGTCTCTAAAGAAGGAGGCCATCTGGTGTGTTGTGTGTTGGAACTGGTCCTCCTGGGAGCAGATACGGCGAAGGCAGAGGAATTGGGAATACGGGATGGCATTTTTGCAGGAGGTAGGGTGGGAAGAGGTGTAATCCAGGTAGCTGTGGGAGTCGGTGGGTTTGTAAAAAATGTCAGTGTCAAGTCGGTCGTCATTAATGGAGATGGAGAGGTCCAGGAAGAGGTGGGAGGCGTCAGAGATGGTCCAGGTAAATTTAAGGTCAGGGTGGAATGTGTTGGTGAAGTTGATGAATTGCTCAACCTCCTTGCAGGAGCACGAGGTGGCACCGATGCAGTCATCAATGTAGCGCAGGAAGAGGTGGGGAGTGATGCCGGTGTAATTACGGAAGATCAACTGTTCTACATAGCCAACAAATATGTGTGCCCATATGTGTGCCCATGGCTACCCCTTTGGTCTGGAGGAAGTGGGAGGATTCGAAGGAGAAATTGTTAAGGGCGAGGGCCAGTTCAGCCAAACGAATGAGCGTGTCGGTGGAAGGGTACTGTTGGGGACGTCTGGAGAGGAAAAAACGGAGGGCTTGGAGGCCCTGGTCATGGCGGATGGAGGTTTTTTTTTAGATTAGATTAGATTACTTACAGTGCGGAAACAGGCCCTTCGGCCCAACAAGTCCACGCCGACCCGCCGAAGTGCAACCCACCCAAACCCCTACATTTACCCCTTACCTAACACTACGGGCAATTTAGCATAGCCAATTCACCTCACCAGCACATCTTTGGACTGTGGGAGGAAACCGGAGCACCCGGAGGAAACCCACGCAGACACTGGGAGAACGTGCAAACTCCACACAGTCAATCGCCTGAGGCGGGAATTGAACCCAGGTCTCTGGGATTGGATATCCGTGGTGAAGATGAAGTGTTGAGGGCTGGGGAAATGGAAGTCTTGGAGGAGGTGGAGGGCGTGGGTGGTGTCTCAAACATATGTGGGGAGTTTCTGGACTAGGGGGGTTAGGACAGTGTCGAGGTAGGTAGCGATGAGTTCAGTGGGGCAGGAGCATGCTGAGACAATGGGTCGGCCAGGGTGGTCAGGCTTGTGGATTTGGGAAGGAGATAGAACCGGGCAGTGAGGGGTTCCCGGACTATGAGGTTGGAAGCTGTGGGTGGGAGATCTCCTGAGGTGATGAGGTTCTGTATGGTCTGGGAGATGTAGGTTTGGTGATGGGGGGTCATGGTCGAGGGGGCAGTAGGAAGAGGTGTCCTTGAGTTAGCGTTTGGCTTCAGCGGTGTAGAGGTCAGTGCGCCAGACTACCACTGCGCCCCCTTTATCAGCTGACTTGATGGTGAGGTAGGGATTGGAGGGCTGCGCGTTGAGGGTGAGAGGTTGGAGTGGGGGAGGGGGGTAGACAGGTTGAGGCTGTTAATGTCCCGCCGGCAGTTGGAAATGAAGAGGTTCGAGGGCAGGTAATAGGCCTGTGCGGGGTGTCCAGGTGGATGCAGTGTGTTGGAGGTGGGTGAAGGGGTCCTCGGAAGGTGGGCGGGAGTCCTGATTGTGAAAGTAAGCTCAGAGGCGGAGGCGACGGAAGAATTGTTCGACGTCACAGCGTGTATTAAATTCATTGATACGTGGACGGCGGGGGATGAAGGTGAGTCCTTTGCTGAGGACTGATCGTTCGTCCTCAGTGAGGGGGAGGTCTGGAGGGATGGTGAAAACTCAGCAGGGCTGGGAGCTGGGATCTGGGATCTGGTGAGTGTGGAGCTGGGAGTGGGGGCGGAACCTGTAACTGGAGTGGGTGTGATGGTGGGGGGAATGAGGGTGGAGTCTTGAGCAGGGGTAGTGTTCCCCTCGGGGTTCTGGGGGGTGGGGATAGTGACAGTGGGGCGCTGGTGGGGGCGGAAGTGGTGGTGACCACGGCAGTAGGGGTGGCGGAAGTCACTGAACGTGTGGCATCAGCGATGATGTGAGGGGCGGAAGTGATGTCACGTGTGATGCATGAGGAATTGAGAGGGGTGGAAGTGGCCATGATGGGGGCGCAAGTGACGACATCAATCAGCGTGGGGGTGGCAGCTGCATCAGCCACATGGCTGATTGCGTTTGAGTAGTTTCTGAGGCCAGGGGAATCTTCTGGAATGTTTGAGAACCGCTGGTTATGGAAGTGGGTAGATAAAAGTTTGTTGTACTTACAGTCGTTGATGTTTGAGATGGAATTGAAAGACTGTTTGTTGAGAGTATGAATTCTCCTGAGGATGTAGTACAGAGTGGGTCCTTTGCAATTCTGAGAGAGTGTGGCCCTCAGCTGAGGCATGGATGACTATAGAGAGGTTAGGTGCCGGCACATTGCTGCAAGCGTGGAGCGGAGGATCTTGAAGGAGAACTGTTGCTGGTGTTTTTGAATCTGTAGTCTGTACTGTTTGTTGTGTTCGGGTCCGAACTCTGCTGGTTTAAAGGTGGTCCGGAGTCCGTGTGGGATGAGTTGGTTACCGAGGCAGGCACTGAGGAAGCAAATGTGGCTGTGGTAGCGAGTTTGTTTCACGACATGGTTGAAGAGCTTCAGGGCAGAGGGAATAACCTGGGAGTTGCAGTGGGAGAGGGACTCCCTGAGATTCTTGTAGAGAGAGGAGGAAAACTTCTTCAAGGCAGGCATCCTTGCAAGAGGAATCACAGTAGGGTTAAAATCAATAAGGTAAAAACAATGACTGCAGATGCTGGAAACCACATTCTGGATTAGTGGTGCTGGAAGAGCACACCTGAGGAAGGGCTTATGCCCGAAACGTCGATTCTCCTGTTCCTTGGATGCTGCCTGACCTGCTGCGTTTTTCCAGCAACACATTTTCAGCTTCATTGACTGATGTACAAGAACACCTAGATCTCGTTGTACTGCCCCTTTACATAACTTGACTCCATTTAGGTAGTAATCTGCCTTTCTGTTCTTGCCACCAAAGTGGATAACCACACATTTATCTACATTAAATTGCACCTGCCATCCATCTGTCCACTCACCTAACCTGCCCAGGTCACCTTGTAATCTCTTAACATCCTCCTCACATTTCGCATTGCCAACCAGCTTGGTATCATCAGCAAATTTGCTAATATTACTTTTAATACCATCATCTATATCATTAATGTATATTGTAAAAAGCTGCAGTTCCAGCACTGATCCCTGCGATCACCGCCTGCCATTCTGAAAGGGAGCCGTTTATCACTACTTTTTGTTTCCTGTCAGCCAACCAATTTTCAATCCAAGACAGTATTTTGCTCCCAATACGATGCGCCATAATTTTGCTCACTAACCTCCTATGTGGGGCTTTATCAAAGGCTTTCTGAAAATCCAGGTACACTACATCCACTATATCTCCCTTTTCCATCTTCAGAGTTACATCAAAAAATTCCAGAAGATTAGTCAAGCATAATTTCCCCTTCATAAATCCATGAAAGATCTGATGTCACTATCTTGAAGAGGAGCATTGGAATTAACCCAGTATCTTTATGAATATTTATTTCAATCACAAATAATTGAATTGAGGCATTGGGTGGAGACAATACATCACAACAACAGAGTATGTTACAGCTTTACATGCAATTATTCAGAATGGGTGGAGGTTATCTGATCTTTATCAAGTTATTTTTTTGTAGGACTTTATTGTTGCAAGATTGCTGTCTACGTTAAAATGACTACATTCAAAAAATATTTAATTCAGGCAAAGCGATGAGATGCATGATGGACCTGCTGAGCATTATCGAGATGCAAATATTTCTTTAATTTTTTCCAACTTGGTTGCCACGTTTTCTACATTACAACAGTTCCTACATTTCAGAAAGTTCTTCATTGCTTGTAAAGCACTGTGGGACGTCTTGGAGTCATTCAAAGCAAAATATAGATGTGCGTCTGCCTTTGTTTCGATAGAATACATTTCAAGTGTGGTCTCTGCTGGAGAGAAAATTATGGGGTAAGTGTCATCAAGTACAGGTTGCAAGTTATTTCCTTGCTCTTGCTATCTAAGTCTGTGTCTGCAAACTGCACAACTCTGTGCATAATGTGAATTTTCTTCGCAATTAGCTGCATGCTACTTCTTGATTTTATTTAAAGGTGACAGTAATTGCTAGGATAAATGATTTTGTTGTTGTGCTGAAACTGATACTTGCAGCACCTCCAAGATTTCCTATGCATAACTGTGGGACTTGGCCAGCAAGTTGTGCGGGGAGTTCAAACCGTGGGGTCCTATGCTTGACATAAAAATTCAAGGGTTTTGAAGATGTAGCTGAGATACTGTTGTTTCAACAGGCAGCAGGGTTGGTAATTTTAAGAAAATTGGCAAAAAGAAAATCAGAGGGAAGTTGAGACTTTTGTGTTACTGAGCAAGTTGTGATGTTTTAGGACATGATGCTAAAAGCAGATTCAGTGGTAACTTCAAAAGAGAATGGGATACCTACTTATGTGGGGCTCCAGAAATGAGCAGGGGTGTGAGATTAAGTAGGTAGTTCTTTCAAAGAGTCGGTACAGATAAGATGGGTTGAATGACCTCCTCCCATTCTGAATAATTGCATGTAAAGCTGTAACATACTCTGTTGTTATGATGTATTGTCTCCACCCAATGCCTCAATTCAATTGCTACCCGTAGGAAGCCCATTATTTTATGACTTCATGATTCTATCCATATTCCTTTGATTACTTTGTCTTTAGCCTGTCTGCTTTGTGCAGCAAAGAAGTCTTCAAACACATCTATCAACCTGGTTTCTTTCAGCACTTGAGTCAAGACGAACATTGGAAATAAAAGCAGAGATATGCTGTTCAGTTTATTGAGCTTGTTTTAGTTATTCATCTAAATCAAGGCTAATCTTCTACTTTTGACACAATTACCTGCACTATCACCTTGATCCCCGATGTTTTTAATAGCTACAATTCAATCGATTTCTCTCTCAAATATACTCAATGATTGAGTCTCCACAGCCCTCTGAAGCTGAGCATTCCAAAGGTTCACAACCATCTGGGAGAAGAAATTCCTCCTTGTTTTAGTCCTAAATTGCTTATCTCTTATTCTGAAACCATGTTCCCTGGTTCTGGGCACACACAGACAGACAGGTAGACACCAAGCCAGGGGAGAAATATTTCCTATTGCAACTCTGTCAGATTTATGCAATGTTTCAATGAGGTTAAGAAAATAACAAGGTGGAGATCAAGTATCTTCTTTCAACATGTGGACCTATTTACTGTATGTTGCAAGGTCTTGCCATTGTGAGCTGCTGGACAGTCCATAGATTTCATTAATTACGAATGGGAGATCAGTGTTAACGCTGGTCATTGGCCCATTTTTAGTTAAGATTCGTCTCCTGGCGACTCTGAACCACAACGCCACTCATTGTTTATCTCAACACCTCTTCTGGATGCTTTTTTTTGTGTCCTTGTAGTTTTGGTTGTTTTTGATGCTAGTTTTAGTTTGTCTGCTTGTTTATTCCTGTGTCATCTCGTTCGCTTTAATGATTTATGTTATGATTTGATGTATTGGAAATAGATGATCATGGAAAAGGTGGCCCATGTTGTGCATGGAATTTAAAGTAAGGGCCAACCATGATACACTGAACCAGGAGTCAAAAGATTATGGATTCAAATCCCCTTCAGGGAATTGAACATATAGTCCAGACTGGCATGGCAAGGTGGTACAGTAATGAGGGAGTGCCTAAGGATGCAGCATTATTCTCATTTGCCAACCCTCATCTCCTGAAACAACTTGGATACTTTACCTCTCTCTCCTCCTTTGAAGCACTCTTTAAAATCCACCTCAGGAACAAGCAGCCAAGCAAACATTTCCTAATGTGGTTTGGTGTCAATTTTTTTTTTGAGAAACATTTCTAGTAAAATGCCTTGGGACTCTGTTTACTAGCTTGAAGGTGCTATAGAAACTCCAATTGTTGTTGTGACAAAATTTGATTATGAGCTCTGTCCTCTCACTAGCATCCCCTTTTTTTCATGCTTGCAAAGTGTCAATCATAAATTTAATTGCATCATCGGAGAGAGCAGAGGTTGGAATATTGGAGGCAATGAACTGGGCCTTCTGCGTTTGGGAGTTGTTGTTGGGTTGTGGCGTGGTGAGAGTTGGTACAGAATGTGGAAACGACTGTGAAAGAAATAGCAGGGTGGGATGGGGATGATTAAGAAAGAAGAATTTTAAAGCATGGAATCAAACCTCACACAGACTTATTCAGTTGAAGACTAATTCCACAGACTTTTATTTTCTGCTTCAAATGATAGTTTCTGTTGTGGCAGGGAAAGTTTTTTGTTCTCAATCTTATCCCGCAGGAGATACAGCACTTCTTCCACTCTGCCTGCTCTGATTCTGAAATGTGCTTGTGTTAATACCGATGCTACCGAACAGATGGGACTCTCCATTTGGGTTAAACCCAGCGGGAACCAGCCAGCCTTGTGCTTTGTGCCTCGGAGCAGTGTGTAATGCTCTGGTTCCCACAGGGAGAGGAGACAAAAGGCTTTAACAAGACATAGTCCTGATTGTGGCTTCGACTGTGTAACATTTTGAAAAACAAAAGGGGAACAGACTTGCAGATGCTTTTTGAGTTGAGGGAATAGTAATTGTAAGTTTAAAAAATAGGCAGTGTGGAGTTTATTTTTAAACAAGCATTCAAAGCATACAGTGGGGCACTGCTGTTCAAACAAAACATCGAGGCAGCGAGAGATCTACCCAAAGAAGCTTTATCGTGACTTTCATCCAGTCAGGTTCTTTGTCCTCCCAGTCAAGGTGTTCTTAATATTTCAGTCTTTATTCTCCAGTAGATTTTAGTGGAAGATTTGTTTTCGTTTTTGAGACTAGTGCTTAACCCTCCAAGCCTTCATCCCACCACAGGTTCTGCGCTCTGCCAATTCTGGCCCCTTGCATATCTTGCATTGTGATCGTTCTACCATTAGTGACTCTGCCTTCTACTGAGTGTTCTATTTATTCATTCAGGATTGTGGGCATTAATGACTGAGCCAGTATTTATCGTCCACCCCTGGTTGCCCTTGAAGTGGTGTTGAGTTGCTGCCTTGAATCACTGTAGTTGTAGTGTCGAGTCATCCACATATTGTTAGGGACAAAGCTCCACAATTTTGACCTAGCAACACTAAAGCAACTATTATTCTGGAGATTTTAGAGGAATTCTAGACGTCCTCCCCTAAACTACTTTAAGATGCTCCTTAAATCTGACCTCTTTGGTCATGCTTACAGCCTTCTCTCCTGTTATGCATCTTGACATTTAGTAAACATTTTTGTGGAGCATTGTGAGAATTTAAAGATGTTGCTTTAACCAAGATGCGAGGTGTATCTGATTTGAATTACATTGTTAATTGAATCTTTGGTTGAAGATGACATTAGCATGGTTGGCCATTCCCAAACTCTGAGCTTCGATTTGAAGGGCTTCCTGCAATGGCTGGATCCTTGAGTCTCTCCGAGCAAAGGCCAGAAACAGTCTCAAATTGGACAGCATGCTCATATGTCGATATGAAGGGTCCTGCCCAAAACATTGACTCCCCTCCTCTGCTGCTTGAGCTGCTGTGCTTTTTCCAGCTCCATATTTTACTGAGTCTGACTTTCCAACATCTGCAGTTCTCACTATCTCCAGCATGTTCATCCAAAAGTTTTTCTGATCTTCTGCCATGTGAAATCATAGCAATCTCCTGCCCTTCGTGCAACTTTATTTAAATCCAGTTTTGTGAAGTATTCATATAAGGTTAAGTATGGACATAAGAAATGGAATAATGTACGTCAGTAATAAATCTATTTGATTACATCAGGACAGATTTGTGTTAGACAGAGATAAAGACAAGTACTTTGTAGTTATGTGGAACTGTTGTTGGATATATTACCATGTTTTAAGAAAAAAACTTGCTTTATATATGACACGTTTCATGATCCTAAGACCTCCAGATCTCCAAAAACATTTCACAGCTTAAGAAATACTTTTGTCATCCAGTAACTTTATGCACTTTAGCAAACTTCTGCATGTAAGTTCCCACGATCAGTATTCAAGTAATGATCAGGTAATCTGCTGTGAGGTGAGAATTCTATGATTAAGCTCTAGCTTTTACTTCATTATTTTAATTAATTTTGAAGTGTGCTGAGCAAATAGGGCAGCCGTTCTCCATCAGCAATGTTTTCAGCTCTGTTGTTTGACCTAGAGAAGAGTTCCTTGCACCATGGGAAGGGCTGTGGAGGTTTCTGTCCTAAACTTGAAGCACCAGAATGGGTGAACTTGGTAAAAGCAGAAAACCTCAGACATTGCTTCATACTGCACTGCAGACAAATGTCAACCCAAATGTGGACTTGTGCTCACAACCACCTAACCTGTGTGTTACTAAATAAGCCAGCCTGGCCAACAACAATAATGCAGTCAATACTTGATTTTTGTTGAGTTGCAGGTCTGCATCAGGTATTGAAACAAATATCCGAGTTTGGACATGGGATGATGCGGAGACAAAGAAAAGGGATCAGGTAAATTTAGTAATGTGTCTGGGGTCACTGTCTCGGTAAGGGTATGCAGATATTCACTAAAGGTGGGATCAGACTCTGCTGTGATAAACCCATATTGAATCCCTCACTCACCAATGCCATGGCCTTGGCTCACCTGAGATGAACGGCTGCTTGGACATCCTGTCACCTGACAAGAAGATTTGCCCCCTTCAGGGAAGACCTGAGAAAGACTTTAAACCAGTGGAAGTGTGGGCATGAGAAGAATTGTTGTTACATAAGAACATAAGAAATAGGAGCAGGAGTGAGCCATCTGGCCTGTTGAGCCCGCTACACCATTCAACAAGATCCTGGCTGATCATTTTGTGGACTCAGCTCCACTGACTCACTCATTCCCCATAACCCTTAATTGCTTTACTGTTCATAAATCTATCTCTCTTTGCCTTAAAAATATTCATTGTAGTAGCCTCAACAGCCTCACTGGGCAGAGAGTACCACAGATTCACAACCCTTTGGGTAAAGAAGTTCCTCAGCAACTCCGTCCTGAATCTGCTCCCCTTATTTTGAGGCTATGGCCCTACATCTAGTTTCATCCGCCAGTTGAAATAACCTCCCTGCTTCTATCTTATTTGTTCACTTCATAATTTTATATTTCTGTAAGGTAATCCCTCATTCTTCTAAGTTCTAATGAGTACAGTCCAAGTCTACTCAATCTCTCCTCATAAGTCAGCCCTCTCAACTCTGGTATCAAACTAGTGAACATCCTCTGCCTCCCTTCCAATGCCAATACATACTTTCTCAAGAAAGGAGACCAAAATTATTGCTGACAACATAGCAACAGGAGGAGGAAGTCCTGAACCTCAAGCCTGTTTGACAGTTCATTAAGACATCTTTCTTTCAGTCATTCATGGGTGTGAGCATCGCTGGCTGGTCCAGTGTTTGCTGCCCATTCCGTATTGCCCTTGAGAACGTTGTGCCACCTTGAACTGTTGTTATCCATATGGGGGATATGTTCAGAAGGGGTTTTCTAAAGTTTTTGATCAAGTGACAGTGAAGGAACAATAGTACAGTTCCAAGTCGGGATTGTTTGTGGCTCGGAGGTAAACTTGTAGGTGCTGATCCTCTGTTGAATGAGCTGCCCTCGACCACCTAAGTGGTCACAAATTTCGAAGCATTTGAAGGGACCTAGGCAAATTGCTACAGTTCATCTTGGCGATGGTGCATATTTCTGCCATTGTGCCTTGGTGGTGGAGGGAGTGAATGTTGAAATAGTGGATAAAGTGTTATTCAAGTGTGATGCAGCACACTGCTCTGTCCTGGACGGTGTTAAACTTGTGTTGAGTATTGTTGGTCCTGTATTGATCCAGGCAAGTGGAGAATATTCTACCAAATTTCTGATTTGTGCCTTATGGATGGTTTACAGGCTTTAGGGATTCAGAGAGTGGGTTATTCACTGCAGATGTACTACTCTCTGACATACTCTAACTACCATAGTATTTATATGACTGTTCCAGTTATGTTTCTAATCAGTGTTAACTTTGTGTGTCATTGGTGTCACATTCAACAATGGTAATGTTAATAGCTAGGTTGTCTCTTCTTGGAGAGGGTCATTCCTGAAACTTGTGTAGCACAAATGACACTTATCAACCGAAGCCCAAATACCATCAAGGTTTTCCTGCATCTTGTGATGATGACGTCACTTCAAGAGGTTATTTTGTCTTGGTTTTTTTTAGAGAAGTTGTAAGGCAGAGGACACTAGCCAGGTCTAAGGAAGTAAACAATTTGTGAGGCCTTTGAGGTTTATTTTAAAGTTGGAACAATGCAAGCAGCCTGGATGTGGCCAGCTCTCTCAGACCATGCTTTCTCTTTTTTTATATAGTTTTTAGGTGTAGTTTTAAGCAGTCGCCTTTAGGGTCTCAAAAGAATCGGAAGCTTCAGTGAATGTCTTCTCGCTGATATTTTTTTCTGAACCTGCTTTTAATGTTTCTTCCTCCTGTATTGGAGAACTGCATCTGAGAATCTGTGTCTGAACTTGCCAGGGGGTATTTTTATGGGCTGTTACTATATTGGAGCAGGGTAAAAACAATGACTGCAGATGCTGGAAACCAGATTCTGGATTAGTGGTGCTGGAAGAGCACAGCAGTTCAGACAGCATCCGAGGAGCAGTAAAATTAACGCTTCGGGCAAAAGCACTTCATCAGGAATACAGGCAGAGATCCTGAAGGGAGGAGAGATAAGTGAGAGGAGGGTGGGGCTGGGGAGAAGGTAGCATAGAGTACAATAGTTGAGTGGGGGAGGGGATGAAGGTCACGGAGGAGGGTGGAGTGGATAGGTGGAAAAGAAGATAGGTTGGTAGGACAAGTCATGGGGACAGTGCTGAGCTGGAAATTTGGAACTGGGGTGAGGTGGGGGAAGGGGAAATGAGGCGAGTTTGTTTCAGGACATGGTTGAAGAGCTTCAGGGCAGAGGAAATGACCTGGGAGTTGCAGTGGGAGAGGGACTGCCTGAGATTCTTGTAGAGAGGGGAGGAAAACTTCTTCAAGGCAGGCATCCTTGCAAGAGGATTCGCAGTAAGGTTAAAATCAAGTAGGTAAAAACAATGACTGCAGATGCTGGGAACCAGATTCTGGATTCGTGGTGCTGAAGAGCACAGCAGTTCAGGCATAGTTAATTCGTAATAGTTACTGTATTGATTATTCGGTTAAGTTCTCCAATAGTTAAGTTATTCTAAATTCCTCTTTCTTTTGTTTTATATTTTAACTGTGGCATTTAAATAAAATGTGTTTTGCTGACTGTCAAGTAGTTTGATCAGTCGCATCACATCTGGAACACAGTACTTCACATCTGCCTTTAAAGTAGGAAAAAGTTAGGGTCTGGGCTACCTTTTTAAAACATGGGGAGGGAATCTGGTCCACAACAATATGGGCACAGGCTGCATCAGTATTTGAGTTGTGAATGGTACTGCAAACTAGAAAGTTCAATGATTGTTCCATTTATCGAGTCATAGAGATGTACAGCATGGAAACAGACCCTTCGGTCCAACCCATCCACGCCGACCAGATATCCCAACCCAATCTAGTCCCACCTGCCAGCACTTGGTCCATATCCCTCCAAACCCTTCCTATTCATATACCCATCCAAATGCCTCTTAAATGTTGCAATTGTACCAGCCTCCACCACATCCTCTGGCAGCTCATTCCATACATATACCACCCTCTGCGTGAAAAAGTTGCCCCTTAGGTCTCTTTTATATCTTTCCCCTCTCACCCTAAACCTATGCCCTCTAGTTCTGGATTCCCCAGCTCCAGGGAAAAGACATTGTCTATTTATCCTATCCATGCTCCTCATAATTTTGTAAACCTCTATAAGGTCACCCCTCAGCCTCCGACGCTCCAGGGAAAACAGCCCCAGCCTGTTCAGCCTCTCCCTGTAGCTCAAATCCTCCAACCCTGGCAACATCCTTGTAAATCTTTTCTGAACCCTTTCGAGTTTCACAACATCTTTCCGATAGGAAGGAGACCAAAATTGCACGCAATATTCCAACAGCGGCCTAACCAATGTCCTGTACAGCCGCAACATGACTTCCCAACCCCTGTGCTCAATACTCTGTCCAATAAAGGAAAACATACCAAACGCTGCCTTCACTATCCTATCTACCCGTGACTCCACTTTCAAGGAGCTATGAACCTGCACCCCAAGGTCTTTTTGTTCAGCAACACTCCCTAGGACCTTACCATGAAGTGTATAAGTCCTGCTAAGATTTGCTTTCCCAAAATGCAGCACCTTGCATTTATCTGAATTAAACTCCAGAATCTGACGTGTACCCTAACTCACCCAATTGTCAATGCTTCTTCCTCCATAAAACCTGTGGAGGATGGAGCATAATGCACAAATATCATTGATTTAAAGTGGCTGATTGATCCCAGCATCTATTGCTTCCTGTGGGACAGCATTTGACACTACTTACCACGTGTTGCCTGCAGAATTACTTTCGTGTTTCTGAGTATCTTTGTATCTGAGTATTTTAAGTCTGTGTCCTTTAGTCCTTAATCCCTCCAGAGGAAGAAGTTCCTTTTTGCTGTATCAATGTCTTTCAAACTCTGAAAATCTACTCTGTGCGAGTTGGCTTCTGGTAACATGGTTGGATTCTGAAGCCACAGGTTGCCAGCATTGAAGCAAAACAATGGGCTAGTCGGCAGCTGCTCAGCACCCTGCCAGAAGCAATCTGATCAGCTTTTTGATGCGAGGGCTGCTGCTCTCAATCCTATCTACAGCAGTGAGTGTGATTCAATGCACAGGGTCCCAACATGTGGCCACACAACCCTCTGCATTCCCTGAATTCCCTTCTCTTTCTGTTGTGGTTTAGTTTCCTTTCTGTCTCTCTGTTTAGCCACTTGCCCACCGTCAACAAAAGCCATTAGTCTCAAGCTGGTGATTGTTCATCGGGTTCCTGGCAGCCCCTCTCAACACTCCAGCGTAAAGCTAGCATTAACATGATATCTGTCAGGGAATCCAGCTGTTCAGCCGTGTCTGCCTTTGTGCACAATTCCTATTACATGCACAAATGATACAGCTGATGCAGGACTTGCTCCATGTGCTCTACTCTAGCCCAGTTAGCGGATGTCCACTCGCTCTTGATTGGTGTTGCTTCTCTCTGTCTCCTCAGTCGCATGTGATTTTTATCTGTTGAAGCATCAGGTAACTTAATGGTCATCCATCATCCTGAACCCAGTGCCAATAACAATAGGCCCCTTGCTCTACCTCCCATATTCAGACTAAGACTAAGCAAAACATCATTCGGTGATACAGGACTTGAGTACGTCTGAACGAAAAGACAAATTTTCTTGCAGTTTTTAAAATCTTGCTCTCAAGACAATCCACAAGAAGAGGAAAGAACTTTTGTACTGTTTGAAAGAAGAGTGCTGATTGGTTGTCAAGTGGATTCATTGACAATACACCATTTAGATTGACAATTAACTGCCAAACTTTTAAAACAATTTAACCAGGCTGGCTGATTCTGGATAGGACATTGCTCAGAGAAATGGACTAGAAATTGGCCGTCAGTAGTTATAAGTTTAAACAGGCACCACGTGTTGACCCTTCTTCTGCTTGCGAGGAGGACTTTATATATAGCTTCCACCTTCAAGTACACCATTTTATTTAATTACGTGATTTTTTTTATAATGTGAAAGAAAACTCTACATTGGTATTTCATGCAAATTGTCCTGATGCATAGGAAGGATATTATTAAATTGGAGAGGGTTCAGAAATTATTTATCAGGAATGGAGGGTTTAAATTATAAAGATAGGCTGAGATTTATGTCAGCTGAGTCAAGGCGGTTGAGGGGAGATGTTATTGAGGTTTATAAAATCATGAGGGACATAGATAAGGTGAATAGCAAATATCTTTTTCCTAGGGTGGGCAAGTTCAAATCTAGGCAGAATATTTTTAAGGTGAGAGGAGAAAGATTTAAAAAGAAAATGAGGGGCAACTTCTTTACACAGTGGTTTGTGTGTGGAATGAACTGCCAGAGAAAGTGGTAGATGTAGGTACAGTTATAACGTTTAAAAGACATTTGGATTAGTACGTGAATAGGAAGGGTTTGGAGGGATGTCGGCCAAATGCAGGCAACTGGGGCAAGTTTAGTTTGGGAACATGGACTAGTTTGACTGAAGGGTCTATTTCTGTGCTGTAGGAATCTGAGTGCAAGAGGATAAACTTCAGCAAAATCTCTGGGTAATGCTTCAGTAAAATGTGTAGTATGCAGTTGTCACTCACAAATATCTGCTAGTTTCATTTCTTTAGGCACAAGTTGTAATTTTGGACCAGTCAGTGTGTGTTGTTATGGCAACAGCAGGACAGAAAGAGAGGGAGTCATAACATTGGAACCCAGAATATACTTGGTTGAAAGGTGTTGAGAGCAGAAACAATGGATTTATTTTCCATTCTTGTTCCCACTCATTTTGTTCTCCACTCTATTCCATCCCCACCTTTAAAAATCCCAGGAGACCTTTTACTCAAAACCTAAATCATGTGAGAGGCCAAGTGGGTTTGTTATTGATGGCCAGAGCCCTGAGCCAATACTGCTATTTGTATAAATGTTAGATTGGTAACTTGCACAAACTATCTGTGATTGCACAAATGAAAGGCATCCAGTGGTCCCCACATGTGCCGCTGTCGTTTGTACATGAACTGTTGTCTCACTGGGGAATGTTGTGCCTGGAACAAGGTTTTGCTGGAGTCAGCTTTTCTGTGAACTGCAGATAAAAAAACAGTGAAACACGCACATTCTTTTTTACATTGCAGCCTGTTGAGTCATTCATTCAATCTACAAAATCGTAAAATGCTGATCAGAGGCCTGTTTTACATTGAGAAAACCCCTTTAATGAGAATGTTATTACTTGTGATCCTGCCACCCCCTTTGCCTGTACCATCCATTACTGAAAGTGTGCTATTTCTTGGCGTGTAGAATTCCACAATCTCCAGTTGTTCTGCGGCACCTCATCCAACTGACTATTCACTGTGCCAGCCACAGCTTCCTGTATAACATTCGCATCTCTGAATTTGTAGGTTCAACTTCCACTTCAGAGACTTGAGCTCTGGATTTAGGCTGACTGCTGACTAAAAGTATAGTGCTGTACTGAGTGAGTGCTCCACTGTTGCTGTGCTGCTTTCAGATAGATGTGGCACTATTTCAGAGAACAGCAACAGAATTCACCTTGGCTTCTTTCTAGCAGTATTCTCCCTGATGTCCTGGGCCTTATTTATCACTCAACTAATCCAGACAATCGGGCCATTACGAGGTTAGGTGCACAGGCAGGTAGTTCTGAGGAGATGGGGAGGCTCAAAGATTTAGACAGTTTCGGAGAGTGGTCCAGGAAATGGCTGATGAAATTCGATGTGAGCAAGTGTGAGGTCTTGCACTTTGGATAAAAGAATACAGGCATGGACTATTTTTGTTTTAAATGGTGAGAAAATTCATAAAGCCACAGTACAAAGGGATCTAGGCATGCTAGTCCAGGATTCTCTAAAGGTTGATTTGCAGGTTGAGTCCGTGATTAAGAAAGCGAATGTAATATTGTCACTTATCTCAAGAGGGTTGGAATATAAAAGCTGCGATGTGCTTCTGAGACTTCATAAAGCTGTCGTTTGGCCACCATTTAGAATACTGTGTCCAATTTTGGGTCCGCACCTCAGGAAGGACATACTGGCACTGGAGCGTGTACAGCGGAGATTCACGTGGATGATCCCTGGAATGGTAGGCCTAACATATGATTGGCTCAGGATCCTGGGATTGTATTCATTAGAGTTTCGAAGGTTGAAGGGAGATCTAATAAAAACTCACAAGATAATGAATGGTGTAGAAAGGGTGGACGCGGGGAAATTGTTTCCATTAGGTGGGGAGACTAGGACCTGTGGGCATAGCCTTAAAATTAGAGGGGGTCAATTTAGAATGGAAGTGAGGAGACATTTCTTCAGCCAGGGAGTGGTGGGCCTGTTGAATTCATTGCCACGGAGTGCAGTGGAGGCTGGGACGTTAAATATCTTCAAGGCCGCGATTGATAAATTATTGATCTTGCAAGGAATTAAGGGCTATAGGGAGAGTGTGGGTAAGTGCAATTGAAACACCACTTCAGCCATGATTAAATGGCGGAGTGGACTCGATGTGGCGGATTGTACTCGATGGGCCAAATAGCCTTGCTTCAGTTCCAATGTCTTATGGTCTTATTATTTCATTGCTGTCTGTGAGCTCTTGCTGTACAGATTGATACGTAGGTTTCCAACATTGCAAAGGTGGCTACATATATGTACCTTCAGGATTAGCTTGGCTAATAAGCGCTCTCTCATTTTAAAATATCTATCGCTGTAGATCAGTGTGGCTTGGTTGTATTGGACAAATTGCCTCTAAGGTTATGACGTGTAACAATTCAGTCAGCACCACGCAGACTATCACACTTAAAGTAATGTCACTATGCTCTGATGTATACTTCCTTTTGTGGGAGAAGTCTCTTGAGATTTGCTGTATTCAGTGAGGTGGGGTTAGAGCTTACTGCCAATGTTTGTGGTTGAATAGTTTGTCTAAAGTTGCTGCCTAGGCCTCTGAGGAAGCAGGCAGTTTGAGAGAATTTTTAAACAAAGAGCTGATGAATTCAGGATGTTTCATGTATGTATCTCTAATGGATAGGAGATCTGTCCATCTGATAATATTGGAAAGAAGTGGCCCCTCAAGATTGCTTCATTTTTCAATTTGTTTAATCTCAACATCCCCTCCTCCCCTCCTCCCTTCCCCATTCTCCATCTCCCTTTTAAAAACTTGAACTGATTACATCCATGGCCCTCTGAGCATTAGCAATGTACTCATTGTGTAAAGTCTTGTGTCAGTAATTGCTATAAAATAGCACTTAAACAGATTACTGCCCATTATCATGTAGCTGTTTGTGGGATTTCTCAGAGTAGGCTGCCATGTTCCCTGAATTACAATGGTGACTGCTCTTCAGAAGTAGTTGGTTATAAAGCATTTAAGACCTGCTGTGGCCATCAAAGTTGCAGCCTAATGGATTTGATTCAAAATCTAAGCTTGTCTATTGTTTTTTTTTAGCGTCAGTAGTTGCTGGTGTTGGGTATTCTGTGCAAACATATGAATGTGGAAATTAGGACCAGAGGTAAACTGCTTGCTCCAGCATTCATTGGGATCACGGCTGATCTGATTGTAACCTCAACTCCGCATTGCTGCTGACCCCCAATAACCTTTCACCCTTTTGCTGACCAAGAATCTATCTACTTCATCCTTTAAAATTATTCAAAGCCTCTGTCTCCACTGCTTTTTGAGGAAGTGAGTTCCAAAGATATGCAGTTCTGAGAAAAGTTTGCATCATCTCTGTTTTAAACAGCAACCCCGATTCCTTTTTTAAACAGAGACCCTCTATTCTAGATTCTTCTACACGAGAAATCATCTTTTCCATGTACACACTGTCAAACCCTAGGAAGAACTTATGTTTCAATAGTGCCACCTTTTTCCGATCTAACCTCCAACCTTTCCTCATCAGATGCTCTAGGTATTAGGCAAGTAAACCTTCTCTGAATTGCTTCCAATGTAGTTACATCTTTCTCTAAATAAACACTGTACACTGGACTGCAGATGTGGCCGTGCCAGTGCCTGTACAAATGAAGCATACCTTTTATTTTTGGAAGTGCACTTTCTCTAGGGTTGTTCCATGACACAGTCTTCGGCAATTTAGCATCTTTAGTAGAAAAACACCCTCAGGCACTTGGAGGCATGAGTTTTAAAAAGAAGGTCTGCTTCAGGAGAGTGAAAATAGAGATACCTACTTGAAGCATTAACCAACTCTGAGCTCTCTTCACAGATGCTGGCAGACCTGCTGAGTATTTTCCAGTATTTTGTGTTTTTCAAAGTTTGTGAAAAGATTTATAGCTCGGGTGCTCATTGTTGTGGTTCTGTTTGCCGAGCTGGGAATTTGTGTTCCTGGTTGTTCTCTGTTTGGCTTGTCCTATAATAGTAGTGTTGTCCCAGTCGAATTCATGTTGCTTGTCATCTGCGTGTGTGGCTACTAAGGATAGCTGGTTGTGTCATTTTGTGGCTAGTTGGCTACACCAACGACAAGCCAAACAGAGAACAGCCAGGGAATTCCTAGAGGCATGGCACTCATCCACAGATTCAATCAATAAGCACATCGACCTGGACCCAATATACCGGCCACTGCAGCGGACAGCTGGATCTGACAACCGGAAGCGGCAGATTCAAACCACTACAAATGCCGGAGGAAAGATCACAGAAGCGCTTCACAGGAGGGTCCCAAGCACTGAGGATGTCACCTAGACAGGGGACGAGACGTCTGCAGCATAAATTCCCAGCTTGGCGAACAGAACCACAACATTGTGTTTTTGTTTCAAAGAACAGCACAGTGCAGGAACAGGCCTTGGGCCTACCAAGCCTATGCTGACACATAACACCTTTCTAAACTAAAAACTCCTTGCCTCTACTCGATCCATATCCCTCTATTCCCTGCCGATTCACGTATCTGTCAAGGTGTCTCTTAAGCATTGCTATTGTATATGTTTCTCCACAGCCCTGAAGAAGGGTTACACCTGAAACGTTGACTTCTCCCCCTCCTGATGCTGCCTGGCTTGCTGCGTTCTTCCAGCCTCCTGCCTGTCTATTTTGGATTCCAGCATCTGCAGTTTTTCCTTTGTGTCTCTCTCACTTCCTCTGGCAGCGCATTCTAGGCACATACCACTCCCTGTGCTTCCAAATAAACCTGTTGGACTATAACCTGGCATTGTGTGATTTTTAACTTTGTTTTAAAAAAAAACTTGCCTCTCAAATCTCCTTTAAACTTTCCCTTGTTTACCATAAACCGATGTCCCCTAGTGATTGAGATTTCTACCCTGAGAAAAAGACTCCAACTCTCCATTCTATCTATGCCACTCATAATTATGTAAATTCCTATCAGGTCGCCCTCAGCCTTTGATGTTCAAATGACAGCAAAACCACGTTTGTCCAATCTCTCCTTGTAGCCAATGCCCTCCAAACCAGACAACCGCCTGGCAAACCTATTCTGTATCCTCTCCAAAGCATTTATATTGTTTTGGTAGTGTGGTGACTAGAACTATATTGATTTCAAGGTTCCAAAATAATTTGCTTTTGTAGGGGCTTTTGTAATTTGCATTGCTTAGTTATTAGCATGAAGGCACAAATTAATTAAAATCCAACTGTTTACATGTTGTCTCTTTTAGTATCATTTATTTTTGAAATCTGACATTCCTCATGAGAGATAATTATCGATGCCTGTCACACACTCAATGACTCAAATGCGGCTCAGTGGCTTGTCAGTCCATTGCTGAGTCCAATAGATTTGTAAAGTTTTGAAATTATGATGAATTTAGCTGGTTTTGGCACCACATTTGTTCTCCTTGATTAGGGAAAATGGGTCAATGTGTGTCTGTTGGTTGAAAATTGTTCAAAGGCTACACAGTTAGGGTTATATAGTTGCCAATATTCATTGTTCAGCATCAAACATCAATTTATGAGGTATTGACAATGGGTGATGAGCACATTTGAGACTAGGTATCAGTGCACTTGAGATCATGTATCAGCACTATTGAGACTAGGTATCTTAATGAGGATTGGGAAAAATAAAACATGAAGTGAAATACGAATTGTAACAAATTACAGAGCAAAAGAAAAATGTTAATACATCAGTGAAAACCTTGTTGAACTTGCTATGTTTGAGGATTTTTTTTGAGACTTTGCCCAAAGTCTAGTGCTGAATCTGTGATTACTACTGAGGCATAAAGTTAAAAAATCACACAACACTAAGTTATAGTCCAACAGGTTTAATCCGAAGCACTAGCTTTTGGAGCGCCGCTCCTTCATCATCACAATCACCTGATGAAGGAGCGGCGCTCCAAAAGCTAGTGTGCTTCCAATTGTGGTATTGTGTGATTTTTAACTTTGTACACCCCAGTCCAACACTGGCATCTCCAAATCATGACTACTGAGGTACAGTGTGATAGTCCTGTTGGAGAGTCTGTGTTGGATGGTAATTCAGCCATAACTTAATAACTTTGTACTTTCAAAGGAGCAATGACAAAACTTCCAATATTAGGAATCCTGAAGAAGTGAGAAGGCCCTTAATGCATCCAGTGATTATAATAACATTCTTGAAGTTTCTGTGCTATCTCACTGCACTGCTTCCTTTGGATGAGTGTGTTGAACAATGAGGAGAGGTTTTTATTCACTGATGCGATGTGGGTGTCTCTGGCTAGGCCAGCATTAATTGTCCAAGCCTATTTGTTCAGAACGCAGTCAAGAGTCAGCTATATTGCTGTGCATCTGGAGTCACATGCAGGCCACACCAGCTAAGAATGGCAGATTTGGTGGATAGTCTGAGGCCTTTTCCCAGGGTGGAAAAGTCAACTATTTGATGGCACAGGTTTGCAGTGAGAGGGGAAAAGTTTAGGTGAGATGTGCAGGGAAAATTTTCCTCACATTGAGTGGTGGGTGTCTGGAATGCACTGCCAGTGGGGATGGTGGAAGCAGGCATGTTCGCAATGTTTAAGGCATAGCTTGATTGGCACATGAACAGGAGGCAAATGGAAGGAGTCTAAGTAAGGACTTGGAATCAGCGCAGGTGTGGTGGGCCAAAGGAGCTGTTCCTGTGCCGTATTGTATTTCCCTTCCCAAAGGACTTGAGTGAGGTCTGTTTTTTTTTACAGCCACTGACACTGGTTACATGGTTGCCAATACGCTAGCTTTTAGTACAAACTTTTAAATTGATTTCAAATGTCACTATCTGCTATTGTGGGGATTAGAAACCACATCCCCCTAGGGTCCTGAATTACTAGCCCAGTGACATTTCCGCAATGCCACCATTTTCCCTCAGATTAAATACAATGGACCACTATCTTCAGTAGTTTAAAAAAATGAGCGATGGTGTGATTGGAATGATAAAGTCTGAGAGGGTTTGGCAAGATATATGCTGCGAAGCTGTTGTTCCTCGTTTGAGAGCCTAGAGATAGGGATCGCAGCTTCGGGATATACTGTATAGGTGGAAATTTAGGACTAAGATGAAAAAATGTCACTTTTCTCAGATGTTTGTAAATCTTTGAATTCCTCAACCCAGAATGCTGTGGATGCCTAGGCATTGTGTGTGTTCAAGGCTGAAATGGGAATAAATGTCAGGCACTCAAGGGTTTGAGAGAAAGGGATGAGGCAGAAGTGGAATTGAAGTGACCTTACTGAATGGCTGAGTAGATGTGAGGAGCCATGTGGCTCTCATTCTTGGATACGATAAGCTTACATGGAGTGTTTCACCAGAAGATTAGTCCCTCTAGTGCCAAAACAATCATCCGCTATCAATCACCTGCTTGCATGTTTTCCAACAACTTACGACATGTTGGGTGGTGGCTTTAGAAAATCCAATCACTTTATGCTTACTTTGGGGGTCTTTGAAGGGGGTGTTAATTTCTGCTCAACATTAAGACTTAAATTTAAATTAAGCTCAGATGCACGACCAAGGGTTGTAGCACGGGTTACTGCCAAATATGAATAGGAGAAGATGAGACAAATGAGTCAGCATTGAAATTAGCTCAAATTCTGAAAGCTCATTTATGGTGGAAGCGGAAGGTTTAAGGCTGAGAAAAATCCATGCTTTGGACAAACTTTTGATTCCGCTGATCAAGGGTTAGGGATTGAATGTCATGTAGCATGTCAAATCAGAAGGAACTGCAGGATACAGGCTGTCCACGTTGACTGACCATGTTAATATTGAAACAATAGAGAGAGATTGGCTCTAATGATGATATTGTTTCTCATTGAATTACATCCAACGAATTTAGGAAGTGAGTTGTAAAGCCTTTATTTTTAAAAGCTGTGCAAACATGAATTCTTGGCTGGAGCTTGTCCTCCTGGCAACCGAGCCTAGACAGACAGACAGTCCGCCTTTGGGACAGGTCCAGTTGTTGCCTTGGACTTTGTTCACTTACAGTTGACTTCAAAATCAAATGGCTGAAGCACAAAGTTTATTTTTCTTTTCCCCCTTGCCTGAGCTTGTCTTGGAGCCAATTGGATGGTAAACCTAGATTTTAATCTCTGTCAGTGCTGCTGTAAGCTTGCTCTGAACTTTCATGAGAATAGTCACACTCCTCTTTACTACCTGACTCTTTACATTAGTAACTAAGCGATCATCTCAATTTTTGTTTTCTCGTGTTATAAAATCGTCACCAGAGACGCCATTGTAAAATGAATAGAAATGTGTGTCTTATGCAAAGATATGAAGAATTTTCATTTCTACAGTTTTTTTTATTAACTACCTGATGTTGCAAGTGTTTCACAGTCAATGAATGGCTTCTGAAGTGTGGTCAGTAGTAACTTAAGGAGCCTCTGCTGTCAATTACATACAGTAAACACCCACAAAACAGCAGTGAAATAAGCGAGTCGATAATCTGATCTAGATTTTGGCTGAGGTATGATCTTGATCAAGATATTGGAAGAACTCTGCTGCTACTCTGTAATAATGTAACAGGAGCTTTTATGTTCATCTGAGGAGGTAGTCAGGATTTCACTTTAATATCTCAAATGAAAGATAGCAACTGTAGAATCCGTAGAATCCCTACAGTGTGAAAACGGGCCAGTTGGCCCAACAAGTCCACATCAACTCTTTTTGAAGAGCTTCACACCCAGACTCACTACCCCCCCCCCCCCCCACCCAATCGCTGTAATTCTGTACCCCACCCCAATGGCCAATCCAGCCACCCTACACATCCCTGGTCACTGTGGGCAATTAGCATGGCCATTTCATGTAACCTGCACATCTTTGGACAGTGGGACAAAACCAGGGAAATGTATACAGACACTGGGAGAATGGGCAACTGTCTGTGTGGTATTTGCACAATGCTGGAATTGAACTCAGCTTCCTGATACTGTAAGGCAGCAGTGCTAACTACTGAGCCACTGTGCTGCCCCATAAACTGCCCCATTCCTTCAGTCCTGGATAGAACTGTCAGCATAAATTGTGTGCTCAAGTCTGCAGAGTGGGATTTAAGTCCACACCCAATATCACAATGAGCCTGTCTATATATATATATATGTATATATATATTTCTGTACTCGTTGCACACGCATCCTTTGACATCAGCTGAAAAAAGCAGGCCTTGTATTTCATGATTTGAACTCCTGAGTTAATACCTGCTTTACAGTAGCTAATTAGCGTGGTTTGCATTGAAAAAATTTAACTCTTAACCTGCCTCAGATCATTTTTGTGTTCATTAGTTGACAGCTTAAAGTACAAATCCTTGTTCTTGTTTGTAACAAGGCAAGAGAACTAATATTGAATTATTGTAAAAGTGCATTTGAGCAAGGTGCTCAGAATAATGAAAGAAACAGATCAGATAAACGTAGATTACTTACACTAGAAGGTAAATTGGCAACAAGGAGTCATGATCACAAGATAAACTGAATACACAAAGGAGGGGATTAAGTAAAACTTTCTCTTTGTAAAATGTTATCATAATTCAGAAGGCTCCACTGCAAGTTATTAATGTTAAATTGGCCATGACTTTCAAAAGGTGCTACTACTTAAAAAGAAGAAAATGTGGGAAGCAATCAGAGAAATCAGGAAATGACTATTAAGATCAGCCCAAGCAAAGAACTTAACTTCAAAGTAAGTATTTTAGTTTTGGGATATGGCACAGAACCAAACTTTTTGGGTACATCCTCTTCACAACTTGTCTGGGTCTTCTGCACATTAAATGGGTAAAAATTGGTGGCACCTCAGGTTTTGTGTTAGCCTGAAAGGTGTTCTAGCTGACTCGATGCAAAAAGTAAAATGATTGAATTCAGGCACCTGGACACAACTGCACACAACCTTGAGCTATGTATTTGCAAAATGCTGTAGTGTTAACTCATGGCACACATGTGCAGTCATGGAAGTCTACAGCATGAAAACAGGTCCTTCAACCCAACTTGCCCATGCTGCTGAGTTTTCACAATTTAAACTATTCCCATTTGCTTTCATTTGGTCCATATCCCTCCATACTTATCCCATCTGTTTACCTGTCTAAATGTCTCTTAAAAGACGCAATTTAACTATCTTCCACCATGACCTCTGGTAGCCTATTCCAGACACTCACCACCCTCTGTGATTATGCTGAACTGGTGATCACCATATGCATCAGGCCAATGAGAGAGAGAGAGAGACATCTAGGATTGCTAGTACTTTATTCTTTTTATTCATGATGGGATGCGGGTGTAGCTGGCTGGGTCAGCATTTACTGCCCATCCCTAGTTACCCTTGAAAAGGTGATGATGAGCTGTCTTAAATCACGATATGGAGGAACCAGTGTTGGACTGGGATGGACAAAGTTTAAAGATCACAACACCAGGTTGAAGTCCAACAGGTTTATTTGGAAGCACAAGCTTTTGGAGCACCGCCCCTTCAGGTAGCTTTGGGTCAGGACCATAGGTCACAGAATTTTTATAGCAACAGATTACAGTGTCATGCAACTGAAATGATAATTTGAACAAACCTAGATTGCTGTTAAGTCTTTCACCTTTTAGAATAGGTTGCAGGTTTTGCTTCATTTATATGTAAATCTCAGAACTATTACTAAGTCACATTCTATTTTACTGAAAAAGCACACAACCTGCAGGCAGTCAATTCATGTAATATTTTATAAATCCCTCTTTGGAAATAGAACCAGTCTGACTCAAAATTGGATTACAGGCAGACTCTAACCTCTCACCTTTAATGCTTTGTCTGAGTTGAGATGTCACCTTTTTAAATAAAACCTTAAGTTATCTCGTGAATGTGATTTAAAAGAAGTTCTGGGATTTACAGTAGCAATAAAAATGTTGGGTGTGGGTGAGACAAGACTGATGGTCAAGAATGATTCAATTGGGCCATGAAGCTTATGTTCAGAGAATATAATAGGTGTGTTAGGGCAGAGGATCTTGAAATTAACATGTTGGGTAACCAATGGTTTTTTGAGTAAGTAAGAGATCATGTGATGAAATCTCCAGAAACATCCAACTACAGTTCACAATCTGAGGCATTATTGATCCCAATCAAGTGGGATCACTCCATCTTTAGTTGAGTGGAGTTTGAGTTTTTCTGTGCTTTAAGCTGCACGATGCTTAACTGCACTTAATAAGGTATAAAACTATTGTAAACAATCCTGATAGAATGAGGTGAGAAGGCGAGAAGAAAAGCAGAGAAGCTAGTGTGAAATGTCTAACACGTTTGACGAGTTTCTGCCCTGAGCTCTGTCAAAATTGCCTGATATGATGAACAGAGGGAAAGTGACTGAATTTTGAGCTGATTGCTCGAAGTCCAATGGCATTGCTCAGATACAGTGATTCAGACAACACACAGTTGTGATCAAATAAAGAAAAACTGCTCACTACGGTTTTGCAAAAATCAGAGCACGATGAAGAGAGGAATGGGAAATGGAGACTTTGAGAGTTCTGTTTTTGTTAGTGCCTGGTGTTGTGTGGTGTCCAAGAGAGATGTTATAGGGCTGGAAACCTGCCTGCCTTTACCCAGCCTGATGGTACATGACTCCAGTCCCACAGCAATTGGGTAACTCTTAGAGGTCTCTAAAGCAGCCCAAGAGAGCTACCCAAGTAAGATAAAACTGGTTCTATTACCTTCTCCAGACACTGACTGTAGCAGCTCAAGGACGATATGAACAATAGATGCCAGCCTTGCTTATGTCCCAAAAAAGAAAACAAAGTCTAAATTCTCTGCAAGTACGTGGTAACTTGATAAGCGTTAGAATTTTATGATTAAAGCTAACGGTACTAATGGACAATTCTGATCGCAGAATAAAATCTGGATTGATAGATCATATGTTTGTTTTAATTTGTTCATTTAGTTAATGTGGTGATTAGTAATTGAGAAATTCTCTCATAATACTTCAGATTTTCTTTAACAGAAGTAATTGCACAATTTTTAAAAAACATGCTAACTAAATATAGAAGACAGTTAGAAAGATCACAAAATATTGTTACAACATGGAGGTGAACCTTTTCTGTTTAATTAAACCAAACACCCAGAAGAGGTTGTCTAGCCTTGTAATCTGTGAAAATATGAGTGACAGAAAACTCTTAAATTCCACTGTTTAAAGAAAATAACATCAATTTATTTTCTAACTGTAAAAGTGAGCATTGAACAAAAAAACCTAATCACAAATCTAAGCCCCCTTTTCTCTAAACTGCTTACTATCTGGCTCCAACTCTTATAACAATATGCTATTCCAATAAGACACTTAATAAAATTACATTAAATTAATCTAAAAATAACAGTCTCTGTCTTCTGAGTCTTCACTTTTCTGGCTGCTGATCATCGTGGGTCATCGTCTGTGAATAGGCAATGCATGAAAAAGGTACCTTTTGACAGGTTTTTTTCTGATTTCTTAAGAGCACAATATTAGATGGGCATTTAGCGCTCTGGCAGTTTCTCTCTGACTAATTTTCAAAATGTCCGCATTCTTATACCCCCAACATCGGATCACCTCATTGGTTCAATGTTGGCAAAACACTAAATTCAAACTTGATTGGGTTTTAGTATCCTGGGGCAAAATTTAAACTGTTAAATTCGAATTGTTATCCAAACATTAACCAAAACTCAGGTGTCCATTTCACAGCCAAACGTTACATATTTTCAATTTCCAGTACACTCTGGGACTACCATCCAATCATATACACAGGTGCTTCTAATCTCTGTTCAGAACAGCATTCTCTCTTAAAGGTACAGTACATGCTTTCAAATTCACAACAATATGCGGCAAAACAAAGTCTCCTGACACCAATCATTACAGAGAGTCCAGCCCAAAAAGAAATTTTTCCCTTGTCTTGATTCTTTTAGGTTCTACTTACCTGACTCCCTAAAGTTCATTTGTGGAGACAATTTCCCAGTCTGCCAAAATGAACTTTTCACCAACCTGAGTGTCTAAATGTTCTCAGTTCTAATGACCTGCAGGTGGGAGAGCTTCACAAATTAAACACTTACGCAGATAACTGGTTCCCTGATCTGCCCTGAACTGCTCCTGGGAGAGAAACTACGTTTTCTTCTGAACTGAGAAGAAGCCTAACAGCTGTAGATGGAGGAGAAAGTGAGGACTGCAGATGCTGGAGATCAGAGCTGAAAATGTGTTGCTGGAAAAGCGCAGCAGGTCAGGCAGCATCCAAGGAACAGGAGAATCGACATTTCGGGATTCCTGAAGAAGGGCTGATGCCCGAAACGTCGATTCTCCTGTTCCTTGGATGCTGCCTGACCTGCTGCGCTTTTCCAGCAACACATTTTCAGCTAACAGCTGTAGATGTTTGCCCTACTTGTCATAAATCCACCAGTAGAAACATTTTTCCATTAATACCACAAAGGTCAGTAAACACAATACTGGATTTAGTCACTGTTTCAGAATATTGAGGTTGTACAAGATATTGATGAGGCCTCGTGTAGAGAACTGTGTCCAGTTCTGGTCGGCCTGTTATAGGAAGGATATTATTAAACTGGAGAGGGTTCAGGAAGGATTTACCAGGATGTTGTCAGGAATGGAGACTTTGAAATACAAACATAGACTGGAAAGACTCAGTCTTTTTTCACGGGAGCATAGGAGGTTATTAAAAATTAAACCTTATTGAGGTTTATAAAATCATGAAAGGTATAGACAAGGTAAATGACAGGGTCCTTTCCCTAGGGTGGGTGAGATCGAAACAAAGGGACATATTTTTAAGGTGAGAGGAGAAAAATCTAAAAACAAGACGTGAGGGACAGCTTTTTGTGATATGAAGAATGGTTTGTGTGTGGACTAACAACATCCTGATAAATCCTTTAAAAGAAGTGGTGGGTGCAGGTACAGTTAGAATGTTTAAAAGACATTTGGATAGGTTTATGAATAGGAAAAAAATTGGAGGGATATGGGCCAAGCGCAGGCAGGTAGGGCTAGTTTAGTTAGGGATTATGGTTGGCATGGGCTGGTTGAATTGAGAGGTCTGTTTCTATGGTGAGTGACCCCGACTTGTTGACTTTCTTAGTTCTTAGAACTGACCCCGATGATTCTGCCTCTCTTTTTTTCAAAACAATTCAAATTTCAAGAATGGTACATATCGTACCCCTTTCATCACAATATAAACAGGTTCATGTGAAACAGAACTACTAATCAAGAATTCTGCCTGTTCTGTGGCATGATGTTTCAGAGCCCAGGGAAAAGTTACTGTGTGATGCAGGAAAGGATTACCTGGGGATGAGGTAGGATACTGCACTTAGCAGGTAGAGGAGTGATATCATCAGTCAATGAAAATAAATCTAGAAGTTAGTTCCAGTCGTTCCTTTCTTCTGCATTATTGTCCTTTCCCCTTCTCAATAGAAGCTGGAGTAAGCCATTTTAAAAATTCCTTCCTTCCTTCCTTCCTTCCTCTCTACCCCCAAGCATTGCTGTGAAGACCAAATTTCTAATGGATGCAAAAGTCTCCAATAGTCAAGGAAGGAAGCATACATTTAACACTCGGTGACAGTTTCTGCAGCTGGCCTTCCTTCCTGAACCATATATCACCTTTGGTTGCCTGTGCAACTGTCTGCTCTGATTTAAAGGCGTTACATTCTCTGTCTCTCTTTCTTCCTCTCCACCTGCCCCCACCTCACCAAATGATGACCTTAAATACATCTTTTAGCATAATGAACCCTTATTTGGGCTGTTGTTGTAACTGTTCCAATCCACAATTATCTGCTAGGTTGTTTTGCCACACAGATGGGGCTGGGGACATAACTCAGTGAATAAGGCCCAGCTGTGTTGCTCCCTGTATTAGTGTGATTATATTGTGGTTGTGTGACCAAACAGTCTAAGGCACTAGATTTGGGTTCCAGCGGCCCTTGTGGTGCAGTGGTTATGACCCTATCTCTGAGTCAGAAGGTCGGAGTTCAAGTCCCACCTGCACCAGAGGTGTCTAATAACATCTCTGAACAGGTTGGCTAGAAAACATCTACAATAGCTGTACCCATTTGTAGAGATTACTGTGAACCAGCTGAAGGTAAGGAACAAGAGTCAGGTTTGTGTCATCCCACAATGAGACTTTTATTTTACTGTTCCCAGTCTTGTCTGGTCTCACCCCTCCGCACTAGGGGAAGGTTTGTTATCGTTAGAACCAGTGTAGTTTTCCATGCCATGAGCTTAGTGATGGCTGCCATATTCTGTACAAAGGGTCAGAAAGCAAGCAACCGCATGTTTAGAGCCTTTTCATGAACTGATGACATTTCAAAGTATTCTGTGGCCCGTGAATCACCTTTTTGTTTTAAGGTGAAGTCGCTGTTGTGATATAGTAAATGCATCAGCAGATTTATACACAGTACGCTCCCACAGGCAGTAGTGTGAAAAAGTAAAGATGATCAGTCTTATTTATTTCTGACACTTGGTTGAGAAGCAACTTTTTTGTTCTTGTCACCGGGGAAGGTTGACCCACCCCACCCTGTTCTCCTAGATCTTCTCTCACTTCCTTATACCCCTCCATCTCCACATTTATGTTGTGCAGAGCTTCAAGAGAGCTACGAAAACCCGGAGCTAACCTAGTTTGCTTATAAATGTGCTCCTTATCCAAAAGAAATACGATGATGTAGTAAATAACTGAAAGGCATTTTTAAAAGTTTGATCACATCTCACAATAACCTAATATTGTGGAGCAAAAGACATTGGGAGAATACTCTTCAGATGCTCATAGCTTCTTGAAAGTGGAGTCGCAGGAAGATAGGATAGTGAAGAAGGCGTTTAGTATGCTTTCCTTTATTGGTCAGAGTATTGAGTACAGGAGTTGGGAGGTCATGTTGCAGCTGTACAGGACATTGGTTAGGCCACTGTTGGAATATTGCGTGCAATTCTGGTCTCCTTCCTATCGGAAAGATGTTGTGAAACTTGAAAGGGTTCAGAAAAGATTTACAAGGATGTTGCCAGGGTTGGAGGATTTGAGCTATAGGGAGAGGCTGAACAGGCTGGGGCTGTGTTCCCTGGAGCGTCGGAGGCTGAGGGGTGACCTTATAGAGGTTTACAAAATTATGAGGGGCATGGATAGGGTAAATAGGCAAAGTCTTTTCCCTGGTGTTGGGGAGTCCAGAACTAGAGGGCATAGATTTAAGGTGAGAGGGGAAAGATATAAAAGAGACCTAAGGGGCAATTTTTTCTCGCAGAGGGTAGTATGTGTATGGAATGAGCTGCCAGAGGATGTGGTGGAGGCTGGTACAATTGCAACATTTAAGAGGCATTTGGATGGGTATATGTATAGGAAGGGTTTGGAGGGATATGGGCCGGGTGCTGGCAGGTGGGACTAGATTGGGTTGGGATATCTGGTCAGCATGGGCGGGTTGGACCGAAGGGTCTGTTTCCATGCTGTACACATCTATGACTCTATGTTCTTAATGTAGCCAAACATTATTTTTATGGGTTTTTTTGTGCTGCTGTGCAAAATCCCAAAGCATCTCTACAACCGTTGCAGCTTCAGCAAGAGAACCAGGTGAGTAAGCAGGTGGGCATTTTTCAGACCACTTGTGAAAATCTTCCCTTGCTTTCATTGATGCCTTTTGTCTGTTACCCTGATCCGCGCCTCAGAAATGCTTGCGGTTATCTAGGGCAGTTTTATTGGCTTCCTACTGCATGGTTATTGTGTCGATGTCGTAGGTAACATGACTACCTGGACCTCCTAATCAACTTTTCGGGTGCCATCTGTATTGGTGCAAGACATTCCTTGACTCGCTTCCACCATCTCTCGTTTCATTTCTAGAGTTAAAGAAAGATCTGGTAAAAGGTGGAGAACAGTCTGGCTTTAGCTGCATTGAAATATCTCTTGGTGCATTCCAGGTGACGGTGAGAGCAGTTTGCAGGCATTGTCCTAGGCTTGCCTGTGCTTTTACAATCTAGTGAGGCCTAACTCTGTTTCAGTTGCTTGCACAGCCGTATGACTAATCCACAGTTGCCAATCCAGAACTTTGATTTATCATGTGAATCTTCCTTCTGTTGGATTTCCTATTCTGCAGAAGGTGGCTGATGGCTTTGCCACAAGTGGAGTTTCAGGTTTTCCGAATTTGACTGTTTGTGATTTCAGTATACGTCCAAGTAGTTTGCCATTCTATTTTGGATGTATATCACTGTCCCTTCATTGCTGGTCAAAACATTTGGAAACTGGCAACTTCAATGTGCAGATGGCTCGTGAAGAACTCCCATCAGCTTTCTCAAGGTCCTTGGAAAGTATGAGGAATAAATGCTAGCTGAGCTGGTGATGCTCCTATTTAGAAAGTGAACTTCTGAAACCTGTTACAGGGGTCGCAAACTGGAAGTGATGAGAGGGAGGTGAACAGAGTAGAGATTTAATTGCTGTGTGTAAATGGATACATGAGTTTAGATCAGAGTGGCGCTGGAAAAGCGGAGCAGGAAAATCGACATTTTGGGCAAAAGCCCTTCGTCAGGAATAGAGTGGGTAGCAGAGGTAGCGTGCTTTTGAATGTTGAGATTTTGTTCTTTGTAATCCTGCTTGATTGTGTCATTGATTTAAAGAAAACAAAGGCAGAAATATTGTACATGTGATTTAATTACACCAGTTATTTATCTCATCAAATCTGAGTACGAAAGGAAAAACTTATCAATTGTAGATTAGATTAGATTAGATTACTTACAGTGTGGAAACAGGCCCTTCGGCCCAACAAGTCCACACCGCCCCGCCGAAGCGTAACCCACCCATACCCCTACATCTACATCTACCCCTTACCTAACACTACGGGCAACTTAGCATGGCCAATTCACCTGACCTGCACATCTTTTGGACTGTGGGAGGAAACCGGAGCACCCGGAGGAAACCCACGCAGACACGGGGAGAACGTGCAAACTCCACACAGTCAGTCGCCTGAGGCGGGAACTGAACCCGGGTCTCTGGCGCTGTGAGGCAGCAGTGCTAACCACTGTGCCGCCCACAAATGGCTCTGTGTTTTCACCTACAGTGTTAATTATTGATGTTTTGTTCTGGAGACACACTATGTATAAATTTTCAAAATTTTCTTCCTTACGGACAAACTTTAAATTGTGAATCCTTGGACAGCATCTTCTTAAACTGGTGAAATCTGCACCAGGAAGGACAAGGACAGCACCCACAGGTTCTCCTCCAAGCCATACACCATCCTGACTTGGAATAGATAGCTGTTCCTTTAATTGCTGGGTCAAAATCTTGGCCCATCCTTCCTCACAGCACTGTGGGTGTACCACAGGTCCTGCAGAGATTCAAGAAGGTGATTCGCCACCATCCTATCAAGGGCAATTAGGGTTAGGAAGTGCTGATTTAACAACCGACATCCACATTCCCTGAACCAATAAAATGTCAAATTATCATCTGTATTGAATCCAAATCCTGAAGTGCGGCTTTTTTAATTTCCTCAGATGTTCTGGGGTGAGAGGACTGTGTTGTATTCAGAGGGGGACTTTCTTTTTTGTATGCTTGCTTGCTTGGCATTATCCATCCTGAGAGACTGTGAATGATTCCTGAAGTTCAGTAAACTCGATTCACAATCCTTTTGTTTTGTCAGTCCTGATCTTTTAGGGGTACTTGCACGCTTCACTGAGCTCGGACAATAAATTGCTCGGGCTGGGTTTAATCCTTTTCAGAACCACAGTTTCGGAATTGGTTCTATCTCTTGTTCCTAAACCCAAGGGTGCTGACGCCGATTCCTGTTCCCAGACCTGGCTGGTTTCACCTTCCATTAACTCAGAATGGAATGTGAATTTTCCCAGCTCTGGGAAGTGACACCACAGAGTTTGTGTTTTTTTCTTTTTTAAAAAAAATAGAAATCTCAATGGTATTAGGACTGTTTGGTTGAATCGAATTGCTTAGTAACAAATGCCAGCTGTTTCCTATTTGGATTGTGTGGGGTTTCAGGATCTGAAATATTTAACAAGCAATTCTCATTAAACAAACTGTGTGTGTAATCCCTGGAATTAGTGCATGGCAGCTTTTTATTTGAGTAATTTTCTATGTTGTTCAGAGTGCATTGGCTAGTCTGAATGTAACAAACGGGGCTGCAGCGAATTCAGTGGGGACACCACAGGAAGGGAGGTTGTGTATCCAGACACTTGAGCCTGTCTGGAGATTGACGGCTGGAAAGCATCCTGACGAGGGAATTCAGTCTGTCTCTGGGCTGTCGTGATCATGTGGAGAGTGCAAAAGCTGTTGCCCTGGAGGCTTTGCAATTGTTGAAAAGCACAGGTGCAGTCATTGTCCATCTCCTCCCACCGTTCGCTTCATTGAACCAATTTTGATTATGAAATCCAGTATTTATTCATGTCTGTTGACAGAAATTGATTTGTTATAGAGTTCATCAGCCCAAAATGCTTTTTGAATTTTCATTTGGAGCAGTCTCATTATGAATATTACTCTGACCCTTCTATCCCTTCTTCCCAATGCTTGTATTTTCTTCCCCAATTGATTTGGGTTTACCTACTTTGTATATACTACCAATGTGGAGGATTAATTTGGGTCTCGTCAGTGCACCTTCTAACTGACTCCAGATGGGGTTTTAATGCCCTCCCCTCGCAGAGGAAGGTGAAAGTGTCTCCTTTCTGCAACAGAATGCTGTGGGTTAGAGGCCCCCTTCAGACCCGAGAAACACAAACACCAGTCCGGGCTGATGGTCCTGTGGGGTACTGAGGGAGGGCTATACCGTGGAAGGTACCATCCTCTGACCAAGATATTAAAAAGAGACCCTGTCACATGGACAAAAAATATCTCATAGCATTGTCTTCAAGAAGATCAAGAGAACGTTCTTCCACTTGACCTCACCAGTGACTTATCACTAAAATAGATTATTGGTTATTATCACATAGAGTCATAGAGATGTACAGCATGGAAATGGACCGTTTGGTCCAACCTGTCCATGCCGACCAGATATCCCAATCCAATCTAGTCTCACCTGCCAGCACCCGGCCCATATCCCTCCAAACACTTCCTATACATATACCCATTCAAATGCCTCTTAAATGTTGCATTTTTACCAGCCTCCACCATATTCTCTGGCAGCTCATTCCATACACGTACCACCCTCTGCATGAAAAAGTTGCCCCTTAGGTATCTTTTATGTCTTTCTCCTCTCACCCTAAACCTATGCCCTCTAGTTCTGGACTCCCCCATCCCAGGGAAAATAATTTGTCTATTTATCCTATCCATGCCCCTCATAATTTTGTAAACCTCTATAAGGTCACCCCTCAGCCTCCGACGCTCCAGAGAAAACAGCCCCAGCCTGTTCAGCCTCTCCCTGTAGCTCAGACCCTCTAACCCTGGCAACATCCTTGTAAATCTTTTCTGAACCCTTTCAAGTTTCACAACATCTTTCTGATAGGAAGGAGACCAGAATTGCACACAATATTCCAACAGTGGCCTAACCAATGTCCTGTACAGTGCAACATGACCTCCCAACTCCTGTACTCAATACTCTGACCAATAAAGGAAAGCATACCAAACGCTTTCTTCACTATCCTATCTACCTGCAACTCCACTTTCAAGGAGCTATGAACCTGCACTTTTTGTTCAGCAACACTCTCTAGGACCTTACCATTAAGTGTATAAGTCCTGCTCAGATTTGCTTTCCCAAAATGCAGCACCTTGCATTTATCTGAATTAAACTCCACCTGCCACTTCTCAGCCCATTGGCCCATCTGGTCAAGATCCTGATGTAATCTGAGGTAGCCCTCTTCGCTGTCCACTACACCTCCAATTTTGGTGTCATCTGCAAACTTACTAACTGTACCTCTTATGCTCGCATCCAAATCATTTATGTAAATGACAAAAAGTAGAGGACCCAGCACCGATCCTTGTGGCGCTCCACTGGTCACAGGCCTCCAGTCTGAAAAGCAACCCTCCACCACTACCCTCTATCTTCTACCTTTTGAGCCAGTTCTGTATCCAAATGGCTAGTTCTCCCTGTATTCCATGAGATCTAATCTTGCTAATCAGTCTCCCATGGGGAACGTTGATGCCTAACTGACATCCACATAGATCACATCTACTGCTCTGCCCTCATCAATCTTCTTTGTTACTTCTTCAAAAAACTCAATCAAGTTTGTGAGACATGATTTCCCACGCACAAAGCCATGTTGACTATCCCTAATCAGTCCTTGCCTTTCCAAATACATGTCCCTCAGGATTCCCTCCAACAACTTGCCCACCACTGAGGTCAGGCTCACCGGTCGATAGTTCCCTGGCTTGTCTTTACTGCCCTTCTTAAACATAGTGGGAACTTGCTGTGTTCAAATCAGCTGGCAAGTTTCCTACTTCACAGCTGTGACTACACTTCAAAAGCAAGCACTTGATTGGCTGTAAAGTGTTTTAGGTCATTCTAAGGATATGAAAAAACCTATATAAATGTATGTCTGAATGCCCTTGCATTTAATATCAGGTTTTGAATCTAGTTTGCGTAACAACGGTGTCCACATAACAAAAGTACTTCAGTAGCTGTAAAGTGCTTTAGGATGAGGTTGTGAAGAATGATTTTAAAAAAAGACTTCTGTATTATTCATTTTTGGAACATGGACATCACTGGCTGGGCATAATTTTTATTGCCTGTTCCTAGGTGCTCTTGAGAAGGTGTTGGTAAGCTGCCTTCTGGAATGCTGCACTCCACATTCTTCAGGTTGACTTTACAATGCCCTTGGGGAGGAATTTCGAGGATTTTGACTCAGCAACAGTAAAGGAACTATGCAGAAGTGAGGACTGCAGATGCTGGAAACCAGAATTTAGATTACAGTGGTGCTGGAAAGGCACAGCAGTAAAGGAACGGCAATATATTTCCAAGTCTAGATGGTGACTGACTCTGAGGGGATCTTGCAGGTGGTGGTGTTCCCGTAGATCTGCTGCCCTCATTCTTCCAGATGGAAGTGGTCAGTGGTTTGGAAGGTGCTGTTTGAGGATCTTTGGTGAGTTTCTGCAGTGCACCTCGTAGATAATACACACTGCTGTTACAGAGATGCTTGTGGATGCAGTGCCAATCAAGCGGGCTGCATTGTCTTGGATGGTGTCAAGCTTCTTAAGTAGTGTTGGAGCTGCGCCCATCCAGGCAATATACACATTTGCTCATTCTCGTGTTAACTGCAGCAAAGAAGTTGTCACTGCCGATCAAGGGCAGTGAATCAAGATGAACAGCAACACCTACAATTAAGGCAGTGACAGGGAAGTCAAGGTTCTGAAAACAAAAGAAAGGCAGGAGACAGGTGGAGCTCTCTCACGGCATGGAGTTCCCACCCTTTTACGTATAACATGAGTTCACCCACAATCCTGGGAAAACCATTTAGCTACTGTGCAACATGCAGAAGAATGAAGCTAACTTAAACTCCATTCAGAGAACAGAGTAGATTGTCCCTGTTTACATCAAGCTTTATATATTTACTTTGTTCAAGTCTGTCTCAGTTTCATTTCCTTTGGGCTGAAGCGCCCTTTTATTCCCCTCATCCTTATTCAATTCTTCCATCTCTTCCAAAAAAAAAGCACCCACTTTTTGTCAGAAAATAGTACATTATGTTTATAGCATCAACAAGTGGAGATTTTGGCAGAGAAAATGTGTGCTTTTGAAATATTACCAGCTAACAATGACTAAGTTCTCTTCCTGCAGTCTCAAAATGGTGATCTTTGGGTGAGGTAGCCAAAAGCATCACATTTTATGTAGAGTTAGATCAGGATCAGTATCAGTAGATCAGTAGTCCATGCTACTATTTATGCTCCGTAACAGCTCTCTCCCCTCCCTGTTTTATGTAACTCTATCAGTGTAAACTTCTATAATCAAAGAAAAGTTACTGCAAAGAGGCCAGTCAGCCCATTACCTCTGTACCTGCTGAATAAACTAGCTGCCAATTCTAATCCCACTTACCTCTTGGGTTACAGCGCTTCAGGTTCTTGTTGTCTCGAGGAATTAAGGGCTACGGGGAGAATGCGGGTAAGTGGAGTTGAAATGCCCATCAGCCATGATTGAATGGCGGAGTGGACTCGATGGGCTGAATGGCCTTACTTCCACTCCTATGTCTTGTGGTCTTATGGTCTTAGGTGTGGATCCAGGTTCCTTTTACATTGGTTAAAGGCTTCTGCCTCAAACACCAGAGTGGGTGCAAATTCCACACACCTGCCCTCTAGGTGAAAAACCTTTTTTTACTCCTGCACCCTCTCATCCTTCTGTTGATCATCTTAAACTCTCCTCAACCCAGCCCAGTAGGCAATCTCTCTGCTCGGGGAAACATGTCTTTCCTGTCCACTGTGCAACTCCATTATTATTTTGTGCACCTCGATTTAAGTTACTCGGCAGTCTCCTGTTGTAAGGATAATCCAATTTTTCTTCACAGTTGTAAGCGTCATGCCCTGCCAACGTTGTAAAAAAAAAAATCCCCTGTACACTCTACCTCGATTGTCCTTCCTGTAATGTGATCAGAAATGTGTGCACAACCAAGGCTGTATCTCCTTCCCTCCAAATTGTTTCCATGACGGCACTTTTTGTGATTGGATGAGGCCAGTTGCTGCCCTGTCGGTGACAACTATAGATGAGCCCAGTCTGAACTCATTCTTCCCATGTGTACTTCGAACAGAGGTCACTAGATAATGCTCAGAAGTGGAAACCTTGCCTTTTTGTTCGTCCAAAACAAGTCGGCACTGTTGGAACCTGGAGTCTTACAAGTATCTGAGCTGTTGCACACCAAGCATTGTTGTTGTCGGTTGTAGGTAAAATTGTAAGTAAGATGTGACAGTGCAATGTTAGGCTATTTAGCCCTTTAATGTATGTGCTGGTGCTTCCACTCCGCCTAAAGTATTCAGAATCGATTTATTTGGGTCTGTTATACATTCCCATTGCAGGTGTGACTGGAACTTGGATCTTTTGACTCAGAGGCAGGGCCTTAACACCATTTTTCTGCATCCTGCTTCACATAAATATACTTCAAACAATCTTTGTTACTATCGATTAACACCTTGGCTTCAGCAACCGACTTCTCATCCAGAATTCCATATTTTAAATCCCTGTGCAAGAATTTTCTTTCTCGTCAGCTCATCATTTTTTTTTGACTTAAATTTGTGCTGTCTTCTTTTCAACTTGTCAGTCACTGGAACTGAATCTCTACAGTGTGGAAGCAGGCCATACAGACCATTGAGTCTACACAACACCCTTTGAAGAGCATCCCACTCAGACCTACCACTCCCTATCGTATCCCTGGAACCCTGCAATTCTGGTGGCTAATCAACCCAGCCTTCACGTGCCTGACGGTAGTCATGATTTGGAGATGCCAGTGTTGGACTGGGGTGTACAAAGTTAAAAATCTCTCAATACCAGACTATAATCCAACAGGTTTAATTGGAAGCACTAGCTTTCGGAGCGCCACTCCTTCTTCAGGTGGTTGTGGAAATTGTGTACTTCCAGTTAAACCTGTTGGACTGTAACGTGGTGTTGTGTGATTTTTAACTTCACATGCGTGGACATTATGGGCAATTTGCCATGGTCAATCCACCTAACTTGCACATCCTTAGATTGTGGGAGGAAACCAAAGCACCCAGAGGATACCCACACCAACACTGAGAATGTGCAGACTCCACACAGGCAGCTGCCTGAGGTTGGAATTGAACCTGGGTCCCTGTCTCTGTGAGGCAGCAGTGCTAACCACTGAGCCATTGTGTCATTGAATTTCTCAACTCATTGGTCACGTCTTTCTTCGAGCTGTTTGTTGGGATGGTGAAAGTGTGGGTTGCATGGTAGTAATGGAATACTCATCAAAAGGTTGAGGTGATTTGTGTCGGTGAGCTGTTGAGTCTGAAATAGAATTGTTTGGAAAGACTGTTTGGAACTGTGTTCTCAAACAGCAGTAGAAGCAGAGTCTTTGAATGTTTTTGAGGCTGAGGTTATTGATAAGTGAGACAGAGAGAGAGGTTATCGGGATAGTTGGGTATGTGATGTAATTAGGTCAGCCATGATCTTAATGAATGGTGAGGCAGGCTCAAGGAGCCAAGTGGCCTTCTCCTTTTCCTGATTGATATGCTTTTATGAGGGGTTTGTGTTGCCCTTGTAAAGAGTGCCAGAATGGCTTGGTGGAAGTGTTGATAGGTTTATGAGTTGATTTCCGGTGGCCCTACCAGTAGTGCAAGTCAACAGCTGTGGTTACTCCAGGGGCTATTATGATGATGAACCTTGATTTCATCACCTCTTGTCCGTCTGTTCAGACGGACATGATTTATCTAACTCAAAGGGAGGACCCTGAAGGAGTGACACATTTGTATTCTCGGTAGTCAATTTGAATTTGCCCGGGATAGTTAAATGAACAGTAAAATTAAGAATAGCTAAAATAGCTGATCTGCTGTTTTGTCAAGTGGAGTTCTTTTTATTTCATTCATGGAATGAGGGCATTGCTGGCTTGGCCAGCATTTATTACCCTTCCCAATTCCCAGGAGGCAGTTAAGAGTCAACCATGTCACTGTTGTCTGGAGTCACATGTGGGCCAGACCAGGTAAGGATTGCAGTTTCCTTGTCTAAAGCACATTCGTAAACCAGATGGGTTTTCCACCATTCTACAATGGATTCGTGGTCATCATTAGACTCTTAATCCCAGATTTTTAATGGATTGGGAGGAATTGAACTGAGTCCCCAGAATGTTACCTAAGTGTCTGGATTAACAGTCCAGCAATGATACCACTGGGCTGTTGCATCCCCTTTGTTAGTTAGCATCAATTTGAAATATTACAGCATAGGCTACGGAATGGTTCATTTGTCAGAGACTACCTCCACTGGTGAGCTCGAGGTGAATTCTGAGCCCTTACTGGCCAGGATTCCAACCCTGTCCCAGCCTCTGCCTAGTCTGCTGAACCAGTGACTGCAGGTCTCTTGCTTAAGAAGTGGGTGTTTATCTCGATGGCATCATCCTCGTGGTCCCAGTTGCTGCATGACCAGGCACAAAAATACACTCATCACCTGTCAGCCAGAACTTGAGAAGAGTTCAGGTGCTCTGAGGCGGAAAGGAGGAGGTTAAAAGTATTGATTTCTTCCTTAGTTAAAAAAAAAATGTCTTTTGTAAATACTGTTTTTGTTGTCGGCTTGTGGAGGAATCCTCTGGCAGTCACTCTGAAACATACACCTCCATTGCCTAAATAATAGTTTGCAAGTATTGTAAACACTATAATCCCTTTAGTGTGTGAGCTGAAACTTGTAACTGTGTTCTATCCAGCAGCTGACTGGGTGGCAAGGATTCCTCACTTTGGTTTTTTTCTTGTTTCCTGATTCTGGAAGCAGTCGTAGGTCCTTACAGAAAAATAATTTAATCCATGAGGGAAAGGGGTAAAGAAGCTGAAAATCTGAGTTGCCCAAAGATAGTGCTGCAAAGATACACATTCAGCAGCATTGGAAAAGAGGAAGGGGGAGGTAACTGATTTGATTTCAAGGAGTCCCATCATCACATATCCCTGGGCGACTCGATTAGTGGTTCCCCACCTTTTCAGTATCAAGGCACATTTCAACAGACTAAACAATTCCATGGTGCACCCACTTTTTTGAACTGAATTGATGTGATTGTTCACGCATATGCAGTGTCAAAACTCCAGACACCCAGTTTTGGAAGTCTATGTATCCAGGGCTCTGGAGGCTTGAGTGTGTGCAGTCGGCAGGAGCACCTGGTGCCCACAGATAATGCCTTGAGTAATAGATACAGAGGCTCCATCGTGATCAGAAGCTTGGACACTATCTCAATGCTGCTTCCCAAACATTTCACAGCACACTTCACACTATGTCATGGCAACCCAGTAGAAAGGCGCTTAACTAGACAGTTGTTCAACCTCAGCTGGAGTATTGTATACAGCTATGGGCGCCACATTATAGGAAGGATGTGAAGATGTTAGAGAGAGCGCAGATGTGATTCACAAGAATGGTTCCAGGAATGAGAAACCTCAGTTTTAAGGATAGATTGAAAAAAGTTGGGACTGTTCTCCTTGGAGGGAAGAAGGCTGAGAGGGGCTATGAAAGTCACTTTTTCAAAATTATAAGTGGGCTTGACACAGGGAGAAACTGTTCCCAGTTGGTGGAAGGATCAAGAGTGAGAGGGCGTAAATTTAAAAGTGGATTAGCAAAAAGAAAAAATGTGATAGGAGAGAGAACTTTTTCACTCAGCGAGTAGTAAGGGTATGGAATGTGTTGCCTGAAAATGTGGTGGAGGCAGATTCAGTGAGGCATTCAAAAGAGCTTTGGGTGATTATATGGATAGAAATAATGTGTAAGGTTATGGGGGACAAACCACGAGATCAGCAGTACGTAATGATGCTCATGAAGCAGCAATCATGATGGGCTGAATAGCCTCCTTCTGTGCTTTAACACCGCTGTTCATTGTGTTAACTAGGCATGAGCAGCAGGCTTTGTCACCATCAGCTACAATCACTCAAAGAGAAGGATTGGCTTGCATTCCTAAAATGTCAGTCTGCCTTCCTCTCAACCCTTATTTTGCTGTTTGTGGCCTGTGTGACTGTCTCCTGCCTGAAGTACCCCTTTTCCCACCTGGTGATATGGTTACAGCATTGTCATAATGTCGAGGCTGAATCTCTGTCTGCACCTAGTTCTCAATGCTGGCTTGGCAAGGGTTACTTGGATGTTTACTAGATTGTAGTCGATGATGGCCTTTAAGTTCTGTTTTCCTCTTGAATTTAAAAATTGCCATGAGCTTACTACTTCTGCTCCACCTCTTAAATCTCCTGCACCCTTCCCCCAAACAAGATATCTGTTATCCTTCCTATACTGACACTGGGCCTACGTCCTCCACTGACATTACTACTGCATTGTTGACTGTGTTTCAACTACCTAAACTGATTCCCTTTCCATGCCCCCTCTTTCCTCCTGTTTCGTTATTCTTTGAAATCTGCCTCTTTGACCAAGCTTTTGGTCACTGACCCTAATGGCTCCATTAGTTCAATGACTACTTTCTTCAAAGTTAGAAATCACACAACGCCAGGTTATAGTCCAACAGGTTGAATTGGAAGCACTAGCCAACCACCTGATGGAGTGGCGCTCCGAAAGCTAGTGCTTCCAATTCAACCTGTTGGACTATAACCTGGTGTTGTGTGATTTTTAACTTTGCACACCCCAGTCCAACCCTGGCATCTCCAAATCATGACTTTTTTTTTCAAATGGATTACACTCCTATGAAGTGTTTTGAGACATTATGCTGTAGAAATATAATTTGTTGTTTGAGCGCCCAGATAGCTATACTTGCCACACTGAAGACTGCAATCACTGCTATGATTCAGCAAAGCTACTGCACTCTGGGGAAGGCGTTGATTGATGAGGGTCTACAATTGGATGGCAGGCTGTTGGCCTTGCTTCAATGGAAATGCTTCTCATATTGGGCAATCAGCAGTTGACATTTGGCTTTACCTTAAGTGAGGTTCAAAAGACAAGTCCCTGCATTGTACAGACATCTAGCATTTCCATAGCAAGTGCTCACCAGATTCACAGCCCAATCAATCATTCTTACTGATCCACTGATCCAAGCTTTGGGTATTATGGAAGATTTTGCTTTTGGCCAGGCAGAGATCGATGAATTTAACACAGTTGTTGTTTCACTGCTGCATAGTGAGTGATTTAATTGTTTACCATGGTGTAAGGAACTACCATGATTGACAATAACAACAGAACCATCATTTTCGGGTGAATATTTTGGGGTAGAATTGGCACTGCGGTCTAAACTACTTCGAGATACCACTGGAATGGGGACCAGTATACTTCACAGGCATTGGCGGACAGAATGGAACCATGAATTGCCGTTCAGTTGAAGTTTCCTTGTATCATTTCATTTGACTTATGCCCTTAGTTGCACCCCCTTCGAAAGGGGTCCCCATTACTGGGTTTTCAGTTGCTGTCACGAGGGGCCAATCCAGGGTGTGTATTGGTTAAACTGCCAGCCGTCGCTCAGTTGGTGGCATGGCCACAGCTGAATCAGGTCGTCTCTCTTCAATGAGTGAGTGCTTCTATCATCTGGGAAGACTATGGCGACTTTACCTTGTTTATTCCTCAACGTTACAAAAATATTGTCGAGCTGTTGTCACATTGCTGATTATGGGAGCTTGCTGTGCACTAATTGACTGCTACATTTCCTTCACTGCAGCAATGACTTCACTTAAGGAAAAGTGGTTCATTGGTTGGAAGGTACTTTGATACATATTGTGTTTGGGAAAAGCGCTATACAAATTCAAATCTTTCTTTTCTTTTGAGAAAGTTACAAAAATAACATTTTGTTTTTGTTTGGATAGGTGATAAAGTTTTTAAATTGTAATACTGAAGGGCAGTTTGTTCCAGATTAGTCCATTTAACTGATCTGCTTCAGCCCAGATTCCCAATTTTCAATCTGTACAACTGCATGAATGAGATGATGGGAAAACTGTAACAGCAGCAGCCTGTGAACTGATCCTTTAACCAGTCTTGTGTTATGTTTGTATGGTTCTAAACAATCCTGAAACAAGTGGCTTTTGTATTTTAAATGGACATTTTAAACCCAATTAATTTGTTATCAGTGTTTAATATTGACTGAAACCACAGCGACTTAGATCAATAACCATTTAAATCAAACAGAGGGAATAAAGGGGGTGCTAAATTGCTTGTTGAGCATTGAGCATTAAGCCCTACATGCGGAAGTAGACCATTTGGTCCATTGAGTCCGAACTGGCCCTCATAACATGCCACATAGCCCCCAAATCCCCATAACCCCACATCAACTATAGCCAACCCACCCAACCTACATATCCCTGGGCACTATGGGCAGTTTAGCATGGCCAATCCACCTATCCTGCAATTCTTTGGACTGGGAGGAAACTGGAACACCCGGAAGAAACTCTCTCAAACACGGAGAACATGCAAACTCCACACAGTCACCTAAGGTTGGAATTGAACCAGGGTCCCTGGTGCTGTGAGGCAGCAGTGCACACCACTGATCCACCATGTTGCCCTGGCTATAGTTACCCTCACAGCATCAGACAAGGCACCAGACAAGTCTGTTGCTAATTAATCAGATAGCTAAACTGGAGTCTTGAGTATTTATAGTTACTGCATTGTGCAGTGTTTGAATCCCAGTTTGGCAGTTCTTTGTTTTGTATCACATTATAAACTCTTAAAATGATTATTAGAGTACCTAAAAACACAATCACGATTATTCAGCAAGTGTACCTCAGTTGCAGAGTCCCATCTAACAGACATTTTTTTGGCTTTACAAAAAGAAAAAAGAACTTAATAGATGGCATGAAATAAGTTGGGAGGAAGTTCATTTGAAGTATAAATACCCACGTAAGGGCCAGCTGATCGGTTCCTGCGGTGAATTCAATGTCATTCTGAGATTCGTGAATATAATCTTCTTTCATCCCTTCGGTTCCTCAGGCCACGTTTTTAAGAAGCTGTATCCAATAGTATTCTCCCAGCAATTGCACAACTCAGCATTTTCTCTCAAACATGAGCTTGTAATAAAAAGAAAGACTCTTGCTTTTTTGTATCACCTTTCCCAACCAGTGAATGTCTCAAAGCCCTTTGCAGGCAATGAAGTCACTGCCATTTAGTGGCCAATTTTCACGCAGCAACCCTCCCAAAAACTGCGATGTAATAATAATCAGAATTTGTTTCTCAGAACATTGATAGAGGATAAATTTTCTGGCCAGATTGCACGTAACTTCCATACTTTCTTCCTCAAAGTGGTGCAGTGGAGTCTTTTATGTGGTTTAATGTCCCAATTCGCAAAATGGCACATCCAATAGTGCAACATTCACACAGTACCATGCCAGAGTGTCACCCTTAATTCTTGCAGTGGAACTTGAACCCACAATCTGCTGGTGCTGCTTATCTAGTCACAGCAGGGTAGGGGGGAAATTTGGCTAGGCCCCCACTGTTTAAAATCATCCAATAACTTCTATTAGAGTATATGCATGAATGGGTGGCTGGTTAAGGACTGGATTAGGTTCCATTGTGATGCCCTTTACAGTTTAATAGGTTCCTAATGCTCACTACCCAAGCTGCTACATGAAGGGCAGTTGCTTAGAGTAAGGGATTTAGTGGCTAATCTTTGTCTTTATAATAATTCCAGCATGAATGACCAGCTTCGCAGAAATGAACCTCAAAAAGTATGAAATGGACAGGTGGTGAGCGAATAGAAATTTTAGAAGTTTGAGGTTTGTGTAACATTACTGACCACCATTGTACAGGTTGTGTAAAGGATTTCTTCGGATACGAAGTCAGTTTAAAATGTTTAGCTGGAGTACAATGATCCCTTTATGCATCCATAGTCAAGGGAGCTTAATAGAAGACATTGGAACAGTCTCTGTCTTTACGCCAATAATACTAACAACGACCTATATCTCACATTCACAGTAAGACATTGAGTATTTAACATTGAGCATTGGGTATTTGGGCAGATCACTGAAAACCTGATCAAACGTTGGTTATAATGTGATTTTAGAAGAGGAGAGTGAGGCAAACATTTAGTCTGATATTGGATCTTTGAGGGTCAGGGAAAATGAGTCACCTTTGAACCAGTGTCAAAAACTACATTGATTTCCAGTTTTGCTTTATTGTGTCTGAGTTTTAACTGTTTTTCAATGAGTCAGCAACATTGAGTCTTGATATAGACAAGTGCCATTGCAGCTGTGATGTCAAAGTTTCACTGCTGAATGAGCAGACCTTATAAGGTAGCAGAAGGTCATGGATACCTGATGGATAAGATCTTCAAGCATAGACAAAACGGATTGTGCTGCTTGACAGAGTTGGGATAAGATCTGAGTATGATAAAGTGCAGAGGGAAGTGAGATAAAGTATCGAGGATGGAGGTGGCAAGGTAATGAGCAAATCGGCTGAATGTTCTGCATTGGTATAGAAATAGTGGCAGAATGAAATTTATGGACTTGCGGGAGAAGAGAGTGCGAGTGGAATCATGTGAGCTCAAGGGAATCTGAAGAGTTCTGAAAAAGAGTCCCATTTCTGTCTCCATAGATGCTGCTAGACCTACTGATCTTTTCCAGCATTTACGGTGTTTTTGCAAAAACACAGTGGAGTCAGGCCAAAATGCAATTTGAAAACTAGGATGATCTCTTAGCTGTCTGCACACTGAGGAATAGATGCTGGAAAGTGTTAGCATGAATATGATAGGCAGTGGGAGGTGATGCTTCAGATAGAGTAAACCTCAAGGGAACTCAGAGGAATCTTGGAGCAATCAGACCTGGAAGTGGTGTCGATTTTTTTTTGTGTCAAATGTGACGTGGACAGAGTAGTTTTAGTGATGGATTGTTTATGGATGTGATGGGGGTCAGCTGCAGATTGAATGGGACACTAAGCTTTCACATTGCTGGGTGCAGCTTGTCTGGGGAGCCAGGAAAAGGGTTGGCATTGTGATAGGTCGGCTAAGACATAATGGCCTTGATTTTACCAACCCCTAAGTGGCACTAACACAGATGTTAAGGCCAGTTAGTTCACAGGGAACTATACCATGACTGCCCTCCTGCTGAATTCCTGTGCCAAGCGGATTTTCAGCAGCAGGCAAGAGACAAGGTTGGGTTGCCCACTCCATGGAGATTGGCAATGCATTTGTATAAGGCCCCCATTAAGGGACATCAAGCTGGCAGCCAGTATTTTGCCATCAGTATGGGGGGAGTGGCAAGCCTCATGCCATGGTGTGTGGGATGGCCACCAGCATGATGGAGCTGGCACAGAAGGTTGGGGCGCAGTGATTCATCAGAGTAGGCACCTGTGGTACCAATAATCCACCTCCAAAGGATTTCCCTATAATTGGAAGGGCCGATTGATCTTGACCATTGCCAAGTAGAAAATAATTGATTCACAATCTCCACATTGAGGCATCCAGTACTATTTCAGAAACCTGTCTGAGCCCACCTCTTCAGCTGTCCAAGTGCTGGAAGTCCGTGACCTCTGATTGGGGTGACTGCAGTCAGAGCCTGCCTGCCATCTTTGCTTTAGATGGACAACTCTGAGGTGACAATTTGAAGGTTGCCTGCAGTAAAACTGTCAAATCGCCATCACTGCTGAGGGCCAGGTCAATTTCAGCCCAGCATTTCTGGTGGAAACTGAGCAGGATAACTGCTCTTCCTATTGCTGGGCTGCAGGAAATTCTGGCCTGCTGAATATTTAATCTTGCACAGGCAGCTGCAAAGTGTAACAAAAGAAATGGAATAAGACACTTTGAATTGATGTAGTTCATTCAACAGTTAACCACTCCACTTCTGTACGACCTGCAATGTTTATCTAGCTCCCCCAGTAATATTGCTGGAGGAGCTTTATTGTTATCGTCCAATTAAGGAAAAGGGAATAGATGGAAAGAGAGGCCAGTCAGCGTAAACAGTACTGTAGTTTTGGTCAGGGATTTCTAGTTTAATATGCTTGCAACCTCCTATGGTGAACCATTGTTTTGTTGGAGAAGGGTTGCTATCTGAATGCTTCTGCAGCTTATGTTGGCTCTGTTGTAAAGAGGACACTGACTCTTGCTGGAAGTGGGTTGCACTGTCAGAACTATAAAATGAGGCAGTAAAAACAGACCTTTCTCTGACCATTGGGCACTGTTTGAAAGTTTCTGCTACTGTAGTCTCACGATGAAGGAAGGAAGGCCAGTGCTACTAATGGAGTCAGTGTTCTCTGTTGAAACTGGCAGAAAACCAGTGTGGTTTATGGGTATTTCAGAAATACAAGTGCCTGTTTTGTATTTTAGATTTTAAAAAAAGCAGCCATTAAGTTAGTGTTGGAGATTGGCGGTGGATTAGTAGCGTGTTGATTCCTACTTGAGATAAGGAAGAGGGTCCCTGCCAGAACAGTTTTTCAAAAGATTATTTGGTGTTGGAAGCAGCAAACAGGTCTTTCAGGAAAGGATTGTTGGCAAAATAACACATTTTTAATTATCTCGCAAAATTCCAACTTCGTCCCTTCAAAGGAATGAATACAGACATCATCAAATCCTTAATTAAATAAAGTTTATAGAAGAATCCTTTCAAGTACTTTTGCTGAATGTAACATGTCTGAAACACAAGATTTTCTGAAACAAGGAATGATTGATTTGATTTGATTGGATTCTGGATTTCAAGTCTTCTATGTATTTTGTTTTAATCAATCCTTTCACATGTGACAAAAATGTACTGTGAGGTAGGCATGGACCTGGGTTCAAATCCAGCCGCAACTGATGTTGTGAGCATCTTGCCTGTAAGAGTGCTAAAAAAGAGAATTGGATTTTGGGGAGTCTCCATCTAAATTCCAACTTTACGGTGAAATCATGTGATGCTGTTGGAAAGGCTTTTTCTTTTTACAAAGACCTACAAGTGAAATACGAAACTGCCTCATTGCAATAAAAGCAGTTTTCTATGACCATTTAGACTTGCCCTTTTGGATTATTTCAGTCAGCAGCGAGGATTATCTCAATCCTCATCTATCTTGGTCAGTTATTGAATACAAAGTTGGAAGAACGAGGGTGTTAATCCAGTGGTTCTCCGTGTGGTCAATGGGCTGGTCCGCTGATGCATCGTAAGGCAGCCAAGGCCATTCAAGAGCACAGGACCCTTGTCCCCATCCATTTGTTTGATGTCATGCAACCAGATCAGCTCCCTCATGGAGCAAGTCATCATTATCGTATGCAATAACAACATAGTTTTATTGGCAAGATCTATCCTACTGCTGTGCTTTTGACAGGACAGGACAGGAACAATGAGGTTCCAAGCTGGAGACATTTGTATCAGGAATGTCATTCAGCTGGTTCACTGTAATTTTCAGCTCCAACAATGTGCAATTGCAATATTGGATTTTCAACATGGGGCTGAAAAATCAGGATGAAAATCAGCTCAATGAGGAACCTGACATGAATATCTCTTGCTTGGAACACTGCCATCATCTCAATGCCCCTGTCCTATCAAAACCACAGCCATTTTTCCCATGAAATCTGATGACTTCTTCTGTGGTTGACAGTGTAAGTGGTTGGGGAAGGCACCAGTAGATGGTTTGTTGGCTCTTTTGCCAAGCTTAAGTGGGCTGTGGAAGGAAAAGGTTTGAAGACCATGGTGTTAATCCATTTAACCCTTGAGCTTGCTGTTGTATTGCTCTGTTACTTGGGTGTTATGCCAGTGTCTCTGTTTGAAGCGACCGAATGACATCACCTGTGAAACCATGTCCCTGAACTGGTAGTTGAACTCTGCAGAGGAGAGGTAAGAAGAGTGAACAGTGAAGGATTGTAAAAGGAAGAGACTGAGGAAAAGGAAAGGAAATGGTCAATCCCAATTTATTTGTTTAGTATATGGCTTGGAAGGAACCAATTCCAACCATTGAGTCTATACTGGCTCCCTGTAGAGTCCCATTGTGCCCTACTAACCCTGTGGCCCTACAAACTTATTTCTGCCAAGTACCCATCAATTATCATCTCCACTTCCATCATCCTTGTAGGTAGAGTTCCCAGTCATTACCACTCTCAACATAAAAACATTGTTCTTCTTGTGTTCCTTGCCTAAAACCTTTAATGTGTCCCTGGCCCTGCTAATCTAACATGGTATTATTTGGCTAACTGTGATGATGATGTAACCCAATCCCATCGGGCTTCAGCTACATACTCAGCAACCTACTTTCTGTCATGGACATTTGTGAGGAGGAACTCGATCCTTGGTTGATCGCCCCCTCATGTCCCTGTTACATCTTTTAATGAGAGCATTCTAGCAAAGGGGAGTCTTTGGGGTGACCTAACATAAGGGATGTCTTTTGGTTCAATGAAGAGAAGATGTTTTCATTTGCAGGCGAGACCAAAATGAAGGGTCAAAGGTACAGGATAATCACTAATAGACCAAGGAGGAAATTCAGGAGAAACATCTTTGCCCAGCGAGTGGTGAGAATCGTTGAAACAAACAGCATACGTACATTTAAGGGGAAGCGAGATAACCACAGTTTTATGTTGAAGTTTGCCGACTAGGTGCCCACCTCCCACCTGTGGCTCCAAGAAGTGGCTTGCAAGCAGCAACAGTTACACTGCAGAAGATCACTTTGGTGAGTTCAACCAAGTGAGGGTGGCTGACAGGCTTCCAACCTTCAATGAATTTGGGATTTGCTTATTCCTAGTTCACAAAGACTGTTCCAGTGTCCTCTGCAGAAGAAATCACTTGTTTAATTCAACGGCCAAGAGAGCAGAGCGCTGTGGAGCACGGAGACTATGATAAGGTGAAAAATGGTCACGGCCATTCATTGCAGCCAAAGACACTTTTGGATGTTATAGTTCTCTGTGCTGGTGAACCCAGCCTTCTACGGCTGAGTGTGGAACTATTTGTGTGTAGTGGTTCTTGCCCTTTTAAAAGCATTCATGCACAGGTTTTTGTACACGATTATCTTTGTCATCAGTGAACCTGCATATCCATAATTCTGTTTGATTTTGAAGGGCAACCGTTGTCATCAGATTCACACATGAGGGAGAGGTGAGAAGGACATATAGAGTTTGATAGAATAAGTTAGAAGGAGACTGATGTGGCACATAAACATTGCCATGGTCACTTAGTAGAAGGTGGCACAGTGGCTCAGTTGTTAGAACTGCTGTCTCATAGCACCAGGATCCGGGTTTGATTCCACCTTCAGGCGACTGTGTGGAGCTTGTGCATTCTCCCTGTGTCTGAGTGAGTTTATATAGATTAGATTAGATTAGATTAGATTAGATTATTTACAGTGTGGAAACAGGCCCTTCGGCTCAACAAGTCCACACTGACCCGCTGAAGCGCAACTCACCCAGACCCATTCTCCTACATTTACCCCTTCACCTAACACTATGGGCAATTTAGCGTGGCCAATCCACCTAACCTGCACATATTTGGATTGTGGGAGGAAACCAGAGCACTTGGAAGAAACCCGCAGTCACGGGGAGAATGTGCAAACTCTACACAGTCGCCTGAGGCGCTGTAAGGCAGCAGTGCTAACCATGTTTCCTCCCACAGTCCAAAGATATGTAGGATGGGTGGACTAGCCATGGAAAATGCAGGGTGATAGGGTAGGGGAGATGGGTCTGGGTTGGATGCTCTTTGGAGGGTCATTGTGGATTCTGTGTAGTAATCCTTGGTCTCTATGACCTGTCTCTTAATTCTATATACAAGTCCTGGAGTTCTTGTTGCACAGTAGTAGTGTCCCTACCTGTGGGCCAAGATGTTTGGGTTAGTTCCAACTGTTCCAGAGATGTGTCATGAGACATCTGCACTGATTGATGAAAGCGTTCATAAGCAAATGAAGGACTGAACCAGAGGCTTGTCTGTTCTCGTGGGCCCAGTATAACAAGGCACGGTGCCCTGACTTAAATTGAATCACCAGTCAGTTCCACTTATGCCATTTCTTAAATTAATTAAAATGACTGTGGTTTAATCAACTGCCATTACTCTCAGTCTGCAGAATTGGCCTTCAGTGCTCAACTGCAGCACCTGACACCTGGTGAGATGTTAAGCTACCCTCTCTTACCTATGAATCACCTTTGTCTGCATTTTTGAGGAATGTTGGAATGTCTAAGACAGCACTGCTCACTCTGAAGGCTTTCTGTAGAATGATTTTTACTGCAAATAAAAATGTTATCTCTTGAGCTTTTAAATGCTTTCCCACTGTGGCTACTTTGTAAAACTATTTCATCTCCATGATTAACATAGGGTGTAGTTGAACATTCAAAAACTTTCATCGCTCATGTTTTAATTTGATGGCCTTGCTGCTGTTAATTAGACAGACCAAAGTTCTGACAAGCCATAAGTGCGAGGCATGCCTGGTTAATCTGTACTCCATATAGTTGGTTAAAGCAAGAATGTTGGCTGTGGGAGCACTGGCAGTGTTCCCTGCTCTTTTGAACAGTGTCAGAGGATCATTATAACAAACAGAGCTTCAATTTAACATTTCCTTTGGAACACATCCCTCCCAAATAACATAGACTCCCTTCAGTACTGCTTTGAGATATCCCCCAAGATTTTGTGCTCTAGTCTTGGTGTCAAACACACAAACCTCTGACTCTGTAAGAATGTCAGCAACCAAGTCTGGTTGCTAATTAGTATATGTATAGGTAAATTAATGCTGATGGTCTCATGGAGATTGACCAAATCTCTGGTAGCTATTTTAATCAACCTGTTGGGGTGATTATGACATACCTCCATGGCAGGTGGAACTTGATTCCTGACTTCCATGCCCCGTGGTAGGGACACAACCACAAGAACTTTCCTATTTTGGATGAACCATTAATAATGGGTGTCAAATGCAACTGAGGCTTTTTTTTTATATTATTGCTGGGCTAATTCAGGAATGAAGCTTAAGGACTGTGTTTCTGGGCTGGGGAAAGAAAGGGAACTTGTAGATGGAATGGAGAAAGTGAAAATACAAGTAACTATATAAATAAAAAGTGTATGTATGATTGACTTGTCGAAAGGAGGTGAATTAATCTGTCAGCTCGATATTGAGAAGCAAAGTAGTCTTGTGTCACAACAATGGTCACTCCTAATAGGAGTTCCCGATAAATTCAAATTCAGAGCTGGTGAGAGCTTTAATTTATGAGGGGGGGAGCAGGAGGAGACCATTTCACCCCTCAAACCCATTCAGGAAGAGCCTTACATGTTTCATAATCCTTTAATTTTTTTTGTTTATTAAAAATAGTGCCATTTTGAATTAGACGATTGTGGGTTCATACAATGAAACATTCTCCGGTGTATTATTGAGGGAGTGCTGCACTGCCGGAAATGCCACCTTTTCGTTGCAATGTTGGTTTGAGGCACCAGAGATATTAAAGATCCCATGACACTCCTTCAAACAAAACAAGGCAGTTCTCCTTGATTTCCTGGTCAATGTTTGGCAGCGAAGAGCACCGAAAATCAGAGTGTTATATCATTGCTGTTAATGGGCGACAGTGAATACACTTCAGGACCTTCATTGATTGTGAAGTGCTTCGGGGCGTCGTAAGGTGCAAAATGAAAACAACCCTTTTTTTTTGTCCATCCTCTTAAAGGTAGAAATCTACTTTGAAGTTATTGCATTTTGGGCTAAGTCACTGAACAATTGTGCACAAGAAGTAGTTTTGCCTCCAAATATTAAGACTGTTGTCTTATTAAGCAAATTGTAGGACTAAATGCTGCCATCCCTGGTTGAAATCAGAAAACTTGGCACTCAGTAAGTAGTGATTCAAAGAGTCTTAATGATCAACACGGGGCTATAGCACCTTTGTATTGACCAAGGTCCTGTGCCTGCTCCAAGTGATATGTAAGCCCAAATTCAAATCGTCATCTCATTTCAAAGCTTGTTTTGAGAAATAATGTTGTGAGCCACTCAGCGGATGTGTGCTACTGGAAATGTCCATCATCTTGTGTGCCAACTTTTCACTGGCAAGGATTCAAGAGTGGGAGGAACATGCTGAAGAGCAAACAAATGAGGCAAAGTCTGTGGAGGCTGTGCTTTGAGTCAACAGTCTGTGTATGCACAGTGGGAGATCAGGTTGTCGCTGATATGACCTTGAGAAGTGAAAATCCAGAGCAAACCAACTGACGCAATAAACAGGACCTTGCCAGATTTCCTTTGGCGACAGCATTTTGCGAATGCAAGGCCTTGAATTTTGTTGTCACTGGAATTGTGATCAATGAAAATGTGATCTTGTTAACTGGACAGATCACAGAGAATATTCCCTCTGCCCTAGCCCAAATCACAACATCACGGAATTGAAGTGTACCTTTTTTTTCCCCCCATGATAATTAATTAGAATCCTTATTTTTTCCCCCACTGTGAAGGTGTCACTAGCTATTATTATTGCCCATTCCTAATTGTCCTAGGGAAAGTGGTGGTGAGTGGCCTATAGTCCCTGGGTGTAAGTTAACCCAGAATGCCATTAGGATGGGCGTTCTAGGATATTGACTCAGTGACAGTGAAGTAACAGCAATGTCATTTCAAATTAGGGTTTTTGTGCTTGGAGAGGAGTTTGTAGGTGGAAGGGTTCATGTGTTCACTGCCCTTATCCTTCTGAAAGGTAGAGGTCACGGGTTAAAAGGTGCTGTCAAAGGCAATGAGTAAGTCAGATTATGATTATTCTGGCTCCTCCCTTAAATTAGCTCATTGTTTGTAGGGCATTCTCTTCTATGATCAACTGTATGAAATTAATGTACATTCCAGACAAACATGTTACAAAAATATTTGGCTGTTTGTGATGGACTAGGCCAGACCATTCAAAACATTCTTAAGCAGGTAGCCCAGACCATACCTCTGCAATTTGTTTCGGTAAGTGTACGATGAAAATTACCCGGATTAGGTTAGTGAGGATGACTACCAGTTTTTAAAATAGACAAAACATTTATTCTCACAATTACACAATGAAACATGAAGAACAGAATAAAGAACCCCTACACAACTCAGTCTATCCAAACCAGACTTAATTATGCTGTTCCAAATATACACAACAGTCCTTATAGGCAAGCCGGCTTTAAAACACAGTACAAAAAAGGGTCTGATGCTTACAGGTTGAAGTTAGAAGGGCAGGAGAGAGAGTTTCTACACAGCTCACTGTTGAAATCTCAACCAGTTCTGGACTGAACTAAACTGTTCAGCTCAGCTAGAGAGCTGGCCACTTCCCTTTAATTCTACAGGTCACTTCTAAAGCATGACCCCTTTGGCCTGAAGTCTCATCTGTTTACATATAAACAAAAGGCCTCTCAAAATCCCTTTCATCTCTGTATCAGCGTGGTTTATTACCCCTCTGAAAAGAAATCAAGGACAGAGTCTCCTTGAGCCAAGGAACAGCTTTTAGGAAAAAAACGACTAGCTTTGTGACATGTTATTCTGTCACGTGTCAGAACTACCGCCTCCATCAAACTATCTGTGAGACAAATTCAATGAAGGAATAGTCTGTTGCATATCCAACATTGTACAGGACATTATATTAGGAACAACAGCTTGGATACTGGATGAGAGAATGTTTCAGGACTGAATATTAAAATACAAGCTAATTCTGATCATTAGCCTTAAATGCTTACTCTTCCATGAAACTGGGCTGTTAGACTGGTCCACCACATCACAACAACTTGTATTTATTTAGCACCTTTTACACAGTCCTTTTCCCCAAGGTGATTTCCTCAGATGGTAATGGTAGTAAGGGCGTGGAATGCCCTGCCTGCAGCAGTAGTAGACTCGCCAACTTTCGGGGTATTTAAGTGGTCATTGGATTGGTATATGGATGATGATGCAATAGCGTAGGTTAGATGGGCTTCAGATCGGTTTCATAGGTCAGCGCAACATTTGAGTGCTGAAGGGCCTCTATTGTGCTGTATTGTTCTATGTTCTATAAGACCAAAGGAGGCCATAGGAAAGAGGAACAAGACCAGGCTGCTTTGCCCCTTGAGCCTGCTGTACCATTCAATAGGATAATGGCTGATCCGGGGGAATTGCAAAGAAAATTTGTCATCGGACTACAAAAGTGCATATTAGAACAGGCGACCAAATCTTAGATTATGAAAAGGATTTTAAAGAAGAGGAGAGGATGCAGAAGTTCAGAAACAGAATTTCAAAATTTTGCACATAAGTAACATTTCTCAGTGTTGGAGTGTTTGAAGGCATCCGGATTTGGAGGAATGCAGGAATCTGGCTGGAGGAGATTAGAGATATGAAAAGAATTTACATGAAAGGACTCAAAAACAACAATGAGAAATTTTTAAATCTGTCAATGCTATGGTGTAATTTTACTGTTGTGATGCCATTGTAGTGCTGCATGTATTTATGACGGTATGGATAAATTTAAGTTGCATGGTTTTCCATTGTCATTTAGCAAGCATCTTGTTTGGTTATTTTTCCTCTTGAGAGTTATCGATGTATGAGACTGAAGCGTATAGATTATTGTGATAGCCAAACCCAGGTGGATGGGTAAAACATTGATGGTGTAATATCCTGGAAATGACATTAACCTGGTAGTATTTAGATTATCCAGAGATTCTGACTGCTTTTTGATGACCTTGTGTGTTGTGTCACTTTTTTATTTACTTTGGTCATGTACACAACCATGGTTGTGGTATTAATTTAGTTTCAATTTCAATGCTTGTCATTGTTTAGCTTGTGGATACTTCCTAGCTCTAAGATCGTTTCTGAGAGAGTTCATAAGGGCTGTAGGGGGATGGCGATGGCCACGTGTTGGTGTTGCTGGACTATTAATCCAGCAATTCAGTTAATGTTCTGGGGACCTGGGTTCAAATTGTGCTGGTGGAATTTGAATTCATTAAAAATAAAAAACCCTGAAATTAAAGATTCTACTGATGACTTTGAAACCATTTTCAAATGTCAGAAACACCCATCTGTTCACTGATGTCCTTCAGGGAAGGAGATCTGCCATTCTCACCTGGTCTGGCCTATGTGTGACTTGAGACCCACGACGATGTGATTGACTTTTAGATGTCCTCTGAAATGGCCGAACAAGCCAATCACTACAGAGTCTCAAAGAAATGAAACTGGATGGATCACCTAGGCCCCAGAATAGACAATGGCAGAAACAGCCTTGTCAATCCTGCAAAGACCACCTCACTAACATCTGGGGGCTAATGCTAAAACTGGGAGAGCTGTCTCACTGACTAGCCAAGCAACAGCTTCATGCAGTCATACTTCCAGAACCATACCTTACAATGTTCCAGATATAATCATCACCACTCCGATATGTCCTGTCCCACTGGCAGGACAGACCTGGCAAACTTGGTGACAGAGTGGTATACACACGGCAGGGAGTTACCCTGGGAGTCATCTTCATTGATTCTGGGCTTCATGAAGCTTCAGGTTAAACATGGGCAAAGAAACCTCCTGGTTTAACATATGAGGAACGGCTGAGGATCCTGGGATTGTATTCAATGGAGTTTAGAAGATTAAGGGGAGATCTAATAGAAACTTAGAAGATAATACATGGCTTGGAGAGGGTGGATGCTAGGAAATTGTTTCCGTTAGGCGAGGAGACTAGGACCCGTGGACACAGCCTTAGAATTAGAGGGGGTAAATTCAGAACGGAAATGCAGAGACATTTCTTCAGCCAGAGAGTGGTGGGCCTGTGGAATTCATTGCCGCAGAGTGCAGTGGAGGCTGGGACGCTAAATGTCTTCAAGGCAGAAATTGATAAATTCTTGATGTCACAAGGAATTAAGGGCTACAGGGAGTATGCGGGTAAGTGAAGTTGAAATGCCCATCAGCCATGATTGAATGGCGGAGTGAACTCGATGGGCCGAAAGGAGCGGAAGTAAGGCCAATGTCTTATGGCCTTATGGTTGCCACATACCGTCCTCCGTTGGCTGATGAATCGGTACTTCTCCATGTTGAACAACACTTGGAAGAAGCACTGCGCGTGGCAAGTGTGCAAAACATACTCTGGGTGGGGGATTTCAATGTCCACCACCAAAACCGCCTCAACAGCAGCACCACTGATCGACCTGGCCGGGCCCTAAAGGGTGTAGCTGTTAGACTGGGTCTGTGGCAGGTGGTGAAGGAATCAACAAGAGGGGAAAACATACTTGACCTGATCCGTGCCAGTCTGTCAGCTGCAGACATATCTGCTCATGACAGTATCAGTAAGAGTTACCACTGCACAGTCCTTGCAGAGACGCAGCCCCACTTTCATATTGAGAATACCCTCCATCATGTTGTGAGGCAGTACCATATGCTAAATGGGACAGACTGCAAACAGATCTAGCAACTCAAGACCGAGCATACATGAGACACTGTGGGACATCAACAGCAGCAGAATTGTACTCTAGCACAATCTGTAACCTCATGGCCCAGCATATTCCCCAGTCAACCATTACCATCAAACCAGGTGATCAACTCTGGTTCAATGGAGAGTGCAGGAGGGCATGCCAGGAGCAGCACCAGGCTAACCTGAAGATGAGGTGTCAATCTGGTGAAGCTACCAAGCAGGACTACTTGCATGCCAAACACCAAGTGATAGACAGATCAAAGCGATTCAACAATCTAAAGATCAGATCTAAGCTCCACAGTCTTGCCACATCCAGTTGTGAATGGTGGTAGACAATTAGACAAGTCACTGGAGGAGGAGGCTCTACAAATATCCCCATCCTCAATGATGCAAGAGCCCAGCATATCAGTGCAAAAGATAAGGTTGACGCATTTGCAGCAATCTTCAGCCAGAAGTGCTGAATAAATGATTCATCTCTGTCTCATCCAGTGTTCCCCGCATTACAGATACCAGTATTCAACCTTTGATTCACTCCATGTGACAACATTCTGGCAATAGTACTGAAGACTTGTACTCCCCAAGCCAAGCTAATCCAGCACAGTTATAGCACAGGCATCTACCTGACAAGGTGGAAAATTGCCCAGGTATGTTCTATCCATAAAAAGCAGGACAAAATCAACCCAGCCAATTACCATCCTATCAGTCTACTCTCGATCATCAATGAAGTGATGGAAAGTGTTATCAACAGTGCAAACAAGCAGCACCTGTTTAGCAATGACCTGCTCAGTTATGCACAGGGCCACTGACCTCCATCTCGCCATGTTTCAAATATGGACAAAAGAGCTGAATTCCACAGGTGAGGTGAGAGCTCTTGACATCAAAGTTACATTTAAGTGTGACATCAAGGAGCCCTAAAAACTAGAGTCAATAGGTATTAGGGGGTAAACTATCTGTTGGTTGGAGTCATATCTGGCACGTGTGAAGATGGATGTGATTGTTGGAGGTCCATCATCTCCGCTCCAGGACATCTGTAGCTTAAGCCCAACAATCTTCAGCTACTTCATCAATGATCTTCCCTCCATCATAGAGTCAGAAATGGGGTTGTTTGCCAATGATTGCACAATGTTTAGGCACCATTTGTGGCTTCTCAGATACTGAAACAGTCCATGTTCAAATGCAACAAGATCTGAACAATATCCAGGCTGACATGTGCCATGTAACATCTGTGCCACACAAATGCCAGGCTTAGACTGTCTCCAATGAGAGAGGATCTAACTGTTGCTCCCTGACAGTCAATGGTGTTACCATTACTGAATCCTCCTCTATTGATGTCCTTGGGGTTGACCAGAAACTCAACTGGAATTGCCACATTGGCTGCAAGAGCAGGTCTGTAGTTAGGAATACTGTTGCGAGTATTCATCTCCTGACTCCCCAAAGCCTATCCATCATCTACAAGGCACAAGTCAGGATCCTAATTAAATACTCACCACTTGCCTGGATGGATGTAGCTCCAACAACACTCGAAGCTTGACACCATCCAGGACAGAGCAGCCCGCTTGAGTGGCACCACATCTACAAACACCCACCCCCTCCATCACCAACGCTCAGTAGCAACAGTGTGTACCATCTCCAAGACGCACAGCAGAAATTCACCAAAGATTCTCAGACAGCACTTTCCAAACTCACAGGCATGTCTATCTAGAACAACAAGAGGAGCAGATACATAGGAACACAACATCCTGCTGTTTCCCTTCCGAGCCATTCACCATCCTGACTTGGAAACAAAATCACCATTCCCTCACTAGTTGCTGGGTCAAAACCCTGGAATTCCCTTCCTGTAGACTGCAGGGCTTCAAGAGGGCAGCTCACCACCATCTTCTGAAGGGCAACTACGGACAGGCAATACATTTTGGATGGTCAGCAATGCCCACATCCCACAAATGACGAATAGAAAAAGAAGCACAGTGGTAGATGAGCAACCTTCAGAGTTTAAAAAAAATCCAGTGACATGAATTCAAATTCAACCATCACAACTGCAATACGTTAAGTTACACAAAATAAATCTGAACCAAGCTAGTGCTGGGCATGAAGCAGCTTGTTTAAAAAATCCATCTGGTTCACCAATATCTTTTTCAAGAAGTAATCCTTCATCCCTACCTGCTGTTGCTGAACAAAGAGACCTTGGAGTGCAGGTTTATGGTTCCTTGAAGGTGGAGTCACAGGTAGATAGGATACTGAAAAAGGCATTCGGTAAGCTTGCCTTTATTGGTCAGTGCATTGAGTATGGGAGTTGGGAGGTCATGTTAGGCTAATACTGGAATACTGCATGCAACTCTAGCCTCCCTGCTTTAGGAAGGATGTTGTGAAACCTCAAAGGGTTCAGAAAAGATTTACAAAGGTATTGCCAGGGTTAGAGGGTTTGAGCTATAGGGCGAGGCAGAATAGACTGGAGCTATTTTCTCTGGACCCTAGGAGGTTGAGGGGTAGCCTTATAGAGGTTTATAAAATCATGAAGGGCATGGTTAAGGGTAAATAGACAAGGTTTTTCCCCAGGATAGCAGAGTCCAAAGCTAGAGGGCATAGGTTTAAGGTGAAAGGGGAAAGATATAAAAGGGACCTAAGGGGCAACTTTCTTATGTGTAGGGTGGTGCATGTATGGAATGAGCTGCCAGAGGAGGTGGTGGAGGCTGGAACAGTTAGAACATTTAAAAGGCATCTGGATGGGTATATGATAGGAAGGGTTTGGAGGGATATAGACCAAATTCTGACAAATGGAACTAGATTTATTTAGGATATCTGGTTGACTTGGATGAGTTGGACTGAAGGGTCTGTTTCTGTGCATTATATCTCTTTGACTCTATGGTCTGGGCCTGTGATTCATGACCCACAGCAAATAGTTGACTCTTATCAGTCCCCTGAAATGGGCAAGCAAGTTAATCATTTGTAAATAAGGTGGCTCACACCACATGACAGTTTGGAATGGCAAGAAATGCTAGCTTTTTCAGTGAATAAACAAAACCATCGAACAGTAGATCATTTAATATGCCTTCCTCATAAGTGGACAATTGGACAAGGGGACACGAGGGAAGATGAGGGAGGTGTCATGGAGCTGACCAATCATCCAATCGGCCTTGTCCTCCCAGAGAGGGACCATATTGAAGAGTTTTATTCAAAACCAGCAAGCCTTTATGACTGAGTATCAGACTGCCATTGTATTTTTTTAGCTGACTGGCTAGTCGGGAGCCCAAGGCTGCATTTTTGAGCCCTTGTCTCTCTTGTTCAGGGATCAGTGCTAATGTGTTATGCTATTCGCCTACTCCTGGCCCCTGGTGACTGAAGCGCAGGCACCGCTCACATTTATCTGCTTTACTTTTCCAACAGCTTTGTCTCCTTGACACATCAGAGCAGAAATTGATGGTCTTCTCCTCCTGGTGTTTGTTCTCAAGTATCATGTGACCGATGCCTTGTTGCTCGCATTAAAATTAATTATGCTAAGTGTTGAATTGATAAAATCTTCAGTGTGGAATCTGGCATAGTGCTGTCTGGGGTCATAAGGGTCACAAATTCCAACAAGTTGAAATAGCTGGGATGTGCAGCTCTTTCAGTTAATGTTAATTTAAATCTCCTTTGCTCATAGTTTGTCTCACTCACCCCTGTTGTTTCCCTGAAGTTGATGATTCATGCTAGGCTCATTTTACCCCTGCTTTTGGCAGTCCTCCAGATCTTGGGACCTCGAGTGTGATTTGTTCATAAATCAGTCTGCGCAGCAGTTGTCGCGTTAGCTCCCATTTGAATGTGGTGGAGGAACTAACCTACACAGAGCCTTTGACCATTGTGTTCATACACAAGATTTTCTAGCAGGAAACATTCACAGGAGTGTGAATACTGGTTCAAGTTCTCATAAGACCGCAAGGTGACCGTAATAACAGCAGAAGTAAGCCATTCAGCCTAACAAGTCTGCTGCGCTGTTCAATGAGAATGTGGTTGACCTGACAATCCTCAACTTCACCTTCCTGTCATTTCCCTACAGCCCTTGATCCCCTTACTGCTTAAAAATGTGTTGAGCTAAGTCAAAGTTCATTCCAAGTCTGATGTCTGTTACTGTCCGCTGCAAGTCTACACTCATTGATGTCGGTTTTGGCCCAGTGTAGATTGAACCAGCAACAGGGAAAGGAGAAAACCAGCAGGCAATGTCATCTTCTGCTTATCCTCACTACTAGGGCACATCACAGCTTCCACTCGGAGCTCAGTTCTCAGTCCAGTTTGTTGTCAGTAGTGCAGCCTAAGTTTAATCCACGGAAGGATTCTTCAACTTGGGTCATGTGTGTGAGCTTGCCGTCTTAGAGCATGTTGCCATCGATGACTTGAGTCACTTGGCTCAATCATTGATCACTTGGCTTACTTGCATTTGTTGCTAGACTACCATGTGTCATGCTTGCTGTTAGTGCCAGGCCATGGATTAAATATGTCGCCCACCTGTACTCCGTCACTAAGGGGACATAAATGGCATTTATCTAGTGCCTTGCCTTGATCACTGAGGTCATTTTTTCAAATAAATAGATTTAAAGTATAGTTGTTGTAAAGTAAGGAAAATGAGTTAACGCTGGAGCAGGTTTTTGGTCAGTTTTCTGCTCTTCTAAGAGGTCAGTTCAGGCACAGTAAAGTCCTACAAATAGTCATACAGAACTGAATCAACTTGTAGATTCTGTTGTTTTTTAATCAGCCTGTTCAGAGATATTACCCCACACCTCAGAAACAGGTGGGACTTAAACCCGGGCCTTCTGGCTTTCAGGTCAGATCATTGCCACTGTGCCACAAGATCTATTTAAAAAAAAAATTCAATTTACTTAATACTGTAAAGAAGCAGCCAGCTTCCCTTGGGCCCTGGTGGCTGGATGCATTGTGTTGCAGGAATTAAGTTGCCAAGTTTAAAGTTTGGTTTATGGTGAGCTAATGGATTTCACTGGGGCACTGCAATGGAAAGAACTAGGTGGTTGCCTTAGTTCGTAGTTCCAGCAGTTTTCAGCACTGAAGGTTGGAAATCTGCAAGCGGCCAGGATTAGAGGAGCCCACTTGTGTTCAGTTCTGGTCTCCCTGCTCTAGGAAAGATGTTGTGAAACTTGAAAGTATTCAGAAAAGATTTGCTAAGATCTTGCCAGGATTGAAGGGTTTGAGCTATAAGGAGAGGCTGAATAGGATGGGGCTATACTCCCTGGAGTATTGGAGGCTGAGGGGTGACCTTATAGAAGTTTATAAAACCATGAAGGGGGTGGATAGGGTGAATAGTCAAGGTTTTTTCCCCAGGAAAGGGGATGTCCAAAGCTAGAGGGCATAGATTTACAGTGAGAGGGGAAAGATTTTAAAAGGGACCTAAGGGGCAACTTCTTTAACACAGGGCAGAGCATGTACCGTATGAACTGTCAGAGGACGTGGTGGACACTACTACAATACAACATTTAAAAGGAATCTGGATGGATAAGTGAATAGGAAGGCTTTAGAGGATATTGGCCAAATTCTGGCAAATAGGATTAGATTTATTTACGATATCTGGTCAGCTTGGACAAGTTGGACTGAAGGATCTGTTTTTGTGCTGTACAGCTGTATGACTCTGATTCTACATTTGAGTGTTCAGGGGCTCAATGAGATTAGGAGGTGGGGAGATGGGTGACCACAAAGAATTTTGAAAACAAAGATGAGAATTTTAAAGTCAAGTACCACTTGGGTGTTGATGTAGGTCAGTGAGCACCAGAATGGATAAATGGGTTTTAGTCATATGTTGGGATACAGTTGGCTGAACCCAGGTTTGTGGAAGACCAGCATTGCTTGATTTAAGCTAAGACTAATCTGATTGATTGATTGTCCCATTCTTTCCATTCCATCTTTAGTTGATTAAAAGCGCTGAGTGCGATGGTTCGAGTACATCGACCTCTTATTGGCCTTTTCCTAAGGCTTCTAACTGAGGTCCTTCCTTGCTTTTCAAGAGTCAGGTCTCCACAGACTTCACACTTCAAAAGATGCGTGACGGCAATTGGCTGATGTTTTTGCAAGGAAATGATAAACATTTCCTGCTGCTGCACTCTCTCCTCAACTTCAGTGGGAGTATCAGACATCTGATCTGGGAGCCTGGCAGTGAGGAGTGCAATTAAATAAGGCCGCAAATTGCTGTAACTCCCGAGGGACCAATAACAAACTATCTGCACAAGGGTTGAAAAGCCGAGCAGTAAATTTCCATCCTTCTGGGTGATTAGTTGTGCAGAATGAGTTCTTAAGGATTGCATTCGTTTAAAAATTAAACTGGAACTTGATTAGCACTGATGGTTTTCCACTAAGGATGTGTTTGCAGCCATTTCATTGGTGTTTAGAAGAAATCTACACCATCAATCGCTGTCTGAAATTCCCTGCCTATGTCAACAGCCACAAATTCCATTAATATAGTGCCTTTTAATCAAAAGAGTGTAATCCAACCAAAGGAAGCCTTGCTTCTTGCCACAACCACTTTAGAATCTCCAGAAAACCGTCATTTACATTCCTGAATGCTCTCCCCATGACTGACCTTCTGCCTGGCATCCCATAGGATTTCCATCTCAATATAAAGGAGCTCATGTGGCATAGTGACTAGTCTCTGCCTGAAAGCCAGAAGCTCCGGGTTCAGGCCCCACTCTGGTACTTCACGGCGCAGGAAGGTGGCACAGTGGTTAGCACTGCTGCCTCACAGTGCCAGAGATCTGGGTTCAATTCCCGCCTCAGGTGACTCTCTGTGTGGAGTTTGCACGTTCTCCCCGTGTCTGCGTGGGTTTCCTCCGGGTGCTCCGGTTTCCTCCCACACTCCAAAGATGTGCAGGTCAGGTGAATTGGCCATGCTAAATTGCCCGTAGTGTTAGGTAAGGGGTGATGTAGGGGTATGGGTGGGTTGCGCTTCGGTGGGTGCGGTGTGGACTTGTTGGGCCGAAGGGCCTGTTTCCACACTGTAAGTAATCTAATCTTAAAAAAAAGGTGCATTCAGAAAGTGGCAGTGACAGGTGGTAAAAGCAGGAGAGATTCCATCATGTGATGGAAACATTATTGGACCCCCTGCCATCTCTATCCATAGCTCCAGACAGCAGCACACACGTGAAAGTGCACATTGCTGCAACAAGTTGAATTTCCTGAGTGATCTGTCAATCCCACCTTGTAAATTACTATCCATATGTAGTATATTGGAATCAGTGGAAGAGAGCAAAGTTGATACCATGTGGACTGTTCACTCAAATGGCTCAATGTCTATTCTGCCAGTTTGTTATTGTCCCAACTCTCAAATGGCCAACATTCAAAGAGAGGATTTAAAAATAAAATCACGCTTAAAAGCACCCTAAAGTTTTCCTCAAAGTATTTTGGCATTGGCCAAAAAATCAAATGTCAGGAGCTGCCAATTGCTGAGAATGGTAACAACCTATCCGTCCGATTGGAGCAAAATTTGTGTTCAGTGTCTTAAATGGAGCAGAGCAGCAACAGAGAACAAAATAGAAGGAAGCAAATCCTCCTCTTTGGACCCCACTATCTAGTGGGATATTCGACCCAGGTGACCAAAGATTTATAAATTGAAATTAGCCTGCTCAGCCCCATGATGACCTGCAGCAGAAAGCTGTAACCCCAACAGACATCATCCTGGAGTCGAGGGACAATAGGACTGTAGATGATGTAGCATTGGAAACAAATTGAAGATGGCTCTTCGAGAGATGAGTGAAGCCTATTCTTAATAATTGCTGTAAAGAGTTCTTGGTATTAAATAAACTACACTAAGCCCGAGTATTGGTTTTTAACTGTTACCAATACCTTCCTCTAGCCCAAATTCCTGATGTGCAAACTGTGGTAACAGGCCATTTTTTTCCTTTTCACACCCCAGAACAAAGGTTTCAGAATTATGGTTCCAGTCTGTGTTGCTGATGTTTGCCCTCTTCCATTTCCCAAGGGTCTAAATTGAAATGACAATGAAGTGCTGGAGAAACTCCCCAGCTCTGGCAGCATCATTGTAGAGAGAAACAGAGAAACATTCCAAATTCATATGACTTTGTGATGCAGAAACAAAATGGTGGTGTACGTCCAGACTATGGTTAAGTACGTACTGTATTTGGTTCGCTTCTGACATGATGTTTTACCTGACAGGACAATCTTTATCATCTCCCAAAGCACAAGAGACTGGGTGGATATTGTGGTTTTGAAGAATCCAACAGACATTATATTCCTGAGGCACATAATTGTCTTGGATAAAATTAAATTTTCTTAGCCTACAGCAACAGCAGCATGTCTCCAGTGGAGTGACATGCTTCGTGTTGTAAGATGAAGTAGGAAACCTTCAGGTCACATGCTTTGAAGTGGCTCTGATGAGGTATGCTGACCATGTGACTGGTCTGACCACCTGACTGGGATTATGGCACTGTCCTATGAAGAGAGATTGGGCCACTTGGGCTTGGGGAGTCTGAATCCAGTGGGCACTATTTAAAGGTAAGGTGGGTGCCGCATAGGTCCAAGATGAGAAGTGATTTTATTAAGAGGATTGTGACTGTTTGGAATTCTGTGCCATACAGCCTTGTGGAAGCTCAGTCTTGGTGTGCATAAGGGAGAGATTGATAGATTTCTGATTGATAATGGTGTCCAGGGTTATGGATTTGGGATGGATAAAGGGTCTAGAAGTGTTTGATCAGCCATAATGATAGTGAATGGCAGAACAGGTTTAATGGGCTGAATGGATTAGTGGTGCTGGAAGAGCACAGCAGTTCAGGCAGCATCCAACGAGCAGTGAAATCAACGTTTCGGGCAAAAGCCCTTCATCAGGAATAAAGGCAGTGAGCCTGAAGCATGGAGAGATAAGCTAGAGGAGGGTGGGGGTGGGGAGAGAGTAGCATAGAGTACAATGGGTGAGTGGGGGAGGAGATGAAGGTGATAGGTCAAGGAGGAGAGGGTGGAGTGGATAGGTGGAAAAGAAGATAGGCAGGTCGGACAAGTCAAGGAGGCAGTAACTGAGCTGGAAGTTTGAAACTAGGATGAGGTGGGGGAAGGGGAAATGAGGAAGCTGTTGAAGTCCACATTGATGCCCTGGGGTTGAAGTGTTCCGAGGCAGAAGATGAGGCGTTCTTCCTCCAGGCGTCTGGTGGTGAGGGAGCGGCGGTGAAGGAGGCCCAGGACCTCCATGTCCTCGGCAGAGTGGGAGGGGGAGTTGAAATGTTGGGCCACGGGGCGGTTTGGTTGATTGGTGCGGGTGTCTCGGAGATGTTCCCTAAAGCGCTCTGCTAGGAGGCGCCCAGTCTCCCCAATGTAGAGGAGACCGCATCGGGAGCAACGGATACAATAAATGATATTGGTGGATGTGCAGGTGAAACTTTGATGGATGTGGAAGGCTCCTTTAGGGCCTTGGATAGAGGTGAGGGAGGAGGTGTGGGCACAGGTTTTACAGTTCCTGCGGTGGCAGGGGAAAGTGCCAGAATAGGAGGGTGGGTCGTAGGGGGGCATGGACCTGACCAGGTAGTCACGGAGGGAACGGTCTTTGCGGAAGGCGGAAAGGGGTGGGGAGGGAAATATATCCCTGGTGGTGGGGTCTTTTTGGAGGTGGCGGAAATGTCGGTGGATGATTTGGTTGATGCGAAGGTTTGTAGGGTGGAAGGTGAGCACCAGGGGCGTTCTGTCCTTGTTACGGTTGGAGGGGTTGGGTCTGAGGGCGGAGGTGCGGGATGTGGACGAGATGCGTTGGAGGGCATCTTTAACCACGTGGGAAGGGAAATTGCGGTCTCTAAAGAAGGAGGCCATCTGGTGTGTCCTATGGTGGAACTGGTCCTCCTGGGAGCAGATACGGCGGAGGCGGAAAAATTGGGAATACGGGATGGCATTTTTGCAAGAGATAGGGTGGGAAGAGGTGTAATCCAGGTAGCTATGGGGCCACCTCCAAAAAGACCCCACCACCAGGGATATATTTCCCTCCCCACCCCTTTCCGCCTTCCGCAAAGACCGTTCCCTCCGTGACTACCTGGTCAGGTCCACACCCCCCTACGACCCACCCTCCCATTCTGGCACTTTCCCCTGCCACCGCAGGAACTGTAAAACCTGTGCCCACACCTCCTCCCTCACCTCTATCCAAGGCCCTAAAGGAGCCTTCCACATCCATCAAAGTTTCACCTGCACATCCACCAATATCATTTATTGTATCCGTTGCTCCCGATGCGGTCTCCTCTACATTGGGGAGACTGGGCGCCTCCTAGCAGAGCGCTTTAGGGAACATCTCCGAGACACCCGCACCAATCAACCAAACCGCCCTGTGGCCCAACATTTCAACTCCCCCTCCCACTCTGCCGAGGACATGGAGGTCCTGGGCCTCCTTCACCTTCCTCCAGGCGTCTGGTGGTGAGGGAGCGGCAAACGCCTCATCTTCCGCCTCAGAACACTTCAACCCCAGGGCATCAATGTGGATTTCAACAGCTTCCTCATTTCCCTTCCCCCACCTCATCCTAGTTTCAAACTTACAGCTCAGCACTGTCTCCTTGACTTGTCCGGACTTGTCCGACCTGCCTATCTTCTTTTCCACCTATCCACTCCACCCTCTCCTCCTTGACCTATCACCTTCATCTCCTCCCCCACTCACCCATTGTACTCTATGCTACTCTCTCCCCACCCCCACCCTCCTCTAGCTTATCTCTCCACGCTTCAGGCTCACTGCCTTTATTCCTGATGAAGGGCTTTTGCCCGAAACGTCGATTTCACTGCTCGTTGGATGCTGCCTGAACTGCTGTGCTCTTCCAGCACCACTAATCCAGTATTTGATTTTCAGCATCTGCAGTCATTGTTTTTACCTTAATGGGCTGAATGGCCTATTCCTATGTGCCAATGAGATATGGCACAACAATACTCCTCTGTGACAAAGTTCCATTCTCTTTACCTCTTTATTTTAAGGCAACTCTTTAACTGAGCAATCGGTCACCAGATCTTTTATTTCCTAATGTGGTTCAGTATCAAATTTGCCATGATTGTGTTTAGAGTCATAGGGTCATACAGCATGGAATCAGATCCTTCAGTCCAGTTGGCCCATGCTTCCACGTTTTCCAAACTAAAGTAGTCCTAGTTGCCTGTGTGGCCCATATCCCTCCTAATCTTTCCTACCTGCACTCGATCTCTTCATAGCCAACTGCTGCCGCGACATTAACCGCCTCAACCTCTCCACCCCTCTTACCCAATCCAACCTCTCACCCTCTCAACGTACAGCCCTCCATTCCCTCCGCTCAAACCCCAACCTCACTATCAAACTGGCAGACAAGGGAGGCGCGGTGGTAGTTTGGCACACTGATCTTTACATTGCTGAGGTTAAACGCCAGCTCACGGACACCTCCTCCTACTGCCCCCTTGACCATGACCCCACCTCCCACCACCAAACCATCATCTCCCAGACCATCCATAACCTCATCACCTCAGGGGATCTCCCATCCACCGCCTCCAACCTTATCATTCCACAACCCCGCACCGCCCGTTTCTACCTCCTGCCCAAAATCCACAAACCTGACTGCCCCGGCCGACCCATTGTCTCAGCCTGCTCCTGCCCCACTGAACTCATCTCTGCATACCTCAACACAGCCCTGTCCCCCTTAGTCCAAGAACTCCCCACCTACGTTCAGGATACCACCCAAGCCCTCCACCTCCTCCAGGATTTTCGCTTCCCCGGCCTCCCACACCTTATCTTCACCATGGACATCCAGTCCCTATACACCTCCATCACTAAGGCCTCAAAGCCCTCCGCTTCTTCCTTTCCCACCGACCCAACCAGTCCCCTTCCACTGACACCCTCCTTCGACTGTCTGAACTGGTCCTCACTCTGAACAACTTCTCTTTCCAATCCTCCCATTTCCTCCAAACCAAAGGAGTAGCCATGGGTACCCACATGGGGCCCCAGCTATGCCTGCCTCTTCGTCAGATATGTGGAACAGTCCATCTTCCGCAGCTACACTGGCACCACCCACGTTTTCCTCCGCTACATCGATGACTGTATTGGCGCTACCTCGTGCTCCCACAAGGAGGTTGAACAGTTCATCCACTTTACTAACACCTCCCACCCCGACCTCAAATTTACCTGGACCGTCTCAGACTCCTCCCTCCCCTTCCTAGACCTCTCCATTTCTATCTCGGTCGACCGAATCAACATGGACATTCACTATAAACCGACTGACTCCCACAGCTACCTAGACTACATCTCCACCCAGCCTTGCCCCCTGTAAAAACGCCATCCCATATTCCCAATTCCTTCTCTTCCACCGCATCTGCTCCCAGGAGGATCAATTCCCATACCGAACAACCCAGATGGCCTCTTTCTTCAAAGACCGCAATTTCCCCTCAGACATGGTTGACAATGCTCTCCACCGCATCTCCTCCACTTCCTGCTCCTCCGCCTTTGAACCCTGCCCCTCCAATCGCCAGCAGGACAGAACCCCACTGGTCCTCACCTAGCACCCCACTAACCTCCAGATACATCATATCACCCTTCGTCATTTCCACCACCTCCAAACAGACCCCACCACCAAGGATATATTTGCCTCCCCTCCCCTATCAGCGTTCCAGAAAGACCACTCCCTCCGCGACTTCCTTGTCCGGTCCACACCCCCCACCAACCCAACCTCCACTCCCGGCACCTTCCCCTGCAACCACAAGAAATGCAAATCTTGCGCCCACACCTCCCCCCTTACTTCCCTCCAAGGCTCCAAGGGATCTTTCCATATCCGTCACAAGTTCACCTGCACCTCCACACACATCATTTACTACATCTGCTGCACCCGATGTGGCCTCCTCTACATTGGGGAGACAGGCCGCCTACTTGCAGAACGTTTCAGAGAACACCTCTGGGATACCTGAGGTATCCCAACCGTCCTGTGGCTGAACACTTTAACTCCCCCTCCCACTCCACCAAGGACATGCAGGTCCTTGGCCTCCTCCATCGGCAGACCATGGCAACATGATGCCTGGAGGAAGAGCGCCTCATCTTCCGCCTAGGAACCCTCCAACCACAAGGGATGAATGCAGATTTCTCCAGCTTCTTCACCCCCCCCCCACCTTATCTCAGTCCCAACCCTCGCACTCCGCACCGCCCTCTTGACCTGCCATCATCTTCCCGACCTCTCCGCCCCCACCCCCTCTCCGGCCTATCACCCTCACCTTAACCTCCTTTCACCTATCACATTCTCAACGCCCCTTCTCCCTACCTTTTATCTTAGCTTGCTTGACACACCCTCCTCATTCCTGAAGAAGGGCTTATGCCCGAAACGTCGATTCTCCTCCTTGGATGCTGCCTGACCTGCTGCGCTTTTCCAGCAACACATTTTTCAGCTCTGATCTCCAGCATCTGCAGTCTTCACTTTCTCCTATTCATGAACTTATCCAAATGTGTTCTAAATGTTGTAATTGTACCTGCATTGACCACTTCCTCTGGCAGTTCATTCCACACGTGAATCATTTGTCGTGTAAAAAACAAAGTTGCCCCTCATATCCTTTTTAAAACTTTCTCCTCTCAACTTAAAAATATGCCTCCTAGTTTTGAATTCTCCCACCCTAGGGAAAAAACCCTTGTTCTTCACTGTATCTACACCCTTCATGATTTATAAACCTCTATAAGGTCACCCCTCAACTACCTCTGCTCCAGTGAGAAAAGTCCCAGCCTGTCCAGCCTATTATTACTCAAAAGCTCCATTCCTGGCAACATCCTGGTAAATCTTTTCTGAACTCTCTAGCTGAAAAAATGTCCTTCCTATAACTGGGTGACCAGAACTGCACATAGTATTCCCGAAGAAGCCTCACCAAAGTCCTGTATGATCTCAACATGACATCGCAACTCCTATACTCAAAAGTCTGAGCGATGAAGGCAGGCATGGGAAGTCCCTTAACCATGCTGTCTACACGTGATGCAAACTTCAAAGAATTATGTACCTGAACTCCTAGGTCTCTCTGTTCTCCAACATTACCCAGGGCCCTACCATTAATTGTAAAGTCCTGTCCTTGTTTTATCAAAATGCATTTATCTGAACCAAACTCCATCTGCCACTCCTCAACCCATTGACCCAATTGATCACGACCTCTTTGTAATCATAGATAACCTTCTTCACTGTCGACTATATCACCATTTTGGTGTCATCTGCTAACTTACTAAGCCTCCTGTATTCTCATCTGAATCATCTGTATAAAAGGAGCACTGCTGGTCACAGGCCTCCAGTCCAAAGACAGCGCTTCACCACACCCTCTATCTCATGCGACATTTTTTTACTCTGTGGTGGCACAGTGGTTAACCGCGCTCGAGACCCGGGTTCAATTCCCGCCTCAGGTGACTCTCTGTGTGGAGTTTGCACATTCTCCCTGTGTCTGCGTGGATTTCCTCTGGGTGCTCCGGTTTCCTCCCACAGTCCAAAAATGTGCAGGTTAGGTGAATTGTCCATGCTAAATTGCCCGTAGTGTTAGGTGAAGGGGTAAATGTAGGGGCATGGGCCTGGGTGGGTTGCTCTTCGGAGGGTCGGTGTGGACTTGTTGGGCCGAAGGACCTGTTTCCACACCGAAAGTAATCTAATCTAATCTACTTTCAAGTAGTGGTTGCTGCACTGAGCAATGAAGGCAGGCGTGAGATGTCCCTTAACTACTCCTCGTGCTGTGAGCATGTACAACTGAAATCCAAGAATGGAAACAGAAGCTGCTGGAAAAGCTCAGCAGGTCTGGCATTATGTGTGAAGAAAAATCTGAGTTAATGTTTCGGGTCCGCTGACCCCTTCCTCACCAGACCTGAAACGTTGGCCCTGAATTTGCTTCACAGACGCTGCCAAACCTGCTGAGCTTTTCCAGCAACTTCTGGTTTTGTTTCTGATTGACGGTATCTGCGGTTCTTTTGGGTTTTTATTTGAAATCCAAGAATCATTGATAACAATGGCTGGGGAAAGTATGGGATTTTTTTTAAATTTGCTCTTGGGATGTTAGCACTGCTAGCAAGGCCAGAGTGTATAGCCTATCTCTTAATTCCCCTTGAGAAGGGATATTATGAAGTAAGTTGATTAGTGCACCAAACTCTGTGGGTAGGCTGGATGCTGAATAACCTTGAAGTAACTTGAAAATTTATTTTTCTGTGTGTATCTCCCAAAACGTTACAGCCAAGGCATTGACTAGTGAGGTTATAAAGTTTGGCCCATCTCAATTTGTCTGGGTCAATGCAATGTTGCACTTGCTACACAAAAGGCCTTTTTATATTCCTGATAGTCACTGTATACAATGTGTCCTCTTGTGAAATGTGAAGAAATTTCTCGCTTTCCTAACGTACAGAATCCTAGAGTAATTGCATATTGAATGCTGCAGCACAGTAGAATGCCATATAAGTTCTTGACAGGATGGATGTAGAGATGATGTTTTCTCTTGTGGGAGAATCTAAAACTGAGGGTCACTATCTTAAAAATAAGATCTTGCTGATTTAAGTAAGCGATTATAAGAGAAATCTTTTCCTGCCAGGATTCGTGCATCTTTGGAAAAACTCTCCATCTCAGAAGGCAGTGGAAACACAGTCACTGAATATTTTTTAAGTCGTGGTGGGTAGATTCTTTAATAAATAAAAGGGCGAAAGGTTTTTGGGGGTAAGATCCGAATGTGTGGAATTGAGATTACAGTCCGATCAGCCACGATCATAGTAAACAGTGAAGCAGGCACGATTCACCAAATGGTCTGTTCCTATCCCTAACTCCTGTTTGCAAGCCATTTGTCCTGTCTTGTATGTGACAGCTCTTTGAAGAAACTATTCAATTATTCACTATCTTGTCCTTTCCCCAGACATGTACCAGACATTTGATTTCAAAGATTTATTCATTTGTTTTGAAAGCTATTATAGAATCTGCTTCCAGTGCTCTACAATTCACAGCACTATATTAAAAACATACTATCATCTCACCTCTGGTTCAACCATTGGAAATAATTTCTCCTTTTTCTTGTGCTCCCATGATTTTGAATGTTTCTATCAAATCTCCCCTAACTTTCCCAGATGTAAAGGAGATGTTTTCTTTTCTAATCTCTCCTAAAAGTGTAACCAATCCTGAAACTCTGTGATCGGTTGCTTCATTGTGGTGATTGGCTTTCAAGGTTCAAAATTGGGGTCTTCCTGTGCCTCAGTGCCGCACCATGTAGTCCATTGACTCACTCAATGTCATAACTGTCGATTCCGTAGTTTCCCATTCCCCGGCTCTTGTCATAAATTCTTATGCTTCTCTGAGAGTGTAGATTTCATCTGTCCCTAAACCGTGTATTTGGGGGCTGCTTTCAATTGGGAAAGCATTTTGAGCAAATGTTCTGTTTGAGTGATAGACACCTGCCTATTCCCTGAGGAAAGCATGGTCTGAAAATCTGTGTGCCAGCCCTCTCAATTTGTCTTCAGATGCCATTCCAAAATTTTAAAAAGTCAATAAAAGTTCTTGTTGGCCAACAGCTACTATTAAACCAAGAGCAGGTCGTTCTTTATCTTTTGGAAGAAGGTAAGTATTCACAGATGCTATATGTAGTCACGTCTATTGTGGTTGCATGATTCATTGCATGAAACTTCTGTTGGATCAGGAGTCCCTGGAGACATGGGTTTAAACCACACCACCATAGATAGCAGATTTTAAATTCAGTCAATAAATCTGATTTATGAAATCCTTCTCAGTGATGGTGGTCATGACAACTATCATTGATTGTTGTAAAGCTTCATCTGGTTCACTTATGTTCTTCAAGGATGGAATTCTGCTGTCTTTACCTGATATAACTTGCATGTGACTGCCAGTGCAGTGGTTGATTCTGAATTGCCATCTTGAAATGGTCTGGAGCGCTACTCATTTCAAGAACATTAGGGATGGACAACGCATGCTGGGCTAACCAGCTATAACCACATCTCATAAAAAAATATAATTGGACTTGTTTCACCGACAATCAATTATGTTTTTATCTTTGAAGAACTAGAGTACAAGAAGTTAGAAGTCATGCTTCAGCTGGTTATTCCATGCCCATCATGCTGTCTTCAGGTCTGGATTGTGCACATTAGAAATGACCTATTGAATGCAGTAATGATTTAGTCTAGGATGCCCTGAGATGCAAAGATTAAATTACTTGGAGAAATCATACAAACCACGGCTGAAAGATGAACACAGAAAATAGATGCAGGAGTAGGCCATTCAGCTCTTCAAGCCTGTGACACCATTCAGTGGGATCATGACTGATCAAAAGTGGTGATTTGGTCGAAGTTTTTGAGATATGAAGGCAAGTGGATAGCACGGATGGAGAGCAACTATTTCTGCAGGTTGGGGAATCCTTAGCATTATAGCCTAGTTTCTCCGGAGTGATATTGAGGAACAATTTTAAGTCAAAGGATAGTATAAGTTTGGAATTCTCTCCCTTAAAAAGCAGTTGATGCCAAATGGTTACCGACTGTAATTGTGTATATTCCTGGACATTCATCACATGATCTCCCACCTTCAATTGTTCTTCCCTCTGGCTCTGCCATACATCGGTCATTGTGTCAATCATCTGGGAGCAAAGGAGAGAGTGAGGACTTGTAGATGCTGGAGATCAGAGCTTAAAAATGTGTTGCTGGAAAAACGCAGCAGGTCAGGCAGCATCAAAGGAACAGGAGAATCGACGTTTTGGGCGTAAGCCCTTCAGGATTCCAGATTTCATCTGGGAGCCTCACCTTTTCCATGGTTTTTCAGTATGGTCCCACTCCTTTCTTCTGAAAATCTGGTTACCCTCCTGCACCTTGGAATTTTCTAGAATTTTTGTGCTCTTCCAACTCCAATTTTCTTTCCCACCCTCCTGATTTTGGTTGCACTGAGCAGCCATGCCTTCAGCCATTGAGGCTCCGAGCTGTGGAATTCCCTTCTTAAATCTCTCTGCCCCTCTCTCCTGCTTTAAAATGCTCCTGACATCCTATCTTTTCGACCAAGCTCTTTAACCATCTACTGGATTAGTGGTGCTGGAAGAGCACAGCAGTTCAGGTAGTATCCAAGTAGCTTTGAAATCGACATTTCGGGCAAAAGCCCTTCATCTTTTACCTTTTTACCTTTTTAACCATCTACCCTAACGTTTTTTTTTGTGTGGTGCAGTGTCAGATTGTCGTATGCTCTATCCTCTGAGGTGCCTTTTGACATTTCACCACATTCATCAATTCCAATACATAAAGACATGTTTGTTTGACTGGGATTCACTCTCCACACCATCTGTTGCTGAGTTTGTTCTTCCTAGGTATTGTCTCCCCTCTTGAGACAGTTACATTGTTGGTATATCACCCAGCAGACCCCTCGCCATGCGTGAATCTTGACTGATCGAGTCAACTGAGTATTTGGGGAGGGGCAAATGCAACTGAGCTCAATCATGTTTTTATCCAAACTCTACTTTGAAGTTGATGCAGTTAGCTGGAAGCATGCCTGATCTTCCTTCCCCGAGTCCAACTCCTAGTCAGCATCACTTTTGCTTTTTACATCTGAAGCCTCCAGTTTCTGTCAAATTGGAGAAAGATTAAGCCTCCTTATTCTTGCTTCCAACCACCCCCTACTCTTGGCCACAATCAACATGGCCTCAGCCAGATGTAACAAAGATGTCCTTTGTTTGGCACAGGCACCAGGGAGGTTTGTGCTGTCAGAATCCCCAGACACTGCACTCCTTCTGTCTGTGTAAATGTGATGTTTGTTATTGGTGCTTATGTTAGTGTTCCACTGAATTAAAAAGGGCCATTGGAACAATATCATGGAAATGTTGATGTCAAATGGCAGATTGAAATCCAAGCCTTGGTCGGCCAAAGAAAATGTTTTCATTTGGACTTTTGCTGTTGATGCACGCAGAACGTGGCTGCGTCCTTGTGTTTTTGTTGTTCTCCGTCCTCTCCCTTTCTCCCCCTCAGTGAATTTTCAATACAAAAACAGGTCACTTGACCTATCTGATTGATGCCAATGCTTCCACTCCCTGTTTCCTCTCACCCCATTAGTATAACCATTAATTCCTTGCTCCTCAGTGTGTTTATCCAGCTTTCCCCTTAAGTGCATCCATGCTGTTTGCCTGAACTACTGAGGTAGCAGGTTCCATACTGCAGTCACTCTGGATAAAGGTTTTCCTGAATCTCTGGTTTGATTTGTTACCATCTGTCCCCTGTTCATGCACCCTGGTATTGGTCTCCACCATGTGTGGCAACATCTTTTCTTAATCTACCCAATTAAACCCCTCAAATTTAAAGATCTCTGTCAGGTCTTTCTTGATGGTTGTTTATCTTCGTTCCAGTATATTGTAAATCTTTTTTGTAAATGCCTACTCTAGTGCTTTCCTATCTAATTTACAATAGAGACCATAACTGCGTAGAGTATTTCAAGTGCAGCCAAGCCAAATTTCCAAGGTACCACAACTGTCTTACCTGGGGTGCCTTTTCCCACTCTCCTCATCAACCTCATACATAGCCCCTTCTGAGGCTGTGTTAAGTACAGGTAGCAAAGTCAACCACAAAGATCATGAATCTGAATCTTTTGCATATGCATGTGAAAATGTTCTACATCTCTCTCTCCCTTTTTGTTTAACCTTTTTTCTCTCATTCCTGCTCTCTCACTTTTTCTTTCTTGTTCCTGCTCTCTACTTTTCATTCCCTCTTTTTGTTGTTCCCTCACCTACTTTCTTTCAAAAAGCTTTGAAACAGCTGTGGTGACTCTTCTCATCCTTAGGGGTGCTCTGACCAGCTGTCCACCCCAGTCCAACACCAGCACCTCCAAGTCATGACAATTCAAAGGCAATTAGGAATGGGTAACAAATGTTGTCCTTGGTCACAAGACTAACACCCCATGGACCAACATATCAGAAAAGAGGTGCAGGTACACTGATTGAGGAGAGGGGGGAAAAAAAAAGCAGTGAACCCAAAGCTTTGAACCAATAACCTGTCACAACAAGGAAAGGAGCTAGTAAATGCCTGAAACCTGTTGAGTGCATTATGGCATGAATCAAGCAATATCAAGCAGAGACAGATTAATCTGAAACATTGAAATGTGGAAAAGCCTGCGAGCGATGTGTTTGATTCCTCGACAGGGACACAGATAGGAAGGTCTAAAAATCTGCCTTTCCTTTATAACACAGTAAGCCAGAGACTAGTGAATATATTTTGTCACACCACCTTGAGTATTTGAAAAGTGTACACTTTTCAACAGAGGGGGAAAAAAAAATCAGGCAGGAAAACTAATAATGCCGTAAATGTGAATTATGAGGTTATGCTCTTTGGCACGAAGAGGAGGAGTTGGAGAAAGACGACAGAAAACTGCAGGACAGTGGGATTTAGGCATTCTGGTGTATGGATCACAAGAAGCTAGCATCCAAGTTCAGTTGGTAACAGGGAAAGAAAATGGAATGTTGGCTTTTATTACAAAGAGATTGGAGTTTAAAAATAGGGCGGTCTGACTAAAACTCTACAAGGCACGAGTCAGACCTCACCTGACAAAATTGAGGGGTATGCATAGGGTAAATAGACAAAGGCTTTTCCCTGGGGTCGGGGAGTCCAGAACTCGAGGGCATAAGTTTAGGGTGAGAGGGGAAAGATATAAAAGAGACCTAAGGGGCAACGTTTTCACGCAGAGGATGGTGCGTGTATGGAATGAGCTGCCAGAGGAAGTGGTGGAGGCTGGTACAATTGCAACATTTAAAAAGCATTTGGATGGGTATATGAATAGGAAGGGTTTGGAGGATATGGGCTGGATGCTGGCAGGTGGGACTAGATTGGGTTGAGATATCTGGTCGGCATGGACGGGTTGGACCGAAGGGTCTGTTTCCATGCTGTACATCTCTATGACTCTGAGGTTGAGAGTCACATGGATGTCAGATTTCTTTCCCTAAAGGGCATTGATGTGAACCCTTGAGTTTTCATGACAACCAGTAATAGTTGACAATTACCATTATTAACTTAATACTCCAGATTTACAGACTAAATTTAAATTTGAACAACTATTGAAGTGGGATTTGAACCCTTTTGTTAATCTATGATTGCCTAGAACATTGATGGGAGACATGATCAGGTTTGCACTCCTTTGCCTGGGTAGAATGGCTGCTCGGATTCGGGGCTTCTTGCTTCAATTAAACTTTAACATCTTACAAAGCTTTCAACTAGTTTTGTCAGAAAGTTAGTTGTCAGCACTGGCTCAGTTAATTGCAGACTCCTCTGAATCACAAGGGTTCAGTCTGAGCATGGAAATCAAGATCTGCAGTATTGAAGGACTATTGGTGGTATTGAAGAATGATGCTGTCTTTCAGATAAGACATTAACTCAAAGTGCCTTTTGGAAGATATACAAAAGATCCTGCAAATCATTTGGAAGCAGTGCAGGGGAGGTCTGCCTGGTATTCTAGCCAGGATTTATCCCTCAGTCAACAGCTCACTGCTATAACATTGGCTGTAAAGTGCTTTGAGACATCTGGAGGCTGTTAAACTGCATAAATCTGAATAAATCCCCATTCCAACTTCACTGTCACCAATCAGCAGTTAAAGAGACTCTGACTTCCAATTTGCGTGCTAATTTGTGTCCAGGTTTGCCAGCTGTCCAGGATTGACCTGGAGTCTGTGGGATTTGAAGATGAATATATAGGACACAATTGTAATTAATCTTGTGTAATGTGACTGAACCTCCAGAATATATTGTGCCAAAGATTGTAATCCTGAGCCAGTTGTACAAAATGATAGCCAAATGATCCACAGTGGGAGCAGCATTGAAAAAAAACCTAAGTCCCCTTTGAGCCATTCCCCCAAAAGCTTCGTGTCATAGAGATGTACAGCATGGAAATAGAACCTCCGGTCCAACTCATCCATGCCAACCAGAAATCCTAAATTAATCTAGTCCTATTTACCAGCAATTGGCCCAAATCCCTCTAAACCCTTCCTATTCATATACCCATCCAGATGCCTTTTAACTGTTGCAATTGTCCAAACCTCCTCCACTTCCTCTGGCAGCTCATTCCATACATACACCATCCTCTGTGTGAAAAAGTTGCTTCGATGCATTCCGATGTCCAGAAATTCTTGAACAGCAAAGGTAGTAGCTATGCAGACTCATGGCTGTGTCAGACAGCAGTGTAGATTTCTTTCTCATTTGATTCACTGACAATGTGGTCACTGCCTTTGACTCTCCTCCTCCGTTTTAAAGTGCCGTTGTTGATCTTCGCTTTCCCCAAAGTTCCAAAACAATGCAACAGCTTCAAACAGTAATTACTGCTCCTGGAATGCGAGGAAATCAGCTCCAACACTGAAAATACCTCAAAAAAGGACCTGCTCTTACAGTCACAATTTTCTGCCATCCTCCATCTTGGATTACCCAGAATCTTCTGGTGTCTTACTCCCATAGCTGGTGTAGGCATGGGATGACATTGCCAGTTGTGATGCCGATGGGAGAACGAAGCAAAGGGAGGAATGGCCTGTTGGCATGCCTTACACGCATTGCTATGATTAATCATCAGCTTGATGCTGAAGACTGTCCCATTGGCCTCACTGTCTCTCGAGCTGTGCTCCTGTTCCATTTTCTCAACTCCTCATCCCTTGAACTCTCCTCCCATTCCAACTCCCTCCCTCAACACAAACTGATATAAAAAGCCCAGGTTTCTGAGTGCTGAGTCACAGCCACTTTCGTGATTTTCAGATGGGTAAAGTGTGTTGTGGACCGGCACCCAGAAATCACCTTATCGACCCGAGGGGCACATCAAACGGTCTTGTGACCCTCCCCAAAAGGGAGGAAATAAATTTAGCCCTCGAGATGGAAAGAAAGAGAATTCATGATGTTTCCGTCAGCCAATATAGCATGATAATGAGGACGTTGTCAGCCTGTGGCTTAGACATTGTAAAAGTAATTACATGGATGACAAATTAAACTGAGTGAAGGGGCCAACCCAGATAATCAGAGCTCCACCTATCCCTATTGCCAAACTGTGTCACTGAACGTCAGATGCAAGACTCCCACTTAACCAATAAGCACACTAGTGTGAGGGACAGTACAATGGTGCCTACACCCAGCTTACTCCCCACCCTATTAGAAAGAGTTTGTTGTTACAAATCTGGAGCCTGATGGTTTAGCTGAAAGGATCTCTTGCGTTCAGTGCACTGTCATTACCTTTCTCATTACTCTAGGAATTTGTTCAGTATATGCTGCAGTGCCCTTGAAATTTATTTGAAGAGCTTTCTTCCCTCCCACCCATTGAAATGACTTTCTACAGGGTCAGCTGTTCGCAGGTGCAGAAACCGGTCAACAAAGAACTCATTTCTTAACAGCCAAGGCATTCCGCAGAAGGAGCAGTACACCTGGGACCGTTCAGAATGAGGACAAGCACACTATTATTTTCCAGTAGAGTCAAATTTCCACAGAACAGCACTGCAGTTTATTAACCTGCTAATAGGTGGGTGGTTGAGTGTATGTGTGCGTGCATGCACAGATTAATAGGGTTTCCCGTTCCACAGTGGATGAATACATTCCCTGGTTGTGGTGCTGGAACTGCGGCTCACTGGATAACAATCTCGTCTCTGAGGCAGACAGCCGTGTTTTCCAGTTCCTCTCCAAGGCATCAAGATTGACACTTAAAGATAGTACTGAAGGAGTGCTGCACTACCCGAGGTGCCATTTTTTGGATGAGATGTTAACTTGCCTCCTTTAGGTGAATGTCAAAAACTCCCCATGTTACTATACCAAAGAAGAATTGGGGAGTTATCCCTTACATCCTGGTCAATTCAGTGTTTATCCCTCCACCAACGAAGCTGATGAGATGATTAACACACCCCAGATGAGGGGATTTTGCTGTGTTGAGTTGCTTTACTTTGTGCATTGCAAAACTGACTCCACTTCAAATGAAAATATGTGCTCAGTTGCTTGTAAAGTGATACTGAAAATCAGCTGAATGAACAGAAAGACAATTCAATAAGTTACATAAAGAGAAATAGTCCTGGAATCAAAATTGTTACAAATTAGAATAAGGGAGGGGGCAGGCAAATTTGCACCATTGGGAAAGGAAGACATTGTCTTGTCTTGGCAACAACTGAAGGACGAATTGTCGATTTTAAAAACTGAAGTAGAGGAAGAAAAATTGATGCAAAGGCAACATTGAGACTTAGACTAATGGAACCTCAAACAATGCCAAAGGAGAAGACCATGTTGATCATCCCCTAAGGCCTCAGTGACAACGAACATCCTAACCACTTTGTGGCTCTCGCTCACTGTTCACGTTGTCATAAAGTCATAGAGATATACAGCATGGAAACAGACCCTTCGGTCCAACCCGTCCATGCCGACCAGATATCCCAACCCAATCTAGTCCCACCTGCCAGCACCCGGCCCATATCCCTCCAAACCCTTCCAATTCACCTACCCATCCAAATGCCTCAAATGTTGCAATTGTACCAGCCTCCACCATATCCTCTGGCAGCTCATTCCATACACATACCATCCTCTGTGTGAAAAAGTTGCCCCTTAGGTCTCTTTTATATCTTTTCCCTCTCCCCCTAAACCTATGTCCACTAGTTCTGGACTCCCCAACCCCAGGGAAAAGACTTTGCCTATTTACCCTATCCACGCCCCTCAAAATTTTGTGAACCTCTATAAGGTCACCCCTCAGCCTCCAGCGCTCCAGGGGAAACAGCCTCGGCCTCTCCATGTAGCTCAAATCCTCCAACCCTGGCAACAACCTTGGAAATCTTTTCTGAACCCTTTCAAGTTTCACAACATTTTTCCGATAGGAAGAAGACCAGAATTGTATGCAATATTCCAACAGTGGCCTAACCAATGTCCTGTACAGCCACAACATGACCTCCCAACTCCTGTATTCTGACCAATAAAGGAAAGCATACCAAACGCCGCCTTCACTATCCTATCTACCTGCGACTCCACTTTCAAGGAGCTATGAACCTGCACTCCAAGTTCTCTTTGTTTGGAGACGTGATTCTGGTGTGCAGTCTGTTGTGTTGTAGGTTTCAGCTGAGAGGAAGGCCATTCAGCCCACTATTCCCGTACTAGCTTTTAGAGAGAGCTTTCCTTTTTTTTTCCTGTCATCCTGTAAACATTTCCTTTCCCAGTTGTTAGCAAATTCACTTTTGAGGGTTACTTTTGAATCTGCTTCCACCAGCTTTCCTGTGTCAACCCAGGAGCATTTGAGGACAGTTGAAGCACCTGATGCCAAACGACCCGATTGGCAACTGAGCGTGAAATCATCTTTGACTTTATAGCTTCGTTACTCACCTGACACATGGTCAGGACTAGTAGGGAGGATTTCTGTGTTATAATTTCTGTTACAGATTTATTCTGCTGCTGTGCTGTCACATGTTAACTCGTGTATTTCAGTGCCACTTTGCAAGCCACTGTTATTGCAGACTGCGAAAGAGAGACAGAGAAAAAGAATGGAATGATAGGTTTGCATTTCTGTTGCTCCTTTCATGGCCTCAAGTGCTTCACAGTCAGTGACTACATTTTGAAATGTGGACTCTGTTTTAATAATGGAAGTGCAACATGCTCCTACATTTAACATTGAGATAATGGCCAGACTTGGGTATTGACTGTACCCTGGGATGGAGTATGTGAAGCCAAGGATAGCAGTGATTTGCATCTGTTTCGAAAAGAAAAGCATTACAAAGTGCTTGCCAAGGTCGGCAGTGAGCTGTGACAATTAACTCCTTACACTGTGGCTTAATAAATAAATATAAATGCATACACTTTGTATATCGGTGCAATCTTCTAATATAATGACACTGACACGGTGCCAGAATTGATGGCATGCTATTTCTTATAGCTTCTCATTCCTGCCCCTTCTCTCTCTCTCCCCCCCCCCCCCCCCCCCCCAAAAAGGAATCTCATGGGGTCTTCATGTGCAGCCGAGCACGATACGAGGTAGAATTCTGGCATGCTGAAGCTTGATTAGTGTTTGAGAAAAGAGGGTTGCATGTGGGGTTGAAGGGGGAAGGGCAGGGGTGATGGTGGTGGGCTTCAGTGTGCCACAAGACTGGAGGAAGAGTAAGCGAGCAATGCCTTTGAGTGGAGTGCGCAGATGGAGCTGCAGGCTGATAAAAAGTCAGTATAGCCTTTACAGTAAACAGATTCTGTACAGCAGCAAGAGCTTCTGTTATGTTGTTACTTTTTGTGGCAAAGATGTTCATCATGAGAGAGCTTAAGCAGCACCCAATGGCGTGTTCTGACTGCCATTTGAGGAGTTGATTTTTTTTAAAGTTGTTGTTGAAGAAGTTTTTGCTGAAGTTCTGAGAGAATGACAGAAGGGGGAGTGGAGGCGACCTTTGTGTTCTGTGGAGCCTTGCTTCAGTGAAAGGTTCATGGCGTACGAGCTGGAGAGCCCTCACCAGGGACTGTGGTGCAAGTCTATCATAACTTAGAGTGGAAATACACTTTCTCCTCTTATTGTCTGTGTGTGTCTTCAAGCATCGCTGGCTTTGCTGCTGCAAGGTGGAGTGCAGAGGACACAAGAAGAGGATTGTGTTGCTGCTGTTTGCTGGAATAGGATTGTGGTTTTAACAGGGCAAGAGGTGCCACTGGAACAGAACTTTCTGAGACTTGGATGTAAATTGCATTCTTTCATGTCTTTTGAGAGTGCTCAAGTGGATCAGAATGTTTTGCATCTACTTCAAAGTTAAATGTCACATTTTCAATAAAGGTATCTTGTCTGTCTCCCTTGCCAATCCAGTACTTCCTCCTTATCTGCTCAATTCTTCTTTGCATCTGTTTTTTACCCCTGTATTGGGGAGTATAGTGGCAAAGTCAGTGGACTAATAATCCAGCTAATGCTCCTGGTGCATATGTTCAGCCACTCAAATGCTGGTGGACTTTAAAATCAATCAATAAATCTGGACTTGGAAGCTAGTTTCATTGTCTCAGTAATGGTAATTGCCATCAATGGTTGTAAAATCTTCCTGGGTTCACTAAGGTTCCAAAGGGAAAGAAATTGATGTTTTTATCTGGTCTGGCTTTCATGTGACTACAGACATAGAGGAATGTGCTCGACTTTTAACTCTCCTCTGAAATGCCAAGCAAGTCTGTTCAAGGGCAACTAAGGATGGACAATTAAACGCTGACCTGGTCAGTGGCACTCATATCCCATGAAAAAATTAAAAATTTACGAAAGTGGCATTATGCATTTTGAAGGGATCACTGTTGGGACAGCACACACTTTACTGCAATGATAACTCCTTGGGCTTTAACTCGGTCCATTTCCAGTGGTTGCACCTGTGATTCTTAAACATTTCTGCTGGATTTCTGCCTTGTCGAATATTTAAGAGTTTTTGACTCTGATGTAACTTCATTCTAGAAAAATCTAGATGCCTTCAAATCCAAAGCACTCCAGTCTCCTTTTTAAAGTGCAGGTTTCAGGAATATGATTGTACTTCAATGAAATGGGCTCCCTTAGAGTTCTGTCCTGAGACCTGTTAACTGTTGATACATTTAGTGTGGTAGTGTAATGTGACCTATATGATGTGGTTAATTAGACTAAGCATTGTAGAGGAGGGGAGCTGCAAAAGTACATTTGGAGAGTTCAGATACAACGTAGGAGGGTGAGACTAATGAATCTTGTCGGACAACAGGCGCAGGCATGATGGGCTGAACAGTCATCTTCTATACTGTAGAGTTCATTGACTTGTTAGTCCCACTGTTCCAATGTTCCAAAACGAATGAGGTCTGAATTAAAATGCAGGATGTACACAACTGAAATTAAATATTGGATCAAAGTAATTACGGAATCTTAACCTCTGGTTCATGCTTTGTTCTAAAAAGAATACACCACCCCTGGGGCATGTTACAAATGGGAAAAAGTTTCAATAATTTGACTGCCTCACACAGCTTCTGAAATGCGATTTTAAAAAATAATAAATGGGTCATCAGTGCCTAATATCTCATGGAGGAAATCAGGAATTAAAGTAAAACTCCTCTTGATCTGAAGTGGTGGAGAAAGAAAGGTAAAAAACTTAGTTTGCCAAGTGAGAATGAGAGTTTTATTTTTATAAAGCACATCATTTCTATCTTCCAAGAAAATATTTGGCTGTTAATGAAACCAAAACAGAAATTGCTGGAAAAGTTCAGCAGGTCTGGCTGCATCTGTGGGGAGAAATCAGAGTTAATGTTCTGGGTTGGATGACCCTTCCTCTGAACTGGTAATTAATGAAATATATCAATTTATTTATTACTGTCTGCCCCTGATTTAATAACCATTTTGAGATGCCTTCTGTTGAATGCTACTACATAACTGAAGACTCAAATAAAAGCAAAATAATGCTGATATTCGAAATCTGATATAAAAACTGAAAATGTAAGAGAAACTCAGCAAGCCTAGCAGCATTTGTGGAGAGAGAGAAGCTCCATTTTGTTTCTCTGTGGATACTGCTGAGCTTCTCCAGCATTTTCTGTTTTTGCGATATAAACGAATGTCTTTCCAGTTGAAATGTCTTTCCAGTCTTCAACTGGCAAGATTTTATTTGGATTTTTTGTTTTAAAGTTTCACAAAGGTTGAATTAACCACAGATCAAATGAAGCAACCTACAACATGCAGCAAAAGGGTAATTTAGTGTAGAATTTAAAAAATTCAAATAATCATGTAATTTGTGTTAAATTGCAATGAATTAAGGGGAGTAGACAGTGATTCAATTACCATTATTTAGTTAAAGTTCTCAAAGCATCTGTTAAAGCTCCCATGAAGTTAACCTTTTGCAATGTTGATCCACATCAAAGGTGCAGTTCCAAAAATTTCTTTCAGTATAGTTTCTTTACTTCTGAATTCCTGTCCTGAGTTCATGCGGTAAATAACTTGTGCAAAATTAAGTGTAACCCTAAATTTGTTCCATCAAAAGTGATCCTGTTCAAACACTCCTGTCTTCAATTAAAGACTCAAAGAGGAGCTGTTCTCCTCTCTCTCTCTCTCTCTCTCTCTCTCTCTCTGTCGCTTCTTAGTAGCTTGAGAAAATAATTGACTGGCAGTGAAGCGCAACACGCTTGTTCAATGCTGTTGGCTTAAACTGTCAGCAATTTCATTCATATCATTGGAAGTTAATGATTGAATTACACCTCTGCTGGCTGGTCTCTCAGTTAACTGGTGGATTGATACATCTATCTAATGTTGTCTTATTTGTGATGGGTATCTTAAGCAAATTCAGCATCAGTCAGGAGAGTAAGAAAATTTCTTAAAGACGTTGCCTTTATTGGTCAGTGCATTGAGTGCAAGAGTTGAGAGGTCATGTGGTGACTGTACAGGACATTAGTAGACCACTTCTGGGATACTGCATGCAATTCTGGTCTCTCTGCTATAGAAAGGATTTTGTGAAACTTCGAAGGATGCAGAAAAGATTTAGATCAGATAAATTACATTAGATTCCCTACAGTGTGGAAACAGGCCCTTCAGCCCAACCTGTCCACGCCGACCCTCGGAAGAGTAACCTGCCAAGACCCATTTCCCTCTGACTAATGCACCTAACACTACAGGCACTTTAGCATGGTCAATCCACCTAAACTGCACATCTTTGGACTGTGGGAGGAAACCAGAGCACCCAGTGGAAACGCGCAGACACGGGGAGAATGTGCAAACTCCACACAGACAGTTGCCCAAGGCTGGAATCGAACCAGGGACCATGGTGCTGTGAGGCAACAGTGCTAACCACTGAGCCACTGTGCTGCCTCTACAAGGATGTTGCCCAGGCTGGAGGGTTGAGCTAGAGGGGGAGGTTGAAAAGGCTGGGGCTTTTTTTTTTGGAGCATTGGAGCCTGAGGGGTGACCCTTTATCGAGGTTTATAAAATCATGAAGGGCATGGATAGGGTAGATAGCTAAGATCTTTTCCATGGGGTGGGAGACTCCAAAGCTTGAGGGCATAGGTTTAAGGTGAGAGAGAAAAGTTTTAAGAGGGACCTGAGATGGAACCTTTTCACACAGAGGATGGTGCGTGTATGGAATAAACTGCCAGAAGGCATCTGGATGGGTACATGAATAGGAAGGGATTAGAGGAATAGTCATAGAATCCCTACATTGTGGAAACAGGCCCTTCAGCCCAACAAGTCCACACCTACCCTCAAAGTATCCCACCCAAACCAATTCCCCTACCCTATACCTCTACATTTATCCCAGACTAATGCACCTAACCAACGCATCTAGGGGAACACTATGGGCAATTTAGCATGGCCAATTCACCTGACCTTTGGATCGTGGAAGGAACCAGAGCACGCGGAGGAACCCCATGCAGATACTGCGAAAATGTGCAAACTCCACAGGCAGTTGCCCAAGGCTGGAATCGAACTCTGGTCCCTGGTGCTGTGAGCCACCATGCCACACTTTACATGAGCCAAATGCTAGCAAATGAGACTAGATTAATTTAGCATATCTGGTCGACATGGACAAGTTGGACCGAAGAACCTGTTTCTGTGCTCTACAACTCTATGACAATATGACCTGTGTTTAAATAGTGCCTTACATGATCCACACCTTGAAGTAAATGCACTGTAGGAAATAAAGTGGCTTATCTATACATGGCAACTATCCAAAAGCAACAATACCAGATAACGCTGTTGACTGAGGGATGATTACTCCCAGGTCAGCAAGGAGAACTCCCCTGTTATTTCTCAGACAAACATGTTAGAATTAGATTTTATTGTCACGTGTACTCAAGTAAGGAAATGCAAGAGTACAGTGGGAAGTGTACAAAGTCACCATTCACAAAACCAGATCTTAAAAAATCCGAGTTAATAGAAACAGAACCAAAAAAAGGTGTCCAGAGCTTCAAGTATCTCCTCAAAAAAGGTGTATGGAACACTCATTCAGTTGTCGAGTCATACAGCACAGAAACAGACTCTTTGGTCAACCAGTCCATGTCAACCATAATCCCAAACTAAATTAGTCCCATCTGCCCTATTCCTGGCCCACATCCATCCAAACCTTCCCTATTCATCTACGTATCTAAATGCCTTTTAAATGTTGTAACTGTACCCGCATCCACCACTTCCTCTGGAAGTTCATCCTCTGTGTACAAAATTTGCCCCTCGTGTCTTTTTTAAACCTTTCTCCTCTCACCCCTCATTTCTGCTGCTGCTGCTGACTGAGGGCTTGAGGAATACCCTCCTGGAAGGGACCCCAGTTTAGCATCTCATCCCAAAGGTGGCATCTCCTAACACACACACACACACACACGTTAAAGTCACTGTGGTTTGGATAGAGTCAGAGTCAAAGAATCATTTAGCATAGAAACTGGCCCTTTGGCCGACCCACAGACACCAAACTACACTAATCCCATTTACATGCATTGGGTCCATAGCCTAATTTGCCCTGGTATTCTGAGTGGTCATCCAGATGCTGCTGAAATGTTATGAGAGTACCTGCCTCACTATCCTCTCAGACAGTATGCTCTATGTTTCTGTCACTGTCTGGATGAAAAGCTTATTTTCTCAGACCTCTTCTAAACCACTTTCTCCTCACTTTAGAATTAAATCCTCTGGTTTTCGACGCATCTGCCATGGGGAAGAGATTCTCACAGTCTATCCTGTTTATGCCTCTCATAGCTGTTTGGGGGCATGTCTTAAACAGGTCAGATCCCAGCAGTTTCACACATGTCCATGTAGTTGTAGCTCAGCCATTAGAGTCAGCCGCAGAAACCTTGGCTGAACTCTCCCTTTCTTAACTTAGGGTGGTGGGGCCTGCATTGGCACAGCTAAGAACATTTATCCCAGCAGGAACCCTGTGCTCTGCACAGCTCGCTTGACCGAATAATCTTTCCGAGCCACTGAGGGAGCCTGCATTTTAATTTGAAAGATGAGGTGATTTCAGTGGCATACAGAACCTACTGCTGTGGTCCACCCTGAGAGTGACCGTTCCTGAAAGGTTATTTCCATCCCGCTATCGATTTTGTTTACAGCAGCTGCGAAGAGCTGTTACAGGTCATTTCTCTGAACTTCAACTTGCCAGCGCTGAAGCAGCTAATTCCAGACTGTATGTAGTGTCTTGCCAATTCAGTGTAAAGAAGTCTAGCTTTTCTTTTAAATGCTTCTTGTACATATTAAAAAGTGAAAGTTGTTGGGGATTGTTGGGTATAGTTTGTCTGGGTACCTGCTGCCAAGGGTTATCTCATGACCCTTTGTGTGCTAGTCTCTGAGCATGGAAGCCATTGGAATGATCATACATTTCTATCCCTGTGATATTACCAGAAGCCAGATCCCAGAGAAACCTAGTTCTTTAAAAAAAAATCACCCAACGCAAAGTAGAGGTTCTTTGCCTAGAAGTACATGGGTTATTGTATTAACAGATTAAGTGTTTGACATTTAAAACACTTTGAGTGGAATTAATGAATAAGAGTCTTTTTCACAAACAGATGTATAGGGGTGAGTGTTGTATTGCATGGTCAGAAGTTTAATTTTCTTCTCCAGATGGTTCCCAAGGTTTGCCCATTGGTTGGTGGACATTGGGCATGTGACCAGAGAGGGAGTGTAGAGGGTATGCGGGGTCATAAGGATGCTGGGTGCGGTTTGAGGACTGCAGTACCTAAAACAACTTGGACAGGCCTTCTACCTTGTCGGACCCCACTGTTCCCCTGGGGTCGATGGGCCCAACACTGTCTTACATCCATCCCCTCAGGGAATGTCATACAGGCATTTTTATACTGAGGTGAATCTAGAAAGGTAAGCCCTCGGGCTACTGAAGTAGCCAAAATCTAACCCAGAACCTATTGTTCTACCTGACAGGGTACCACACCAGAAATGAAGCCTGGAGTTGTCACAAAAATTAAAGGATTTTTTAAGTTTGCAAAGATTCCCTAATCTGTCTGACTTCTTAATCAAGTGTTGACAGAGCATTGGCCTGGTTTCTGTTCTTGACAAAAATTACTATTTATTACCAAAAAACCCTCTAGCTATAGTTAAAGGTTCTAAACCATCAACATATAACTACTAATTAAAACTGTAATCCTATTATAAACTCACCTATGCACGCATACTCACTCAGACACACAGGAAAAAAATGGGAAAGCAGTTCACTGGTTCCTGTTCACAAGGGCTGCTGAGATGGATGGGTATATGAATGAGAAGGCTTTAGAAGGAAATGGACTAAATGCTGACATATGGCACTCTGTTAATTTAGGTTACCTGATTGGCATGGACGAGTTGGACTGAATGGTTTGTTTATGTATTCTACAGCTCTGCGATTCTGTGGTTAGAACATTACTTCTCAGTCATCCTTCTCTAGATACTTCCACTGGTTTGCAAGAAGCAGAGGGTGGCTGGCTCACTTCTGAAAGGTCTCTGATTAATTGCAGCAACTGCTGAAGGCAGGGTAAATTGCTTTACTTCAGGGTTAAAGTGACCTTCACTGCAGAGACAGCACCTAAAGTGGTGGTGGACTGAATAACTTCTCTGTAACTTGCTCAATCACCTGAGAACCACTCACGTGATTGTTGGCTGGAGAAGAGCTTTGTCAGTGAGCCGCCGCCTTGAAATATTGTTACAGCCAGCATGCGATTTCTCGACATCACTGGGGCTGCAGGGGAGCAGGACTGTGTTGCCTTTTGAGAGAGAAATGCTGGAAAATCTCATCCGGTCTGGCAGCATCTGTAAGGAGAGAAAAGAGCTGACGTTTAGAGTCTAATTGACCCTTTGTCAAAGCTAAAAAAAAGGAGGTATTTATGAGGCTGAGAGAAGGTAAGTCATGACTCCAGAAGCAAAGGTAGCAATAAAGAGGTGATAATGACAGTGCATGGAGAGATTATAGGGAGATTAGGAGCTGTGAATGACTAAGGCTGAAGCCAGTGCTATGTGACAAAATATATGGGGGATGGGGTGGATGGGTGAAGCAGAGGCAAAATGGAAAACAGGGGAGAAGGGTAGCAAAGGGGGAAGAGGAGAGGAAAAAGGTGATGAGAGAGTGGGGAGCGAGGGAAAGACAGACAATCAAGAAATGAGGTATAGAGCAATAAAAAAAGTTTAAGAAATAAACAAAATAAATGAAATAAAATTACGGAGCAGAATGAAAACAGAGGGGTCGAGATGGGATAATCATCTGAAGTTGTTGAATTCAATGTTGAGACCGGCAGGCTGTAACGTGCCTAGTCGGAAGATGGGCGGCACAGTGGCACAGTGGTTAGCACTGCTGCCTCACAGCGCCAGAGACCTGGGTTCAATTCCCGCCTCAGGCGACTGACTGTGTGGAGTTTGCACATTCTCCCCGTGTCTGCGTGGGTTTCCTCCGGGTGCTCCAGTTTCCTCCCACAGTCCAAAAATGTGCAGGTTAGGTGAATTGGCCACGCTAAATTGCCCGTAGTGTTAGATGTAGGGGAAGGGGTATGGGTGGGTGCGCTTCGGCGGGTCGGTGTGGACTTGTTGGACCGAAGGGCCTGTTTCCACACTGTAAGTAATCTAATCTAATGAGATGCTGTCCCTCCAGTTTACGTTGAGCTTCACTGGAACATTGCAGCCAAGGAAAGACATGTGGGCATGGGAGCAGGATTGGGCGTTGAAGTGGCAAGCCACGGGAAGGTCCTGGACCTGTTGCCTTTTGTCTAGTTCCTGGGCTGATTCGGGAATTCATTTTTGTTCCCCTCCCCAGCTCCCGGGCAGTTAAAAGTGAACAGGAATTTCTGCTAATTAAAGTAAGACAATGAACCGAATGAGCATGTGTTTGCAGTGCACTGTTGCAGGATCAGATCAATGACTGAATGCTTGTTTCTCCTTCACTCTCCTTAAACTGGCATGTTATATCATGATCTTTACAATTCCACCTGGTACAGTACTTTGTAAATTTTATGTAAGCATTTTTAAAAATGTGTATTGCATTATATTTATGTATATGTTGCAAAGAACGGGGAGAAAAAAGCCCTTTTCACAGAGGTAGCTTGGCCAAAGATTAAAGCACATGAGCTGTGCTGTACAAGTGTATGTTCATTCTTGGCTTCTCAGTAGAAGGGTTATGCAGGAAGAGGTCCTTGTGTACTGATGTGCAAACATTTTTAGTTGAAGTGTGCTTTTACAATGGCTTAGTGATCAGTTGACCCCATCTCCAGCATTCCCCTCTAAAGTCGACTAGCTCTCTGGGCAAACTTGTATTTTGGATCGAGGTAAAAACAATGACTGCAGATGCTGGAAACCAGATTCTGGATTAGTGGTGCTGGAAGAGCACAGCAGTTCAGGCAGCATCCGGAAGCTACTCTGCTGTGCTCTTCCAGCACCACGAATCCAGAATTGTATTTTGGATCCCCTAAGTTTTAAATAATTTCTTTGACAAACTTCCCTGTCTTGAACTCATCTGGCACCCCATCTGCCTTGGTTGCTGAGCATCCCTCCCTACCCAGTGCTTCTACATATGCTGCACCCCTTTCTCGGCTCAGTGGCTAGCACTGCTGCCTCACAGCCTTGGGTGGCTGTCTGTGTGGAGTTTGCACGTTCTCCCCGTGCCTGCTTGGGTTTCCACCTGGGTGTTTCCGATTTCCTCCTGCAGTCCAAAGATGTGCAGGCTAGGTGGATTAGCCATGCGATATACAGGGAGAGGGTGGAGTGGGAGGGTGACCTAGATAGGATGCTTCTGAAGGTTGGGGCAGAATCAAAAGGGCTAAATGGCCTCTATCTGCACTGTAGGGATTCCGTGATCTATGCGGTGACCAGCCCACTATGATCTGCATATGGTGGCCACACCATTCTCATCTCTCCTATCATTCTGAACCCACCTCCTGCCATTGTACATTTATGTTGTTGAGCCCCTGGTGATATCCCAGCTTAAGACTCACTGCATTCGGTTCATGTGAAGTAGCAGATTCTCATTAGGCAGAGGGCACTAAATTATTGAATAATTTTTCTATGTAGACTTAGGTAAAACACAACTGCGTAGAAACACGTCACTCAGTTCCACCAGCCTATGTGGTACTTATGTTCAATATTGTGCGTTTTGTCATGAACACTAAAGGTGCCTTCTCATTTGGAGAGTTTCTTTCTCCAATACAGGCAGTGCATATGGTTTGATCCAGCTCTGAGTGAATTGGGATAGAGCTGCCAAGTTGGTAGTTCAGGGGCGGAGATCAGGCAGCTTGGGACTTGTGAGCAAACAAGGAAAGCAGAGACAAGTAAGGGCACAGTAAGGCTGAGTTCGCTCACTTTGAAGACACACATGTGGTGTATGATTTGGCGCTTGGAGAGCGTCTGTTGGCTGAAAATGTCCTGTTTTCAAAAAACCTAACTTCTCCGAGCCCAAATGTGTTCATTCCAAAGGCTTTGGGATGAATGAATGCTTGATATCGGAGTGGCAGTGTTGCTGAACTTGGCTCGTGTAGCAGGCTACACATCTGAATCCTGAATAGCTTCAAGCAACATGCTAGCATCCAGCATTGCCAAACCACCACGACTTTATGAAAAGGTAATTACTTTTTCATCAGCTACCAACTAACGCCCACTATTGAGTTACTCCTCGCTTAAACCTGTTCCATCTCTTAACTTTTCACCGCTCTGATAAAAGATCACTGACCTGAAATGTTAACTCTGCTTCTGTCCCTGTAGATGCTACCAAACCAGCTGAGCACTTCCAGCGTTTCCTTGTTGTATTTGACTTGAACCCCATAAACACTGAATGCTTCTTGGGTTGCATTCATTACCACAAATTTTGCAGAAATTTAAAAGTAAGGAACTGGTGATAATGTCCACAGAACCTTCCGAAGAACTCAACAGCTTCACTGACATCCTGTAGCATAGGAAATGATCATCCTTAACAAACTCCTGTTCTCCCTAACCTATTTGAGTCTTAACTGCCCTCAGAGGTGGCTTAATAAATGAACTTTGGTTCATAATGGGAGCTTGGATAGGCAGTAAATGTTGTTTTGTCCTTGACACCCAGATTGAGGGAGTAGGTACAATCAAAATGTGCACCCATTGTTGGACAACATTAGGATTTCATTTGTCGTCCACCTCTGCTGCTTCTGACATTTCTCTCTCGATCTCCATGCCTCTCCCAACGTTCTGACTTTCTCTGGAATATTGTTTCACCTCCATTCATAGACACTTCAGTATTTCTCAAAGGTCATTTTTCCTTCATCTTTTCATAAGACAAGCTATAGTAGCAGAATTAGACTATTCCGCCCTTTTGAGTCTCCTCTGCCGTTTGATCATGACTGATATGTTTCTCAATCCTATTCTACTGCCTCCTCCCTGTAACCCTCAATCCCTTTGAATCAAGAACCTATCTATCTCTGTCTTAAAAACACTCAATGACTTGTCCTACACAGCCTTCTGAGGCAATGAATTCCACTGATTCACCACCTTCTGACTGAAAAAAATTCCTTCTTGTCTCTGTTTGAAAGGGTCATATCTTCATTCTCAGGCTGTGCCCTTGGGTCCTAGTCTATCCTATTGGTGGAAACATCTTCTCGACGTTTACTCTATCCAGGCCTCTCAACATTCTGCAAATTTCAAGCAGATCCTCCCTCATCTTTCTAAATGGAGTTAGGGTCCAGAATCCTCAACAGCTCCTGATGTGACAACTTCTTCATTCTCAGTGTCATTCTTGTGAACCTCCTCTGCATCCCCTTCCAAAACTAGCACATCCTTCCTCAGATACAGGGCTCAAAACTGCTCATCGTATTCCAAATGCAGTCTGATAAAATGGTTATGCAGCCTCAGCAGTACCTCTCTGCTCTTATATTCTAGTCTTCCTTAAATGAATGCTAACATTGTAATTGCCTTCCTGAGTGCCCAGTTGAGCCTGCATGTTAACTTTAATAGAATCCTGAACTAGAACTGCCGAGCCCTCTTGTGCTTCAGATTTTTGAAGCCTTTTCCCATTTTGAAAATATTTCGAAGTTTCCAGGATGGATATATATTTTTAAATAGGACACTGAGGAGAAAGCAGGACATTCATATTGGATTGCTTTATCAAAAGCCTGCACAGCCAAATGGATCGAATGGCCTCTTTTGTGGTTGTAAGTCTGCTATGGCTTGGACAGCATGTGGCAAAGAAGGGATGCATCACTCTTTCATGCCTTTCCCCACTCTCACTGGCATTTACACATGTATTATCCATTGTTAGAACAAAGAATAAAGAAAATTACAGCACAGGAACAGGCCCTTTGACCCTCCTAGCCTGCGCCAATCCAAATCCTGTCTCAACCTGTCGCCTATTTTATAAGGGTCTGTATCCCTCAGCTCCCTGCCCATTCATGTATCTGATCAGATACATCGTAAATGACACGATCGCGCTCACCTCTACCACCGCTGCTGGCACCCACCTCCCTCCATATAAAGAACTTTCCACGCGTATCTCCCTTAAACTTTTCCCCTCTCACCTTGAACTCATGACCCCTAGTAATTGAGTCCCCCACTCTGGGAAATGTTAAAAATCACACAACAGCAGGTTGTAGTCCAATAGGTTTATTTGGAGGCATAAGTTTGTGCCTCCAAATAAACCTGTTGGACTATAACTTGCTGTTGTGTGATTTTTAATTTGTTCACGACAGTCCAACACTGGCACCTCCAAATCATGACTCTGGGAAAAAGCTTCTTGCTATCCATCCTGTCTATACCTGTCATTATTTTGTAGACTTCAATCATGTCCCTCCTCAACCTTTTTTTTTAATGAAAATAATTCTGATCTACTCAAACTCTCTTCATAGCGGGCACGCTCCATACCAGGAAACTTCCTTTGCACCCTCTCCAAAGCATCCACACCCTTTTAGTAATGTGACGACCAGAAGTGTACGCAGTACTCCAAATGTGGTCAAGCCAAAGTCTTATATAACTAACATGACCTACCAACTCTTGTACTCGATACCACGTCTGATGAAGGAAAACATGCCGTATGCCTTCTTGACCACTCTACTGACTTGCATTGCCACCTTCAGGGAACAATGGACCTGAACACCCAGATCTCTCTGTACATCAGTTTTCTCCAGAGCTTTTCCATTTATTGTATATTTTGCTCTTGAATTGGATCTTCCAAAATGCTTCACCTCGCATTTGCCCGAACTGAACTCCATCTGCCATTTCCCTGCCCAACTCTCCGATCTATCTACATTCTGCTGCATTCTCTGACAGTCCCCTTCATTATCTGCTACTCCACCAATCTTGGCATTCTCTGCAAACTTGCTAATCAGACCACCCATACCTTCCTCCAGATCATTTGTGTACATCACAGACAACAGGGGTCCAAGAACGGATCCCTGTGGAACACCACTGGTCACAGTCCTCCATTTTGAGAAGCTCCCTTCCACCACTACTACTGGCTCCTGTTGCCCAGCCAGTTCTCTATCCATCTAGCCAGTGTACCCTGGACCCCATGTGACTTCACCTTCTCCATGAACCTCCCATGGGGAACCTTATCAATCGCCTTACTGAAGTCCATGTCTATGACATCTACAGCCCTTCCCTCATCGATCAACTTTTGTCACTTCCTCAAAGAATTCTATTAAGTTGGTAAGACATGACCTTCCCTGCACAAAACCATATTGGCTATCACTGATAAGCCCATTTTCTTCCAAATGGGAGTGGATCATATCCCTCAGTATCTTCTCCAGCAGCTTCCGTACCACTGACATCAGACACACTGGTCTATAATTACCTGGATTATCCCTGCTACCCTTCTTAAACAAGGGGACATTAGCAATTCTCCAGTCCTCCCGGATCTCTCGTGTCCAAGGATGCTGCAAAGATATCTGTTAAGGCCCCAGCTATTTCCCCTCTTGCTTCCCTCAGTAACCTGGGATAGATCCCATCTGGACCTGGGGATTTGTCGACCTTAATGATTTTTAGAATACCAAACACTTCCTCCCTCCTTATGCTGACTTAAGAGTCATGGAGATGTACAGCACAGAAACAGACACTTGGGTCCAACTCGTCCATGCCGACCAGATATCCTAATCTATTCTAGTCCCATTTGCCTGCATTTGGCCCATAACCCTCTCAACCCTTCCTATTCATATACCCCATCCAAATGCCTTTTAAATGCCAATTGTACTGGCCTCCTTCACTTCCTCTGGCAGCAGATTCTATACACACACCACACTCTGCATAAAAATATTTACCCTTGGGTCTCTTTTATATCTTTCCCCTCTCACCCTAAACCTATGCCCTCTAGTTCTGGACTCCCCCACCCCAGGGAAAAGATTTTGCCTATTTACCCTATCCATGCCCCTCATAATTTTGTAAATCTTTCTAAGGTCACCCCTCAGCCTCTGACGCTCCAGGGGAAACAGCCCTAGCCTGTCAGCCTCTCCCAATATCAAATCCTCAAATCCTCCAACCCTGGCAACATCCTTGTAAATCTTTTCTGAACCCTTTCAAGTTTCACAACATCTTTCCAATAGGAAGGAGACCAGAATTGCACACAATATTCCAACAGTGGCCTAACCAATGTCTTGTGCAAGCACAACATGACCTCCCAACTCCTGTACTCAACCTAGAGTAATCAAACATCTATCCCGACCCTCAACATCCATCATGTCCCTCTCCTCTGTGAATACCGATGCAAAGTACTCATTAAGAATCTCACCCATTTTCTCTGACTCCACTCACAACTTTCCTCCTTTGTCCTTGAGTGGGCCAACCCTTTCTCTAGTTACCTTGTTGCTCCTTATATACGAATAAAAGGCTTTGAGATTTTCCTTAACCCTGTTTGCTAAAGATATTTCACGACCCCTTAATTCCTCATTTCAGATTGGTCCTACATTCCCCATATTCTTCCAAAACTTTGTTTTCAGTCGCTTAGATCTTATGTATGCTGCTTTTTGCCTCTTAGCTAGTCTCTCCATTTTCACCTGTCATCCATGCTTCCCTAATCTTGCCAATTCTATCCCTCATTTTCACTGGGTTAGTGTTTGTCCTGCACTCTAATCAACTTTCTTTCAAAGCCTCCCACATATCAAATGTGAATTTACCTTCAAACAGCGGTTCTAGGAATCCGTTAAAGCATGGCTATAGAGGCTCTGTGTAAAAGCTTGAGAGAAGAGAGTCGAAATGCCTTTCAAAATCACTTGTGGTAACGCCATCCTTGTTAATACCATGCACAAACAAAAACCTCTCCTGTGAGAAAAGCTATGGGGAGGCTTGAAGTGTCATAGTGCCTGCCCCTGATGCAGAGCATTATCCCTTTGAATACAAACTCAGCCACTAATTGCCATGGGAGCTAGTTGGAAGTCTTCAGGGCCCATTTATTTCCCAGCTTAACACTTGCCCACTGAGTCCTGTCAATCATTGCTGTGATGGAGATGAACTGAATTGGTGTTACTTAATTCCACTTAATTGGAACTCTTTGCTGTGCGTGCCGTTGTATATTGAGGCTGGCAACCTTGTTTAATATGTGCTGTCTTTTTTGTCATGCTGCTATTGCCTAAGCCTTTTAAGAATTGGGAATCCTCCCCTACCCTTCAAACCTCTCAGCATCTTATATTTGTTTAAAGTGCTCTTTAAAATCCACTTCATTGAACAAGCTAGTCGTCCAAATATCATCTTTTGTGGCAGCCTTAAAAGGACCAATTAGCGCAAAAAAAAGAGGATTGCTTGAGACGTTTTAATACATTAATGAATCCGAATGCTGACCTTTGAAAGTTTGTTTGTGGAATGTAGGTGTCTGTCACTGGCCCATCCCAATGTGTACCAGATGGTGGTGATGCGTTGCTGCCTTGACCCACTGCAGTCCACATGGTGTAGGGACATGCACAGTGCTCTGAGGGGATTAGGGTTAGAGTTCCAGAACTTTTAACAGTAATGGGGAAGAAACGGCAGTATAGTTCCAAGTTAGCATACTGTGTGACTTAGTGGGGCAGCTTGAAAATAATGATACTCCCATGCATCTGATGCCCTTGTCTGTCCAGGTGGTTTGGAAGATACGGTTGAAGGAGCCTTGGTGAGTTGTTTAAGTACCTCTTCGAGGTTATATACACTGTGGCTGCTGTGCATCAATGCTGGAAGGAGAATGCATGTGGTAAATGGGCTACCAGTGAGGAGATCTTGCATTCCCCTACTACTTTCCCCATCGCAACTTTATATTGGCGTTTCCCCCACTTCTTGGTCACCTAAAGGCACAGAGAGTCGCTGTGGCTCATGGACCCCTTGTGTCACCTCTCCTGCTCAATTGGAATAACTCAACAGCTCTGAGGCTCAGTCAATGCAACAGGAGAGCAGACAGAGCTGGGCAGGTGTCAAGATTTAAGATCCGTTCAATATTGTGATCCTCCCAGAACTCCAATTCTTAACAATAAAGAACAACATACTAACAATGCTGGAATCTGAAATATGGAATGAAGAAAATTCTCAGCAGGTCAGTCAGCATCAGCAAGCGGTTACTTGAAGGTTTCTGAGGAAGGGTCATTGGACCTGAAACTTTAACACTGATTTGTCTCCACAGATGCTGCCAGACCCGCTGAGCTTTTCTAGCGATTTCTGTTTTGTTTCAGTTATTTGAAGTTTCTGGTTGACGGCCTTTATTCAGAATTGATAGAGAATTAACGGTTTATTAGCAATTTCAAACGCCACGGGTGACCGTGTCCGAGGCTTGTGAAAGGGTGAAAAGAACGAGACAAGTAAAGAAACAAGATGATGGAGGTGAAAATGATAACTTTAGAGTCATTGGCAGTAGCTACTATCTAAGAAAATGGGAGCATTGGTAATGTTCTGAACTTAAAGATGTTGGAAAATGCCTCTGTCAAAATCATTGAAAAAAAATCTGAGTCGCAGTGCAAAAGAGTTGTTAATGGTGACCAAAGAGAAAAAGAAACATCAAATAGTTATAAATTAAGATGTTAAAGGCAGGGAATGAGTTCTCTTTACTATCGTCAGCAAGACGCAAACAAGGCAAGACAGGAACAGGAACAGGAAGACAGAATGGAGGAAAAATGGTGAATAGACAACGCGATCCATAATGCAAAAAATGATTGAATTCAATATTGCGACCTTGAGGCTGTACAGTGCCCAGGCATACAATGAGGCATCGTTCCTCAAGTTTGGAATTTGCTTTATTGGAGCATTGCAACAGCACGAGGGCAGAAATGTTGACGTGAGAGTGAGATGGTTTATTTAAATGTCAAGCAACTGGGATGTCAGGGTCATTCCTACAGACAGATCGGAGGTGTTCCACAAAGCGGTCACCTCGCCTGCGTTTGATCTTGCCAGTGTAATGGAGACTGCACTGTGAGCAGCACATGCAGTAGACCAGCATCCACCAGTATTTTGCCTTTAATTATGATCTGAACCTGTTGAACTTGCTTTTGAGTCTGGAAAGTTGCAAAGTTCATCATCAAAAGACAAGACACTCTTCATTGGTTCGTCTTTCTTCTGTTACCTAGGTAACTATCGGCAACACTTGTCAGTGCCCTATCGCCGCCTACCCAGCATCCTGAAATAACCGGCACACATTCCTGTTTAGTTGTGAGCTGGAATCCGATCTCAATTACATTGTGCAGCCTTGTTCCAATTCCTTCCGCTGTGTCCCCAAAGAGATTCCTCAAACCTTGTCTGATTGCTGCCTGCTTACCACGTGGCAGTAGGGCGTGTTAATCATTATGGTACCATAAACTCATTAAGTCTTTCTGCTAGGGGATGTCTGTTCACTTATTGGTCCCTCCTGGTACCTCAAACATATGTAAATGTAATCTTGCACAAGAAAGAGATGCCTTTAGTTTGTTTGTTGGATAGAGTCAAACTCCAACATTTTGTTTATTTTCTTCATATATTACTAAAAAGAACTAAATTGCTTTAGTGGCTATGTATATTTCTTTATAAATAAAGTATATTTTTGAAATAAAAATGTTTCCCACATGTTACATTAAAACCAATGAATATTCATTTAAAATCATTAAAACGAACCATTTTCTCATCTCCTGCCCTTTATTTAAATGCTTTTTCATCAACTCGAATTGATGGATACTCTGAGGGCGCCCCAGCTGCTCTCGTTTAGTTTAATCCAAGTGATAATTAGCAAGCAAAAGGGACCAGAGATTGCAGATGTGTTGCAGTGGGGTTTTCTCCTCATTATTTAAATTGGAAATTAGTTTTGACGATTTGATCAGCTTTTACTTGGGTTCAGGCCCAAGTGGTTTGTATTCAGCTCCTGTTCATGTTAGCCAACTGATAATAAACCAGAAATTGTTTCCAACCAGAAATTGTTTCCAACCACAATAGCTTGCATTAATGCACCACCTTGAACATCCTATCCCTAAGGCTGTTTCAGAAATGTGTTATCAAACGTAATCTCACTTTGAGCCACCTATAGATATATCAGGTCAAGTGATCAAAAGCTTGCTCAAGACACTGTCTTGAGGGTGAATTGGAGAGGTTTAAGGAGGAAGTTCCAGAGCTCAAGGCAAGGCCACCAGTTGTGGAGTGGAGGGTATATAAAACATCGAAATCCGATGAATACAGAGGTCTGAAGGGCTGGCGAGAGCTTCAGGAATATTAGGATAAGATCAGCCATGATCGTGTTAACTGGTGGAGTGGACTTGAAGGCTGAATTGCCTACTCCCGCTCCTCAATCCATGTTCCTATCAGCACATTCATCAAAACAGAAGCAGAAGTCCATGGCTGCTGGACTTAAAAGTGTTGGAAATACTCAGCAGGTGTAGGCTGTGTTCGTGAAGAGTGAAACTGAGCTCTTATCAGAGCTGTTTATTGAATCCATTTCTTTGCCATTGTAGAATTTGAAACACTCAACCTCTGAATTGATCTTTTAGCTCCATAATCACTGCACGATTGTACCGCAAAATCGCTCACTTTCATAGCAGCACACGAAGAGATGCCCACTACTCTGTGTACTAGTGCAGCCTCGCAACGAATCTATGATAACCAGTAGCCTTAATGCCCTGTTGTTTCGACTACACGTGGATTGGAACTCCCAAGTGTGTCAACATCCAATGTGCTACAGAACTATTTTCCAGAGAATGTCAAAAATATCTCCAGGCATTTTGAAGCTGTGGGGAAAAACATATCCCAAGTCAGGAACGAAAAATCGAAATGGAGTTAGTGGATGAAGCTAAATCATTAAAGAAGTGGTGATGCAGCCAGTTATGGAGGATTGACAGTCACAATTTTCTAATTTAAGTAAGCTTTAAAATACACCAGTTGCTTGACTTTCAGCGGTTTTCAATTTGGTGATGTTCTCCCAAGGTAATCATATCCCCAAAGTGGGGGAGGAACATGTGCACTTTAGCTCTCATTAAACTGCAAATGAATATTATGGCTTTGATTGTGGTCAGCACACTTTCTGGCATGGATTCTGAAGGATCTGCATAGAGGTTCAACAGAGTAGTTCCAAAGGTGAATGATTTTAATAAAAAGGGGAAGCTGCACTTGCTCTCCTGGGAGCGAGGGAAGATTTGCGAGAGGATGATAAGATTTTAACACATTTGGATTTATATGGACAAAGTAAAGCTCTTCTCTTCAGCTCATGATTTAAACTTTCGGGCAAGAGGTACTTTGTGAGAGAAGCTTTTTTAGGAAGTGAATGATAATAGCTAGAACTCTCAGTCCATTAGGGTGGTGGAAGCAAAGCTGATAAATGGGTGGGCATTTGAAAGAATTAAATTTGCAGGCAATGGGAATGGAGCAGGAGAATCTGACTGATTGGATTAGATTGCTTCACAGAGAGCTAGCATTGATTTAGTGGAGCTGAATGGTCTCCTTCACTGCCAAGATGATACTTTGAATTGTGCTGTGCTCTGGCTGCTGAGAGCTGACTATTAAAAATGGGGTTGGATTCATAGAATCACAGAATGACTATAGTGTGGAAACAGGCCATTTGACCCATCAAGTCCACACCGACCCTCCGAATAGCATCCCACCCACGCTCATTCCTACCTGTCCCTATAACCCTGCATTTCCGAGGGCCAATCCACCTAACTTGCACAGCCCTGCACACTATGGGCAATTTAGCATGGCCAATCCACCTAATCTGCACATCTTTGGAGTGTAGGAGGAAACCAGAGAAACCGGTGAAAACCCACACAGACACTGGGAGAATGTGGAAACTCTGCACAGACAGTATACCAAGGATGGAATCAAAACTGGGTCCCTGGCACTGTGAGGCTGCAGTGCTGGCCACTGTGCTGCCCATTTAGCTCAGTTGGCTGGACAGTTGGTTTGCAAAGCAGTATGATGGCATTATGATGATGGACTGACCTTCTCAGCCTCTTCCCCTCGCTTGAGGTATGGTGGCTGTCAGCTTAAATCGCCACTAGTCCTGTCTCTCTAATGAGAGAGCAGCCCTGTGGTCTGCTAAAACTATGGTGACACAACAAATAGTGAGTCGTTAAACTGACTTGAGGTCAACACAAGAAATGGAAAGCATGGGAAAGAAACCTTGGTAAAACACTGTTCACTTGGCATTATTTAAAAGATAGCTTAGCACTTTGCAGAGTGCCTGTTATTTTTTGAGTAGATCCTATTGAATAAAATTATTGCATTGGATATGAATGGAAACTTACTTTGAATGGGATGAGCTGTTAGATGTATTTTTATTGTGCCTTGGACTTGAGAATGATTGATTCTGTTGTAAATCTTCCATCATTAAAGAAGATTGAAGAACGAGGCAGAAAGTATATCATGCAACCTCCGTTAAGTAAATCTATTAATTGGGCATTTTGCCAAGCCTTATTTGCAGGGTTGGTGCAGGCTTAATGTATCCTGATTCCTTTGTGTTACCTAAAGTTTATTTGTAGCACTGAAGAAAATTGCCTGTATTGGCTTAACTCACTGGAGTGTGTGCCACATATCTCATGAGAAATGCGTTAAAACAGCAAATGCGGGAAAACATTCAACAGGTGAGGCAAACGGTTAACATTTCTGTTTTGGTCAGAATCGGAAAATGTTGAACATGTAGCCAGTTTTCGTTAAACGATGATGCAATGAACAGGAAACCAAATGGCCTTGCATCAATCTTCTCTTTGATGTTTAACCTCAGCTTTCATTTTTGTTCATTTAAATGTTCTACAAAATCAAAGGTGTTATGTCAATGTAAGATGATGTTGTAGCAAAAATGATAGAAATTTCAGATGACTGAAGTTTTCTATGGTGGCTGTGAATAATTTCCCACCAATTCCTTTCCCAATCTCCAAATATCTGGGACCATACATCAGTGTCATGTGAAGAAGGTCATTGACTTGAAATGTTAAGTCCAGGTCTCTCTCTGCAGATTCTGCCAGATCTGCCATATTTTTCAGCATTGTCTGTTGTTCTTATTGATGCTACCAGCTGTGGCTTTGGACTGAATAGAATAACACTTGAACAGATCATTCAGAAATTCATCAAGTACATATGCTGTGAATCAGTATTTGTAATTTAAGAAGCTTCTATTTTGCTACTTTCTTCTGAATTTAATGATATGGATGCAAAAAAATGTCTTCTGGGTATACTTATGATGACGGTGTTGGACTGGGGTGTACAAAGTTAAAAATCACACAACACCAGGTTATAGTCCAACAGGTTTAATTGGAAGTACACTAGCTTTCGGCGCAACGCTCCTTCATCAGGTGGTAGTGGAGGACTCAATCCTAACACACAGAATTTATAGCAGAAATTTACAGTGTGATGTAACTGAAATTATACATTGAAAAATTGATTGTCTGTCTGTTAAGCCTTTCAGTTACATCACACTGTAAATTTTTGCTATAAATTCTGTGTTTTTAGATTAGATTAGATTAGATTAGATTAGATTACTTACAGTGTGGAAACAGGCCCTTCAGCCCAACAAGTCCACACCGCCCCGCCGAAGCGCAACCCACCCATACCCCTACATTTACCCCTTACCTAACACTACGGGCAATTTAGCATGGCCAATTCACCTGACCTGCATATCTTTGGACTGTGGGAGGAAACCGGAGCACCCAGAGGAATCCCACGCAGACACGGGGAGAACGTGCAAACTCCACACAGTTAGTCGCCTGAGGCGGGAAATGAACCCGGATCTCTGGCGCTGTGAGGCAACAGTGCTCACCACTGTGCCACCGTGCCGCCCACTGTCTTTCACTAGGATTGAGCCATCCACTGCCACCTGATGATGGATCACCACTCCGAAAGCTAGTGTAGTTCCAATTAAATCTGTTGGACTATAACCAGGTGTTGTGTGATTTTTAACTGGGTATACTTATGGTTTCGAAAGAATCCCATCAACAAAGCAAGCAACTTGATCTATGCACAAACTTCCCTCTCATACCCTGTCACACACACTACCCTGCCCTATTTTCCTTTGTAACGCAACTTTCACCTTTAACCCTATTTTTTCACTCCCTTTCTAATGCTTCCCAACTCCCAAACCAAGGTACACATTGGCCTGCAAATGGGAAGGCTGTTGATTCTCGGAAAATGTTTTTTTGGGAGGGAGCGACAATGTTTTGGTTGCCATTCTTAATCCACCTGTTTCGGCACATTAGGTCACAGCCCTGTGATCATTATATCCAAAGTTGCGGCTTGAACCCAGACTTTCTGGACCAGAGGTAGGGACACCACCTCTGCACCACAAGATCCCCTAAAGCAATTGCAGTAGGATTTGAGCTGTTAAACTGTTTGTTTGCCTATTTGTCAGCACTCTTGCTCCTCCAATTGTAGAACAACACCAACCTTTTGCACTCACCCAAGTGTAGATCTTTTAACGTCAGTTGTTCTTCCAGTGCTTAAGTCAGACTTCCGTCCACCAAAAGCCGTCAAACCGGTTGATTATCTCTTCATTTGAGATTTTGCCCACAGCACAAGTAGGTGGTGAACTTCGAACAACTCCATTGTACAATTGGAATTGTGATGAGGCAAGTGTTTTCATTTTTGCAATTGTTCATGACCGGCGACTGGATTGTTTAGAAGTCTCAATTAGTACACTTGAAGTATTTTAAATTCACACAAGAGGAACACCCTCTTCTATTGTTACAGGCAATTATTTCCCTGTGCTGGGAGGTATCACAACTAGAGTGTGATTTGAATGTTGCTTTATTTGGACAGACAGCTGGCTACCGTGTGGCTTTCCTTCATGACGCCGTGTCATGTTTGAGGGAACCAATTGCTGTGAGGTTCCTTGGATAGGTTGTCTCAACCGGAAAGGCGTCCTTTTCCAAAGCGATGCTGAAGGCTTGCGAGAAAGACAGAAAGGAAGCATGATGAAATAAAAACAATTTCTACACAACAAAATCCCACAAACAATAATAGGATAATGACAGATCATTTGAGTTTAAGGATTATCGAGGGATCAGTATAAACCAGAACAATTAGTTGAAGCTCAGCTGTTTCTTAATCACCCTGTTCAGAGATGCAATTACATACCTCTGGAGCAGGTTGGACTTAAACCTGAGCCTTCTGTCCCAGAGCTAAGAGTTGGTGCTTTGTCCGGGGTCAAGGGCCTAGTCATAAAGTCAAAGAGTCATAGAGATGTACAGCATGGAAACAGACCCTTCAGTCCGACCTGTCCATGCCGACCAGATATCCCAATCCAATCTAATCCCACCTGCCAGCACCCGGCCCATTATCCCTCCAAACCCTTCCTATTCATATACCCATCCAAATGCCTCTAAAATGCGCAATTGTACCAGCCTCCACCACATCCACTGGTAGCTCATTCCATACACGTACCACCCTCTGCGTGAAGAAGTTGCCCCTTAGGTCTCTTTTATATCTTTCCCCTCTCACCCTAAACCTATGCCCTCTAGTTCTGGACTCCCCGGCTCCAGGGAAAAGACTTTGTCTACTTATCCTATCCATGCCCCTCATAATTTTGTAAGCCTCCATAAGGTTTAGCCTCCGACACTCCAGGGAAAACAGCCCCAGCCTGTTCAACCTCTCCCTGTAGCTCAGATCCTCTAATCCTGGCAACATCCCTGTAAATCTTTTCTGAACCCTTTCAAGTTTCACAACATCCTTCTGATAGGAAGACCAGAATTGCACACAATATTCCAACAGTGGCCTAACCAATGTCCTGTACAGCCGCAACATGACCTCCCAACTCCTGTACTCAATACTCTGACCAATAAAGGAAAGCATACCAAACGCCTTCTTCACTATCCTATCTACCTGCAACTCGACTTTCAAGGAGCTATGAACCTGCACTCCAAGTCTCTTTGTTCAGCAACATTCCCTAGGACCTTACCATTGATTGTATAAGTCCTGCTAAGATTTTCTTTCCCAAAATGCAGCACCCCTCATTTATCTAAATTAAACTCCATCTGCCACTTCTCAGCCCATTGGCCCATCTGGTCCAGATGGTTGCAGAACAGAGGGACCTAGGGGTTCAGATACATTTGACCTTCCTGTCACAGGTAGACAGGATGGTTAAGAAGGCATTTAGCACGCTTGCCTTCATTGCTCAGACTTTTGAGTCTGAAGTTGGGGCATCATGTTGAGGTTGTACAGATGTTGGTGAGGCCTCCATTGGAATGCTGTGTCTGATTCTGTTTGCCCAGTTACAGGAAGGATATTATTTAAGCTGGAGAGGGTTCACGAGACTTATCAGGATGTTGCTAAGAATGGAGGATTTGAGTTATAAGGAGTGGCTGGAACCTTTTTCACTGGAGTGTAGGAGGTTGAGAGGTGACCTTATAGAGGTTTATAAAATCATGAGGGGTCTAGATAAGGTGAAAGGCAGTTGTCTTTTCCCACGGGTGGGGAATTTCAAGATTGGGGGCATATAGAGTCAGAGATGTGCAACACAGGAACAGACTCTGTGTTCCAATTTGTCCATGCCAACCAGATATCAGAGATAAATCTAGTCCCATTTGCCAGCATTCGGCCATATTCCTTTTAAATGTTGTAATTTTACCAGCCTCTACCACTTCCTCTGGCAGCTTATTCCAGGTACGTACCACCCTCTGTGAAAAGGTTACCCTTTAGGTCTCTTTTAAATCTGTACCCCTTCACCTTCAGTCTATGCGCTGTAGTTGTGGACTCCCCCACCTAAGGGAAAACCACTTGTCTGTTTACCTGATCCATGCCCCTCGTGATTTTAAAAAACCTATTTTAAGATGAGAGGAGAAAGATTTATAAAGGACATGAGGGCAACTTTTTTTATTCACAGAGTGGTTCATGTGTGGAATGAACAGCCTCTTCGGAGAATCCGTGTGAACTCAATGGGCTGAGTGGCCTGCTTCCACACTATCTGGATTCTATGATTCTATTTTTTAAACAAGATAATTAAGTATTCCCCAATATGGCAGGAAGTTCGGAGGACATCAATGGTTCGTCCCTACCCAATCTCTAATCTCCGAGTTGCTGTAAATTTTTTATGAGCTCTCACTCTGTGTATGGTTCAGAGAAGGAAGACTTAAGTTCTTTTGTTGACTGCCAGCTTACCCTGGCAGTTGGCCTATTTGGCAGCGGACAGGGACCTACCTCTGAGACTAGTTATTACTGATTGCAACTTACAACTGCAATTTTGATAGCAGTAGTGATTTACCACTTCAAAGTTTGGGCGACCTATCAATGCTAATGGGGAGAGTCAGGTTTCAGTATTTGTTTGTCTGACTGCAGTCTGCCAGTATAAACAAATATATTCAACTCATTTCCATACAGAAGGAGCATTGATGTTGTAAAGTTAATGCTGCTACTTATTGTTGCTCCTACACAGTAACATAGGAACAGGACGTTGTGGAATTAACTGAACTCTATCAGGATCAGTTCTTTGAGCTTAATTAAAGAATTATATTTTTCCACAGTATACTAACCGCACAGGAATGCTGAAGGTCCCTCACTTGATCTCAACGCCAGACCTTCTATTGGAAGTAACAGTTGGTAACATCAGGTGAAGCGTGTATAAGACTCCTTTGTCCAGTGAAGGAGGTTGCAGTACATTGTCAAGGTGAAGATGTGTAATCGTCAATTAGGTGGGAGTTGTCTGAGAATGATGCCTTCTGGGAGACATGAGGCACTGTAAAAGTGAAACTGTTACTTGCTTTACTTCCCTCTGCTGCAGGTACAGTCTCACACTGAGGAACTACTTGTATAATAGTAATGTCACTCAGCTAATAATCCAGAGGCTCAGACTAATGTTGTGGTTTTAATTTTACCATCGGTCAGTGCATGGAGTACCGGAGTTTGGAGGTCATTGCAGCTGTACAGGACATTGATTAGGCTTCTTTTGGAATATTGTGTTCAATTCTGGTCTCCCCACTTTGGGAAAGATATTGTACAACTTGAAAGGGTTCAGAAAAGATTGACAGGGATGTCACCAGGGTTGGAGGGTCTGAGCTGTCTGGGGCCATTTTCACTTGTGTTGAAGACTCAAAGAAAGTGAGGACTGCAGATATTGGAGATCAGAGTAAAAATGTGTGACACTGGAAAAATGCAGCAGGTCAGGCAGCACCTGAGGAGCAGGAGAGTGACTTTTAGGCATGAACCATTCATCAGGCTGAGGGTGACCTTTTATAGAGGCTTATAAAATCATGAGGAGCATGGATAGAATGTATAGTCAAGGTCTTTCCCCTGGGGTAGGGGAATCCAAACTAAAGGGCATAGAATTAAGGTGAGGGGGAAAGATTTAAAAGGGACCGAAGAGGCAACATATCGAAATAGAGGGTGGTGCGTGTATGGAATGAGCTGTCGTCCAGAGGAAGCCAGTGGAGGCTAGTACAATTACAACATTTTAAAAGGCATCTGGATGAGTATATGAATAGGAAAGGTTTAGAGACATATAGGCCTTGTGCTTAGAAATGGGACTCGATATTTGGTCAGCATGGATGAGTTGGGCCTCGGTGACTCTATTGCATCTGATGGATTTTAAACTAAATTAATGATATCTGCAATATTGAAAACAAAATCTGGTCTTGGTAATGGTCAAAGTCAGAAATCTCACGGACCCAGGTATAGACTAACAGGTTTATTTGAAATTCCAAGGTTTTGGAGCGTGCCCCTTCGTTAGATGAAGTGGAGGGAAGCAGCACTCCAAAAGCTTGGGATTTCAAATAAACCTGTTGGTCTATAACATGGTGTCGTGTGACTTCTGACATTGTCCACCCCAGTCCAACACCGGCACCTCATCTTGGTAATGGTGACCATGATAACTATCATCGATTGTTGGAAAAATCCATCTGGTTCCCTCAAGTTTGTTGGGGAAGGAAATCTGGGCCTACATGTGACTCTGGGCCCAAAGCAATATGGGTGACCTTTCAACTGTCTTCTGAAATGGCCTAACATACCAAAAGCAATTAAGTATAGGCCACGAATTCTGGCCTCGCTGATGACACCCGCATCCTGTGGAAAAAATAAGGAGAAAACTATTATGGTGCCCGTTGAGGAGGAGATGAAGCTGAAGGACAGTTTGCCTCCTCTGTGCATTACAAACAAGGAGGCAGACTCAAAATTAACCCTTAACTATTTTGAAAATAGTGCAGGGAATAAAGGCAAATTCTTCTTCACATCAGTTGGCTTATGGAATACTACAGGAATGGGAAACTTTTGGGAAAGAATTCACAAGCAAAAATCTTTTCTATCTGACTGCAGGACTGCAGACATGAGCGGGAGCTTTCTAACCTGTGCTGTTGGGGAAGACGTCTGAGCTCCCACTAAAAGGGGACAGGCTTTTCAAACAATGCCTTTGATTTATGATATGATCTGAACTCTCACTCCCATACATTTTCGAACATCATCCATTAATCAGAAACCTTTCCTAATTGACCAGCCCAAAGCACTCTCCCTATTCCTGTATTTTTTCAGCCTATTGTCAGAAGCAACTTGTACTCCATTAAGTAGTATTTATTTGGACAGTTTTCTTACATGATGGAGTGTTCATCAGTCTTGCAAGCAATTAATGCCTTGTACAGTCAGAATCTAATGTATTTGGTTATCTACTGATAAGTGGACTGTATCATTGATGTATCACCTAGTCGGCTGACGGTGGGGGTACTGGAGCAGTCTTTGAGAATGATAAATGAAGTAACGTTTTCCCAACAACTTGCATCTCAACGTTCTCCTGAAGTTGTTCCCTTGCAGTTATTTGTCTCCTGCGTTTCCAATTGTGTTTCAGATCTTGAAATCTAGCAGTTACCTTGTTGGACTGGTCATCCTGACCTGTGTCGCAGAGGTCAAACAGCCACCATGACAGCTTAAAAACATGAATTCTGTTTTGAAAGATCTGGAAATCAGAAGTTGCTGACCATGAAGCTGTTGAATTATTGTTGCAAAGAATAGCTGGCTACTGGACCTTGGAGATGGCTCCTGTGACATCAGTGACAAGATCTCTATTGTCAGTATGGGCCTGTACATGCACAATTTGATTTCAGCACCCGTTCATGTGCTATAAAGAGTTCAGGTGTATTAGATATGCGCTATTGTTAATAGCATGAAGTTTAAGTTGTCCCAGCATTATTCCTTTTTTGTGACTGAACGTTAGCGTGCTTTGCTGGGACTGCATAGCTCTGAGGATCAGAGGGGCACTGTTTTAAAAGTGTTTTCCAAATTAAGCAAATGTCAAGTGAGAGTTTTTTTTCCTCGGTGAGCAGTTAGGGTTTGGAGTGCACATTGTGGAAGTGTGGTGGAGGCAGGTTCTATTGAGACGTTTAAAAGTGCGGTGAATGGTTATTTAAATAAGAGCAATATGCAGGGTTACAGGGAAAAGGCAGGAGATTAGACCATGAGATGCTGAAGCAGAATGGGCGGCATGGTGGTGCAGTGGTTAGCACTGTTGCCTCACAGTGCCAGAGTCCCAGGTTTGATTCCAGCCTCGGGTGACTGTCTGTGTGGAGTTAGCATGTTCTGACCATGTCTACATGAGGTTCCTCTGGGTGCTCCAGTTTCCTCTTGCAGTCCAACAGTGTACAGGTTAAGTGGGAAATGTAGGGTTACAAGCATTGTGTAGGGGGTGTGTGTATGGAGTGAGCTGCCAGGGGAAGTGGTGGAGGCTGGTACAGTTACAACATTTAAAAAGCATCTGGATGGGTATATGAATAAGAAGGTTTTAGAGGGATATGGGCCCAATGATGGCAAATGAGACTAGATTAATTTATAATATTTAGGATGATTTACGGATAAGTTGGACTGAAGTGTCTGTTTCTGTGGTGGGATTCTCTTTGCAAGTTCAGTGATGACCCAGTCGGCCGAATGGCCTACTTTCTCACTGTTGGGATTCTATGAAAAATAGGCCATTTGGTCCATTTCTGCACTTGGTGAGATCATGACCAATCTGATAACACTCAAATCCACCTTCATGCCTTTTCCCCATCATTGTTGATTCCCTTACTGGTTAAGTACAGTCAAGGCTGGGAAGGTAGATTTATTTTAATCTACAGCTGTGACTAGCACTATGTTAACATGTGCAGAGAACCAGTATAGACACGATGGGCTGAATGGTCACCTTCACTACAACACATTTATGATTCTGCAATGCTGTGTTTCTGCACATGCACATTTGTTGCACCATCTAGTGGTGAAACATTGACAATACCCAGAGCTTAAAATCAAACGTCCTTTGAAGGCAAATTAACTGTAGTTGCTGCTATGATCTATTTATCTACTAGCCTTTTAGAGACAAATCTACCACACAGAAAAAAGCCCTTTGGCCCATTAAGTTCATACCAATCATACCAAACACCTCAATATTCTAATCTCATTTTCCAGCACTTGGCCCATGGCCATATGTAGCTACATTCCCAAAAGAGCAATGGACCCAAAACTGTGATCATAGAGTCACAGAGATGTACAGCACGGAAACAGACACTTTAGTCCAACTCGTCCATGCTGACCAGATATCCCAACCTAATTAGTCTCACCTGCCAGCGCTTGGCCCATATCCCTCTAAACCCTTCTTATTCATAAACCCATGATGCCTTTTAAATGTTGTAATTGTCCCAGCATCCACCACTTCTTCTGGCAGCTTATTCCATACAAGCCACCCATTGCGTGAAAACATTGCCCCTTACGTCCCTTTTTAAATTTTTCCCCTCTCACCCTAAACCTATGCCCTCCAGTTCTGGACTCCCCCACCCCAGGGAAAAGACTTTGTCTATTTATCCTATCCATGCCCTTCATGATTGTATAAACCTCCATAAGGTCACCCTTCAGCCTTCAACGCTCCAGGGAAAACAGCCCCAACCTATTTAGCCTCTCCCTATAGCTCAAATCTTCCAACCCTGGTAACATCCTTGTAAATCCTCTCCAAACCCCCTCAAGTTTCGCAACATCCCTCTGATAGGAAGGAAACCAGACTTGAATACAACACTCCAAAAGCAGCCTAGCCAACATCCTGCACAGCCACAACATGACCTCCTAACTCCAAAATCGATGCTCTGACCAATAAAGCAAAGCATGCGAAACGCTGCCTTTGCTAACCTATCCACCTGCGACTCTACCTTCAAAAAGCTGTGAACCTGCACTCCAAGGTCTCTTTGTTCAGTAACACTCCCCAGGATCCTACCATTGAGTATGTAAGTCCTGCCCTGATTTGCTTTCCCAAAATGCAGCACCTCGCATTTATCCAAATCAGACTCCATCTGCCAATCCCCAGCCCATTGGCCCATCTGATCAAGATCCCACTGTAATCAGAGGTAACCTTCGGTGTCCATTACACCTCCAACCCTGGTGTCATCTGCAAACCCACCAACTATACCTCCCATGTTCACATCCAAATCATTTATATAAATGACAAAAAGCAGTGGACCCAACAGTGATCTATGCGGCACTCCACCAGTCACAGGCCTCCAGTCTGAAAAACAAACCACCACCCTGTGTCTTCTATCCGCAAGCCAGTTCTGTATCCAAATGGTCAGTTCTCTCTATATACCAGGAGACCTAACCTTGCTAACCATTGTCCCATGGGGAACCCCATCGAACACCCCACTGAAGAGCATACAGGTCACATCCACCACTCTGCCCTCATCAATCCTGTTTGTCACTTTTTCAAAGAACTCAACCAAGTTCACGAGGCATGATTTCCCCACGCCCAAAGCCATGTTGACCATCCCAAATCAGTCTTGCCTTTCCAAATATGTGCAATTCCTGTCCCTCAGAATTCCCTCCAACAACTTGCCCACCACCAACGTCAGGCTCACCAGTCCACAGTTCCCTGGCTTGTCCTTACCACCCTTCTTAAACAGTGGCACCACGTTAGCCAATTTCCAGTCTTCCAGCACCTCACATGCGACTATTGATGATACAAATATCTCAACAAGGGGCCCAGCAATCACTTCTCTAGCTTCCCACAGAGTTCTAGGCTACACCTGATCAGGTCCTGGGGATTTATCCACTAAATGCATTTCAAGACATCCAGCACTTCCTCCTCTGTAATATGGACATTTTTCAAGATGTCACCATCTATTTCCCTACATTCTATAGCTTCCATGTCCTTCTCCACAGTAAATACTGATGCAAAATACTGGTTTAATATCTCCCCTTCTCCTGTGGCTCCACACCAAGGCCACCTTGCTGATTTTTGAGAGGCCCTATTCTTTCCCTAGTTACCCTTTTGTCCTTCGTGTATTTGTAAAAACTCTTTGGATTCTCCTTAATTCTATTTGCCAAAACTATTTCATGTCCCCTTTTTCCCCTACTGATTTCCCTCTTAAGTATACTCCTACCTCCTTAATACTCTTCCAAGGATTTACTCGATCTCTTCTGTCTATATCATCTGACATATGCTTCCTCCTTATTTCTTAACCAAACCCTCAATTTCATTAGTCATCGAGCATTCCCGATACCTACCAGCCTTTCCTTTCACCCTATGAGGAATATGCTATCTCTGGACTCTTGTTATCTCATTTTTGAAGGCTTCCCACTTTCCAGCTGTCCCTTTACCTGCGAACATCTGCCCACCTTTTCCTCTGCTACATCGATGACTGTATCGGCGCTGCCTCGTTCTCCCACGAGGAGGTTGAACAGTTCATCCACTTTACCAACACCTTCCACCCCGACCTCAAATTCACCTGGACCGTCTCAGACTCCTCCCTCCCCTTCCTAGACCTTTCCATTTCTATCTCTGGCGACTGAATCAACACGGACATTTACTATAAACCGACTGACTCCCACAGCTACCTAGACTACACCTCCTCCCACCCTGCCCCCTGTAAAAACGCCATCCCATATTCCCAATTCCTTCACCTCCGCCGCATCTGCTGGACACACTTTCCTCATTCCTGAAGAAGGGCTTATGCCCGAAACATCGATTCTCCTGTTCCTTGGATGCTGCCTGACCTGCTGCGCTTTTCCAGCAACACATTTTCAGCTCTGATCTCCAGCATCTTCAGTCCTCACTTTTTTCCTTTTGAAAGTTCTTGCCTAATAACAGTCAAAATTAGCCTTCCTCCAATTTAGAACTTCAACTTTTAGATCTGGTTTATCCTTTTCCATCACTATTTTAAAATGAATAGAATTATGGTCGCTGGCCCCAAAGTGCTCCCCCACCAACACATCAGTCACCTGCCCTGCCTTATTTCCCAAGAGTCGGTCAAGTTTTGCACCTTCTCTCGTCGGTACATCCACATACTGAATCAGAAAGGTTTCTTAACAAATGCCTCTCCATCTAAACCCTTAACACAATGGCAGTCCCAATCTATGTTTGGTAAGTTAAAATCCCCTACCATAATCACCTTATTATTCTTATAGATAACTGAAATCTGCTTTCAAATTTGTTTCTCAATTTCCTTCTGACTATTAGGGGGTCTATAATACAATCCCAATAAGGAATCATTCCTTTCTTATTACGCAGTTCCACCCAAATAACTTCCCTGGATGTATTTTCAGCTATATCCTCCCTAAGTACAGCTGTAATGCTATTCCTTATCAAAACACCACTCCCCTCCACTCTTGCCTCCCTTTCTATCCTTCCTGTAGCACTTGTATACTGGAACATTAAGTTGCTAGTCCTATCCATCCCTGAGCCACGTTTCTGTAATTGGTATGATATCCCAATCCCGTGTTCCTAACCATGCCCTGCATTAATCTGCCCTCCCATTTAGGCCTCTTGCATTGAAGTAAATGCAGTTTAATTTATTAGTCCTACCTTGTCCCTGCCTGCCCTGACTGTTTGACCTGCTTCTTTTCTGAACTGTACCAGTCTGAAATTGATCTCTTTTTCCTCTGTATCTCCCTGAGTCCCACCCACCACCTTACTAGTTTAAATCCTCCTGAGCAGTTCTAGCAAATCTCCCTGCCAGTATATTAGTCCCCTTCCAATTTAGGTGCAATCGATCCTTGTACAGGTTACTTCTACCCCAGAAGAGATTCCAATGATCCAAAAATGTGATTCCTTCTCCCATACACCAGTTCCTCAGCCATGCATTCATCTGGGCGAAAGTCTAGATTAGAGTGGTGCTGGAAAAACATAGCAGGTCAGGCAGCATCAGAGGAGCAGAGAAATCTATGTTTTGGGCAAAAGCCCTTCATCAGGAGTGAGTTAGAGAGCCTCTGGGGTGGAGAGATAAATGGGAGGGGGGTGGGGGTGGGGCTGGGGAGAAGATAGCTGAGAATGCAGTAGGTGGATGGGGGTGGGGATGAAGGTAATAGGTCAGAGAGGAGGGTGGAGCGGATAGGTGGGAAGGAAGATTGACAGATGGGACAGGTCATGAGGTTGGTGCTGAGCCGGAAGGTTGGAACTGGGGTGAGGTGGGGGAAAGGGAAATGAGGAAACTGTGAAGTCCACATTGATGCCCTGAGGTTGAAGTGTTCCGAGGCGGAAGATGAGGCGTTGTGTGGTGTGGGAGTGGCGGTAGAGGCGGCCCAGGACCTGCATGTCCTCGGCAGACTGGGAGGGGGGTTGAAACTTTGGCCATGGGGCGGTGGGTTTGATGTTCCCTAAAGCACTCTGTGAGAAGGCATCCAGTCTCCCCAGTGTAAAGGAGACCGCATCGGGAGCAACGGATACAATACTTTCGCCATGCATTCATCTGCTCTATTCTCGTATTCCTAACCACAGAGCCACCGTGCTGCCCCTTGGTGTATACATCCAAGTTGCTATTGTCACATTGCTGATTGAGAGATGCAGATATACACAAATTACCATTTTATAAAATTATTTAATGGGAAATAGATGTCATTGGGATATGTGTTTCCATTTCTAACTGCCCTTGAATTGAGTGACTTGCTCTGTCATTTCAGTGCTGGAAGAGCACAGCAGTTCAGGCAGCATCCAACGTGCTGCTCCTCGGATGCTGCCTGAACTGCTGTGCTCTTCCAGCAACACTAATCCAGTATTTGGTTTTCAGCATCTGCAGTCATTGTTTTTACCATTTCAGAGGGTAGTTACGATTCAACCATACTGCTGTAGGTCTGCAGTCACATGTAGGCCAGACCAAGTAAGAATGGCACATTAGTTTCTTTATTACAATGTTAGGTTGCTGCACTGTTTCCTGGCAGGTGTAATGTAGAGTCCCTCCACTGTTGACTCTGCTCTGCACTGGGATTCAGAATAAGTGATTTTATTAATGCATCCACAAGCATGTAGGGAGTGCAATGTATGAAACCCTGCTTTCCCTTAAAAACAAGGTGATACTGAGATTCACTTACTTTTTCGTACGTTATTGTTTATTCAGTTACAACATAGTCATACATTGCAGCCATTGTAGTTTTATGCCCAGATATCAAGCAATCTTGAGTTTTGAATTCTGAAGGAGTCCAAGAATATAGGAATACACGGTGGAAGTGGAATTGTGGTAGAAGATCATGTGTTAATGATGGAGAAGGTTTGAGGGTCTTGATGGTTATCTTTGGGGATAGGGTTTTCACTCCTTTCTAAATAAAATGTGGTGTACAAATGCTGGTTGCTGCTAGGTCAGTGTGAATGATGGTCAAGATTAGAGTGGTGCTGGAAAAGTACAGCAGGACAGGCAGCATCAGAGGAGCAGGAAAATCGACGTTTCGGGCAAAAGCCCTTCATCAAGAATTCCTGATGAAGGACTTTTGCCCGAAACGTCGATTTTTCTGCTCCTCTGCTGCCTGACCTGCTGTGCTTTTCCAGTGCCACTCTAATCTTGACTCTAATCTCCAGCATCTGCAGTACCCACCTCCGCCAATGTGAATGATAGCAATACAGTGAAGCGATAAAAGGGAACACTCATCACAATCAGTCTTATTGAAAACTCTACTGCTCTAACGCCTTGTTAATGTGTTTTACTGCTGCAGAGTGCAGTGGAAACTTGTCAGGTAAACATAGCTTCTTCTGGCAGCAGATGTAGTCACAGAGTCATAGAGATGTACAACACAGAAACACACACTATTTGTGTACCCTTCCTTTTAAATGTTGTAATTGTTCCAGCGTCCACCACTTCCTCTGGCAGCTCATTCCTTACACACACCACCCTCTGTATGAAAAGGTTTCCCCTTAGGTCCCTTTTAAATATTTCCTCTCTCATCTTAAATCTATGCCCTCTAGTTTTGCACTCCCCTAACCTGGGAAAATTACCTTGTCTATTCACTCTATCCATGCCCTTCATGATTTGATAAACCTGTAAAAGTCACTGCTCAACCTCCAATGCTCCATAGTTCTAAAAGCCCAAATGAATTGAATGACAGAGGAAAGTTAATTCGATTCTGGCGACAGTGGGTGGCTTCAGTTGAATTGTGGCCATCTTGTGTGTTTCTATTCTGGCTTCCTGTGGAAGAACTTCCTGCTTGTGATGTTGGTTTTCGAATTTTGTTCGGTTTGAACTGATTCCAAATTGTCTCATCCTCGTATCTCTCTAGCAAAAGAAATCCTCCTTGTTGCTGAGCCCAGAAAAGAGGCTGGGATATTGAACCAAGGTGAGGCAGGAGGGAGGTATTGCATTTTGAAAGACAAGTTGCATCACGTTTCTCTCAGCAACCAGCAAATGAACAGAAACTCTGACTGACAGCTCCCCTCACTAACCCAGAGAGAGGCCTCAAAGTGTCTACCTGACAAATCTTTTCTAGATTAGGGATGGGGCCGGGTCTGGGAGTCAGTATCACACTACAAGAGACATTCATCAGTGAAGCACTCGCTCTGGTACCTACAGTCCACCTACACATTGAGCAGTTCTTGGCTCCCCCATACGCACATTATTCTCAACCTGGTGGACAGCTTTTTGTATCTGTACATCCTCCTCCTGGCTAATTAAGAAATACAGTCAAACAAATCAAGAGAAACAGGAGGCTATTCAGTCCCTCAAGCTTGCTCTGATCTTAAATACGATCTGGACTGATCTGATTGTTACTTCAAATCCCCATTCTTGTCCACCCCCGATTACTTTTCAACCCCTAGCTTGACAAGGATCTGTCTTAAAAATATTCAAGGTGTCCACTTGTACCACTTTTCAGGAAGAAAGTTTCAAAAACTCCCGACCTTCCAAGACAGAAACCTTTGACCTAATCTCTGTTCTAAACGGATTTTTAAACCATGCCCTCAGTTCCAGATTCGTCCATAATCTTCTCTGTGAAGAAAAGGACCCATCAGGCTCTTGTATTTCAAAAAGTCCCCTCTTACAGTTCTGAACTCGAGCAACTACAAGCTTAGCCTGTCCAACCATTCCTCATAAGAACATTAATAACATCCTGTGTTGTTAGCACACCATGCATGTAGTACAGTCTGATTCTATGTATTCACCAGTGTTGAGACAGAACTAAGGGCCATACAAATAGGGTAGACATTCATACATCCATCAAGGAATTCAAGGAAAGAACCTTCTTCAAGTGAGTGTGTGTGTGTGTGTGTGTGTGTGTGTTGGAGATCGTAGATCCATTGAAGGATCTTGAGGGAGAACAGGATGAGAGGATACATTGATCAGAATGATGTGACAAGGGGAAGGAGGAGGGTCTTGTGAAGTATAAAAACTGGACGGCTGGTTTAACCTATTTCTGTCTAAGCAAAGTTGACATGTCAAGTAGATTAGATTTTATTTTAGATTAGATTCCCTACAGTGTGGAAACAGGCCCTTCAGCCCCACCAGTCCACACCGACCCTCCAAACAGTAACCCACCCAGACCCATTTCCCTCTGACTAGTGCACCTAACACTATGGGCAATTTAGCACGGCCAATTGATCTGACCTGCACATCTTTGGACTAATAATTTGAGTGCCAGTGAATGAGATATCATTGTATGCCTTTTTGTTATAAAGTGCACCATTATTGTTCATTTACTGTCATTGGATCAAAGACCCTGTAACGCTCTTCCTAACAGCACTGAGAGTTTCCCAACACCCCAAGGAATGCAATGGTTTTCCACTGCCTACTCCAGAGCAATTGGGGATGAATAATAAATTCTGGCCTTGTCAGTGATGCCTCTATCCATGAAAGGATAAATAACAAAAGGTCTGTTCAGTCGGTGCCTCTGTGCTTTGTGCTTTACCCCTTTCTATTTGAATGTATTTGCATATTCAAAGATTTGCTTCAGGATGAGCAGAATGTTTGATTTAGAAACCAGTTCTTTTTGGAGTTGGGAACAGCTGTGTGACTGGGGTTGTGTTGATCTTGTACAGTGCAGGAGGAGACGAAACCACCCATTGTGAAGGTACTGACACTTCGCAAGAGCTCTCCGATTCATCCCTCTCTTTACAATTGCCCTGCAGACTTCTCCTTTTCTAGTGTATAGGGGTCCCCATGAAGGACTCTCCTTCTCAACCTCTCCTCTTCACGTGAGGCATGGTGACCCTTAGGTTAAACCATTACCAATTGCCTCTCTCTAATGAGAGAACAGCCCTATAGTTCAGTGGGACTATGGTGACTTTCTGTCGATAAAATCATAGAAGCAGGTTATTTGGTCCATCAAGTGTGCATCTCACCCATAGCCACACTCCTACCCTACCTCTGTAACCCTACCTTTTCGATGGCTAACCCACATAACCTGCACATCTTGGACTGAAGGAGGAAACCGGAGCACGTGGAAGAAACCCACGCAGACACAAGAAGAATGTGCCAACTTCACACAGTTGCCCAAGGCTGGCATAGAGCCCAAGTCCCTAGCACTGTGAGGCAGCAGTGCTAACCACTGAGCCACAGTGCTGCCCATAATGTAAATAAATATAAACAGAGGATACAAAAAAAGAGGAGGATATGATATACTTTTATTTTTAAAAAACTGATTTGATCTCAAGTGGAGCATTGTGTCCATTTCTGGGAACATATTTTCAGCAGGATGTAGAGGCTTTACAGAGGATTCAGGATAGATTTACAAGACTGCTTCCAGGTGTAAGGGACCAGATATCTTTCCTTTTGGCCATAAACTGGAATAAATTCGGACACTGCTACATAGCCAAAAAACAAGGAAAGCTTTTTGACTTGAAAATGATTAGCTATGCATGTTTAGCTACTTCGGAGCCTGAGATTATTACATCATTAAGATACTGCAATTGGAATGGTCTAGCTGCAGTTTGTTGCAGATTTCTGAGGGCAAAATAACCAGAAAACCGATAAAAGTTCTCTTCCTGCTGTCTGTCAAAGTGGAAACTTGAAAGAATTATGATAGTAGAAAGTCCCAGGTCCACCAGTCAGCTGTCAAATCGAAGAATGACCATAGTTCTGCAATCAGCAGTGTATCATCATTGCTAAATCCAAATAATTACTGGTAGGGTCCTGGGTCGAGTCATAGAGATGTACAGCATGGAAACAGATCCTTTGGTCCACCAACTCATCCATTGCCAACCAGATAGTCTCTCTTGCCAGCACTTGGCCCATATCCCTCCAAACCTTTCCTATTCATATACCTATCCAGATGCCTTTTAAATGTAATTGTACCAGCCTCCACCACTTCCTCTGGCAGCACATTCCACACACGCAGCACCCTCTGCGTGAAAAAGTTGCCCCTTAGGTCTCTTTTAAATCTTTCTCCCCTCACCCTAAACCTATGCGCCCTAGTTCTGGTCTCCCCAGGGAAAATACCTTGTCTATTTATCCTATCCATGCCCCTGATAATTTTATAAACCTCTATAAGATCATCCCTCAGCCTCTGATGCTCCAGGGAAAACAGCCTTAGCCTATTAAACCTCTCCCTATAGTTCAAATAGTGCTGTAGAACAGAAGGACCCAGGGGTTCAGGTACATAACTCTTTGAAATTTGTCTCATGTAGACAGGGTGGTTAAGAAGGCGTTTAGCACACTTGTCGTCATTGCTCAGACCTTTGAGTGTAGAAGTTGGGATGTCATGTTGCAGGACATTGGTGAGGTCTCTTCTGGAGTACTGGTCACCCTGTTGTCAAACTTGAGAGGGTTCAGAAAAGATTTTCCAGGATGTTGCTGGGAATGGAGGGTTTGAGATATAAAAATAGATTGGAAAGACTGGGACTTTTTTTTTCCCTGGCATGTAGGAGGTTGAGGGGTGATCTTATAGAGGTTTATAAAATCATGAGAGGCATAGATAAGATGAATGACAAGAGTATTCTCCCTAGGGTGGAGGAGTTCAAAGCTAGAGGGTATACTTTTTAAGGTGAGAGGAGGAAGATTTAAAAAGGTCAGGGGGCCAACTTTTTTACAGAGTGGGCTTGTGTGTGAAATGAACTGCCAGGTACAGTTGCAATGCTTAAAAGCTATTTGGATAAATTTGTGAATCGGAAGGGTTTGGAAGGATATGGGCCCAGTGCAGGCAGGTGGGACTAGTTTAATTTGGGAACATGGTCAGCATGGACTGGGTGAACCGAAGGGTCTGTTTCCGTGCTGTATAACTCTGAGAAATAGCTCTCTACTTTGTGATCTGGGCTTTCAATCTACAAACTTGGTTCTCCATGTTTACATTTTATCACATTTTTCATATGTCAAACTATTTTCTGTCTTATTTGTTAAGTCTCTTCATCTTTTAGAATGGGCATGTTGGTTTCAGTTCTTTCATATGTCAATTCCAGAATTTTCTTAACGTTACATTCTCAAGTGAACTTTAACAATAGGTGCCATGTTGGCCCAGATAATGCATTGAAAGTGTGCGGTGCCCTGTGTGAAGCTGTCTGTGCCCCAATGTTCAGACTGATTCTAATCCAAAAAAGGGTTTTACAGAACAAGTTCACTTGAGAATATAACTTTAAGAAAGTTCTGGAATTGACATATGAAAGAACTGAAACCAATATGCCCATTCTAAAGGATGAGAGACTTAACAAACAATCCAGGTCGCTTTCAATATATAATTTCAGTTATATCACACTGTAAAACTTTTGTGATAAATTGTGTCCTACAATCTTATACTGCATAATCACCTGATGAAGGAGCAGCGCTCTGAAAGCTTGTGCTTCCAACTAAACCTGTTGGGCTGTAACCTGGTTGTTGTGTGATTTTTTTAACCATATGAAGTTGAGGTTTTCACTTAGATAGTGAACATGAGTCTTGGCTTAGAAAGGTAATACCTTTTCAATTCACAAGTACTCTATTGTCTCAACAATCTATGCTGCAAGACAGCTGCATGAATGCACGTAATATTTACTTTGAGAGTGTAAATTAAAACACCGCCTATTTATATGTGAGTTAAAAGGATGATCAACATGCCCGACAATATTGGATTCCTGTTGCCCAGATTAAGAATGCAGCTATGTGATCTGATTGAGCTGAGGTTATGATATGTCTGCATTGGGCTTGCAATTCATCTCCAGATCTTGGTGCAGTAAGAAATGACAACTTTTAAAGATTGGAGCGGCATGGTGGCTCAGTAGTTAGCACTGCTGCCTCACAGAAGTGAGGGTGGGCTACTCCTCAGAGGATTGGTGTGGACTCGACGGGCTGAATGGCCTGCTTCCACACAGTAGGGATTCTACGATGCAGTTTGAAAGCTGTGAAATCACTAAGTCCAAAGCTGTGGCCACATCTGCTAAAAATAACAAATTAGGAAAGGTAGGAGGATTGAGTAACTTACAGCAGCTAATGCCTTGGAATGTTTTACCTGCCCTTTCACCCCCTACCCCACCCTCAACATTGAGAGGTGAATCATGTTACATTGTTACTGCTGGCTGTCTCAACTCTGTCAATTGACCCTTCTTCATGAGTGACTGAGCTTTTAGCAGGGCATTGAACTGTGAAGTGCATCATGGCCGAGCCCAAATACATTTATATCAAACCGAGATTAACGCTCCTGGACTTTTGTCCAGACATTGCTGATTAATGAGGGGAGCATGACTAACAAACCCTCCCTCTGAAAATACATACAGCCTCCTCACTGCCTACAGACAGGCATGCGTGCACAGCCGCAACCCCACACTGCATTGATGTAAACTCTTCAAAGTAGCATTTTGAAACACAGGCCAGTGTCTCCCTAACGAGTCGTAAACAGGGGTTTGTGAAGCTCCTACCTTTAAATCACTTTCCTTTCCCTCTTCATCTGTTTATCCCCATGCTCAGTGGTTAGCACTGCTGCCTCACAGCACTAGGGACCCAGGTTCAATTCCAGCTTCTGGTGACAGTCTGTGTGGAGTTTGCTCATTCTCCCGGTGTCTGCGTGGGTTTCCTCCGGGTGCTCTGGTTTCCTCCCACAATCCAAGATGTGCAGGTCAGGTGAATTAGCCATGCTAAATTGCCCGTAGTGTTAGTGCATTAGTCAGAGGGAAGTGGGTCTGAGTGGGTTTCTCTTTGGAGGGTCATTGTGGGACTGGTTGGTGACTGTAGGGAATCTAATCTAATCTACTCCACACTCCCCAGCTAGACTCTCATCTGGAGAGTCCAGGTGATCACTGTCCAGCAGCAGTTGATCCCTAAAACTTGATCATCTCTTGAATCATTTCAGTAAGGTACAAAACAAATTGATAAATCCTGCTACATGTTCCACTCCTCCAGAGCCTCATCTGGTTAGGCCTTGGTTAGGAAGGTGCAAGTTCTGTCAACTTAGTCCACCCGTGTTCTGTATTACCTGGAATTTGATTTTCTCCCTTTCGTCGGATCCCTACAGTGCGGAAGCAGGCTATTTGGCCCCATCAAGTCCACATCAATCCTCAAAGAGCATTGCACCACCCCACGAGCGTATCTCCATAACCCTGCATTTCCCATGACTAATCCACCTAACCTACACATCCCTGGACATATTGAGGCAATTTAGCTCGGCCAATCCACCTAATCCGCACATCTTTGGGCTGTGGGAGGAAACAGTAGCACCCGGAGAAAGCCCACAAAGACATGAGGAGAGCATGCAAACTCCTCACAGTCACCCAAATGTAGAATCGAACCCTGGTCACTAGTGCTGAGAGGCAGCAGTGCTCAGTTCCTGTTTTAATGGTGTTTCCTGGGATGCTTTAGTGTAGGAGGTTTGAAGCTTTAGTCCTGGAAATGCCATCACATGTCCTGTTTTCTCTCAGCCCTGCTTTTGGTTGAAATTCAGTGATTTTAAAAAGCCACTCTGTGGCAGTTAAGAAAAATGCATCAACAAATCCAAACTCCCATAAAACCAGGAGTCCATTTCATACAAACCCCCTCTGGATGTATCCTGACCAATGTTAATCCCCAAATCAACATCAGTAAACAGATGTTATTGTGTTGCTGGTTTTGCAGGTTTGCTATGTGCAAATTGACTGCTTTGATTCCCAATGTAAAAACTCTTAAAAGTACCTCAGTGGCTGTAGAGCACTTTATCCTGAGGTTATGAAGCAATATGAGTGTCTTTTTAATAAACATGGACACATACACCATTGGTATGAATAAATATCCTGATTTGAAATCTGTATGCCCCCAATCCTGGCGCACAGTCACAGATCCAGTTTAACTTTTATAATGCTCTATCCAAATATTTTAATTGAATTAGTTTTTAAAAAGGCGACTTTACCTAGCTAATTCAGTTAGGCATAGTATTGGTGTGATATGTCTCCAGGCGAGTTACCATTCTATCCCTTGTTTTCGAGTGACTTGTGACCCCGCATGACCGAACCACCAATGGCCTGAATTGACCAACCTAAAATCTGCCCTCTCTACCAAAGATTGGCTGGGACTGTTTTCACTGGGGCATGGGAAATTGTAGGATGATCTTATAGAGCTTTACAAAATCATGAGGGGTATAGAAAAGGTGAATGACTGGTGTCTTTTCCTCAGTGTAGGGGATTTCAAGACTCGGGGGTATGTTTTTAAGGTGAGAGGAGAAAGATTATTCTAAAAATACATGAGGGACAACTTTTTTTACACAGTGGTTCATGTGTGAAATGAACTTCCAGCGGAAGTGGTGGATGATGGTACAGTTACAACATTTAAAAGATATTTAAATAAGTGCATGATTAAGAAACATTGTGGGATATGGGCCAAGCACATGCAGGTGGAACTAGTTTAGTTTGGGATTATGATCAGCTTAGAGTAGTTGGACGGAAGGGTCTGTTTCTGTAGTGTGACTGACTATTATAGATTTTCTAACCTGTATAATATTCATCAAGCCATCCTTCACAGAATTGATTCAAAGTGGTATTTTATTCTTATACTTTACTCCTAGTCTCTGATTAGCATACATCCCTAGGTGAAGACTGTTACCGACGCTGACATATCATATTGCAATGGGAGACACACACTACTCAGTTGACCTCTGCATGTGGCAAAGATGCCATGGGGGTTTTAAAGAGGAGTAAGAATTATCCTAGCCAACAATGTCCTCAGCCAAATCAATCCAAAAAAATCTCACCGTGCATCTCGCAGCTGTTTGCTGCTATATTTACCAGTGAACAGTAACTCATTGTCTGCGAGGAACTCTAAATGACAATCTTTCTTCATATTACACCTTCTGTTGTTCTAGGACAGTCTGACTGAGTTGAGTCATACCTTGCCTTTTGTCCCATTCGCTTCTGTAGATGGCTGTGTTATGTCATCCAGACATTGCTTATTCATTTCTCTGGTGTCTTAGTTATTGTTTTTAAATCCTTATCTTCCTCCTCCTCCTACTGCCTCATAGCTTGGTGACTTATAAATAGTTTAATGTATTGTAAAGCCATTAACACTTGTTTTCCCTTCTCTCTGCATCGCAGCTGACTAAGCTGGGCTGGGGAGGCAGTGCTCAGTGTCTGGGACAAGGCACAGTTGCTTTGCTCCATGTTTCCCTGCGCTCAATATGAGCATTCGCTTTTGCGCAAGGTTTTTGTCTATGTGCAGGTTGATTGGCAATAGGGTAGAGCTCAGACTGTGACACCTCTCACAGCCCCACAGCTCTCCCCAGGCTTTCACATTGGGGCGGTGGGGGGAGAGTGCTGAAAATGGGGGAGTGGAGGTGTTGAAGGGAGGAAAACAAAACAAAAATAATTAGGGCAGTGCAGACATTAAGCTGGGAATTTTGAGATCTGAAATCCATCATTACTGCTTGATCGTACTCAATCTTGAATCTTGTTGGAAAGAGAGGAATATTGGAGAAGCTCCTATTGTTGTACTCCTCAGGACGAACACCAGAATTCCAAACTTCAAACTATCTCTACAAGTTATGCTAAAGGACAGAAGGGTATTGATTAGTTGGCAAGTTGACACAGTCCCCTAAACTGGCCAAGGTGTTACCATGGTGAAAGCAGCAGAGAACTATAGAGTCTCCAAGAATTCAAAGGGAGAAGAGATTTTAATCAACTTGTTTGTTTGTAGAAGACAGGACCCTACATATGAACCAACCAAGCAGAAGTGGGTACTGTCGACGCTGGAGATTAGAGTTGAGATTAAATTGGTGCTGGAAAAGCACAGTAGGTCAGGCAGCATCCGAGGAGTAGAAAAATTTAGGTTTTGGGCAAAAGCCCTTCATCAGGAATGGGCCCTCATTTTCCTCTTCCTCGGATGCTGCCTGACCTGTTGTGCTTTTCCAGCGCCACTCAAATCTTGACCCGACGTACGAATGTCTGTTGCTCCTAGCTTTGTTACGAGCTGAACTGATTTATCTTAATTTCTAACCGCTGCTGGCCTTCATTGTTAGTGCCAGTGACTCTTGTCACGTGTCATAAAAGCTACATATCTTGTTGTCATGACACTGTGCCCATAACGTCTGCATACTATCCTGTACATGCAGCTTTTCTCTCCAGCCTGGATGTGCTTCACTCAGATGACTCAAAAAGCACATTACCGAGGTGGAGGTGGGCGTGTGGAGCAATTAGCTCATTTACTCTGAGACAAAGGCAACTTTAATTAATCCACAGAAACTACCTCCAAATCTCTACATCAGTGAGATTCAGGGCCGTCTCACCAGGATTTCACTGAGAGTTTTGTTTTAAAATATATGTTCATGGCAGTGGCCATCTCTGATAGGACCAGAATTTATTGGTCAACCCTAATTGTTCTTGAGAAGGTGGTGGTGAACAGTCCATGTGGTATGAAACACCCACACTGCTGATGGAGAGGGAATTCCAGGATTTTGACCCTGGAACGGTGATATATTTCCACATCAGGGTGGTGCATGGCTTGGAGAGAAACTTGCAGGTGATGGTATTCCCATATATCTGCTGCCCTTATCCTTCTAGGGAATAGACAATAGGTGCAGGAGTAGGTCATTCTGCCCTTTGAGCCTGCACGACCATTCAATATGATCATGGCTGATCATCTTCAATCAGTATCCTGTTCCTGCCTTATCTCCATAACCCTCGATTCTACTATCCTTGAGAGCTCTATCCAACTCTTTCTTAAACGAATCCAGAGACTGGGCCTCCACTGCCTTCTGTGGCAGAGCATTCCACACACCCACCACTCTCTGGGTGAAGAAGTTTCTCCTTATCTCTGTCCTAAATGGCCTGCTCCTTATTTTTAAGCTGTGTCCTCTGGTTTGGGACTCACCCATCAGCGGAAACATGTTTCCTGCCTCCAGAGTGTCCAATCCTTTAATAATCTCATACGTCTCTATCAGATCCCCTCTCAGTCCCCTAAACCCAAGGGTATACAAGCCCAGTCGATCCAATCTTTCAACATAAGATAGTCCTGCCATTCCAGGAATTGACCTCATGAACCTACGCTGTACTCCCTCAATAGTCAGAATGTCTTTCCTCAAATTTGGAGACCAGAACTTCACACAATATTCCAGGTGCAGTCTCACCAGGGCCCTGTACAGCTGCAGAAGAACCTCTTTGCTTCTATACTCAATCCCTCTTGTTATGAAGGCCAGCATGCTATTAGCTTTCTTCACTACCTGCTGTACCTGCATGCTGGCCTTCATTGACTGGTGTACAAGAACACCCAGATCTCTCTGTACTGCCCCTTTACCTAACTTGACTCCATTTAGGTAGTAATCTGCCTTCCTGTTCTTGCCACCAAAGTGGATAACCATACATTTATCCACATTAAACTGCATCTGTCATGCTTCTGTCCACTCACCTAACCTGTCCAAGTCATCCTGTAATCTCCTAACATCCTCCTCACATTTCACCCTGCCACCCACCTTTGTATCATCAGCAAATTTGCTAATGTTACTATTAATACCATCTTCTATATCATTAATGTATATTGTAAAAACCTGCAGTCCCAGCACTGATCCCTGCGATCACCGCCTACCAATCCGAAAGGGAGCCGTTTATCACTACTCTTTGTTTCCTGTCAGCCAACCAATTTTCAATCCAAGTCAGTATTTTGCCCCCAATACCATGCGCCCTAATTTTGCTCACTAACCTCCTATGTGGGACTTTATCAAAGGAGGCTGTTTGTTTGGAAGGTGCTGTTGAAAGAGCCTTGGTGAGTTGCAGTGGAAGTTTAAGTCCAGGATGAATGATAAATCTGATGTCAGGCAATCTTGTGGATCTAAAGAAGGATTCGCTGTTCGCTGATGACACCACCACAGTCTGTCGAATCTCAGATGGTGATGAAACAGACTGCAGACAGGAGGTGGAAGACCTGAAAAAATGGTTCACTGTGAACAACCTAGCTCACAATGCCAGCAAAACCAAGGAACTCATTATTGACATTTGGTGGGATGTTACTCATGCCCCCCTACACATTAATAGCACAGAGGTGGAACGAGTGGAGAGTGTCAAGCTCCTGGGAGTGATCATCTACAACAAGCTTTCTTGGACTCTTCATGTGGACGCACTGGTTACAAAGGCCCAACAACATCTCTTCATCCTCAGGCTGCTGAGGAAATTTGGCATGATGTCAAATACCCTTGCCAACATTTATGGGTGCACCGTTGAGAGCATTCTGTCTGGATGTACCACTACCTAAAATGGCAACTGTACTATTGAAGGTTTGAAACGGTTACAGAGAATGGTGAACTTGGCACGGACAATCACAAAGGCCAACCTCCCATTTATAGAATCCATCTACCAGGCCCACTGTCAAGGAAAGGCCGCCAGCATTCTCAAAGATCTATCCCACCCTGGCAATGATTTTCTACAACCTCTACCATCGGGGAGAAGGTACAGAAGCCTGAACACATGCACAAGCCGGTTTCAATACAGTTTCTACCCTACTGTTGTTAGAATACTGAATGGACTCACAAACTCTTAACATTCGCCTGTACCTGTGTTTTTTTGTTTTTGCTGCTGTTTACCTATTATTTACTATCTATGCTACTTAACTCTGATCTACCTGCATTGCTCGCAAGACAAAGCTTTTCACTGTGTCTCGGTACACGTGACAATAAATTCAATTCAATTCAAAATGTTAACTCTGTGTTCTCTCCACAGATGCTGAGTTTCTGGAGCAATTTCTGTTTTTGTTTCAATCTTACAACTTAAATGGACTTAGTGTGAAACTTCCACGCTTGATTTTGATTGACTATCCAAATCCAAGGTGTTCCTACCCCACCACCCATTGCCCTGGACACCACTCATAGAAGATGGAGGAATCCCCACAGTGTGGAAGCAGCCCATTCGGCCCATTGAGGCTGCACTGACCCTCCGAGGAGCATCCCACACAGACCCAACTCCCTACCGTAACCCTGCATTTTCTATGGCCAAGCCACCTAACCTGCACATCTTTGGAAACCCGAGCACCTGGAGGAAACCCACACAGGCAGATGCCCGAGGCTGGGAGTGAACTTGGGTCCCTGGCACTGTGAGCCCCAATCCACAAAGGTCTGCTTTATCTGATCATTGTTATGTGGATACTGATGGAAACTCGCCGACTAATTGGCTGCCACATGCCCCCCCTCCACTCCACCCCACCCCATCCTGCTAAAAAAACAGTGCTTCAAAAGGAATCAATTGGCTGCTAAATGTTTTGAGTAATTCTGATGTTGCAAAAGGGGCTATCTAAATGCAATTCATTAATGAATTGCCAATCCTGTAGTGAGTGAGCCGATGTGGAGGAAGAGAAGTCAAAACGTTTTGCCGCGCTCTCGTTAGCAGCCAGTCACTTCTGGTTCTTTGCTGTCTTTCTGAACTTGATTTGGAGGTGCCGGTGTTGGATTGAGGTGCATTGGAGGAGTAATGCATTATCTGGACCAACATGGCACCTATTGTTAAAGTTCACTTGAGAATGGAACTCTAAGGAAGTTCTGGAATTGACATATGAAAGAACTGAAACCAACATGCCCATTCTAAAGGGTGAGAGACTTAACAAACAATCCAGGTCTTTTTCAATATATAATTTCAGTTATATCACACTGTAAACTTTTGCTATAAATTCTGTGTCTTATGATCTTATACTGCACAAGCACCTGACGAAGTAGCAGCACTTTGAAAGCTAGTGCTTCCAAATAAACCTGTTGGACTAGAACCTGGTGTTGTGATTTTTTTTTAACTTTCTGAACTTGCTGAGAGATTGGTGGATTTTCAGGGCTGGATTTACAGGCACCACTGTTTATCCAGTCTGTTGTTACAGCGTCTGGGGAGCTGCAGATCTGTTGTCTGCTCTTCCTCCTCTGCCACCAGAAGACTGATGAGAGGTTGTGTGCTTTTCCTGTTGATTATGTTGCTGTTTTCTACTGCGTCCTTCTGAGTGACTGGCAGCCAATTGACTTTCCACCAGTAGCTGTTCCGATGTGATATCCCCTGAACTGCACTGAATCTTCCTGAAATAACAGGAAATGAAAGTGTTGGACCAGCTGTTGGGGGTTTTCTTTCGAAGGTGACGTCGCACATCTTTGGATTTTCACCATCTCTTTCCACAATACACAGTTAATGAACAAACGCTGCTTCCAAAAGGAATAAGCAGGTCCTGGGTTCTCCCAACAGTGAAATGACTTAAGGAGATGGGCATGGGTCAGACTTGCACAGCCAAAACCTCCAATTTATTTTTTCTGAGGCTGTTGCTGGGCTACTGGAGAAATTGAAATCGAGTATAATAACTTCAGTCAAATTTCTGTCCCGCCTGACTTGAGCTGGGGCTGTTTTGTTCACAGCTTTAGTCGATTCGTCACACAGTGGCTAACAGGCACAGGTGGGGGTTGGGGGCTGGGTGGGGGAGAGGTGTTGCAGGTACACAGGGCAGTGAAAGCTGTCTTTGGTACACTTGCCTTCATTGGTCAGTGCATTGAGTATAGGAGTTCAGAAGGCTGTACAGGATGTTGGTTAGGCCACTTTTGGAGCACTGTGTTCACTTCTGGTCTCCCTGCTGTAGGAAGGATGTTATTAAACTTAAAAGGGTTCAGAAAAGATTTACGAGGATGTTGCCAGGGTTGGAGGGTTTGAGCTGCAGGGAAAGGCTGAATAGGCTGGGGCTGTTTTCCCTGGAACATCGGCTGAGGGGTGACCTTATATAAGTTTATAAAACTTTGTACACCCCAGTCCAACACCAGCATCTCTGAATTATAAAATCAGGAACGGTATGGATAGTGTGAATATCCAAGATCTCTTTTTCCAAAGTAGGGGAGTCCAAAACTAGAGGGCATCGGTTTAAGGTGAGAGGGGAAAGATTTAAAAGGGGACCAAGGGGCAACTTTTTCACGCAGAGGATGGTGCATGTACGGAATGAGCTGCCAGAGGATGTGGTGGAGGCTGGCACAATTACAGCATTTAAAAGGCATATGAATAGGAGGGGTTTAAAGGGATATGGGCCAAGTACTAGCAAATGGGATTGGATTAATTTAGAATATCTGGTCGGCATGGACGAGTTGGACTGAAGGATCTGTTTCCGTGCTCTACATCTCTATGACTGCTCACAAAAGAGATCAGCGAATGGATTCTCATTGGAAGGCCTGTGAGAATTGCCATTGACATTTCTGGTGCAGAAATCACTTCCTGTCTGTGCAAGATAGTGTGTTAGCAATTTCATGCCTGGCATTTCAGAAGACTGTCCCATCTCCACCTGGTATCTGATCTGATGTGTAGACACTCTGCAGGCAGGATGTCCGTTTAAGGCAGGAAAGGGTAGTTCTTGAAAATTCACCATTGCTCATAAGGAGCTTTTTAAAATGTGGATAGGAACCTGGAGCCAGAGCATTGATCAGGAGTGCATTAGGTCATTTGCAATGGTTCAGAAGGTTGGAAGACATCTGAAAGTGTTCAGTTCAAAATCACCCAAAGAATAAGTAAATTGTTTTTACAGGGGATTGATGGGATAAGAAATTAACTTCCAGAAACAGTGATGGAATCAAATTCATATTAGTTTCAAGAGGAAATGAGTGAGTATTTAAGACCATTAGAAATATAGGAGCTGGCCTAGGCTATCCCATCCTTCAAGCCTGCTCTGCAATTCAGAAAAATTGAGATTAATCTTCTACCTCGACTCCAATTTCCTGCTGATAAACCCAACCCTCTTAGTGTCCACAATCTGTTTTGAATATGCTCAATCTCTTTCTAGTGTAGAGAATTCTGAAGATCCATAACCCTTAAAGTGACCAAATTTCTTGTCACCTCAGTCATAAATGATGCTGTTTAACAATGAGTTGGATATTCATGACACCTGGCCACATCCTCTGCACATTCCTCAATGACTGACATTGAGCTAATTGTTTCTTGAGTGTGCCCACTGAAATGATATGGGCGATTTTAGGCGTACATTCATGTGCAGCAAGATCCTGTAAACAGCTCATCCGTTTCTGGTATATGTTAAGATGGTCCAATGATGAGATCTTTAATGTTTTCCTAAACAATTTAGTTTCTGATGCGAAGGGTGGGCACGCTGCTCAGTACTGTACCAGGCTGTCAGTCTAGCTTATTTAAATAGAGACATGACGGCTGGGTGTTGTTATCAATGGAATGTTAATCCAGAGACCCAGGTAATGTTCTGGGGTTCAAATCCCTCCATGGCAGATAGTGGAATTTGAATTCAATCAAAATCTGTAATTAAAAGTCTAATGATGACCTTGAATCCCAATGTCAGTTGGAAAACCCTGCCTGATAACCTTACAGGAAGGCAACTGCCATCTTTACCTGGTCTGGCCTAGACGTGACCCAGACCCCCAGCAATGTGGTTGACTCTTAACTGCCCTCTGGGCAATTAGGGATGGGCTCTAAGTGCTGGCCAAGCAAGCAGTGCCTTCATCCTGTGAATGAGCAAAAGGTAATTTAAATCCTGGTGTGTAGGGCTGAAACCCAGGTGTGTGTTCATTGTTCTGAACTTTGTTTAATCTGCTCAGTTTTAAGATTGGGTCCTTCCTGGCTACAGTATTGACTGGAAGCTTTCTTGACTGTCTGGCTTGCCAACGCACTGTGTAAACACAGCAGTTATCAGCAGAGACGTCTATGGTTCCCACCTTAACATGGTCAGTTCCACTACCACATCAATGATTAACTAAGTTAGCGTCAGTTATGAGCATTGGTAAGAAACGTTTGCATTGTTTATTGTTCCATGACAGGATAAAAACAATAATGGTTGACTGATGGTAAGCTGAAGAAAGTTGGAGCTGCACAAAAGGCCCGGGTCGAAGAAATGCAGAGACTGGGGCTGGAAGGAATTAGAGAGAGGGAGAGACTGGCACCATGAAGAGATGTGAAAACAAGGAAGAGAATTTTAAAAACAAGCAGCAATACTGTAACATAGCAAATAGCAACAAATATATTTTAAAGCGAACCGCTCCTAGACGCTGTGGAGTGTGTTTAAAAAACAACAAATATTTCAGCAATAATCGGTCTGTCCGCCAGGACTTCAGTTGGATGTGTGAAAGTTTCACACTGATCTGTGAAACAGTCAGTCTAGGCTCTGTCCTTTCAAGCTCAACATGCTGTTTGGAGAGAGACTCGTTTGCAGAGTAAATGTGAGGAGCGAAGTTGTACTGGCCATCAGAGTAATTTGAGCTGATGAGTTAGGAAATGTTTAAGTGCTGCCCTGAGGAATTTAGATTATTTACAATTACAAGGCTGGTCCCTTCCTTGCTACTGAGTGAAGGATCAATGAGATATCTTTGCTTCCAGGAACACCGCTGTGCATAATGGAATTGCCCCTGGATGGAAGTAGACAGTCCCTGTTGGATGGGAGTCAGTTACCAAATTGGTCCATCGCATGTCCTCTAGTCAGAGCAGTGTGGCAGCAAATGTGAAAATTGTGTGTCTGGAGTATTAGGGATGGAGGTGCTGGGATAGGTATGCCTCTGGGGGAGTTGTGTGTGGAAATCCCTTAAAAAGAGAGCATTGTAGCAAAGGTCAGGAAATGTTAGAATGATTAAACTATGCGCGCCCACAGGTCAGGACTGATGAGACATGGCCAACTTCTACTCCATAGGCAAAAGTGAGGACTGCAGATGCTCGAAACCAGAGTTTAGATTAGAGTGTTGCTGGAAAAGCACTGCAGGTCAGGCAGCATCCGAGGAGCAGGAAAATCGATGTTTCGGGCAAAGGCCCTTCATCAGGAATAGGGTTTATTGCTGATGAAGGACTTTTGCCCAAAACGTCGATTTTCCTGCTCCTCAGATGCTGCCTGACCTGCTGTACTTTTCCAACACCTCTCTGATCTAGACTTCTACTCCATGTCTGCTCCACTCTTCAATGAGATCATGGCTGATCTGATGATCCTTGACTCCACTTTCCTACCTTTTTCCCCTTAACCCTCGATTCCCTTATTGATTCAAAATCCACCGCTGCCTTGAGTGTACTTAATGACCCAGCCACAAGACCCCTCTGCAGTAAAGATTTCCACAGACACTCAACTCTGAGTGAAGAAATTCCTCTTCATCTCTGTCTTGAATGTGTGAACCCTTATTCTGTGATGTCCTGTGACCTTTACCTCTCCCACAAGGGGAACATTCAGTTTCTGAGCTGATGCTTGCTAGGCTCAGTAGAATCAAGAGAAAACGTCTGACACATGGACTTGCGTGGGTAGGGAAGGAAGTAAGGCTGGGAAACCCCTCAGGAATTTGCACTAGAGCTGCAGAAAGATTTTGATTGTAATTCAACAGAATGCTACCTTACCACAGTTCTGCTGCTCCAGATTTTGACTCGTACAAGTCCCTGTCCATTCCTGCATTCGCTGAACTATGCTGGTTCCTGGTTAAGCAGTGATTTGATTTTTAAAAACAATTCTGATCCTTATTTAAACTCCCCCAGTGCTCTCTCCTTTCCCTTGCTCTGTAATCCAGTTCGGCCGCACAACTGGGGTCATTGCATTGGGGGTTCGTTGTTTCTGGGTTTTCGGTGTCGGACCCCATTCCTCCCCCCATTCCTCCCCCCATTCCCACCTTGTGCGAATCTGCAGGTTGACATCGTGACAAATCCTGGTGATTCTGTGGATTCCGAATGGGCTGTGCTGTTGTTTAGACATTTAAGAAAGAAAACAAATAAAAGATGGACCGGTTCAGTGGTTGGAACTGGTGCCTCACAGCATCAGGGCCCTGGGTTCGATTCCCACCACGGGTGACTGTCTGTGTGGAGTTTGCACATTCTCCCTGTGTCTGCGTGGGTTTCCTCCGGGTGCTCCAGTTTCCTCCCACAGTCCAAAGATGTGCAGGTCAGGTGAATTGACCACGCTAGCACGGTTGCTCAGTGGTTAGCACTACTACCTCACAGCACCAGGGTCCCAGGTTCAATTCCAGCCTTGGGTGACTCTCTGTGTGGAGTTTGCACATTCTCCCTGTGTCTGTTTCCTCCGCGTGCTCCGGTTTCCTCCCACAACCCAAAGATGTGCAGGTCAGGTGAATTGGCCATGCAAAATTGCTCATAGTGTTAGGTGCTCCAGTCAGAGGGAAATGGGTCTCAGTGGGGTACTTTCTGGAGGGTCCGTGTGGACTTGTTGGGCCGAAGGGCCTGTTTCCACACTGTAGGGAATCTAATTTAAATTGCCCACAGTGTTAGGTACATTTGTTAGGGGTAAACATAGAGTGGGGATTAGGTCTGGGTGGGTTACTCTTCGGAGAGTCCATGTGGATTTGTTTCCGTACTGTAGGGAATCTAATGTTAAAACAAACTCTCTAAAATATCTGCACTTAACTACCTCAAGTCTGTTGAGCAAACTCTGATTACATCACTGTGGAGTTCCTGCTTGAGATGGTGACTGAGAATTTTAAAGCTGATGGCAATGCAAATGGACAGTAAATGGTCAGAATAAGTGATCTATAGTGGTAGTACTTGGACAGTTCATCCACTTATTAAAACCAAGATACACAGATGTGTTTTATTTCTCTTTTTAAGGTGTATTACAGACAGTACTAAAACTTTTTGGTATATGGTATTCAGTTCTGGTCTCCCTGCTATAGGAAAGATTATGTCAAATTTGAAAGCGTTCAGAAACTATTTTCAAGGATGTTGCCATGGTTGGATGGTTTGAGATACAGGGAGAGGCTGAACAGGCTGGGGCTGTTTTCCCTGAAGGATTAGAGGTTGAGGGCTGACCTTATCGAGGTTTATAAAATCTTGATGGGTATGGAAAGGGTGGATAGTCAAGGTTTTTTCCCCAGGGTGGGGGAGTCCAAAACTAGAGGGTACAAGTTTACGGCGAGAGGGGAAAGATTTAAAAGGGACCCAAGGGGCAGCTTTTTCATGCAGAGGGTGGTGCGTGTATGGAATGAGCTGCCAGAGGAAGTGGTGGTGGCTGGTACGATGACAACATTTAAAAGGCATCTGGATGGGTATATGAATAGGAAGGGTTTTGAGGGATATGGACCAAATGCTGGCAAATGGGACTAGATTGGTTTGGGATATCTGCTTGGCATGGACAAGTTAGACTGAAAGGTCTGTTTCTGTGCAGTACATCTCTGACTCTCTCAAATTTACACAAGATCTCTATACATTGTTGGCCACCATGCCTTCAGTGATCGAGATACTAACCTTTGCGTGCGTCCTACTAAATCTCTCCATCTCTCTTTCCCTCTGTCACTCCTCCATTCAGACTTGCCTTAGAAACTACCTCTTCAACCAGGCATTTGGGCATGTGACTTAACTTGGGAATCACAGTCTAAGGAAACGGTGTGGGCCATTCCAGACTGAGGTGAGAAGTTTGTTCACCCAGAGAATGGTTGGGGCCAAAACATTGAACGTTTTCAAGAAGGACTTCTAGGTCTTAGGGCAGAAGGATATGGGGAGAAAGCAAGATCAGAGTTGGATGATCAGCAATCATCTTATTGAATGTCAGAACAGGCTCGATGGGCCAAATGGCCTATTCCAATTCCTATTTTCTACGTTTTTTTATCTCCTCGTGTGGCTCAGTGTCACTATTTGTTTGATACTAGTCCTCTGAAACACCCCGGGGCAGCTTAATACATGAACGATGCTGCAACACAAGTTGCCGGTGTTAATGGAACAAGTTATGAGAAACCTTTTTAAAGAGAAACAATGGCTCAGCTTCAGATGGAGTATCGCGCCCAATTCTAGGCAATATTGTTCAGGAAGGATATGAATGTTCTAAAAGGAGTGGCAGAAAAGATATACAAGAGCAAGCTAAGTGAATACGTTGGTGACACTAAGATTGTTCTTACAGGAGAATGTTGCAAGGAGATTGTGATAGAGGGGTTAAAAATCATGAGAAATCCAGACAGATTAGACAGAACGAAACTGTTCTCATTGGCACAAGGATCAGCAACCAGATGACATGGGCCTAAGATTAAATGAAAAAGAATCAGACAGCCTGAGGAAACGACTGTTTTTTTCATGAATAGTTGGGTTCTGGAATGCATTGACCGAGAGTGTGTTGGAGATAGATTCAGTAAGGCTTTCAAAAGGGAAATTAGATAAGCACATTGAAGAGGAAGGTATCTGAAGGGCTGTGAGCTCAGGTTGTGGACTGAGACAGGCTGAATGGGCTGTATGGTCTCCTGTGTGGTAGCCATTCTTTGAAGTAAATGATCAGATTTTTCTTGCATTTTGCAATCAAATTCTATCATTGGTGACTCGGAGAAGAGTAAGAGATAGCCAGGATTGAGTCAGCAAGAGGGAGCCTGACTGAGAATACAGTGATGTCACTGTATAAAGATTGTTTCAGTTTGTTAACATCAGGTAGACCTCATTGAGCCTGGCAGTGTGAAGGTGGGTCCACGTCAGTGGAGACTGTGTAAAATACCATGTGGTTCTCAGGGTTCAGACAGGCTGCTGTCCTACGAGAGTAACTACATGTCAATAGTACATCAATGAAACCCAGCTGGCACACCAGTGTTCTATAGGGCAGGAAATCTGCCATCCTTGCTCATTCTGCCCAGAGGAGCTGGGCACCAAATACCGGTCTAGCCAGCAATACACATGGCCCATGAATGAATCTTTCACTTTGAGATGCCCTGCCATTGTAAAGATGCTACATAAATGCTACTGCTTGCTATTTTTCTTGTCTTCTGCTCAGGTTCAGTACCTGCTTTATTTCGACGTTTCTCCTTTGGTACACTCCTGGACCTGGTCACAAACTCTCATCCTTGCAAGCACAAACTCATTCACTCACACTCGCTCAATCATCCAGAACACTCGCTCACTAACTTGCATGTGTACAGTACACACCCCCACCCTCGTTCACTCACCAACACTCGTTCAGACACTCACTCTCACTGACTCCCTGTCACGCACACGCTCAGTCACACTTCAGATTCACCGTCTCCAACTTGAAAAGTAAAACAGTTGCCATTGTTGTACCAGACTGTAGGACTTTTCCCTCAGATGACTCATGGTGGTTGAACCTGAGGGCCAGCATACCCCAGACGAGGGGTGAAGTTAAGAAGGCAAGTACTTCATGATAACCTCAGCCCATGCAGAACTTGAACTCACACTGTTGGTAACACACTGCATCGCAAGCCAACTATCCAGCCAATGTAGCTGACCAACAGCAGTCAGAGTTAGCCCATCTGTACAGCCTGGGTTTAGGGTGGACAGCAGGAGTGTCCTGGGGCAGGTGATAAAGCTGCTGGAAGGTCAGGGTCTGGAGCCAGAATGGGATAGCATAAAATCATAAGATTGCTGCAGTGCAGAAGGAGGCCATTCAGTCTATCATTCCAGTTCCAGCACAGAGCAAAGCAGGGCAGATAACAGTGTGCGGAGGGCAGACCAATGATGTCTGTGATGCTGACGGTTTGTCAGATCCACCATGTCCCGCACTGGCTTCAGCAGCCGTGGATAATTTTAATTCCGGGTTGTTGGATTTCACATTCGGCACACGCTGAATTATTTAGTGAGGTATCACTAGGGGATACACCCTGTTTTTTTTTAACAGCACTTTAGGAGTCAGGGGTCAGTTGGAAGTGACTGCTTCATCCTGGCTTTAATCTGATCGGACTTTGTACGCCTCTGGGTTGAGAGCGAATAAACTCTGCTTTTGCTGTCAGTTAACTTCTAGATATCAAAAAAAGGAGGTGGTGGAGATTAACTCGACACAATTGCTAGAAATTTGAAAAGAAAACATCTATGTGCCAATTTGTCTTGTGACTTGGGGAGTGAAATCTAAAACACAACCAGGCAGCAATGCTCACTGAACTTATATGGTTATTATTAACTGTGGTAGCTTTATTCAAGAGTATTGCTTGTGCACAGTTGACCAGTTAAAACGACTTCCAGTGAGAAAGAAAGGGGGTGGAGTTTGTGTGGAGACAGTTACTATGACTTTGGAAGTCTACATATCAGATTTCACTCCGAGCAGTCACGCTCTCCTGGCTCTCTCTCCTCTCTCTCTCTCTCTCTCTCTCTCTTGTTCTTGTATCCTGAATAGCGAATCGCTCTGATTGGGATGGGTCTTTCCTCTGTGTGTGTTTGTGTCTCTTCGGCTGAACCAGTAGCTGAAGAGGAGTAAAGTGCTCTCACCGAAAGAGAAACGAGGAGCCAACAACTTGCTGCTCTTGATAAAAAAAAAAGGAGAAATCTATTTGATGTGTTTTGTCTCAGTGCTGCACTGAGAGAGGAGAGGGTTAGCCGCAGACGGTGAACCACTCCAGTGACAGGGCGTTTGAATGTGCCTTCTGTTCTTCGCATGGACTGGCAGTAAGATACAAATTCATTGATCATTCAGTGAAGGAAGTCCCAAAGGGGAGACGGAGAGTGACAGGTTATCCTGCTGTGGGATTCTATCTCATACTGTGTGCTGTTTTGTCTTACACAATCCTCCTGGGCACCTGGCTAGGAACCTCCTTTTACCTGTTGTGTGCCTGCTCAGAGAGTAAATTCGACCAGGGTTTTGAAGCAGTCTATACTGTACCCTACTTGAATATGTTGATTCAGGCTGACTCAGCCAGAACCCTCTGTGGATCAGTAAAGTGAGTGTCTGACTGTAGGACGGCTTGTTGTTGGGGTTAGATTGCAGAACCGTCTGGGAGGGTTTTGGAAGCGTAACTTCTTCCCAAGTGAAGCACGCATGTACATCGCTGACAACCGGTCGAAACGATGAAGAAGGATTGCCTCTCAGCGACGCAGAAGAAGAAGAAGAAACCAAGCCACAGCTCCATCCCTCGCACCCTGAGCTTTCTCCATTTGGCCTCCTTCACCAAGCAGAGTAAGCGGCTGTTCCGCAGCGATGGCGAGCTGGCGTCTGTTTGTGCACAGCAAGATCCCGACGACGAGAACTGGACTTACTCGCCGAAACGTGCTAACGGTAAGGGCACTGCGTGAAACCGCACAGCTTGTTTTAACACTGCCTTCAGTTGCCGCTTTCTGTACTGTCACTGTCCCCTGGCAGTTTCCCACTCTCTCCAGAGTCTGAAGGTTTTTGGTTCAAGCTCACTCCAGGTACTTGGGGCACAACATTCAGGCATCTGCCCTCAACCTGGCTCCAGGGGTAAGCGAGGACTGCAGATACTGGAGATCAGAGTAGAGTGTGGTGCTGGAAAAGCACAGCTGGTCAGGCAGCATCCAAGGAGCAGGAGAACTGACTTTTCGAGCATAAATCCTTCCTGATGAAGGGCTTATGCCTGAAACGTCGATTCCCCTTCTCCTCGGATGCTGCCTGACCAGCTGTGCTTTTCCAGCACCACACTCTACTTAGTACTGCAGAAGTGTGTTGCACTGTCAGAGATGCTGTCTTTTGAATGAGACCTTGAGCTGAGAACGCTTCAAATTAGAGCTATGTCCACTTAAGGCAGATAGGGCTTCGGTTTAAGTTCCCATTTGAAAGATGGCAGCTCTAGCAGAGTAGCACTTGCTGAATAAAGTAAAAGTGAATAAAGAAACCGTAGTCCAAGAGGACCATTGGGCTGCTCCCTTGATGGCTGGGGGTGGTTTAACCGGAGGGTCACCATATCTCTGGTGCGGGGAGAGGTTGAGAAGGAGAGTCCGTCATGGTGACCTCAGTTGATGTGGGAGTTGAACTCACACTGTTGGCATCACACTGCATCCCAAACCAGCCAACCCACTGAGCTAACCAATCAGTACTACAATGGGTTACCTGCTCAAGTCTCTGCGATATGCAGACATGCATCAATCCATAATATAAGGTGTAGGTGGGCAGACTGCGCACTGCCAACATCCCCTCGAAATAGTGTGCTAGCACAGCTGCATAGAAATCTTAAAGGGGACTGCGCTCTACACACAACAAACAGGCTGGACACAAAGAAACATTCATGGGAGCGTTAAAGCTCTGAAGTAAGCCTTAAGCACGCAGCTCTCTGACACCAAGACAAGACGGCTACCCACTGAGACATGGCTGATGTGCAAAGGTTCAGATTATAAATGAAGGAAAGCTGTGCTGTTTCGGTCCCTGTAATCCCTGTAATTATTGTAAAGGGCTGTGGAAACTACTGCCAAGTGGAAAGTATGCAACGTTCAGACCATTTCACGCTGCTCTTCTGAGGTTTTGTGTAATTAGATGTCCCATGTTAAGAAGCAGACAGCCTCGTGTTCAAACGAGGCCGAAATATTTGCGTGTTCTTCAGTCAGAAGTGCCAAATGAATGATTACTTTCAGCTCCCTCCTGAGGTGTCCACCATGAGTGATGCCAGTCTTCAACTAATTCGATTCAATCCATGTGATATTCAGAAACAGATGAAGGCCGTGGATAATGCAAAGGCTATGGGCCCTGACAATTTTCTGGTAATAGTAGTGAAGATTGTGCTCTAGAAGTAGCCGCACTCCCCAGTCATGTTTTTCTAGTGAAACTACAATACCAGTATCTACCCAGAAAATTACCTAGGCATACCCTGTCCACAGAAAAGCAGGACAAAGGCAAACCATTCAATTACCACTCCATCAATCTACTCTCGATCATCAGCCAACTGATGGATAATATCATTGTCAGTGTTTTTGAGCAGCACTTAGTCCAGAGTAACCTACTCACTGCTCAATTTGTGACCTTTCAGCATCACATGACTCCTGACCGCATTCAGCCTTGCTCCAAACTTGGCAAAAAGAACTGAATTTCGAAGATGAGGTGAGAGTGACTACCCTTGACATCGAGGTAACGTTTGACTGAGTGTGGCATCAAGGAGGCCCAGCAAAATTGGAGTGAATAGGAATCAAAAACAGAAATTGCTGGCAAAACTTAGCAGGTCTGGCAGCGTCTGTGAGAAGAAAGCACAGACAACGTTTCTAGACTGGTGACTTCATCAGGGAGTTCTGATTAACTAGTTCTGATGAAGATTCATTGGACTCAAAATGTTGGCTCTGGTGTTTGGGTGGGATTGTGGGGAGATGGTGGATGGTAGTGGTGGTGGTATAGAACTTTCCACTGGTTGGAGTCAGCATTGGAGGTTAGCTGTTGTTTACCTGCCAGTTGCTGTTTCCGGTCTATTTCGACTTGTTGTGATGGTTGTATGGTGGAGGCTGTCTAATGGAGATTTTAAAAATTAACTTCGAAGCACAGAAAGCAAAATCTTTCACTTCCAGAAGCCAAAATCGCAGATAAATGTGAAAATAACTTGTTTTTTTGGGGAATCCTCCTGAAAAGAGAGACATTGCTAAAACTTTCATCAGGACAAGTGCAAGAATACCAAATTTCAAATGATCACACCAATTTGCACTGCAGGGAATAGAGCGTTGATTGGGTAGCAAGTGAGCTCTGGTCAAGGTGTTGCCATGGAGAAATCAATGGGCTCTCCAAGCTTCTGGTTAATCAAAACTGGGGTGTGACTTGAACATTTGTTTGCAGTGAGCACATCCCTGTGTATGCTGCTGCTTCAAGCAGGTATAAAGGAGCCACATGATGAGCTCAGTTTTCTTAAATTGGTTGTGTATGTAGTTGTTAGCCCATTCAGGATTGATTTTGTAATTCATGTTGTAATTTTTTGCAAGGCTGGCCTTTATTTTGCTCCGCTACTTGTCCCACAAAGCTGATGTACCATTCTCATCTGCTGATAGTGGTTTGATACAATGGAGTACCTTGCTGGACCTTTAAATAGCAGTCCAAGAGCATTCATGCAGCATTGGAGTCTTGTGGATCCAGGTAAAAGACAACAGGTTTCCACCTCTCAATGACTTCAGTTAACCACGTGGGTCTCTGATACCACCTGAAAGCCTCATGATCACTTTACTGATGCCACAGTCTTTAAACTAAATTCTGCCTCTCGTACCACCCTGATGGAATGTGATTGCGTGATCACCAGATATTACAGTCGCAGTAACACTCAAAATCACTTGAAGGAGCTAGATTTTTTCTGGTGGATCACTTGAGTTGTAACAGTAGAACTGTCCATGCTCCTTCCGGCCTTCTGGCTACAGGGTCAGCCCATCTCTCTGTCTACACGTGACTGCCTGGTGGTTCGATTCCACTTTGTTTTCACACGAATCGCTTGCTGCTTGTTCACTCCCTTCACCATCACTGTCTACAGTTCAGTGCTTACCCCTCCCCTGGTCAGTGTTAAATGGATGGTTTACAAAATTGCTGGGCTGAAGAAAGTAATCCATTGCGAGAAATTTCAATCTAACTTGGTCCCATTAAAACGGAGATTTCATTATTTGCCAAAGTTACTCCATGAACTCAGTCTTCTAGTGATCTTCAAGTCCACTGCACAATGTGCATTTAGTTACCAGTCCTTGGCTGAGTCACGGGTTCATCAGTCCCTTATTGCCTTGTGCTCCTGTGCTCTCAGGCTCAGTGTGTTGCCAAAGGCCAAGAACTGAATAGCTCGGTCTATCAACACAGAATCATCCAAGGTCAGAAGATGTCATCCACTCGGTGGTCTTGACTGAGTTGTCTTTGGCTGGTGTGAACATGCAAATTAGGAGGAGGAGGAGGAGGAGTGGGCCATTTGGCCCCTCAAGCCTGTTCCCCATTTCATAATACCTTGGCCTCCAATTTCCTGCTTATCCCTGTCCGCCTTGTCAGTAAAGAATCTAACTCGACCTGAAACATTTTCAATGATTGTGCCGCCCTCCACCCCTCTCTGGGGAAGGGAGTTCCACAGACTTACAATCCTCTGGAGAAAAAAAATCTCCTCAGCTCCTACTTATTAGGGGGGACACCTTATTGTGTCCCCGAGTTCTAGTTATTTTTAAGGTAAAAACAATGACTGCAGATGCTGAAAACCAAATACTGGATTAGTGGTGCTGGAAGAGCACAGCAGTTCAGGCAGCATCCAACGAGCAGCAAAATCGACGTTTTGGGCAAAAGACCTTCATCAGGAAGGGCTTTTGCCCGAAACGTCGATTTTGCTGCTCGTTGGATGCTGCCTGAACTGCTGTGCTCTTCCAGCACCACTAATCCAGTATCTAGTTATTTTTAGTCAACCTATAAGTTCACATGTCTGGGGCAGGTAGGACTTGAACCAGGATCTTCTGCCCTAGCAGTAGGGGCATGATCACAGTTTAGATGACAGATTTAACAGTTGACTTGAAATTCCACCAGCTACCTTTCACGGGATTTGAATGTCTGTCCCCAGAGCATTAATCTGGCCCTCTGGATTTTAGATTTAGATTTTCTTTTCACGTACTCAAGTACAGGTGTACAATGAAAAGTATATAACATTGCCCCACACAGCACAATCCTAGGTATGAAGGTACTCGGTACAAACAACTTAGGTACAAAGTAGTAAGAGAAACCAAGTAAAACGTTAGGCATTACCTTAATAGAATAAGTAGAAAAATAAATAAGATATTAGTTTAACATCCTCCTTAATTTAAACTAGTAAAATAAAGGAATTAAGTTAAAGGTTCAGCAGAACTGGATGTGTCTTCTGCTTATCCCATTCTCAGGAGATCTCAGCTGCCTGTTCTCAATGCCGCTGCTGCAGATACTCTGGGAGGTTGGGGGGAGATCCCTGACAGCTCGCTCTGGCTGCATTGGGTTGTGATGCCATCGCTGCTGCTCCTGCTGAAGTGGCAATATCCCTGATCTCCTGCTGCTGCCTCCGGAACATGACTGGGCAGGAGACCCACTCACACACCGAGCCACCGCCACAAGACACCAGGAGACTGGGCTGAGAGACACCACCACCACCAGACACTGAGAGATCGGGCCAAGATTCTGAGAGACCAGGCTGAGACACCTCTATGGGCCATCGAGGCTGGGAGTAAAGAAAAAAAAAACACCGAGAGACAAAACAAAGAGGGGGATAAAAAAAAAGAACCAAACAGAGTGGATGAGCTCTGGCTAAAGCGTCCTACTCCACCTCCATCTTGACTTTCCTTTATTCCACCATCCCTGCATGTCCCCCATTTCTAATGTCTGCCATGTGGGAAAATGATCATTGTGACTCTCACTGGTCGTTCTCCCTCTGTCCACGTTTCTCCCTTTGCCCTCCACACCCATCCTGTCCTCTCCTTCCATTCTCTCATGCTTCCCTGCCTCTCCACGTCCTGCCCCTCTGCTCAGCCACACTCCTCTCAGTCATCCTGTCACCATAACAACCAGGATCATTTCTATTTGTCATCTGTTTGAGGTGTATTTCTGTGGATCTGAAAAGCTCAGACAAAATGCAGATAGTTCCCACGAACAGTCTCTGGAGAGGACTTACTGTAAGCCAGTGGGGAAACCATTACATAAGCTCCAGACAGAATGACCCAAGCAGAAGGTAATCTCCTGTGGCCACCATAAGTCTTATTCTGAGGGGTCATGACACTTGGGAGTACAACATCAAATTATATTTATATAATTCCTTTCACATAATGCCATTTGCCTGTTGAACCACATGAGACATTGGGGTATGCAACCAAAGCTTGGTCAGAGGTAGGTTTGAAGGGGCATCTTAAAGGAGGAAAGCAAGGTAAAGAGATGAAGTGGTGTCGGTTTGGAATTCCTGAGCTTGGGACCAATGTAACAGAATGCCCAGCTCCTGATGGTGGGAGTATTAAAACTGCTGATGCTCAAGAGAAACACTGATACCTCAGAGGGTCTTGGGACTGGTGGAGATTACTGAGTTAGGGAGGAGTGAGGTCATGGAGGAGCATGATAACGGGGGTGAGACACAATCATACAGCATGGAAACAGACCCTTCGGTCCAAATTGTCCGCACCATCCAGACATCCCAATCTGACCTAGTCCCATTTGTCAGCATTTGATCCATATCCCTCTGAATCCTTCCGATCTAGATGCCTTTTAACTGTTGTAATTGTACCTGCATATACCACTTCCTCTGGCAGCTCATTCCATACATGCACCACTCTCTGCGTGAAAACATTACCCAGCAGAAGTGGGAGTAAGTGGCTTTAGTCAGTACTCAACAAAGAGTTGTTGCCTTTTAGTTTGTCTAAAGTCTATCATTCTTTCTTCGCTGAAACATAGAACACCTCTGATCAAGTCTACTAATGTCAAGCTAACACCAGCTGAATCCCCAGCACAAGTGCTCTGGCTAGCCTCCCTTATCTACACTTTTCAAATGGCCATTTGACCACGTTTTTGTCTGTACCACTGAGGAAACCTCACATTTGAGTCTAATTTTAATCCTGTCCCCATCCTGTGACTGCTCACATACCTGTCGGAGGAATGTCACAAGGTATCTGTTAGGAGAATGTGATATTCCCTTCCCCCAGAATCCTGAAGCCGAGGGCATATTAATCTCCCAACATTTGGCCTGGCAGAGGTCAGCTAACTGTAGTTATTTTAATTGAGGTGTTTGGATATATTATGGTGCACCTCCAGTGGAGGTGGGATTTGAAAGTGGGTCTTCTGGATCCAGAGGTAGGGACACTACCATTGTGTTGGAGGAGCCCAGCAAACTAAGTGTGTGCTGGAGTTGAATCTGCCATCACTTGGGCGGACATTGTTAATGGCATGTTAATTAAGGTATAGAGGCAAGGGGCATTGTTTAATTAATTAATTATCTGAAGCCATGTATAAAATGAGAATTACGCCCTCTTGTGGCACAGTGATAGTGTCCCTACCCCTGAACTGAGAGGCCTCAGTTCACGTCCCACCTCCTTCAGAGATGTGTAATAAAATCTCTGAACAGGTTGATTAGGAAAATAGGTTAAGTTTTTTAAATTAGAGAGTGAATTGGGCTAGAAGGTCAGAATTTGTCTGGGGACATGCAAGGAGTTTAGAATTTTTGACAGAATTAGGAGTTTGGGGGACTGGTTTGGGAGACAGAAGAGGGAAGGTGGTGGTTAGGTATAAACTGATGAACATACAGGTAATGCTGACTGTTCCACTGTTTGAACTCAGCTGATCTTTAGGAATAAATCTAGTTCACTTGTGTAATTTCGCGTGTTATATTTATGTTATTGGGATGGTAATGTAGAGGCCTGCAAGTCATGTGATCAGATCCCACTACAAAACTTCGAATTCAGTTTAAACAATCTGTCAGTCAGGATGTCAGTTTGTCATAGAGACCCAAGTGGTCCTTTGGAGAAGGAAACTGGCTGTCTTTTACCAAGTCAAGACCCACACGTGACTCCAGTGCCATACCAATGCAGTTACTCCTCAACAGCTGTCAGAAGACCCAGCACGTTACTGTATTGTATCAACTCGCTATTAACATATGAAGAAGATGGTACCTTACCTTTGTAGGACACGGAAACATAGAAGATACAAAGAGGCCATTTGGCCCTTTTATTATGATGATGGCTGATTATCCAACTCAATAGCCTAATTCTGCTTTTTTCCCATAACCTTTGAACCCATTTGCCCCAAAGTGCTATATCTAGCCACCTCTTGAATACATTCAATGTTTTGGCATCAATTACTTCCTGTGGTATTGAATTCCACAGGCTCACCCCTCTTTTGATGAAGAAATGTCTCCTCGTCTCCATCCTAAGTGGTTCACTCTGAACCCTCAGACTGTGACCCACTGGTTTTGGACAGACCCCCATCAGGAATATCCTCCCTGCATCCAGCCTGTTCTAGTCCTGTTAGAATTTTAAGTCTCTATGAGATTCCCACCCTCACTCATCTGAATCCAGCAAAGACGATCCTAACCTAGTCAATCCCTCTTCATACGTCTGTCCCAGCATCCCCGGAGTCAGCCTGGTAAACCTTTGCTGCACTCCCTCAGGAGCAAGAGCATCCTTCCTCAGAAAAATAAGGCAGTATAATGGTGACCCAAACATTCACAAAATGATGAGCAAAATAAATCCTGGGTGTGCTGGTAGCTGCACTAACAATCCATTTAAGATAATCAATCGATCTTGTAACATGGCTCATCTGTGCTTATCAAGAGCAGCGTTGTACATAGGAATCTGTGCTCTGCAAACAGGTGGAATATAATCAAACTGAATTACCTGAGAGCTTGGGGAGCCTATATTTCAGGGATCTGATTAGATATTTTAATTAACGTGTTGACACACCTGTGGGACAGGTGGGACCCGAACCTAGGCCCTGGGGCTCTGCCACAGAAAGTTGTTGAGGCCAAAACATTGAATGCTTTCAAGGCGGAGTTAGATGTAGTCCTTAAGACTAAAGGCATCAAAACACGTGGGGAAAAGCAAGAACGAGGGACTGAGTTGGGTGATCAGCCATAATCATATTGAATAACAGAACAGAATGGAAGGGCTGAATGGCCAACTCTTGTTCCTGGTTTTCTATGTCTCCCTGTTTACATTTTCCATGTCAAGACCTCAGCCGATCAGAATTGACTTGCTAACCAGTCAGCACATTTTTCCCTGTAATGTAAATTGTGATGGTTTGTAATTTGGCATTCTTGCATTAGTCCTGATGAGATAAAAAGCTTTAGCAACATCTTTTTCCAGCAAGATTCACAAGGACCATTTAATTTCATATTTATCTCCTATTTTGGCATGATCTGGAAACTTGAGAGGCTTTGCATTTTATACTTTAAAGTTAATTTTTTTGTTACCTCCATTGGACAGCCTCCACTATAGAACCTTCACTGCAAGGTTAGAATAGACAAGAGACAGCAATTGGAAGGTGAACTACAGTTGAGTTGCACTGCTGCTGGTGGCTTTCCCCACCGATGGCACCATCCAAACTGTTCACCTTGTGTTCTGTATGTTACACGCACTTCCTTCTAAATCAAAGCTGCAATTCAGGAAAGGGAAGCATCCACAATGGGCTGTTCCACCACAACTGGCAGCACAGTCGTGCCCCCAGACACAGCAGTGTAACCGTTGGGCATCGTCCTGAGAAACAAAGAGAGTACGCACTTGTCTGACTCCACGGTTTGCTCAGCAGCTGCTCGGACAGGTGGTCATTGTGCTCTGAGCATGACCAAACCTGTTGATTAAAAATAATTTAATGTAAAAGAAATGAGAGATTGATTGCATTTCACCTTGAAGTGGCTGCCAATTGAGACTTTGATTTAAATGTGAAGTTCCCACTGAGACCTTAGTTAAAGTGTCCCTTTGAGAGGCTCTCATCCTTTTAATTTGGTTCAATTTGTTTGTTTTGAAATCGCATCGAGAGACTGATTACAGTGCACCTAGAATTGGCTGCCAGGTGCGAGCATGATTTGATTTGGTTTAGTTGATTCAATTTAGTTTGATTTGGTTTATTCAAAATAATATAAAGAGAGGCTGCTGAGACATGGGGAAAGAATGCAGGCATTTGCAATGCTGCGTTCTGTAAATAAAGTTATTGTCAAGAATTGGTGACCAGAATCACACTTCATTCATCTGGCTTGGGATCTGTTGCTTGGGGAAGTGTGATGTATGCACTTTGGTAGGAAGAATAGAGCTGCAGACATTTTTTTTAAATGGGGAAAGGCTTGGGAAATCTGAAGCACAAAGGGATTTCGGAGTCCTAGGTCAGGATTCTTTTAGGGTAAGCATGGAGGTTCAGTTAGGAAGGAAAATGCAAAGTTACCATTCATTTCAAGAGTACATCCCTGTATTGCCGAGGCTGTATAAGGTTCTGGTTAGATCCCATTTGGAATATTGTGAGCAGTTTTGGGCCCCGTATCCAAGAAAGGATATGCTGTCACTCGAAGGTGTCTGGAGGAGGTTTACAAGAATGATCCCAGGGATGAAGGGCTTGTCATATGAGGAGTGGTTGGGGACTGTGGGCCTGTACTCGATGCAATTTAGAAGGTTGAGGAGGGATCTCATTGAAATTTGCTGAACACTAAGAGGCTTGGTTGGAGTGGACGTGATGAAGATGCTTCCACAGGAGAGATTAGAACCCAAGGGCACAGCCTCAAGGAGGGATGATCCTTCAGAACTGAAGTGAGGAGGAATTTCTTCAGCTTGAGGGTGGTGAATCTGTGGAACACATTGCCACAGCGGGCTGTGGAGGCCAAGTCATTGATTGTTTTTAAGACAGAGATGGATCCTTGATTAGTAAGGGGAGAAAGCAGGAGAATGGGGCTGAGAAGCAGGACAGCCTTGATTGAATGGCAGAGCAGACTCAGTGGGCCGAATGGCCTAATTTGGCTGCCGTATCTTCTCATCTTACGGTCTATGGTCTGACAGGTGGCTCAGCACTCTATTTGCCTTCAACTGTTTTGCAGAAACTGCTTAAGGAAGGTAATTGGTCTTGGTGACGCTGCCCATTGAAACAAAGGAGTCCATGAACATCTCAGTAGAGTGTTGCTCCATTTTGTGGCTGTTTTATAAGTGTGTATTTTTAGTAACCCATTGGCAGTCTGTCTGGATCCAGAGACAGTGCCCTGCCTCCAAAAACCTCAATTGAAAGTTGCTAAAAGTAGATATAAATTGCAATAAATTATCCACTTCATACACTCACTGATTTAGACTTCTCTACCAAGCCACATTCATGATATATTTAAGAATTGACATTCACTTTCCAAAAGGCATTTAACCAATTATTAGAAGTGAAAGAGTGTCTTGAGCCTGTTTAAACACTGAATGCCAGAGATCTGTGTAAACTCCTCTAAAGAACATATTGACGCGATACTGGGGATGAAACTTGTTCTGTTGAAAATTCTAGCGTTTTGAAATGTGGAAAAGTTTTGTGCACTGTATCTAATAGTTTAGAAATACAAAGACTTGTTATGTTGTCCAGTTTGTGCAGAAAAAGATCCCACAATTAATAAAGAAATTAATAAAAGTTCTGGTGGAGTTCATTAAGGGAATGATTTTCAGGTCAGTGTTGATTCAGGGCTCTGGATACTGGGAAAATTTCACACTCCAACTCAGATGATGTATTGGGATCTTTAACATGCACCAGGCATCCTGGCCCAGATCCAAAAACTTGAGTATTGTGTGTAATTTTGGTCTTCAAATCTGAGGAGGGACATTCTTGCTATTGAGGGAGTCCAGCGAAGGTTCACCAGACTGATTCCTGGGATGGCAGGACTAACGTATGGATCTACTGGGCTTGTAGTTGCTGGAATTTAGAAAAATGAGGGGAGATCTTATGGAAACAAATAAAATCCTGATGGGAATGGACTGACTCGATACGAGAAGTATGTTCCCAATGTTTGGGAAGTCCAGAACTAGGGGTCACGGTGTAAGAATCAGGGTTAAGCCATTCAGGACTGAGATGAGGAAGAATTTCTTCATTCAGAGAATTGTGAACCTGTGGAATTTTCTCCCACAGGAAGCTGTTGGGGCCAGTTCATTAGATACATTCAAGAGGGAGCTGGACATGGCCCTTGCAGGTAAAGGGATCAAGGGGTTATGGAGGGAAAGCAGGAATGGAATACTGGGATTGCGTAATCAGCCATGATCACATTGAATGGTGGTGCAGGATCGAAGGGCCGAATGGCCTGCTACTGCGCCTATATTCTATGTTTCTATCAGACAGCACACCCTCTGTGCTTCAATGAAAGGTTGACCTATATTATTGTAGCAAAATGAGTTAGAACTGGAATGCAAATCTCCTGACTCTGAGGCAACAGTACTGTCAACAACATCAGAATAATTCTGGTTGTGGACAGTTCAAAAATACATTGAGGTTTTGAAAACATCAGTCTCAGTGGTGATTTGCTGCTGAGTTGTGGTATTTGGGAGAGTAACTCCATTTTAACTTTAATAGAGATATATTTATAGAGAATGGTCTGGAATTAATGTAGTAGTTTGCAATGTCAGACGGCTGCCCACACCCAGGCAACTGCCTCAAAGGACAATGTGTTAGAGCTGCAAAGAAATACTGGAAGGGAAAGTGGAGTCAACTGCAGAGAGGATCGGGTCATGATCAAAGAGGAAGGCTGCGAAAGGGCTGGGGGAGGTAGTAAGGCAGAGGGAGTGCCAGAGAGCTGGAACATTGCGACTGCACCATTGGCCATTAAGCTGGAGCAGTGCCAGAGGAAGGAGAGGACGTGTGGGGTGAATGATAACTAACAGCTCAAAAGCCTGTTTCACTGAGCAGCTGCGAAGGTGCCACTGGAAACCGAATCTCCGAGACCCATCAGAGTTTGACCTGGTTTTGTCACTGTGAGGCTGGGCTCCCAGTTTGCAGCAAGTGTAAGCTTGAAAGTCCATATTATAAATGGTAGTGGGTTCCTGGACCCTTACCTGGCTCCCAGATAGAGTACACTGTATCCTGGATTCAGTGAGGTACTCTTCTCAGTGAGCATCCTTAGAGCAAAACCCCCACCCCCTGTCTTTGGGCAGGTCCCATCCTCAAACCCATTTTGCTCTTTTTAATGATGCCAGCGGACTATATGTAACAGGCCAGCAGTTAAATGGAAGGCAAGAGTGGGGGGTGGATTCTCAAACTTCCTACCTTACATTCTGGCCCGTGGGAGGGTTCCAAGCCATTGTCAATGACACTGTGGAACAGAGTCTGTTTGCATGGTTTCCACAGAGCCTAGCCCTCTACCCCTCCACCCCTCCAACCCTACAACCCACCTAGGCCAATATAAATCATGGACATACTCTAATGATTTTAAAATAGTTAACTAACCTGGAGGTAGTATTTTAAGCCGAGAGTGTCATAGAACCAGACCTCTTCAGCCTGCTTCAACTATTCACTGAAATCATGGCTCTCTGTTGTGGCCATACCTTGAGAGATAGGAGCAAAGGTAGGCCATTCAGCCCATCGAGTGCTCCACCATTCAATGAGATCGTGGCTGATTTTATAGCCCTCAACTCCACTTTCCCACCTTTCCCCTTCCCGATTTAAAAAATCTGTCTGTCTCAACCTTGAATAAACATATTGACCCAGCCTCATCAGCCCTCTACAGCAAAGAATTCTGCAGGTTTACCGCCATCAGGGAAGAAATTCCTCCTCGTTTCTGTTTTAAATGTACAACCCTTATTCACTTTCGTAACCCCGACAGAAGTTTAACTAACTTTGCCTTGATTCGGTCCTGGAAAAAACAATAAATGATGAAGCCGTTTCAGGAGGCTGAATTGCCGACTCCTGTTCTTGCATCTTATGTATAGCCCAATCCACAACTAGTTACATACTTCCAGCTTTCTCTGTCAAAGATTGTATGGAGAAATTGTGTTAACCTCAATGATGGGTTGAGATGGAGTTTCTTAAAATCTGTTTGCAAGCAATTAAGGTACAGATTGCACTTGTAAGACACAATTGTTGAGACTACGTTGCAGCATTGGGAGGCCTCCGGGTAGGAGCATAATGTGGATTGAAAATATCCAGCATCAAGGTCCAAGTCATTGAAGAGTTTCTACTGAAGATGCCTTTGCTGATTAAAGGTTGATCAATTTTTGTTGGGTCAGGGTAATGAGGGGTTAATAATCAAAGGTGGACAAACAGTTGAAGTACAAATCCCTCAAGACCTGATTGTATGACTCTGGTTTGGATTTGAAGGGCTGAATGGTCAGCTCCTGCTCTTGGGTATAGCCAGTGATCTTGGAAAAGATTTTCTCTGCACTACAAGTTGTTGGTTTACCCTTCTTCCCCTCAATATTCCTCTATTGTAGTTCACATCGTCTCCTTACCAAGTTCTATAGATTCATTTCTCTCACCCATTTGTTTTTCTTCTGCGATCTGAAAATTGAGATTTTCTCAAAATCCCTCTGAGCCTTGGGCTATTTCTGCTTCAGTAACTACTTGCAAAACCATTCCCAACTTCAGTTTCTCAGAATGGGCTTCCTGTTCCTTTGATTCTGGTCTCCACATTCCCCTCATCACCAACCATTCTATTCAGAGCCATCTAGGTCCTGCTCTCTGGAATTCCTACTTCTAACTACTTGGGCCTCTTTTCAAAGCTCACTACCTTGACAGTTTCTCCAAATACTCTTTCCGCTAGCTCCCCTGTGTCTGTTTTTTCCTAATTGCAAACTTTTATTCCCAATTTCCCTGGTCCATTGAGTTTACTGTGGATCTCAATAATCCAAGACTCTGTGAGGGCAACTTTCTTTTGGGGGTAAATGTGAAGTAAAATGCAAGACGCTGTCCTTTTGTGCCTTGCAGAGTTCAAAGGTCTTGGGTTCAATCCTTGATCTCCGAGTTAAGACTCTTTGACGATGGACCTGTAGTTGGTAAGGCAAGAGGAGGGAAGGGTCTGGAATTGAACTCTGGGATAGAGAGAGGAAACTAAATCATCCAAGTTTCCCACTCCTAATCCTAGAGATTAGGAAGGACAATGGATGTTGAACAAAGACAGATGTTGATAGAGTAATCCATGCCCCCCTCGGTCTGAATTTACTGCAGAGACAACCCAGGCTGCCTGGCTCAGTGCCGTACTGAGGGAGTGCCACACTGTCAGAGATGCTATCTTTCTGATGTGGCCTTAAACAATGGCCCTGTCTGTTCCCCTTCAGGTGGACATTGAAGAATCCAACTGGCACTATTTTAGGAAGCGCAGCGCAGTTTTCCCTCGTGACCTGTTCAGTATTTATCCCTGGACTCCCAGAACTAAACCGATTGTCAGGTCACCAAGCTGTGGGAGGGGATGGACCGTCTGAGTGGGCAGATCCAACAGCCAAACGCTGCACATGCTGTAAATCTGAAATAAAGACAAGCAATTTCTGTTATCATAAGGGCGAATTGAGCTAAGGTGGGAGTGCTGGCTCCCAGACAATCTTTCTGTGTTAAAGCACTGACATGGAGCAGGAGTACATTTCATTAATAGCACTAAAAGGAAAGCAGATAGGCTGAACACAGACTCGCCAATTTATACTGCCCCCGCTCCACACCCCAATTCATTCCATTCCATCCCATCCCTCAGGCTTTCAAACAATAGTGGGTGTGAGCTTCAAGGGGGACAGACAGCAGTGCAGCTGGTTTGGACTATGTTCTTGTAATAGCCTCTTGGTGCATTGAGTGAACTCGATCAGAGTGCTTGAGCCCTCTCTCACCCCTCAACAGATCACCAACAGACCAGCAACTCTGCTACCAGTCGTTCTCTTCAAAATGCCTCCAAGATGTTCTGCCTGAAAGGTAACCACATTGCAAAGTTTAACCTTCTTCTTAGCTCTGTTTCTAAGTTTTAAAAAAAAATTCTACTGGGCTCTTAACAGGATCAATATGACCTCTGGAAGCCTTCCTGGAAACTTTTCTGAACCAGTCGCTGGGAAACGGGTGTTGCTGACATTGGGCTGAGAATACTTTTGTGTGTGTGTGAGAGAGCGTTTTTTTTCTTAAAATGGAGAAAGGTATTATAACTCCACTAACCTGTTTTATTCAGGCATCTGGATTGTTGGGCTGTGAGAGAGAGATCGCAGGAGGGAATTTAATCCTTTTCAGCTCCTTGAAATCTGTGTTTATTCTTTGAGTTATGGTGTTAAGATGGGCTTTCTTTTCACTGGGGGTTGTCTTTGAATCGGTGGTGAATGTACTCGTTGCTGCAACCTGTGCTGTTAATAGCTTGTGTGTATAAAGTGCAAGACGGTATAATATTTTACATAAGCTTGCCATGTCAGCCTTTTCGATCTGTGAGGTCTGTTTCCTGAGTGCACGCGCTAAACAGAATTGGTTTACATTTGTTACTGTTTTACTCACATCTCCTTCCTCCTCTCCCATTCCTTGTCTCCCCACCAACTTATTTCTGCCTTTTTACTAACTCACTGATACTGCAGTGAACTCTGACCCTCCGTTGCCCATTGCACCCTTCTGGGGCCAGAGACACAGCAACCACTAGTCCCCTTCCCAAACCTGCTTCCTCCCCACCCACACACTTCCCCAGGGTTCACTGAGTGGGAACCCCAGGAAGGAAAAACCTGCATTTTTTGCACTCCTTTTGCAACCTCAGCATGTCCCAGAATGTTCCACAGCTAAAGAAATACTTCCAAAGTGTGGTCACTGTTGTAAATGTAGAAAATACTTCAGTCAATCTGTGCACAGCAAGCTCCCATGACCCGCAACCCATATCATCTGTTTTTAATTGAGATTGGTTGAGGCAAGACAACAGCATGAAATCCCTTTCTTTTTCCCCTGAAATAATGCCAGAGAACGTGCCTGGCTTTGGCCTTAGTTTGGCTTTGTTGCAAAGATCATGGGTAAAGTATATTTGGCTGATACTTGTCCCAAGTTGCAGTGATGATGCCAGTTTTTTAAAATTGAGTTGGAAAAGATCTCTGATCCCAGCCCTTTCAGATTCCTAACAGAACTCTAGGCTCTCACTTCAGGTCCCATTCTGGTAAATCTCCACTGCGCCATCTCCAAGGTAACGCCAGTTAACTTCACACTGGGTCCCGAAGATATGATGGCCTGATTTTCTGTTGCACATTGTCAACATTGGATGCTGCAAACATTGTGTGAATTCGTGTTAAGCAATAGATCCCCATTACCTCCCCCTTCCCATCCCAATCCCAACATCCCCTGTCTCCGGTTACTATCCCAGGCACAGCTGCTTCTCGACACAAGGCACAGGAGCATAAAGTGACAACAGGCCTGCATGGTTTCAGGTTCAATGTGAAGTAAAAAGGAGTCTGATATTTTTTGCTGCACTGTGCAGGGAAGGGTTGTAGTCTTGGGCGCGAGAGTAGAAAGGGATTTGTTTATATCCCATCAAATGGTTGTTTGTAGAGAGCAGAGATTCTTCACGAAATTCCTCAGATTCCATGTATGCTGAGTACCAGGTTGTACTCTGGTCTGAATTGGAGAGCAGGTTGGTTTTTATTCCAGCAACAAAGTCGTCGGAGGGAATTTTACACATTTGCCCCCACCCTGCACTCCCCTTTATTGGAAATGGAGGTGATTGGGTAAAATGCAGCTTGCGGTCTGCCAATTTTATGGGCATGGGTGGCAGCAGGTGGCCTTTTTCTATTGAGGTCCCCAATGCCTCCCCATCCCACCCCCACCCATCGCTGTTTGACCCGTCATGGCTGGAGGGATAATAGGATGTGGCGGGCAGCAGGTAACTCCTTTAGGGGATCCCTGGGCCCATGAGAGGTAAATCCCACAAGATTATGCCCTTTGGTTTGCTCCACCACCCATACCCCAGAGTCTCCTAATGATTTGAGGAATTGTTATAGGTGCAAATGCTGCAGCCCATCAAGACCTGTGGGACAAAGTCTATCAGCAGCAAGTCTCCTGCACCAGCCTAATCCATTGCCTTCTCTTTCATTCCAGTACACATGGTGTGCTGTTCTTAGAGGTCATAGAGCACAGAAACAAACCCTTCAGCCCAACTTGTCAATATTGACCTAGTTTACCAAACTGAACTAGTCCCATATGCCTGTGTTTGACCAATTTCCCTTTTAAACTTTTCCTGTCCACATTCCTGTCCAAAAGTCTTTTAAATATTGTAATTGTACCCACCTCTACACTTCCTCTGGCAATTGATTCCATACATACATCACTCTCTAGCTGAACAAGTTACCCCTCATGTTCCTTTTAAATCTTTCCCCCTTCATCTAAAACCTATGTGCTTTATTTTTGGGCCCCTCACCCTTTGAGAAAAGACCGTGGCTATTCACCTTATCTATGCCCCTCATGATTTTATAAACCTCTATAAGGTCACCACTAAATCTCCAATGCTCAAGGGAAAAATGTCCCAGCCTTATCCAGCCTGTCCTTTTAACTCAAACCTTCTGATCTCGGTAACATCTGTATAAATTTTTTTGCTGTCTTTCTAGTTTAATAACATCCTTCCTAAAGCAGGGTAGAATTGTACTTGTTACCTCCAATGTGGCCTTACCAATTTGCCTGGACTTTCCTGACCAACCCAGCTTCTTTCTTTGCCTGGTGACTGACCCTTTGCCACTCCAGCCGAGTGTATCTGGACAGAGGCAGAGGAAAAGGACATGTCCAGTTAGCATCGGTCGTCTCACATCACAGTATCGCTTAGCTACCTCAGACCTGTCTTCTGTAGGACTTTCTCATTGGTGACCCTGTGCCACTGTGTGATGTCCAGGATCTTGTGTTGGCATTACTCATGCAACATCTAAAACTTCAGTGGCACCTTTGCTGTCTCCTTAGAATCAATGAATCTCGACAGTCCAGGTAGAGGCCATTTGGCCTAACAAGTCTGCACTGACCCTCTGAAACACATCGCATCTCCAGTTAGTTTTTGAGAAAATTTGGCACTCAGAGGTGCTACCCTGTCAGATTGAGATTAGACTAGGGCTGTACCTCCCCATCTGAAGAAGAGGAGGGAATTTTCCCAGCCTATATTTAAATCCACAGTCACCATCATTAAAAAAAAAAGATTAGGTGGCCATTATCACTTCAGTCTTTGTGTGTGTAGATTGGCTGCTGTGTTTCCCATTGGGTGCGTACCTCATGGGTTGTAAAGAGTTTTTGAGATTTCTTGTATTCGTAAAAAGCTCAATTTCAATGCCCAAGGCATTTAGTTCTAACCCTTAGTGAAACCAAGAAATTCTCACAGCCTGAAGGAATGAGCATAACAAAGGATATGGGAGCAGAATTAGGCCATTCTGCCCATCAAATGGGCGGCACGGTGGCACAGTAGTTCGCACTGCTGCCTCACAGCGCCAGAGACCCGGGTTCAATTCCCGCCTCAGGCGATTCTCTGTGTGGAGTTTGCACATTCTCCCCGTGTCTGAGTGGGTTTCCTCCGGTTTCCTCCCACACTCCAAAGATGTGCAGGTGAGGTGAATTGGCCATGCTACATTGCCTGTAGTATTAGGTAAGGGGTAGATGTAGGGGTATGGTTGGGTTGCGCTTCGGCAGGGCGGTGTGGACTTGTTGGGCCGAAGGGCCTGTTTCCACACTGTAAGTAATCTAATCTAATCTAATCTAAATCTTCACTGCCATTCAGATGAATCTGGTAAATCTCCATTTCCCTGCCTATTCCCTATATCCTGTGATTTCTACCTTCAATACCAGTAGAACTTTCCTGAGATCATGGGCCTAAAATTGTTTAAGTATTCTAATTGTGGTCTGACGAGTGTCTTATGTGGAATTTGCAATGCTCTGCCACTTGCAGGGAGATTTGTTTAGGATTTCCTCATTTATCAATGGAGTGAAATACCAGCCAACACCCCTTCCCATTTGTGAAGCTGCTTCCCCAATGTTTAGAGTTACATTCTATTGTCATCTGATATCGAGATAAATTGTGATTTCTTTTGAACTTCACTCCAGATCAATTGGATAGCTTTTTTTTTTGACTTTCTAATAGTTATCAGTAATGTCATATTGCATTTATATACCACCTTTCCTAAGTGCAGGATGTCACAAAATGCTTTAAATCATTTCAGAACGTCGTTTGCACAAAATAATGGCTTTTCAGGTAGAGTGGTGTTGGCTAAATCCCTGGCATCGTATTTGCAGCAGTTGGGAGGCATTCTAGCTGCTCTCTGGATGGGCTGAATAGACTCCGGTCGTCTGACAATATTTCAAGGTCCAGGAACTGCAGCCAGTGCCACCTTCCCTAACCTAGTCCTCTGCAACTGTTCTGGATCACATCTAACACTGACCTCCCATCTAAACTTTTTTTCTGGTCAGTAGCATCCAGATATTAACCTGGTTAACTCAGCAGAGGTTGCGCCACCCAATGAGCACTTGAAGTGCCTCAGCTTTTGGGGCATGGAGGTAGATTTCCTATCCCTGTACCGGGAAACCCAGGTTCAAGTCCCACCTGCGCCAGTGGTGTAACATAACATCCCTGAACAGGTTGATTAGAAAAATGAGTTAAAAAAAAATCCCTCTGCATACTAAACTGCAGCCAAGGGGTGGAAAATGTGACTAGTACAGACACAATGGCTGAAGGGCCTCTTTTCGTGCTGTAAAAAGTTTATAACTTGACAAGAGCTCAGTGGTTCCCATTGTTTTGGAGTTACTCCAGAAATTGAATGTTACTGATAAAAGTATCTCTTGCCTCAACCAATCAGAATCGACATGTCTTGTTTGAATGTAATCAGGAGCTTGGCAGTTAACTTCTCACGGAAACACCTCCAACCAATCAGAGTCTACTTTCCAACCAATCACCTCTTATGTAATTGTAATTTGTTGTTCCCTTTGAGATTTTGAATTCTTGCCATGATGTCCTGGTGGAAATATTTGACAATTGTTTTTGTTCAGCAATACCTAGGAATGGGCATCGATTGCTCATTGTTGCACAGCTGGTTCTATTTCTTCTCAGTAAATAATTGATAACCTTGCATTCTGTTGCTACCTGTCACACAATGATAGTGTCATAATATATCTCTCTTGCCTTTTTAAACTCCTGGCACACACTGAGAGAGGACAGCGGAACTGATGGATAAGATGGATAAATCCTGACCCGATATCTTTACTCAGTCATAGAGTGACGCTGTCAGCTGAACCTGCACAAAGCTTTAGCCTAAACAACCTCCAAACGAGTGCGTGCTGTGCTGGGTTCTCAGTGCAGTGTTTGTCCTAAGCGATGGAGGATCAGAGCCAAACCCAGCAGGTTTGGGAGTAATTCAGGTGTCTGGCTGTGGCTCGATGGATGACCCTCTCAACTTGGTCGGCAGAATGTGAGTTTGAATCTCACTGACGAGATTTGAACGCATAGTTAAGGCAAGTGTTCATACTCAGAGTCGTACAGCATGGAAACAGACCCTTTGGTCCAACCAGTCCACACCAACCATAATCCCAAACAAAGCTAGTCCCACCTGCCCGCTTCTGGGCCATATCCCTCCAACTCTTTCCTGTTGTCGTACTTGTCCAAATGTCTTTTAACCATTGTAACTGTACCCACACCCACTACTTCCTCAGGAAGTTCATTTCGCATGCAAACTTCCCTCTGTGTAAAAAAAAATTGCCCCTTATGTCTTTTTAAAATCTCTCTCCTCTCACCTTAAAACTGTGCCCCTGGTCTTGAAATCCCCCCCACCCTAGGGAAGAGACAACTGCCATTGACTCTATCTATACCCCTCATTGTTTTATAAACTTCTATAAAGTCACCTTGCAACCTCCTACACTCCAGTGAAAAAAGTCCAAGCCTTTCTTTACAACTCGAACTTTCCATACCTGGCAACATCCCGGTAAATCTCTTCTGAGCCCTGTCTAGCTTAATAAGATTCTTCCTATTTCAGGGCGAACAGAACTGGACCCAGTATTCCAGAAGAAGCTCATCAATGTCCTGTACAACCTCAACAAGACTTCCCAACTCCTAATTCAAAGACCGAGCAATGAAGGCAACCATGCCAAATGCTTTTTTAATGGCATTATCTATATGTGATGCAAACTTCAAAGAATTATGTACCAGAGCCCCTAGGTCCCTCTGTTCTATAATGCAGTGTGAAGGGAGTGCTATCTTTTGGCAGGATGATCCTATCTGATGTTTCAAATAGATGTAAAATGTCCCATAATGCTACTTAAATGAAAAGCAGAGAAAATCCCCCTGGCATCCTCACTAATATTGTTCTCTTAAAAGAGCACAATTACTGGCCATTATTTCATTCCACTGTGCACCTTGATACCTTCATCTTCTACATTGCAACAGGGACTGTTGTGCTTTTCCAGCACCACTCTAATTTTAAATCTAATCTCTAGTATCTGCATTATCCACGTCTGCCTAGGGGCTACATTGAGGCTTCTGAAAGGAGAAGCTCAATTTGCATGTCTCAGGATTTATAAAGGAATACAGCACTTCCCATACACTGTTCAGATAAAGCCACCACACCTTAACCATAAACCATCAAGGACGAGCTGTTGCACTGATTACTTGTAAGAGTGCAAAGTACAGAACAGGGAAAGGCTATGTGGTCCTCCTCTGTGATGTACGTCAAGGAATTTCAGGCTCAATCTCTTTTACGCTGTGAAACATTGTGGGGAGAATGTGGTGAGGAAAGCATATCAATACTGAGGTTCAGTGCGATGAAACAACTGAAATGCATGTTCAATTTGGTTGAAAACTTGCTGCTTATCAACTTATAAATAGAGTACCGCAGTAGAAGCTTTGTAATATGACAGATATCTCCAGCTGTGGAACTACTTCACTCACCCCGTGAGATATTCAGCCACTGCTGAAGGTATTTAAGGGATTTAAGGTTGGGTTGGGCACATCTACTATTAGACTGAAATGTGGTGTGGAGAAGTCTAGAATACCACTGGAATATCTCTGAGCTGCTAAACGATCTTAACACTACCGCACGTGTTGCCTCTTGGTGAAACCCTGTCCTGAGGGTTATATAATTCTGGCTTAGGTACCTTGACCATAGGGAGAATGGTTACTTCCTCATGGTGCATGGCGCCAAACCTCATGACAGACAATTTGATCTATTGTACTGGGGAAGATGAGAGCAAACATTTACAGGTGACTATCCAGCACTGAGTTAGGGCTGCTGGATGAGTAAAGGTCAAGGTCCATCTCTGTCAAGAATTATGTTAATGACTAACTTAATTTAAGATGATCATTCAGGCTTACAATGCAATTGCTGGATGACTAAAGAAATTGAGGGTTTGGTTAAGAAAAAGAAGGAAGCATATGTCAGGTATAGACAGGATAGATTGAGTGAATCCTTAGAAGAGTATAAAGAAAGTAGGAGTATACTTAAGAGGGAGATCAGGAGGTCAAAAAGGGGACATGAGATAGTGTTGGCAAATAGAATCAAGGAGAATCCATAGGGTTTTTACAAATATGTTAAGGGCAAAAGGGTAACTAGGGAGAGAATAGGGCCCCTCAAAGATCAGCAAGGCGGCCTTTGTGTGGAGCCACAGAAAATGGGGGAGATACTAAATGAATATTTTGCATCAGTATTTACTGTGGAAAAGGATATGGAAGATATAGACTGTAGGGAAATAGATGGTGACACCTTGCAAAATGTCCAGATTACAGAGGAGGAAGTGCTGGATGTCTTGAAATGGTTAAAGGTGGATTAATCCCCAGGACCTGATCAGGTGTACCCGAGAACTCTGTGGGAAACTAGAGAAGTGATTGCTTGTCCTCTTGCTGAGATATTTGTATCATCGATAGTCACAGGTGATTTGCCGGAAGACTGGAGGTTGGCAAACATGGTGCTACTGTTTAAGAAGGGCGGTAAAGACAAGCCAGGGAACTACAGACTGGTGAGCCTGACCTCGGTGGTGGGCAAGTTATTGGAGGCAATCCTGAGGGACAGGATGTACATGTATTTGCAAAGGCAAGGACTGATTAGGTTTTGTCAACATGGTTTTGTGCGTGGGAAATCATGTCTTACAAACTTTATTGAGTTTTTTGAAGAAGTAACAAAGAAGATTGATGAGGGCAGAGCAGTAGATGTGATCTATATGGACTTCAGTAAGGCGTTCAACAAGGTTCCCCATGGGAGACTGATTAGCAAGGTTAGATCTCACGGAATAAAGGGAGAACTAGCCATTTGGATACAGAATTGGCTCAAAGGTAGAAGACAGAGGGTGGTGCTGGAGGGTTGTTTTTCAGACTGGAGGCCTGTGACCAGTGGAGTGCCACAAGGATCGGTGCTGGGCCCTCTACTTTTTGTCATTTACATAAATGATTTGGATGCGAGCATAAGAGGTACAATTAGTAAGTTTGCAGATGACACCAAAATTGGAGGTGTAGTGGACAGTGAAGAGGGTTACCTCAGATTACAACAGGATCTGGACCAGATGGGCCAATGGGCTGAGAAGTGGCAGATGGGGTTTAATTCAGATAAATGTGAGGTGCTGCATTTTGGGAAAGCAAATCTTAGCAGGACTTATACACTTCATGGTAAGGTCCTAGGGAGTGTTGCTGAACAAACAGACCTTGGAGTGCAGGTTCATAGCTCCTTGAAAGTGGAGTCGCAGGTGGATAGGATAGTGAAGAAGGCGTTTGGTATGCTTTCCTTTATTGGTCAGAGTATTGAGTACAGGAGTTGGGAGGTCATGTTGCGGCTGTACAGGGCATTGGTTAGGCCACTGTTGGAATAGTGTGTGCAATTCTGGTCTCCTTCCTATCGGAAAGATGTGAAACTTGAAAGAGTTCAGAAAAGGTTTACAAGGATGTTGCCAGGGTTGGAGGATCTGAGCTACAGGGAAAGGCTGAACAGGCTGGAGCTGTTTTCCCTGGCGCGTTGGAGGCTGAGGGGTAACTTTATAGAGTTTCACAAAATTATGAGGGGCATGGATAGGATAAATAGACAAAGTCTTTTCCCTGGGGTCGGGGAGTCCAGAACCAGAGGGCATAGGTTTATGGTGAGAGGGGAAAGATATAAAAGAGACCTAAGGGGCAACTTTTTCACGCAGAGGGTGGTATGTGTATGGAATGAGTTGCCAGAGGATGTGGTGGAGGCTGGTACAATTGCAACATTTAAGAGGCATTTGGATGGGTGTATGAATAGGAAGGGTTTGGAGGGATATGGGCCGGGTGCTGGCAGGTGGGACTAGATTGGGATATCTGGTCGGCATGGACACGTTGGACCGAAGGGTCCATTTCCATGCTGTACATCTCTATGACTCTGACTTGTGCTTGTTGGAAGTTACACAAATTCATTGGCAGGGACCTGACTCTGAAGCGAAAGGAACATGTGCTGACATTGTTACATTCTGGAATTCAGCACAAAATGTAGAACAATAGCCTGCTACATTCTCCATTCTGGATTAGTGGTGCTGGAAGAGCACAGCAGTTCAGGCAGCATCCGAGGAGAAGTAAAACCCACGTTTCGGGCAAAAGCCCTTCATCAGGAATGGCTTTTGCCCGAAACATCGATTTTACTACTCCTGGGATGCTGCCTGAACTGCTGTGCTCTTCCAGCACCACTAATCCAGAATCTGGTTTCCAGCATCTGCAGCCATTGTTTTTACCCTGCTACATTCTCCATGGCAACACCTAGAATAATCCTGTTTGACTTGCCAACTAATCAACCCCCTTTTCTCATGCAGTGTAAACTGTGGCACCCTTAGGAAGTTGGAGATAGTGAGGACTGCAGATGCTGAAAAGTTAGAGTGGATAAAGTGTGGAGCTAGGAAAGGCACAGCAGATCAAGCAGTATCAGCAGAGCAGGAGAGAGTTGCCTTTCCAAGTCCTGACCTCCGCTGCTCCTGTGCTGCTTTACCTGCGGGGTTTTTCCAGCTCCACACTTCATTGACTCTCCCCTAGAAAGTTAACATTCTTGCCTGTTTGTCGTGAGGAGCGGAAGATGTCATGATTCACGCGCCTATCTCCTTCTCAGAAATACTTGGGGCCCCAATCTTGAGTTTGTCTTCGACCTTCATGGAATGCAGAGGCTGGTGGTAGAGGGGATGCATTTTGGACTGGAGGTCTATGACCAGTGGTGTACAGGGATTAGTGCAAGGTCCACTGCTTTTTGTCATCTATACAAATGATTTGGATGTGAATATAAGAGGTTTGGTTAGTAAATTTGCAGATGATGCCAAATTGGTGGTGTGGTGGACAGCAAAGAAGGTTACCTCAGAATACAATGTGATCGAAGGGTCTGTGTCAATGCTGTACATATAATTAGTGAACAGTAGACCCAAATATGATGCAAAGATGCCCCTAAGTTATGATACTTCGGGCACTGTACATTCGGAGCTACCTGTTCCTTGCAAACAACCTGCACTTATTCCCTGTAATAATAAAGCAGAAGTCAGCAAGCCTGGCTGGTTCTGTGAAGAGAGTAACAAAGTTAACACTTCAGGACCTGTATGATGCTATTCGTTCTGAAGCTAAATTTAATGTTTAATATTCAATTTCCCCAGTGCTTTCTGTTTTTGATTGCAAATTTCCAGCATCTGCAGCATTTTGCTTTTGTTACACTTACCATATATATGAAGCTTCAAATTACTCATTGATTTCCAAAATATTGCTTCCTGAAAGCAATCTCTGCTCTTTGCATTTGAATGAATCAATACCGACTGCTTCCACCTCTGGAGAGATGGTTCCACAGATTCACTCACTGGACTACTGCTTCAGCTGATTAGTCCTGCATTCTTCATTCCACCTCACCTCCCCCACCCCACCCCCCCACCCCCACCAACCCAGCTTCAATTTTCCTCACAATTCAATCATTGTAGTCCTCTTCTGTATCTTTATGATTACATTATCCTTTTGTATTGCAGTTACCACAGCCATTCACAGAATTGTTGATTGTATTCTACATGTAACAGTAACTGGATCCTGATTGGACTGGGCTGAGTGGAGAGGAAGAAACAGTTCCCACTTGTGACAGCATCGAGAACAAGAGGGCATAGATTTGAAGTGTTGAATACAAGAAGCAAAAATGTGTAATGTTGCTGGGTATGGAAGGTTTGAGTTATAAGGAAAGGCTGGATAGGCTGGGACTTTTTTCGATGGAGCATAGGAGGTTGAGAGGCGACCTTATGGAAGTTTATAAAATCGTGAGACATATAGATAGGGTTAATGGTAGTTTTCTTTTCCCTGGGATTGGGGATTTCAAGACTAGGAGACACATTTTTCAGATGTGAGGAGAGAGAATTAAACAAAGACATGAAGGGCACATCCTGTGCACAGGGAATGGTTCACATGCGGAATGAACTTCCGAAGGAAGTGGTGGATGTGGATGCAGTTACCATGTTTAAAAGACATTTAGATAAGTACATGAATAAGAAGGGTTTGGAGGGATATTGGCCAAGCGCAGGTGGATAGTTTAGTTTAGGATTATGTTTGGCATGGACTGGATAGACTGAAGGGTCTGTTTCCATTCTGTATGACTATGATAAAAGGAAAAACTTGCTCATGCAGTATCTTAGATATACAGATTTGTTTGAGGTTTTCAACGGGGAGTTAGACTGCTTTCTAGAAAGGGTGAATGTACATTGTTACATGTAGAAAATGGAAATAACATGAGGAGAACTGGTGCAGACACAATGCATGTTTTATTCATTAATGGGACGTGCTAACATTTATTGAACTGAATAACTTGCTCAACCATTTCAGAGGGAAGTTAAGAGTCAACCACATTGGTTACATTATAGTTAATTGTAAGCCGGAACCTCTAAAGGGCATTAGTGAACCAGATGGGGTTTTTAGGACAATGGTCACTTTTAAACTAGTTTCTCATTCGGGATATTTATGGAATTAAAGTTTCAACATCCTGCTATGGTGCCATTTTCCCCGGAACATTAGCCTGAAGTTCAGGATTACTAACTTGGCAACATTACCATTATGTCACCCTTTGCCATCTTCTGTGAAACGTACATAATTCTGTGAAGATGCAGAGATTTATAGGGGGGCAGGACTAACTCACAATTTTGGCTCCATAATGATCACTGAATATACCACAACAAATACAATGTATTGTGACATTAGTTTCAATTTATTGTCAGTTGAGAACCTCCAGATCGTTATCATTTGTTTTGAATGCACACTATTTTCTTCCTATTTAAGTAATAGTTGCTTCATGATTCTTCTATCAAGAATCATCTTGATTTTACAGTTTTCTTGTTTTCAAATCCCTCCATGGCCTCCCTATCTCTGTAAATTCGTCTGTCTATACAATTCTCCAAGGTCTCTGTGCTGTTTAATTCTGGCCTTGTGTGTGTTTTTAATTGCTGCACCGTTGGTGGCCGTGTCTATCATTGCCTGGGCCCCAAACTCTGAAATATCCTCCACACAGCTCTCTACCTCAGCTTCATCCTTTTACAAACTTCATAAACCTGTGTGTTTGACCACGTTTTTGTCATCTGCCCTCGTGTCTTAATGTGGTTCAGTGTTGTACTGTCTTTTATAATTCTCTAGTGAAGTGCTTTGGAATGCGTCACAACCTTTAAAGGTGCTATCTAAATTTAAGCAGTCATGATGTGAAGGTGCTGGTGTTGGACTGGAGTGAGCAAAGTCAAAAGTCACCAGGTTATAGTTCAACAGGTTTATTTTAAATCACTAGCTTTCAGAGTGCTACTCCGTCGTCAAGTGAACAACCTATTTTGATGAGACTTCACTTGCTAAAGGAGCAGCACTTGAGAGCTGGTGATTTTAAACAAGCCTTTTGGACTGTAACCTGGTGTCGTTGACTTCTGACTTAAGTTGTTGTTGTTGCCCAGGCAAATTTAATTTTCCATCAGTCTCCCAGCTCACAAATATGTTTCAATCTGCCTGTTACTTATTGTTATGATTCCAGTTGATAGTTTTGGACAAATCAAAACTCAAAGTAAAATCTGGTTTGATTGTGTGTGTTTCTATTTGGTTATTTAGTGTGATGGTCAGTCACTAAGATGTATTTGTATGAGGCTGCAGCATTTGTTTTAACAATAGGAGTTTATTACTCAAAAGAAGAAATTTATAAATCAAGTCATCTAATGAGAGATGGCAATTAGAATGATCACTGAATGCACAGTAAAACAATGTGTTTCCAATCACTGTCCATTACAAAGATTCAAGTCCAGAGAAACTACCATTCAATCTCAATTCTTTAGGATTCCACTTAACTGATTCTTTCCAAGTTCTTTGCCATTTAAGTAGTTATGATGTGGAGATGCTGGTGTTGGACTGGAGTGAGCAAAGTCAAAAGTCACCAGGTTATAGTTCAACAGGTTTATTTTAAATCACTGTGAAAACCACTCAGTGAGCCCTTTCCAAATTTGCTGATGTGAACTCATCACAAATCTGAGAGCCTGCACAATTCTAAAAACCTCAACTTCTAATCGTGGTCTCCTGCTTGAACATTTCGTGAACTAAACCTTTCTGCTGAGCTCCCTAAACTGCCCTGAAACTTCTTTTCTAGCAGAGAAACTAAATTTACCTTTAAACTCAACAGCGATGTCTTCTGAAGCAAAGCTTTTTCAACAAACTTGCTAATTGTAGGTTCTTGACTGAAAACAAAGCTAACGGTTTCTGATGCTTACCTGTCATAAACTCAACAAATGACCTGCTGGGTTCCTTCAGTACTTTTTAAAATTATTGTTACATTCCCTGCAGTGTGGAAACAGGCCCTTTGGCCCAACAAGTCCACACCAACCCTCCGAAGAGTAACCCACCCAGACCCAACTCCCTCTGACTAATGCACCTAACAGTATGGACAATTTAGAATGGCCAATTCACCTGACCAGCACATCTTTGGATTGTAGGAGGAAGCCGGAGCACCTGGAGGGAACTCACGCAGACATTGAGTGACTGCTTTGTGGACACTTCCATTCAAGACACAAGTGTGGCCTCAAACTTCCAGCCAAGTGTCACTTTTAATTTGCCAACTTACTCTCAGACCAGCCTCTGTATACAGTCTCCTGTGGTATTCCCATGAGTCTCAACACAAATGAGAGGCACAGCACTTCATCTTTTGATGAGTCCCTTTACAACCTTATTTGATTTATTATTGTCACGTTTACCTAAGTACAATGAAAAGTTTGTTTTACGTGCAGTACAGGCAGATCATACCATACAAAGTGCATTAGGGTAATAGGACAGAGCGAGGAATAGCATGTTATGGCTGTGGAGAAGGCGCATAGAGAGCGACACCAACATTAAATTTGAATTTTGAGAGGTCCATTCTAAAGTCAAATAACAGTGGGGAAGAAACTGTTCTTGAATCTATTGGTGCATGTGTTTAAGCATTTGTATCTTCTGCCCAATGGAAGAGGTTGGAAGAGATTATAACCGAGGTAGGCAGGGTCTTTGATTGTTCTGGCTGCCTTCCCGAGGCAGTGAGAAGAGTCGATGGATGGAAGGTTGGGTTTGTGTGATGGACTGGGCTGTGTTCACAGCTCTCCGTAGTTTCTCATGGCCCTGGGCAGAGCGGTCGTCAAACCAAACCGTGATGTATCCAGATAAAGTACTCGCTGTGGTGCATCTGTTTAAAAAATAATTGGTAAGAGTCTATACAGACATGCGGAGTTTCCTTAGTCTCCTGAGGAAGTATTTTTGAATCAACCTGTTCAGATGTATTAGGACGTACCTGTGTAGGAGGGACGTAAACCTGAGAGAAATCTACTCCAACACAAGGGCCGTAGAAGAATCTTTATATAATTCCATGGGCATTAGCCATGGCTTGGTGGGTTAAACTCTTGCCTCTCAATTGAAAGATTGTTGGTGGGTGTAAAAGATGGCATAGATTCATAGCGATGTACAGCACGGAAACAGTCCAACTCGTCCATGCCAACCAGATATCCTAAATTAATCTAGTCCCATTTGCCAGCACTTGGCCCATATCACTCTAAACCCTTCCTATTCATAAACCCATCCAGATGCCTTTTAAATGTCATTGTCCCAGCCTCCCCTTCCTCTGGCAGCTCATTCCATACACGCACCACCCTCTGTGTGAAGTTGCCCCTTAGGTCCCTTTTTAAACCTTTCCCCTCTCACCTTAAACCTAGGCCCTCTAGTTCTGGATTCCAGCACCCCAGGGAAAAGACCTTGTCTGTTTACCCTATTCATGCCCCTCGTGATTTTATAAACCTCTGTAAGGTCACCCCTCAGCCTCTGATGCTCCAGGGAAAACAGCCCCAGCCTGTTCAACCTCTCTACAGCTCAAACACTCCAACCCTGGCAAACATCCTTTTCGATCATTTCTGGAACATTTCATGAGACTCTTCAATGCAGAGCATAGGAGAGCTCTGCCTAGTGTCCTTGCCAACATTTCTGAACAAAGATTTTCTCTTCATTATCACATTGTTGTTTGTTTGATCTGCTTGTGTACAAATTAGTTACCACATATCCTACATTACAGGTAATCTAACAACAGAAAACATTTCATTGGCTGTAAGATGTTTTGGGATAGAATGAGGTTGTGAACCATGGTATGCAAGTGGAAACTAATGATTTCCAAATGCTGTGCATATTATTAAACTAGAAAGAGTGCAGGGCACATTTACTGGGATGCTGCCTGAACTGGAAGGTTTGAGTTATAAAGAGAGGTTGGATAGGCTGACACTGTAGAAGTCCATAAAATCACGAGAGGCATAGAAAGGGTCGATAGACCATAGCTTTTCCCCAGGGTAGGGGAATGTAAGACAAGAGGGCATAGATTTAAGGTCAGACCAGAAGGGTAATTTCTTCTCACACAGAGGGTAGTGAGTGTCTGGACTACAAGAGGGTGGTGGTGGTGGAGGTGGAGGTGGAGGGGAGTACAGTTTTGTTACGTAAGAAACATTTAGACAGGTACATGGAGAGGATAGGTATGGAGGGGTGTGGACTAAACACAGGCAAATTGTGGATACTGGGCAGCACGGACAAGTTGGGCCGAAGGGCCTGTTTCCATGCTATAGAAGTCTATGACTCTAATACTGTTAGCGGTGATTTTCTGCTGGCCATCAGTTTGTAAGTAGCCGTATGTCTGTGGTTTATTGATGATTCTGCAACATTTTTTTTCTCTTCTGCCTCCCCCCCCCCCCCCCCCCCCCCCCCCCAAACCCCTCCAAAATAAAGCATTTTCTTCAGATCAGAGAATGGAAAATCAAATCTGCCAGTCCTAACAGTTTGCAGATGTAGCTCAGCCAGAGCTGCTGAACTTGGTGTAATGTTTGAATCGGCCTGGTGCCAGCACTTAACAGGCAGCAGCGAAACAGATGGAATAAACAACGTGAGGAGAATGGGGAATTGCTTAAAGGGGACAAGAACGTTATCTGTGGCTCCATTAGTAACACACTGTCTCTGGGTCAGAAGATTGTGGATTCACATACACTGGAGAGATTTGAGTACATAATCTCAGGTGACACTCTAGTGAAATACCGAGGGAGTGCTGCACTACCAGAGGTGCTGTCTTTCAGGTGTAATTATAAATTGAGGTTCCATCGGCCCTTTAAAAAGTACATGGCAGTATTTCAAAGAAGAGTAAGGAGTCCTTACCAATAGTTATCCTTCCAATCACTGTCCTCAAGGCAGCTGATTGGTTCCAGTTTCCATTTCTGGGGAGCTTGCTGTGTACAAATTGACTTCTGTGTTTCCTACTTCTAGCAGCTCTGGTATCTGTGAACACCATCTCTGAAAGATTGGAGAGTTGCTTATAAACTTTCGTCTCGAGTGCTGGCTGTTTTAATAGATGTAAAAACGGTCACCCCGGGCCAAAGAGATGCAGGTACATTTGGGAGGAGCCGTAGCATCACACAGCACAGAAACCGACCTTTTGGTCGAACTTGTCCACACCGACTAAGATTCTCAAAGCTAAACTAGTCCCATTTGCCTGTGGTTGATCCATAATCCATAATCCATTGGGAGTAGGGCTTCAAAGTCCTGACTATGTTTGGAGTTTTGTACAGATTGCTTTCCCTTTGACCCCATGTACTTTTTTGTCATTTGCCCGGTTTGATTTCCCTTCGGGGACTTTATTTCTTTTGTCCTGTGTAGACCCAAACTGAGCATTTTCTTTTGGCCCTATACCTGCTGAGTTTTCTGGCAGAAAACTATTTTGAGATATGGCAAAGAAGGATACACTTGCAACTATTTGACGGTCCATCAAGAGCTTTTACATTAACACCTACCAAAACCCTCTTCCTGTTCCTTTCAGCTGCTGTTGTAACAGATGGATCACGGCGGCCATTTTTAATGATGAACCTCACCTCCTGGATAGGAACGCACACACACTCTGGAATCTCTCACACCCACCCTGTTCTTGTATCCCTTAATCCTCTTTTCCTTCACCCAGTTACTCAGTGTAATCTCATCTCAAAAGTTGACACAGTTTCTGTCTCAACCACTAATCCTGGGAGTGAATTTCATAGCCTTGCAATGCACCGTGAGAAGATGTTTCTCCCACCCTCTTCTAAATCTCTCCCATCTACTCTTCGGTCTGTCAACACTCATTCTTAACCCCATGATGATTGGAAATGGTAGTGAGAGTAGGCCATTCAGCGCCTCAAGCCTGACCTCCGGGAGAAGGAATTCCTTTGCACTTCAGTGTTGTCTGAGCTATTTGTCCTGCACTCATCAGGACAAATGCAAGAATACCAAATTTCAAACAATTTATATCTCGGTGGAAATGAGGGCAGATCGGTTGGCAGGTTGAATCTGATTGGCTGAGGTGATGCCATGAAGATCTTAATAATTCACATAGATCTGGGTAAAGAAAACGTGCCATTCTTACCTGGTCTGTCAGGTGTGTGACTCCAATCCAAAGCTCCACAGACTTAACTGCAGTGCCCTAACAAACCTCTTGGGGGCATAGTGTGGGTGAGTGGATAGCCTTATGCCTGCTTGTGATGCCCATTGTAGTCAAATAGCCAGACTGTGCTCAGTACCTTAGTTGGTGGGTTACAACTTGGCCACAAAGAGCCACCCATTAAATCAGTGAGAGATTTTGGAGGCGCTTATTAAACTGGAGAGGAGAAACAGAAAGTTTGATTTGTGCTGCAACACCTTCATCAGATTTTCTTCAGGAGTAGAAGCCAGCCATGGGGAAATCAGTGGGTGGGTGATGAGAGGGAATGGGAGGAAGAGAAGAGAATATGTTGGTGCCACCTATTGTTTCCAACAGTCTGAATTCTTTTATTCTGTTCCATCACGGCCTCACAGAGGGCAACGTACTCTCAAGTACAGTATAAGCTCATTTAAGTTACCAGAAACACTCAAGCCTCACTGCTCACCTTAGATCACAGGTCAATGAATCTCTCTCTCTCTCTCTCTCTCTCTCTCTCTCTCTCTCCCCCCCCCCTCCCCTCCGTCTCTGTCTCTCTCTCTGTGTTGTTCAAGAAGGTATGGCTTTCTCCTCACCTCCTTGGAGCTGACTGTCTGGTTTCTACAGTTGGCTGGCTCTTAACCCTGAGCAATTCATTTAGAAAACAATGGAATGATGGAGTTGCTGGAGTGCTGTTTTTGAAACTATATTACCGGTTCCTCCTGCTCCCTCTGATTCACTCAGTGCAAAAAAAAAACAAACCGTTTATATTTAAAGTGAGTTTTTGGTTAGATGATGCAAGTAAAAAGGAAATTTAAAAAGATTTCTGTTTCTGAGCTGGACAGACACAACCACCCATGTATATGTGCACACATACACACATATAGACCAACACACTGCAGCCGTGCACGCCAACACATAGCAGACACACACTCTCACTAATGGATTCAGACACATGCATGCAAAGTAAAACACACACAGGTGTGTATGTGTACACACAGGTGTGTATGTGTATACACAGACCCATACACATGCAGAAATTGACACACGTGTATGGGTACACATAAACTCACACACTCAAATTGGCACACGTGTATACACAAATCCACACACACATGCACAAATGGACACACACACACACACACACACCGCCCTCGGGGTTACCAATTCTGTTAGGGCATTCTCCTGGAGGTTTCAAACATGACAATTCCAAGTTCACCCGGCAGTCAACTTGACTTAGTGAAACAGTCTTTTATTCACTCACAACCACTTTCCCAAAAACAATAACATTTGCAACTAATAAGTGAAACTGTTTAAACACAATGGAAGAGCCAACCTTTCAATGCCCCTGTGATTTCTCGCCTGACTTTTTCTGACATGGCTTACAGTGACCTAGTGGAGTATGTGGGTAGGACTGTCCTGAAGAGTTATTAACTATACCTGCAGCTGGGAGGGGTGTAACCCCTTGTGTGGGGATGTTGTTTGATTGTAACACTCTCGCTCAGCCCACACAGTGCAGTTCAGTCTGGGTGACTCAGGGCTGCCAATCCTTCTGTGAAGTCAGGCTTCTTGAAAGATTTCCGCTTGTCTCAGCTTCCTGAGGGATGTTCCACATATTTCCATGAGGAAAGTTTCCACTAAACTTAACAAATGGGCTCATTTTCCTTCAAATCCCAGCAGCTGAAATGATTTATCTTTCCACATAAATCCTTTGTCAGATCATATCTCCTGCCTTTGACATAAAAATGGTTTGAGTTCAATTTCCATTAAAACAGATATTGTCAGTGACAACGATGATGTACTGTGAATGATTGATTGTTTTCCCTTTCCTGTCATTGTAAACATGAAACATCTATGACACAGTAGTAGGCCATTTAGCTCACCAGCTCCATACCACCATTAATGCTATCCCTCAGCCTCCTCTGGCCCTCAGCACCATATCTTTCTATTTGTTTCTCCCTCGTGTGTTTAATTAGCTTCCTCTTCAATGTATCTCTACTATTTCCTTCAGTACACCATGTAGAAGGAGATAGATATGGTTCTTAGGACTAAAGAGATCACAGGCATGGGGAAAAAGCAAGAACGAATTACTGAGTTGGATGATCAGCCAGTAGTGTAATTTTTGTTAATTGTCATGAAGAATGCACTTTTTATGCTGGCAAACGGTTGGTAACTATCTCTAATTACCCTGGAAGTGGCTTACTAACCCATTTCAGAGGGCATTTAGGAGTCAAAGATATTACTGTGGGTCTGCTGGTACATGCAGGCTAGACCATGTATGAACAACAGATTGCCTTCCCAAAAAAACCATTAGACAAGCTTTTAATTCCCAGTTAACTTCACCACCCTGCGACGGTGGGATTTGAACCAGTTCTCCAGAACATCAGCTAAGTGCTCAGGATTACTCATTTACTGACATTACCACCATGCTGTATTGTAACGTAGCCCAATATATCTGATATACCAGCATATCATACGCAATTGCTTGCCTTCCAATGCCCACACTATTACTTCTGGTGTACCCTTTAATTCTGTCCATCTGTCCCTCAAAGATATCATCCAAAATGCAGCATTAGGTTTCTTGTGTACACTGCTGGCATCCAGCTCAACTCACCACCAGCTTCCCAGGACTCCTCTTCCATTGTTGCTAAATGAGCATTCTGTTTGTCTGACATCCATTACTGAATAAGTTAACATTTAATCCAGTTCAAGGTCCAAATCATTGAGTAGACCACCTTTTGCCTAGCTACTAACTCCACCCTCCCCGAGGTTGGACTAGACTGCTCCTCACCTTGACATTATATTTGACCTTCAGATATGTTTCAGACCTGAACTCTGCACGTTGACTGCATCCACCTCCACAATATGGTGCAGCTTTACCTCGATCTCAGCTGAAGTGCTTCTCAATCCCTCCTTGATGCCTTGGTTCTCTCTAGACTCTGACATACTCTTTGTGGTCTGTCACCTTTTGCCCTTTCCAAATTTAAGGTCATCCAAAACTCAGGTGCCTATGTCTTAACTTGGCCCATTCACCCATCATCGCCAACCTACACTGGCTTCCAGTTAAGCAATAACTCGGGCTTTCAAGTTCTCATGCTTATTTTCAAATCGTTTTATAGCTACACGTTGCCTTTCTCTGTAATCTCCTCCAGCCCTACAACCCTCTGAGATATCTGCATTGTGTACCCCTGATTTTAAGTCATCTGCAATAATCCTTTACAGCACAGAAACAGATCTTTTGGTTCAACTTGTCCATGCCAACCAGATATGATGAATTAATCTAGTCCCGTTTGGAGCATATCCAACCCTAAAACCTTCCTATTCATGTACCCATCCAGATGCTTCTTAAACATTAATTAATCCAGCCTCCTCCACTTCCTCTGGCAGCTCACCTTCGATCCATCTTTGGTTGCCTGTCATTGGGACCGAAGCAAATTCCCCTCTAAGCCACACACAAACAGCATGGAACTATATCGCAGTTCCTTGACCATCACTGTGTCAAAATTCCGAAAGTTCCTCTCAGTTAGCACCAACACCAACACCACAAGGACTGCAGCGGTTAAAGAAGACAGCTCACCACCACCACCAACACCACCTCCTCTGGGGTGATTAGGAATGGACAATAAATGCTGACCCAGCCAGCGATGCCTACCACCCTGAGAAATTACCAAACAAAAACTCCGGTATTCCATCCCAAAACCTCTCTGACTCTGTCCCCTCCTTTGAAATATCACTCTCAAGCCATTAAGATATCTGTTGCATTGACTCATTGTCAAATATTAATTGAAAGTCCACTAGAGGCTCTGTGTAAATGTTAAAAATCACGCAACACCAGGTTATAGTCCAACGGGTTTAATTGGAAGCACTAGCTTTTGAGGGACTGCTCCTTCATCAGGTGGTTGTGGAGTACACAATTGTAAGACACAGAATTTATAGCAAAAGTTTACAGTGTGATGTAACTGAAATTATACATTGAAAAATACCCTGATTGTTGGTTGAGTCTCTCAATCTGTTCGAATACCGTGATGGTTTCACTTCTTTCATGTGTAAATCCCAAAACTTTTTATTTTAAAAGTTACATTCTCAGGTTAACTGGAACAATTGGTGTTAGCCAGATAATAAGTTCTGTTCACTGGGTAAATGTGGTAGGCCAGTAGGGGAATTAGCACACATCCCTTGTTGAGAGTGCATTCAGGCAAAAAAGGCAAGGGTTTGGAAGGGTCACTAACGACGCCTCTTGGAATGGAAAAAAAGACTGTGTGCACAATCTTAAAAGTAGAAAATGTAACTTTAATCGTTGTCGATTTACTGAAACCACCAAGGATATTTGGCTGACTCTTTACTTTTTTTATGATGTATAAACATAACATTTGTGTGTAAAAATAGTGCTGGCAAACACGAGACAACACTAATTACTGCTGTGTCCCCCTCCTTGTTTGACCCGCTGCTTTAACACAGTACGGTTTTGTTTCAGTCTAATGTTCCCCCCTCTCTGTCTGTCAGATGTTCTGCATGTGTTTGAGATCATGCACTTTTTAGTCAGGCTGCCATCAGTTGGAGATGAGACAAAAAAAATTGCAGATGCTGGAATCCAAAGGAGACTAGCAGGAGGCTGGAAGAACACAGTGAGCCAGGCAGCATCAGGAGGTGCCGAAGTCGATGTTTCAGCTGTTTCACCTCCTGAAGAAGGGTTACACCTGAAACGTGGACTTCTGCACCTCCTGATGTTGCCTGCCTTGCTGTGTTCTTCCAGCCTCCTGCCTGTCCCTCCTGATGTTGCCTGCCTTACTGTGTTTTCCCAGCCTCCTGCCTATCCCTCCTGATGTTGCCTGCCTTGCTGTGTTCTTCCAGCCTCCTGCCTGTCCCTCCTGATGTTGCCTGCCTTGCTGTGTTTTCCCAGCCTCCTGCCTGTCCCTCCTGATGTTGCCTGCCTTGCTGTGTTCTTCCAGCCTCCTGCCTGTCCCTCCTGATGTTGCCTGCCTTACTGTGTTTTCCCAGCCTCCTGCCTGTCCCTCCTGATGTTGCCTGCCTTACTGTGTTCTCCCAGCCTCCTGCCTTTCTACATCAGTTGGAGATGTCAGAAATGAAATACCAAAGCGTGTAACTGAAACAACATTGTGGGCTTCTATGATGAGTTGGTGGCATTGTTGGAGGAGGGGGGGGGGAAAGAGTGTGTGAAGGGACAAATGGGAGGGATTATCTGAATTCCAGACTTGGATTAAAACCGAACTTTAGTACGATGCCTGTTCCTAATGACCATAAGAAGTAGCAGGAGTAGGCCATTCAGTCCCTCGAGTGTGCTGCCATTCAATAAGATCATGTGTGATCTAATTATGACCTTAACTCCACTCTCCTGCTTATCCCTACAATCCTGTGTTCCCTTGTCAATCAAAAATCTATCCAACTGAATAGGTGTGAAGCTGGAAAAGCACAGCATGACAGACAGCATTCAAGGAACAGGAAAGTCAACGTTTCAGGATACTTTCAGCAAACCTGTTCTGATACGAACTCTGGACATGTCGCTGGGGGGTCTAACTTATTGCTCTCCAGCTACTGACCACTGATTCCTTGTTGTATCCATCATCACAAGACCTTGCCTTCCTCTTCCCCACTCCCCCGAGTCAATTGGAAAACTTTGACGTTGCCTAACTGGGTGATGCTTGATTGTCGACCTGTTGATTCTGCTTCTTTAAAACTCATAAATGTTCAAAGAAATGTTTTTTTGAAATGTAACTTTTTTTACAGATCCATTTTTATCCCCTGCATCGTTCATGGAAATTATTTTCCCCATTCCTGAACTCTCCGTTGCAATCCTGAAGAGTTGGCAGCTCTGACTATTTAGCTCTAGCTTCTTATAGCTTCAGGCTTTGTTGTTCTTTAAACTTATAAATAAACTTATTTAACTGGCTAACGTCTTCAATTCCCTTCTGCACTGTATAGTGATGGCCTGCACAGTGTATGACTTGAATCGTTTACTATCATTAGGGAATGAATGAAACACACAGCGTTGGGATAACAACAGCTGCTTGACTTTTATTTGTTCTTGGGATGCAGGTAGCGCTATTCCCCATCCCAAATTACCTGTCGCAAGGCGGTAGTGAAAAGCCTCCTTGACCTGCTGGAGTCCATGTGAGATAGGAGCATCCACAGATGCCATGAGGAAGGGGGTTCCAAGAATTTGACCCAGCAAAATGAGAAATACTTCTAAGTCGGGAGGGTGTGGGGCTTGGGTAGCGGTGTTCCGATGTATCTGCTGACTCTGTGCTTCTAGATGGTAAAGGTTGTAGATTTAGACACTGTCAAAGGAAGCTTGATGCGTTGCTATGGTGCATTATGTAGATAGCACACACTGCTGCCACTTTGTGTTAATGGAGGAGTGAGTGGAAGCTGAAGAGATACCAATCAAGTGAGCTGCTTTGACCCTGGATGGTGTCAAGTTTCTTGAGAGTTGTTGGAGCAGCACCCATCCAGGCAAGTGAGGGATATTCCATCACACTCCTTACTGGTGGGGGCGAAACAGGGTTCTCCTGGCAATGCAGCAATCCCTGTGCACTGCACTGTTGTGTGTTGACATTTTCTAACCAATCTGTTCAGAGCTGCTATTGTACCCCTCAGGAGCAAGTGGGCCTTAGGCTTAGATAGGTGGATAGGCTTAGAGGAGTCAGGCGATGAGTTACTCGCTGTAGTATTCCCAGTCGCTAACCTGCCCTAGCATCCGCTATAAGGCCAGTCCAGCTCAGCATCTGGTGCTGACATTTTGTTAAAGACCTTTTCAGGATCATCCAGGATAAGGATTAGAAAGGACAAATCAGCAGCACCAGCTCTCGAGGCTGGAGAGAAATCCGTTCAGCGTTGACTGTGAACTGAATCGAGCCCACTCGCAACCAATTCAGCTCCTGCCCTTCAAATGAATCCCCTTTGCCCCTTCTCACTTTCCATCTCCATTTCTCCTCCTCAAAACCCACAGCCTCCGCTTTCTTTTTAATTTGCTGATTGTTAATCTCAAGCTGTGCAGTGGAGGGGAGGAGGAAATCCGTCTTTATTTCCCTCAGAATGGCTCGAGTCTGTGCCCCGAGGAGGGTAGTTGGGAGGCGATAGTGAACTGTGCACGTGACTGTGTCTGGCTCATCTCCTGGGGTGGCCTCCCCCTGTCTCTGTGGGGAGGGGGGGGGAGGGAGGACGTGGTCACCTCTCGCCATGATCGCAGTTGCCCACGGTCTGCCCTCAGACCACATGCTGGCCAGGTGTTGGCAGCAGCCAAACTGCTCCCTGCTCCGCGGTGAAGACAGCGACGAGGAAGAGGAGCTCGTCCCGCTCAATGTGGGCGCCGTGTTAGTCCCTCGACGCGGCCTTTTGAGGAAAGGTTTCCGGAAGAGAAGAGGACGTTCTCTGTGGCACTGTAAGAGGGGACGGGGCGATAGCTTTCTTAGAAACGTGTTGCCTGTTTGCTGCGTGTGCTTTGCTTGTCTGACTTCCACCTCCCCTCGAGGCTGCTGTTCCTGTCTCTGAGGAGCACTTGCTCCCTGCCATGTCCCCCCAGTCCATGTGGTACCAAATTTTGGAACAACAATGATGTCATGCTTCTTGAGCATCTACCAGCCACAGCTGTGCAGTGAGGCGGGTGGAGTGGGAGGGTGTGGGGGGTGTTGGGTGGTGGGGGACAGGTTTGGTGCGTCATAGGGAGCAGTACCGTCCGCTGGTTTCCCATAGCCTATTTCTTCGCACTGTCTCAGCTGAGGTTCCCTGTGGATCGAACCTGCTCAGCCTGATTTGCCAGTATTCAGGCTCAACAGGCCGAGTGGCCTTCCCCTGCTCCCGTTCCTTCTGTGTTGTCTCTCACTGACTGCCGCACCCCCAGTATTGTGAAAGGTGCTTTTGTTGGTACTTGTTCTGAGTGCTTGTGGTGTCCATCTACATTACGGCAATGGCCGCACCCCAACAATTACTCCCCTGGTCTTGACGCACTCCGAGACCCTGTGAGATGATGTGGGGTGACGGTCCCTGTGAAACGCCTTCTAATTTTGTCCAGGGCTCTGTCCAATTGCAAGTGTCATTATCCTGAAGTGGTGAGAGCCGTGGTATAAAATACACCTGCTCCCTTTCACTTGTTCAGTGGCCAAGACCAGCATTCCTTGCGGGTCTGTGATTTTACCATGAGATTATCAGCAACTTCAAAGAAAAATGTGATTGCTTTTCATCAAGTGGTTTGAAAGTATTGAGGTTAATGACTTCTTGTGAGTGCTGCGATTGGTATCAAAGGGAATTTATGCTTTTCCTGATGCCGCCATGTTTTCTGAATGACCTGTGTACAGATGACCCCATATCAACGGCTCTGTGTAGAGCACACTCTGTTGTGAGTCAGGGTTCTAGCAGAGACAGGATTACAAAAATCCAAACTTAAAGTGTCTGTCTTGTAAATGGAACTTCAAATCTTAGCAGCGCCTTTCGTAGAGTTTTGTGGCCCAGTGGTAATGACCTCACCACTGAGCCAGAAGGTCCGAGTTCAAGGCCCACTTGCTCCAGAGGGGTGTAGTAGCATCTCTGAACAGATTGGTTAAAAAAATGTCAACACCCAACAGTGCAGTGCAGTGTTTCGCCCCTAATTTATTTAGCTGAGGCCCTGTGTTGGGATTGGCCTAGAAGATCCCCATGGCACCATCTTAAGCAAAATGGGAATGTTCTCCCAAAAGTCCTCTCCATCAACATGAGCAGCTCACTAGCTCCTTGTGGAGCCTCACCTGCACACGAACTGGCTACAGAAGCACAGCTACTGGGCATACATTATGATTCATTGGACTTATAACGCTTTGAAACATCCAGAGGGTGTCAGAGTTGCTATACAAGTGTACATTGTTGTTATTTAAAAACATTGATTCATGGGACCTGGGGGTCACTGGCAATCCCAGTCCATCCCTTTTTGCCCTTGAACTGATCGGCTTGACCACCATTTCAAAGGGCAGCTCAGAGTCATTTGCATTTTGGGAGTTATAGTACAGTGGGCCTGACCAGGTAAAGATGTCACATTTCCTTCCCTGAAAAGCATTGGTGACCCATGATAGGATTATGAAATACTCCTTTATTGTCCTATTAACTGATGTTGGTGTGACTACCTTTCAATTGCAGATTTTAGCCCAAACTAAATTTAAATCCCACCACCTGTTGTCGGGGTGTGAATGAGAGTGCTCAGGGCTTCTAGATAACCAGTCCAGTACCACCATGCTGTCTTTCCCCCACTGTGTACTCCACGGGGGTACTTTATCTCTTTCTGTTCTTGCGTGGAACAGGAGCCCCGTTTACACAGAGAGCGCCTCGGTTTGAAGGTTGCAGCCTCCTCGTGTCTGTCAGGACTCCCTAGGATTGTGAACAGGGCTGGAGGACTTTGCTGAACTCATTTATTTGAATGAGCCATTGTCTCTGTCACTCAGTGCGGAGGACATAGGAGAAAGAGCAGGTGACCCACCCATCTCCACAGCTCACTCCTACTCAAGAACCTGCTGTGTCACCACCCCAGCTTAGCTATCAGAAACAATCAATCGTCACCATCTCCAGTCGCTGATCTGGCTTTACCTGTTCTCAGGTGGCTGTGTTTTATCAGTTTTAGAAGACTCTAAAGGTTCATGTAACTTTGCTGCTTTTCGATTCTAATGAAACTCAACTCTATACTTTCTTTTTAAAACCGATGTGCTGAGTATCTCTGCCCTCAGAGGTAGCCTCAGGGTGAAGGGACGACCCTTTAGAACTGAGGGGAGGAGGAATTTCTTCAGCCAAAGGGTGGTGACTCTGTAGAACTCATTGACACTGAAGGCTGTAGAGGCCAAGTCATTGAGTGTGTTTAAGACAGATATTGATTAGTAAGGGGGAGCAAAGGCCATAGGGAATAAATAGAATAATGGGACTGAAAAAGATATCAGCCATGATCGATGCTGGAGCAGACTCAATGGGCTGAATAGCCTAATTCTGCTCTTATATATTATTCTGGATTAGTGGTGCTGGAAGAGCACAGCAGTTCAGGCAGCATCCAAAGAGCTTAGAAATCGACGTTTCGGGCAAAAGCCCTTCATCAGGAATGCTTTTGCCCGAAACATCGATTTCTAAGCTCCTTGGATGCTGCCTGAACTGCTGTGCTCTTCCAGCACCACTAATCCAGAATCTGGTTTCCAGCATCTGCAGTCATTGTTTTTACATCTTATATACTATGGTCACTCTAAACAATTAATTGTTCAAGAATATTTTCTTCTTCCCATCAGTATGTACCACCTTATACCTAGCGGTGTTAAAATCAGTTTGCTGATCACATATCCTGTTATGTATGTTTGTACTTTTACACTACTTTGGTGTGTCAGAGGCCAGTTTAATCTTCTGTGGCTCTGTTTGGCTGTTCATGTTACCTGTCCACAAGAGGGAGCTCTTTTGCAGGTTTTAATGTTGTACAGTGCAATAATGGATATTATTTGGAGATGCCGGTGTTGGACTGGGGTGTACAAAGTTAAAAATCACACAACACCAGGTTAGAGTCCAACAGGTTTAATTGGAAGCACACTAGCTTTTGGAGCGTCGCTCCTTCATCAGGTGGTAGTGGAGGGCTCAATCCTAACACGCAGAATTTATAGCAAAAACTTACTGTGTGATGTAACTGAAATTATACATCACACCGTAAATTTTTGCTATAAATTCTGTGTTAGGATTGAGCCCTCCACTACCACCTGATGAAGGACCGTCGCTCCGAAAGCTAGTGTACTTCCAATTAAACCTGTTGGACTATAACCTGGTGTTGTGTGATTTTTAACTTTGCAATAACGGAGGTAGTCTTTGATCCTTACGGAGTGCAGCTGGCTAAATAATGGAGACATCAACGAATTTTCACTCATGTCTTCATTGCATCCCAAGTGCTACATAGCCAGTGAAATCTAGTGATGAATGTAAGAACCACAGCAGATCCCATACACAGAAACAGACAAGTTCAACCACCCTGCATTTTTTTTACTGACACTGCACAAAGGATTAATATTAGCCAGGACATCAGGGGAGAATCCTTGCTTTTCTAGAAATAATGCACGGTGGCACAGTGGTTAGCACTGCTACCTCACAGCGCCAGAGACCCGGGTTCAATTCCCGCCTCAGGCGACTTACTGTGTGGAGTTTGCACATTCTCCCCGTGTCTGCATGGATTTCCTCCGGATGCTCCGGTTTCCTCCCACAGTCCAAAAATGTGCAGGTCAGGTGAATTGGCCACGCTAAATTGCCTGTAGTGTTAGGTGCAGGGGTAAATGTAGGGCAATGGGTCTGGGTGGGTTGTGCTTCGGCGGGTCAGTGTGGACTTGTTGGGCCGAATGGCTTGTTTCCACACTGTAAGTAACCTAATCTAATCTAATCTTTCCCATTCACTGGCTCTTAGGCTTAACATCTGAGTATTTAGCAGTGCAGCACTCCCTCAGTACTTACTCTGCGAACAGTGCATCACCCAAACACATACTGCTGTCCTTCTAAATTATCTGCAACCTGTAAATACTGTTCCTCAATTCCTCACTGAGAGTGCTGCTTTAACTCAGTACTGACCAACCGACCATGCAAAGCACCCTCAGTGCTGCTTTGACTGTGCGACACTCCCTCAGTACTGTCCGACAGTGCAGCACTCCCTCTGTATTCCTCCGACAGTGCGACACTCCCTCTGTATTCCTCCGACAGTGCGACACTCCCTCTGTATTCCTCCGACAGTGCGACACTCCCTCTGTATTCCTCCGACAGTGCGACACTCCCTCAGTATTCCTCCGACAGTGCGACACTCCCTCAGTACTGTCCGACAGTGCGACACTCCCTCAGTACTGTCCGACAGTGCGACACTCCCTCAGTACTGTCCGATGTTGCAATGCTCCTTCAGTTGTGGCACTGATGTCTCAGCCTTTTTAAAATTTATTCTTTGTGGGATTTGGGTGTCACTGGCTGGCCAGTAATTATTGACCATCCCTAGTTGCCCCTTGAGTAGTTGGGGGGGTGAGCTGCCTTCTTGAAGTGCTGCAGTCCATGTGCTAGAGGTAGACCCACAATGCCCTTAGGGAGAGAATTCCAGGATTTTGACCCATTGACAGTGAAGGAACGGTGATATGTTTCCAAGTCAGGATGGTGAATTACTTGGGGGAGAACTTGGAGGTGATGTTCGCATACATCTGTAGCCCTTGTCCTTCTGGATGGAAGTGAGCATGGGTTTCGAAGGTGCTGTCTGAGGAGTCTTGGGGAATTTCTGCAGTGCATCTTGTAGATAGCAGCAGCAGTATGTCCTGATGTTGGTGGTGTCGAGAGTGGATGTTTAAGGTGGTGGTTGTGTGGGTTGATCAAGCCAGGTATTGTGGCCAAGATGGTGTCCAGGTCCTTGGGAACTGTTGAAGTTGCAGACCTCAGAATGAGATAATTGTTAATGAATGCAGTAAGGAATTCAGAGGAAAGGTCTTGACCAAAGATTGGTCACAATGTGGAACAGATACTACAAGGATGGCTGACAATCACACCAAAGATATATTTAAGGGGAAGCTCCATAAACACAGGAATCATAGAATTGTAGGCTGGTTACAGGACAGAAGTTGGCCTTCTGACCCCTGTCTGTGTTTGCTCTCCGAAGTGACAATTTATCAACTGCCACTCTCCATCAACCTGCCCATTCTCACTCTTCAGGTAATACTCCAGTTGCCTTGAGTGAACCTGCCTTCCCCATACTCTGGGTCAATGTGTTCTAGATGCCAACCACTTGCTCCTTTTGTCAAACACCTTAAATCTGCAGACAATGATATGTTGGTTGATGTATGTTGAAGGGGGCTCACGTGGAGTATTTACTCTGCAAAACCCATTTAGAGTAAATAGCCTTCTCGTTCTCTGCTTTAATTCTCCTCAATTATATTTCAAAATAACCCTTTGTCCTGTTCCCGGTAGTTTGTTGTTGAGGTCAGTCATTTTTTCTCCCTGGACTTTACCCTGCTGCTCCATAACAGGATTATGAGAGTGGCCTAGTCTCCTTTGTAAAGTGGGATTGTTTGTTGAGTAATAGCCTAGGCCAGCCCTAATTCCAGCCTGTCGTTGTGCATTTACAGCGGGAGCTTGCATGGTATTTAATTGGTGTCTGCAGCTGTCAGTGGAGTGATCTCACTACTGCTGTAAGCTGCTTTTGTAAGGTTTAGCCATGAGCGAGTCCACTGTCTGCTCTTTGGAAGAAATCCCTTGTGTCCTGCTGCCTGTGTGAGATTCCTATGAAATGTTTGAAAGGGTGGGAGTGACTGCAGGACTCTAAGACCTATAGCCCCATCTCCTAGTCTTTTAGAGTTTACTTCTCAGTTTCTCTTCCCCCCTCTGTGTCCTAAAACATGACTTGGCTGAGGAGTGTTTGTAACATCCTGGGCTCAAGCCATAGAGATGTACAGCATGGAAACAGGTCTTTCGATCCAAGTCATCCATGCTGACCAGATGTCCTAAACTAATCCAATCCCATTTGCAAGCATTTGGCCTGTATCCATGTAAACCCTTCCTGTTCAGGTACCCATCCAGATGCCTTTTAAATGTCTTAGTCAGTTTAGTTCAGTTGGCTGGATTGTTGGTTTGAAGAGCAGTGTGATGCCAGCAGCATGAGTTCAATTCCCATGAGATTGACCATGAAGGACTCTCCTTCTCAACCTCTTCCCTTGCCTGAAGTCTGGTGACCCTCAGGTTGAATCACCTCCAGTCGCTTCTCTCTCTAATGAGAGGGCAGTCCCTATGGTCCAGTAAGACTATGGCAACGCAACAACATTTGCACCAGCCTCCACCACTTCCTCCAGCAGCTCATTCCATACACTGGCCTCCAAACTGGCAAAGAAGTTGGTAATGACGGTGGCCATTTGGAGTGGGGCATTTATTTCTGTGTGCGGGGGTCAGGTGGGAGGAAAGGCCCTTCAGCACAGGTGCATTGTATGAAACCACCATACAATGGTGTGAAACACTTGCCCCTTAGGTACCAAAAAATCTTTCCCCTCTCACCTTAAACCTATGCCCTCTAGTTCTGGACTCCCTCACCCCAGGGAAAACACTATGTTTATTGACCCTAACCACACCCCTAATGATTTTATAAAACTCTATAAGGTCACCCCTCAGCCTCTGACGCTCCAGGGAAAATAGCCCCAGCCTATTCAGCCTCTCTGGGTAACTCAAACCCTCCAACCCTGGCGACATCCTTGGAAATCCTTTCTAAACCCTTTCATGTTAACATCTTTCCAAAGCTGGGAGACCAGAATAGAATGCAGCATTTAAAATGTGTCCTAACCAATGTCCTGTACAGCGCAACTTGACATCCCAACTCTTATACTCAGCACACTGGTACACTTGCCTTTTTTGATCAGACACTGCCTTCTCTGTCCTGTCTATCTATGACTTCACTTTCAAGGAACTATGAACCTGTAATCTAAGGTCTCTTTGTTTGGCAACACTTTACCATGTCAACCATCTAGGTGGGGGAGGTTAAAGTTCAATCCCCCCTTTTCAGCATGCAGGAACTAATCAGCCACACCTCTCCTCTGACTATCTCTCGGTTATTTCCATCAGAAACAGCCAAGCCCTGGAATCGCCTCCCTATTTCTCCTGCTCTGGTTTTAAGGCTCTCTACCCGAAGAAATTTCAGAGGGTACAGCCCAGTCCATCACGCAAACCAGCCTTCCATCCACTGACTCTGACTAGACTTCCTGTTGCCTCGGGAAAGCAAGCAACATGATCAAAGACCCCTCCCAGCCCAGTTATACTCTCTTCCACCCTCTTCCATCGGGCAGAAGATACAAAAGTTTGAAAGCATGTACCAACAGATTTAAGAACAGCTTCTTCCCTGCTGTTATCAGACTTATGAACAGGCCTCTCATATTAGAGTTGTAGCTGTAACACTATCCTGCAATCTGCTCCATTACCCTCTAGTACTTAAGGAAGGTATGATTTGCCTGGATAGCACGAAAAACAATACTTTTCACTGTATCTCAGTACATGTGACCATAATAAATCAAATCAAATCAAAATCTCCAGCCTTTGAGGACCATGTCCACCATTGACCCAGTGTCTGTACAGCTATGAGACCTCCTGAGGATGGTTTATGTCAGTACACGCACTATATTAATGCCATTTAGGTTCAAAGTACTCCTTGAGAAAGTGAGGACTGCAGATGCTGGAGATCAGAGTCGAGAGTGTGGTGCTGGAAAAGCACAGCAGGTCAGGCAGCATCCGAGGAGCAGGAGAATGAACATTTCGGGCATCAGCTCTTCATCAGAAATGGAGGATTCCTTACTAAAGGTTTATGCTCGAAACATCGATTCTCCTGCTCCTCGGATGCTGCCTGACCTGCTGTGCTTTTCCACACCCTCGACTCAAAAGTACTTCTTTCATTGTACACCAGTCTGTGTGAGCTCCCAGTCCAACAGCACCCTGTTTTTGTAATTTGAAGCCCAAAGCCTCCTTTAGTTCTCCAGCATCTTCGTATTTCTCCATTTCTGACCTCTTGTGCATTCCCAATTACTTTCCCCTACACCAGCCGTGGATTGAAGAGCACAGCATTAGGTTCAAAGTCCCTCCTGCGTTGACCCAGGCAGGCATCAGTGAAAGGTGATGGACGTGTGGTGTAAGACGATTGGGGTTTGGTGGTTTCATACAATGCACCTGTGCTGAAGGGCCTTTCCTCCCACCTGACCCCGCACACACAAATAAATGCCCCACTCCAAATGGCCACCATCATTACCAACTTCTTTGCCGCTTTGGAGGCTGGGGTTAGAGTTACTGTGATTCCTGGAGCCACTGCGGACTTTACACAGCTGGTTATCGCTAAGTACCTTCTCAGAGCCATCCATCATGCTGGTTCAGATAGTGAGCTAACACTCTGCTCATGTACCCCCCCCCCCACTCATTATCACTCAACACCAACAATCCTTGTAGATTTTAAATAGGGGTGGCATAGTCACTCAGTGGTTAGCATTGTTGCCTCACAGTGCCAGGGGCCTGGGTTCGATTCTTGCCTCAGGCGACTGTCTGTGTGCAGTTTGCACATTCTCTCTGTGTCTATGCGGGCCTCCAGATGCTCCGGTTTCCTCCCACAGTCCAAAGATGCGCAGGTTAATTGAATTGGCCATGCTAAATTGCCCATAGTGTTAGGTGCATTGGTCAGGGGTATATAGGGTAAGGTAATGGGTCTGGGTGGGTTACTCTTCGGAGGGTCAGTGTGGACTTGTTGGGCCGAAGGGCCTGTTTCCACACTGTAGGGAATCTAATCTAATCTAATTACTATGCTTTTGAGGAATGTTTTAAAGCAGGAAATCGAGGTAGAGAGGCAGGAATTCTGGTTGGTGTAGGGGGAAGGTAATTAGGAATGCATAAGAGGTCAGAAATGGAGAAATACAAAGATGCTGGAGAGCTAAAGGAGGCTTTGGGGTTTGAATTACAAAAACAGGGTGTTATCTGACTGGGAGCTCACATAGACTGGTGCGTACAGCGCTGTTAGGAAAATGGAACTTGGTATGATTAAGGATATGGGCAGCAGTTGATCCCTTGGCTATTTCCAGGGTCTGTAGAATGGACACAAGCCCATTGGGTGCTGGTAGAAAGAGAGCCTGCTCCCAATTGCTATCCGGTGATCCCTGTTCTGCATGTTGAGGAGAGTCTGAAGCCTCTCTATAACTGAATAATCTGCCAGCCAGCACTCACTGTCACAGTTTAGACCCACACCCTGGTGTTTGACTTCTCTGTGAGAAATCTGCTGAGGTGAGGAGTTTAAAGAAAAAAGTGCCAATAGTATTTGATGATGCTCTGCTGTCAGGAGAGAAAACTGCTTCAGTGTTTTAACTGAAGAGTGAATATCTGTGTTTTCCCTGTTAGCTCAGCCTTGAAACCTGCTAGCTGGCTGGAATTGACTGTGTGATGTGCCAAGGCCCACTTGATCTCACTGTGGAGAAGGTATTCAGTGCCCTGTTGCAGAGCCCAGTATTGACTTTAAGAGCATTCTGCTGAGTGTGTTGGCAGATAATTTGATAAGATAAAAACAATGACTGCAGATGCTGAAAACCAAATACTGGATTAGTGGTGCTAGAAGAGCACAGCAGTTCAGGCAGCATCCAACGAGCAGCGAAATCGACGTGAAGGGCTTTTGTCCGAAACGTTGATTTCGCTGCTCGTTGGATGCTGCCTGAACTGCTGTGCTCTTCCAGCACCACTAATCCAGTAGATAATTTGATTCACTTACTTTTGGCAGAGATTGAGTTTAGTTGAAGGAAGCGCCAGTAAAGTTGAATGTGGAGCATGCGATACATAAACACTTGCATTTGTAAACACGAGCACCTTTCAAAAAGACCAGATGTCTCAAAGGCTTTAATGGCCATTTTTTGAATCATTGTCATTGTTGTTGTTTGTGGAAATACAGCAACCAATCTGCACATACACACTCCCACAAACAGCGATGTGACAATGATTGGATAATCTGTTTTAGAAATATTTGTTATTGACAAAATATTGATGAAGACACCAGGAGGAGTCCACTGAAAGGCCCATCCTCTGCCATTTTGTTTCATTGTTTTCATTTTCTCTCCTGAAGTCACTGTAATGACATTACCTTGTCCACAACAGCATTGTCCTGGATAGTTGGGGCTGGTAGCCTATTTGACCATGAGAGGCATCACTGTGGAGCTCTTTTCCTTTCAGTAGGGATCACTGCATAATAGACAGGTACCCTCCCAACCAGTTTTGCACCACATTTCCCCACCCAGCCATGTAGTTTAGCTAGCTAGCTACTGCCCCTAGTGACCTGGATGTCTGAAAGTAGCTGTGCCTTTGAACTGCAAACTAAGTGAGTACAGTACACCTGTCTGTCAGGTACACCAAGGCATTACACAACCAGTTACACACAGCCAGATCTCTCAAAGGTGCTGTATGGAATCAAACTCTCTTTTCAGCTTTACCCTTGGTGCCAAGCAGTGAAAGAGAGAGAAGCTTTCATTTGTGTAGCACCAGAATGTCCCCAGTTGCTTTACAGCAATGAGTGACTTGCAGTGTCGGAAAAATGGCAGCCAATTTACACATGCAACAATCCCACACACAGCTCTGTGATAAAGAATAGATGATCTGCATTTTAGTGACGGTGACTGAGGGTAATTGAGAGGACAGTTCTGTGATCATTAGAAATGTGTTTAATATGATTCAGGTTGAAATAACTTTAGAGAGGCTGGTATCCTGTCAATGGATCACCCTTTATTTACACATCCAAAAGCTGGAAAAGAAGCATAAGTCAGTTTGAATAAAGGTCCCTTGTGGTGCAGTGGTAGTGTCAACACCTCTGAGGAGAAAGTAAGGACTGCGGTTGCTGGAGATCAGAGTCAAGAGTGTGGTGCTGGAAAAGCACAGCAGGTCAGGCAGCATCCGAGGAGCAGGAGAATCGACGTTTCTGGCATGAGCCCTTCACAGGAATCCTGATGAAGGGCTTTTGCCCGAAACGTCAATTCCCCTGCTCCTCAGATGCTGCCTGACCTGCTGTGCTTTCCCAGCATCACACTCTTGACTCAATGCCTCTGATCCAGGGGGACTGGGTTCAAGTCTCACCTGCTCTAGCCATGTGTCATAACCAGACTTAATTTTTAAAAAGAAATCTATTGTCAACAGCAGCACTGTCCACCCCTCCTCATCCACTTATTTTTTTTGTTTCCTCTCTGTTCTTTACCATAGTGTTGGGATGTAGGTGCAACGAATGTGAAACAACTCCCTCATACAGCACAGGAAGGCCATTTGGCCCATTATGCATGTGCCAGCTCATTGAAACAACTACCCCATGTATCCCACTTTCCATCTAACCCAGCATTTTTTTTTCCTTTTCAAATATCTTATTCCCTGCTAATAAATCTGCCTCTGCTACCCTTTCAGGCAGCACATTCCAGACCAGAACAATTCACTACCTTTTTAAAATAAAATCTGTGTTATGTGCAGTATACTCCTCATTAACATTTTACAGTGTGTGTGTGCGTGCCGGGAATTTTATCATCAGCAGCTGCTGGTGAACAGAATTCCTGACAGCTGCTCTTCCTAGAATTCCAGGAAGTGCAGGGGATTTTCGGCTGTTGTTCGTGAGACTGTTGGGACAAGTGTCGGATGTTTGATGTTCCAGTGGGTGGGAAGGGCCTTCTGTTACACACTGAGCTCCTCAATTCAGGACATCCGGTGAGAGCAGCTCATTGAATCCAGGCGGATTATTGAAGCTGAGGCTTTCATTGGTTCTGTGATTCCTGTGGTGGTCACAGTTTCCTGAGGGTGTCCACGTTGTCGTGCTGGCGTGTGCTTTTACCTGCATGTTGTAGTCGGGAGCTATGGATGGCAATGGCTTCAGCATTCTCTCTCTCTCTCTCTCTCTCTCTCTCTCTCTCTCTCTCTCTCTCTCTCTCTCTCTCTCTCTCAGATAACCAGGAGTCTCTCCAATTCTTAATCCCTGCCATTGGTGTGCATTCATTGGATCCCCACAGCGGGGAAGCAGGCCATTTGGCCCATCGAGTCCACACTGACCCTCTGAAGAGCATCCCACCCAGGTCCACCCCTCTAACCCTGCATTGCCCATGTCTGACCCACCTGCTTACACCTCCCTGGACACTATCGGCAATTTAACAGGACTAGGCAAAAGTGAGGACTGCAGATGCTAGAAACCAGAGTTTAAATCAGAGTGGTGCTGGAAAAGCACAGGAATAGAGCTCTATTGAAGCTGAGCTCTATTCTAGATGAGGGGATTTTGCCAAAATGTCGATTTTCCTGCTCCTCGGATGCTGCCTGACCAGCTGTGCTTTTCTAGCACCACTCCGATCGAATGTAACACGACTAGTCCATCTAACCTGCACATTTTTGGACTGTATGAGGAAGCTGGAGCAACAAGAGGAAACCCATGCAGATACAGGTAGAACGTGCAAACTTCACACAGACGGTCACCCAAGGGTAAAGTGGAACCCAGGTCCCTGGTGCTGTGAGGCTACAGTGCTAACCATTAAGCCACTGTGCCTGGAAGAACATCCAGATTTATGCGCAACCTATTTGATCACATTATGAACCTACCCATTGGCAACATACTGCAGACAATAGATGGTATATATAAATGCGACCCGACACTCTGTCAGTGAAAAGGAACAAAATAAACATGATTGTCGCACAACCTTAGTATGTTCCAAAACACTTTCCAACCACTGGAGAATTTGTGATGCATCGTCACTGTTTTGATATAACAAACATAGCAACCAATTTGCACACAGTAAGGTCCCACAATTTGAAAACGGCCAGATATGTATCAGTTACATGATGTTGATTGAGGGATAAATATTGTCCAGAATTCTGTGGCGAACTTCTTTGTTTCAAAGATAAGCAAGCTCTGGGATTTATTACATTCATCTGAGAGGGACAAACAGGACCTCTTTTAACATCTTATCTCAAGACAGGAAAGATTGAGGTGTTTATAAATCAACGAGGTAAAAACAATGACTGCAGATGCTGGAAACCAGATTCTGGATTAGTGGTGCTGGAAGAGCACAGCAGTTCAGGCAGCATCCAAGTAGCTTCGAAATCGACGTTTCGGGCAAAAGCCCTTCCATCAGGAATAAAGGCAGTGAGCCTGAAGCCTGGAGAGATAAGCTAGAGGAGGGTGGGGGTGGGGAGAGAGTAGCATAGAGTACAATGGGTGAGTGGGGGAGGGGTGGGGGATGGAGGTGATAGGTCACGGAGGAGAGGGTGGAGTGGATAGGTGGAAAAGGAGATAGGCAGGTCGGACAAGTCCGGACAAGTTATGGGGACAGTTACTGAGCTGGAAGTTTAGAACTAGGGTGAGGTGGGGGAAGGGGAAATGAGGAAACTGTTGAAGTCCACATTGATGCCCTGGGGTTGAAGTGTTCCAAGGCAGAAGATGAGGCGTTCTTCCTCCACTTCAGGCTTGTTGCACAGCCCCAATTTCCATCTTTGGTGACCTGTGTCTTCAGGGGCCTGGGCCCTAACTTCCTCCCTCAACCTGTCTGCGTGTCTCTCTCCTTTCCTCAAGACAGTTTACAAAACCTTGGTGTTCGACCCAAGCTTTTGGTCACCTGTTTTGTTAGCTCCTCATGGAGATCGTTGCACCATTACACTGCTCTGAAACATCTTAGGCTTTTAAAGGGGGCTTTGCAGATGCCAGTGGTTGTTGTAGGGCAGCAGTTCCAATAATGATGTCAAGACAAAAGGCACAGCAGCCCCTGTCGCGATGGAGGGAATGATGGACAAGAGGCTGCTGACAAACGAGCGAGCAGGTTTGTTCTGGGATTGGAGGGCAATAGGACTGGAGGATATTGCAGAAATAGGAGCAGAATGGGCTTAAACAGAAGGGTGAGATACGAGTGTCACTAAGAGAGACAAGATTTGTCCACTATTTCTGATTGCACCAGAGCTGCAGTCCATGTGAGGTAGGGACACTCGTAGCACTGTTAGCAAGGAAGAACTTTTGTTCCTTCAATGGATCAACGATTCACCTCCACGTCAGGTTAGCATGTGACTTTCAGGTGGCACTATTCTCATAGCGCTACTGCCCTTGGTCTTCCTGGTGGTTAGAGGTCTCAGGAAGCTGACCTAGTGGATGGGACCTACTGCTGCCACTGTGTATCAGTGGAAGAGGCAGTGAGAGTTTATAGTGGTGGAAGGCATGCCAATCAAACACTCACCGCTTTATGTTGGACAGTGTCGAGTTTCTTCACCATAGTTGGGGCTGCACTCATTCAAGGCGTAACTGTCCTGGCCTGTGCCTTGTGGCCATGCTTTGGAGAGTCGAGTAATTGTGACTGTGCACCATCCTCCATGTTAAGGGGATGCTGTGCTGAACGTGACTGGGGTAGAGGAAGGGTCTTTGAGAGGTGAGTGCTCCCTTGGGAGGGTGTCAGGGAGTGCTGCAGTTTCTGAGGTTTGGTGATTTGATACAGATCAGCATAGAGCCCTGGCTGTGGTCTCAGCTGGTGAGTGGACCATGAATGGAGAACACATGCTGGCCTCAACAACCATTTCAGGTGCTGGCCTTCCTCTGTTCCCTCAGGCTATCGGAATGGAAACTAACTGCAGTGCAAGTGCTAATTGACACAATTAATTCACAGGTTGAGTGAAAGACAAGACTGCTCCACAGGAACCCACTCAAGATGTAGTTATAGCCTGCTGAGGATCACTTCAGTTGCCCCTAGGCAGTCAGAGTCTCCCACTGTCATTTCCTAATTAAATGATTAAAATGTTTCATGAAATATTTCCCAAAGCTCAGTCACTGTTTCATCACCACCCGATGAAGGAGAAAGCTAGTGCTTCCAATTAAACCTGTTGGACTATAACCTGGTGTTGTGTGATTTTTAACTTTATACACCCCAGTCCAACACCGGCATCTCCAAATCATGACTCACACAGAGCCGGTGCGCATATGGAATGAGCTGCCAGAGGAAGTGCTGGAGGCTGGTACAGTTACAACATTTAAAAGGCATCTGGGTGGGTATATGAATAGGAAGAGTTTAGTGGGCCAAATGCTGGCAAATGGGACTGGATTAAAAATCACACAACACTAAGTTACAGTCCAACTATAACCTAGTGTTGTGTGATTTTTAACTTTGTACACCCCAGTCCAACACCGACACCTCCAAATTGGGACTGGATTAGTTTAGCAGATCTGGTTGGCATGTACGAATTGGACCAAAGAGTCTATTGTGTGCTGTACGTCTCTGCACTCGTTCTCTGGTGCTGATCTGAGACACTGTCAGTGAACACACCACTCAATGAATGCGAATACAATGATTCCTCTGCCTCAGTTTATCCATTTGAATACGCAGCTAATTCATTTGAGACCATTTTGTTGAGGTTGCTTTGCTTTCTGGGTGACTCCTCCGTTCAGCTGCAGTCTCCCTGACTTGCACATCCCCCCAGTACGAGCGTTAAGCAATGGTTTTACTCATTGCCTCTGCCTTTAATTGCTCAGGACTGCAGCACCCATAGGGCTCAGGGTCACATGCAGGAGTAGGCCCTTCGGCCCTTGCTCTCCCATTCGGTAAAACTTTGGAGGATCGAATTACTCCATATTCCAACCTACCCAAGCTAACAGGTGGCACGGTGGCTCAGTGGTTAGCACTGCTGCCTCACAGCACTAGGGACCCCTGTTCAATTCCCGCTTCGGGCAACTGTCTGTATGGAGTTTGCACATTCTCCCAGTGTCTGCATGGGTTTCCTCCCACAATCCAAGAAAAATGTGCTGTTTAGGAGAATTGGTCACACTAAATTGCCCATAGTGTTAGGTGAATTAGGCATGGGATAAATATAGAGTAGGGGAATGGGCCTGGGTGGGTTACTCTTCAGAGGGTCAGTGTGGACTTGTTGGGCCAAAGGGCCTGTTTCCACACTGTAGGGAATCTAATCTAAACCTTTCACCACCTCACTTCTCAAGGGTTAGCCTACCTTTACCTTAAAAATATCCAAGGACTCTGCCTTCACCTCCTTTGGAGGAAGAGTGTTCCTTAAACTCAAGATCCTCTGTGAGAAAATCCTATTCCCATATCACTGCCTTAAATGGTGACCTTTTTTTTTCACTGGTGGGACATGGGCATCACTGACTGGGAAGCATTTACTCCCTGTCCCTAGTTGCCTTTGAACTGAGAGGCTTGCTGTGGCTCTGGAGTTGCATCTGGCTAGGCCAGATGAGGATGGCAGATTTGCTTCCCTAAAGGACATTAGTGAACCAGATGGGTTTCTCCAACAGTGGACAATGGTCGTCAGTAGATTGAAATCAAGATTATTATTGAATTCAAATTCCACCATCTGCCACGGCTGGATTTAGACCATAAGACATAGGAGTGGACGTAAGGCCATTCATCCCATCGAGTCCACTCCGCCATTTAATCATGGCTGATGGGCGTTTCCATTCCAGTTACCTGCACTCTCTCCGTAGCCCTTAATTCCTTGCGAGATCAAGAATTTACCTTAAAGGCACCCAACGTCCCAGTCTCCACTGCGTTCCGTGGCAATGAATTCCACAGGCCTACCACTGAAGAAATGTCTCCTCATTTCTGTTCTAAATTGACCCCCTCTAAGTTTAAGGCTGTTCTCACGGGTCCTAGTCTCCCCGCCTGATGGAAACAACTTCCCAATGTCCACCCTTTCTAAGCCATGCATTATCTTGTAAGTTTCTATTAGATCTCCCCTCAACGTTTCTAAACTACCATTCCAGGGATCATCCGTGTGAATCTCTGCTGGACATGCTCCAGGGCTAGTATGTCCTTCCTGAGGTGTGGGCCCAAAACTGGACACAGTATTCTAAATGGGGGCCTAACCAGAGCTTTATGAATTCTCAGAAGCACATCGCTGCTTTTATATTCCAACCCTCTTGAGATAAATGACGACATTACATTAGCTTTCTTAATCACGGACTCAAACTGCAAATCAACCTTTAGAGAATCCTGGACTTGCACTCGCAGATCCAGTTGTACTTTGGCTTTATGTATTTTCTCATTGTTTAGAAGATAGCCCATGCCTGTTTTTTTTCCAAGGTGCGAGACTTTGCACTTGCTCATGTTGAATTTCCTCAGCCATTTCCTGGACCACTCTCCTAAACTGTCTAAATCTTTCTGTAGCCTCCCCACCACCTCAGTACTACCTGCCTGTTCACCTAACTTTAAATCATCGGCAAACTTCGCCAGAATGCCCCCAATCCCTTCACCCAGATAATTAATATATTAAAGTGAACAGCAGTGGCCCCAATGTTGAGCCCTGTGAGACCCCACTTATCACTAGTTGCTATTCCGAAAAAGAACATTTTATCCCAACTCTCTGCCTTCAGTCAGACAGCCAATCCCCAAGCCATCCCAGTAGCTCACCTTGAACACTATGGGCCTTCACCTTACTCAGCTGTGAGGCACCTTATCAAAGGCCTTTTGGAAGTCTAGGTAGATAACATCCACTGGGTTTCCCTGTCTAACCTACTTGTTACCTCTTCAAAGAATAATAACAGGTCTGTCATGTTGACTTGTTCTAATCTGACCCTGCACTTCGAAGGATTTAGAAATCTCATCCTTAATGATGGATCCTAGAACTTTACCTTCACCGAGGCTAGGCTAATCGGCCTATAATATTCCATCTTTTGTCTTGATCCTTTCTTGGACGAGTGTTTGAACCCAAGTTCCGAAAACATTGTCTGAGTTTCTGGATTACTAGTCTATCAATCATACCACAAGGCTGTCGCCTCCCCTTTCAAACTGTGACCCCTGGCGGTAGATTCCCACACACGAGGAAACATCATCTCTGTACCCAGCCTGTCAAGGCTCTCAGGATATTTCGATCAAGTTACGCCTTACTGTGTTAAATACCAGCAGATACGAGCCTGGCCTGTCCAATCCAGTATTAGTCCAGTGAGCTTCCTCAACTTCATCTTCAGCGAACCACTCCGCGCTGGAGCAGTAGGAGATCTGCTGTTACTTAAGCCAGCGTCACAAGCAGATGTATGAAATATACGCAAATGATTACAAGCAACTATAATTCCCTCTTCCTTCTCTTTCTCTTTGAATTACAGATCAGCTAGGAAGGATTTAGAGAGAGAGTTCGAGAGAGGCCATGAGCAGTCTTTAACAAATAGAATGAAGGCGAACCCTAAAGCTCTCCTGTGAGGAATAAAAGGATGACTAGGGTAGGAATAGGGCCAGTCAAAGACAGAGGTGGGAAGTTGAGTGTGGACCCTGTAGAGATCGGAGAGATGCTAAATGAACATTTCTCATCTTTTGCACTCAGGAAAAGGAGAATATTGTGGAGGAGAATAATGAGTACAAGATATTAGACTAGAAAGGATCGAGGTTAGTTAGGAACAGGTGTTATCAATTCTAGAAGGAGTGAAAGTAGACAAGTCCCCTGGGCCAGATAGGATTTATCCGAGGATTCTCTGGGAAGCTAGGGAGGAGGTAGCAGAGCCTTTGGCTTTGATATTTGAGTCGTCATTGTCTACAGGACTGGAGGATTGCAAATGTTGTGCCCTTGTTCAAGAAGGGCAGCAGAGATGACCCAGGTAATTACAGACCAGTGAGCCTTACTTCTGTTGTAGGAAAGGTTTTGGAAAGGATAACAAGAGATAAGATTTACCAGGATGTTGCCTGGTCAGGAGGGAAGGTCTTATGAGGAGAGGCTGAGAGACTTGGGTCTATTCTCATTGGAAAGAAGAAGGCTAAGAGGGGATTTGATAGAGACATACAAGATGATCAGAGGATTAGACAGGGTAGACAGTGAAAATCTTTTTCCTAGAATAATGATGTCAGTTTGTACGAGGGGGCATAACTACAAATTAAGGGGTGATAGATTTAAGACAGATGTCAGAGGCAGGTTCTTTCCTCAGAGAGTGGTAAGGGTGTGGAATGTCCTACCTGCTAATATAGTTAACTCAGCCATATTAGGGAGATTTAAACAATCCTTAGATAAGCACATGGATAATGACGGGATAGTGTAGGGGGACAAGCTGTGAATAGTACACAGGTCAGTGCAACATCAAGGGCCGAAGGGCCTGTTCTGCACTGTGTTGTTCTATGTTCCATGTTCTCCAGATACTGTTTAGAGTCTCTCACAGTGGAGCTCATCATTGTTAGAATCGGCAGAGAAATAAAGGTAGCTAGGCTGATTTCAATTCAAATGTTTAGCCCAGAGGTAAAATTATCCTGTGAACCCATTGAAACACACAGTTCCGGTGACACTGCGCGAAGTCCCACAAATAGCAAAGTGACAATGAGCAGATATTCAATCTGAAGTGATGTTTGTTGGGGAATAAATGTTGGCCAGGGAGAACTGGATGCATACATGAAAAGGAAGGGGTTAGAGGGGTATGGGCTGAATGCTGGCAAATGGGACTAGATTAATTTAGGATATGGGTGCCATCTTTTGGATAAAACATTGAAGTAACCATAATCTTAATGGACGGTACGGCAGCTCTCTCATTGGAGAGAGGTGACTGGTGGTGAGTTTAATCTGAAGATCACCACACCTCAAGTGAGGGGAAAGATTTAAAAGGGACACAAGGGGTAACTTTTTCACGCAGAGGGTGGTGCGTGTATGAAATGAGCTGTCAGAGGAAATAGTGGAGGCTAGTATAATGACAACATTTAAAAAGGCATCTGGATGGGTACATGAACAGGAAGGGTTTAGAGGAATATGGGCCAAGTGCTGGCAAATGGGACTAGGTTAATTTAGGATATCTGGTCAGCATGGATGAGTTGGACCAAAGGGTCTGTTTCCATGCTTTACATCTCTAAGACTCTATGAGGTTGAGAAGGAGAGTCGCCCATGGTAACCTCAGCTGGCGCAGGACCCATGTTGTTGCTATCACATTGCATTATAAACCAGCCATCCAGCCAACTGAACTAACTGACCCCTCCCTGAATGAGGTATTAAACAGGAGCCCCACTTCTGCTTTCTGCTCAACTTGACACATCCCATGTCACTATTTGAAGAAAGGTGGTGAAGTTGTGTTGGAGCCCTGGCCAACACATTATCCTTCAACCAGCGCCATCACATTGCTGTTGGTGGGAGCTCACTGTGTGTAAATTGGTTGACACGTTAGAACAGTCACTGCAGTTCCAAAAAAAGTACTTCATTGGATATAAAGGGCTTTGGAATGTACTGAGGTTGAACAAAAGAGAAGTATGGGACAGGAACAGGCCCTTCGGCCCTCCAAGCCTATGCCGATCATGTTTAGAAACGCAAGGTTTCTTTCCTTTCCACCTGAGACAGCACCCAGCTAATTGCTTTAACATCTTGCGCTGTGCCTGTGACAGTGCAGCACTCTCTCAGTGCTGCTCTGAAATGACCGCCTTAAGCCTGTGCAAGCATTATTTAAAATGGATTGGTACATGAGCCATTCTCAGTGCATTTAGCCAGTTCCAGGGGTGAGTTGTTTCATACTGAGCAAACGTTTTGGAGAGGGGAGGCTGTTCTCCATTCTGAGCACCATTGTCGGGTCAAAATGCCCTTCTGGATTTGAGTTTATAACAAAAGAAGTACTGAGAGAGTGTGAGAAGTACTGCTTCTGCTGGATTTTAAAAGCCTTCTGTTATTTCTTTTGATGGACCTCAAGGGCAATTCTGAATCAATTTATAAAGAGTCCCGGATTAGCCGTGGCTTCAAGTTTACACAGATGTCTGCTTTGAAATACAACAGCTAATGAAAGATTTCAGTGGCCTCTGTGATCGATGAGATATGATAAACCGCTTTATATCAAAATATTTTATCATCATCATTCTCAATATAACACATGGCGGTAAATTAGAATACAGCGAGTTGCATTTATATAGCACCTATCACAACCTCAGGACGTCCCAACATGTTTTACAGTCAATGTAATAAAGTGTAATTGCTATTGAGTTGTGGAAAATGCACTATTTTGCAGTCTTCCATGTGAAATGTCAAATCTGAGTCCCCATGTGCCCCCTCAGGTCGCTATAGAAGATGCCATATCACTATTTTGAAAAAGGGAAGGGGCATTTACCTCAAATTATTATCTATTCCCCTCAACAAAGAAAAGGTCAATCTTATTGCTGTCACGCTGCATGCATACTGGGTGCAACGTTTAACAACTTACATTTCTAAACCACTCGCGGAGGTTCAAAGTGCTATATAAATGCAGGTGTTGTTTTTCTCACTCTGGTGACGCTCAGTTCCAATAGGCATTTTTAATGCGGAGGATATGACCTCCATCTCTAACCTGCTGGCCCAACCCAAAATCCACATATCCCACCGGGTCCTGGGATGCCAATCAAAAGCAAGCATCTCTTTATTCCCCTCCTACCTATCCCAGAGGTACTGAGGCTAAATGCAAATCTGCAGGTCAGTGGTTGTGCTGAGACCAGTGAACTTGGGGCAGGTGGGATCTCATGGGAACAGGGTATGCTTTTACCTTTGTCTTTGCCCACCTTTGTGTTGTCTCCTCTGCAGTAATTCAGGGAGCAGCGTTCATTATTTTAGATACTTTAAAATCAACTCATTAGAGTGTGTTATAACACAGCACTGGGACAGGTGGGACTTGAACCCAGGCCTTTTAGGTAGGGACAGCACCACAGCACCATCTGCGTGTATAACCTGAAGGTGAAACATTTGCCATCATCCTAAGTGGACGTCCCACCTTCACAAGTGCTGGCCAGTCAGTTGGGCAGTACTGAACAGGGTTTCGAGGGATATGGGCCAAAAGCTGGCAAATGAAACTAGATTAATTTAGGATATCTGGTAGACATAGACAAGTTGGACTGAAGGGTCTATTTTCATGCTGTACACCTCTATGACTCCACAGTGCCAACAGTGCCAGGTAGGGGGCAGTGAACACTGCTGGGACCACAGGCACATATCCAATGAAAAGGAAGTAAATTGAGGGTTGGGGGTGAGGGTTCTGGGGGCTACTTTGAGAGAGTTTGGATGAAGTGAAAGAGAGGGAGTCTGACCTTGGGGTGGAGGGAAGGGGATGTGGGGGAGGTCCATCTGGTCAGCCTGGGAAAATGGCAAAGGAAACCTAAACCTGGTCCGTGCCACTTCAGCTAACGTGAGCTGAAGCTGCCAGGCGTCACGCATGCCCCCACCCCCCAGGCTTTGGGTAAAATGCCAGCAAATGGGGTTTATGCCCTTAACGAGCCATTTATCGCTGTCAAAAGGTCCAAGATAGGATGAGTCACCAATGACCCACACCCCATTTTGCCACAAGTCGGGGTTATTAGATTCCCTACAGTGTGGAAACAGGTCATTTGGCCCAACCAGTCCACACCGACCCTCCGAAGAGTAACCCACCCAGACCCATTTCCCGCGGACTAATGCACCTAACACTATGGGCAGTTTAGCACGGCCCATTCACCTGACCTGCACATCTTTGGGGATTGGGAGGAAATCCACGCAGAATATGCAAACTCCACACAGACAGTCACCCGAGGCTGGAATCGAACCCAAGGCGCTCGTGCTGTGAGGCAGCAGTGCTAACCCACTGTGCCGCCCCAAATGGGTGGATGGGAAAGATTTTGTATGACCTTCCCCCGACCCTCGTCAAACGCCATCTTCAAGGCCACCGGTGGGTGGTGTAGTGTAACATCCCCACCTTCGGCATCATTGCCATGACGGTTCCCATCGTCAAACTGATGTGGCATCAAAAAGCTCATGTGGAGCACACTATGCGACTCTCAGACTGTGCTCACGGGTTAACAGGTGGCTATGCATCAGGTGCTTTCTCGATTACCTCAGTATTAACACCTCCACCTCCCCCACCCTCCACCACTCCCCGAGCACTCTTTCTCATTCCTTCCATCACTGAATTATTGTGATGAATGGGGAGTCTGTACTGTGAGAAAGTAGTTTTTAACATCAGGCTGGTGCTGGGAAAAAAAATTGCACAAAGGCTTGTTCAGCACTGAACCCTGGTTCAGAGTGACCTGCAACCTTCTTTTTCACTGGTTAATGAACTACAACTAACTAACCTTTTCAAATCTGCAATATTTCTGATAGAAAGGGTTGGGTAGGTGGGATAGAATGACTCCGAGACTGAACTGCAGTTGAGGGGTTCAGATCGTTTCCTGGATAGTGGATAATGGGGTGTGTGCTACAGACTGGAATCTAATCAAGAGATTCAGATAGATTATATGTAGAATAGTGGACCCCTGGGAGTGAGTTATAAACTGGAATGTGTGTCAGTAGCTGCTGTAAAGGGCAGAGGCCATAGGCATGACTAGAGACCATCAGGGTCTATTGATCAGGAAGAGTGATTAAGATGAGAAAACCTTTCTGCTTTAATTGGATAGGAAATGAGGAAAGTGCAGGTCCCACAGAATCAGTAAAAGAACTGCAGTCTTCACACTCGTCGGAATAGCTGATCTGCCCCCCCTCCCTTGCTTTGCTTCCTGTATAATTCCAGCCTTATCTTCAGGTATGCATCGGTTTGTAGATGTATTTTGGGATATTTCAATCAACTGTTGAGTCAGACCTGGAGAAACTTGCTGCAGCTTTGTAAACTGCTGCTTTAAGAAAAGGTGAAATGTTAGCCTTTATAAAAAAAATGCAAAGTGTTCTACGCAAAAGTGACAAATATGAAAATCGATATGTCGGATTGGATTGACTTTATCGCAGATTTCAGTTTCAACGAAGGCATCACCTTGGCTACGATTGCCACCACTGTCTCCGCAGAGTTGGAAATGAGAGCCCAGCAAAGGGAGCACAAAGCAGTTGGAGCTGATAATTTGTGGGGGGGGAGTGGAAAGAAATACAGACTGTGTTAGCAATTCCACAGAGGTTCCTTTGTAAAGATCCAGCTATTGACTGCTGTGAGGTGGGGGGAAGGGTGGATTTGGGATGGGGAGGGGGAGCTTGGAGAGGCCAGCCAAACAATGACCCCCCTCGCTGACAGGAATGAATCAGATTGGCTTTGAGTTCACTTGATGTGTGCAGAAGGTTGGAGAGGATGGTGGGGGTGGGGGGAGGGGGGGGGGGGAATATCTTTGTTAAACTATTTCCTAGCAACATAAGGATGGGGGGAGGAGCGTGGCAGGGGTGGTGGGAGGAAGGGAGTGGTGGGTGGGAAGGAGTTCTTGCTCCTATCAGTCTTAGTGTTGAGACGCAGAGGACTAAAGAGCAGGTGGACTTAAAGAGAACATCACATTACAATCCTCGACTTGCGCTTCAATTTCTGAGACACAAAATTGAGCATCTGAGAGGACACTTGTAGCAGGAAGCCCATGTTTGCAGCATCTCCTGTGACGTTTTGATGGTCTAAATGGAAGGGATAATATTTCGTGGCTGAGCTTAATTCATTTGAGAAGGGGAGCGAGAAAGTGGATCTAAACCTAAGCTTCTTGGGTTACAAGCCTGTTTTTCTTTGTAAAAGAAAACAAATTACTCCCTACTTCCTCCTCCCTGCCACTGTGAAACAAAACCGTCACATATTAAGTGAATGACTGCAAACAACCGATTTGGCAGAGAAAAACCAAAAGGGATTCCTCTTTCTTCCCCTGAGTTTGGGTCTGAGGCAGGAGACAGACTCACCCCTCTGTGCCCTGCTACAATGCTGGAAAGACTTTGAAAGGCAAGAGAATTAGTTGGAAAAGACATGGTGGTGTTTATAAACAGAAAGTTGGAATCCTTCATTCAGCTCTTCAAGAAAAAGGGTGAGTGCAGTGTTGTGTGGTGCTGGTGTTTTGTGGCTGGGATTGAAGGAATTAAAGGGGCTGGGATTGAAGGAATTTCTGCTGTTGCTCAGGGACGCGGCTAAAATTTCCTTCATTATTCCACCACTCGCAGACTTAGAGGGCTTATGGAGCTCCTGCTGAGATTGGGAAGGGTTCTTCCTTTTGAATGGGTAAACCTGGAAGCTGCAGGACGATGGAATGGAAGGGTGAGGAGTTCTGTAGTTTCAAGGGGCAAGTACCCACTGAAGATGTTGGTGCGCAGTAGCTATTCAACTATTAAATGCAGCACTCTGTAAGGCACCCAGGAATGGGCTAGAAATGCTAGCTTCGATTTTGCAGAAGCCAAATCCCAAAAATTAAATTTTAATAAACACTTTAACCTATGTCTATTTTACAGCCCAGAACCAGACCCTTCAGTCCAACTCGTCCGTGCTGACCAGATATACTTAATTAATCTAGTCCTATTTGCCAGCACTTGGCCAATATCCCTCTAAACCCTTTCTGTTCGTGTACCCAACCAGATGCCCTTTTAAATGTTGTAATTGTAGCAGCCTCCACCACTTCCTCTGGTAGCCTCATTCCATACACACCCCACCCTCTGTGTGAAAGAGTGGCCTCTTAGGTCTCTTTTAAATCTTTCCCCTCTCACCCTAAACCTATGCCCTGTAGCTTTGGACCCACATACCCTAGGGAAAAGACCTTGTCTATTTATCTCTATCTGTGCTCCTCATGATTTTATAAACTTCTGTAAGGTCACCCCTCAGACTCTAACGCTCCAGGGAAAATAGCCCCAGCCTATTCAGCCTCTCCCTGTCGCTCAAACCCTCCAATTTCTGCCATTGACAAGCACTTGATATACCGTATAACCGGATAACTAAAGCTGTATGGTTCACGCCCTGAACCTTTGTTCTCTGTGTGTCCATAGCAACTGCTGTGGCCCAACAGATCACACTGGTCACTCCCCTGAAAGTAAATGTTGAAAAAAGTTTTGTCTTCGATCAGGAGATGGTGAGTTCAGTCTGAATGGGGATGGAGGATAATGTGTCAGACAATGCCTTTAGAGGTTACCTGAGTTCCTGGTTTCAACAGCGATAGCAACTTTAGTGGAAGGGGTTAAGAATGAGATACTACAGATTGAAATCAAGAAGCAAACGATTTAGAACAGAGAGCAGGAAAAGTTCCAAAACTAAGTGCTGTGGTATGGGACTTGCACCCAGTGCTATAGGTTCAAGGCAGAGATCATGTCAACAATAGAGGACGGAAGAAAGACATGGGGGTGAAAAGCTATGGGATCAGGGTAAACAAACAACACTTCAGATGTTTGCTTTAGAAAATATAAACACTAACAGGGACCTGCTGGGTCGAATGGCCTCCTTCTATGTTGCATGTTATGTTAAGCATTGCACAGTAGCTCAGTGTTGCCTGAGCACTGTTACCTCACAGCACCAGGAACCCTGGCCTCGGACCACTGCATGGAGTTTGTACATTCACCCTGTGTCTGCTTGGGTTTCCTCCCACACTCCAACAATGTGCAGGTTAGGGTAGATTGGCCATGCTAAATTGCCCATTGTGTCCAGGGATTTGCAAGTTAGATGGACTAGCCACTGGAAGTAGAGTTATGGGGATAGGGTGTGGGGTGGGATTGCGGGGAGCAGATCTGGGTGGGTTACTCTTCGGAGGGTCAGTGTGGACGCAAAAGGCTGATTGGCCTGTTTCCACATTATGGGATTCCATGATTGAATCATCTCTCTGTATATGGAAGCTGCTATGCATAAAAATACACTCTCAGAAACAGGCCATTTGGTCCATTGTATCAGTACTGACTCTTTGAAAAAGCTATCCAGTTATAGTCATACAGACCCTTCTTCTGTGCCATCCAGACATCCCAGCTGACCTAGTCCCATTTGCCAGCATTTGACCCATATCCCTCTAAACCCTTATCCCTCCCTACTCATATACCCATCCAAATGCTTTTTAAATGTTGTAATTGTACCAGCCTCCACCACTTCCTCTGACAGCTCATTCCATACACGCACCATCCTCTGCATGAAAAAGTTGCCTCTCGGTACCTTTTTAAATCTTTCCCCTCTCACCTTAAACCTCTTGTTTTGGACTCCCACAGCCTGGGAAAAGACCTTGTCTACTCACCCTATCCATCGCCTTGTCCCACTTCCCTCACCCTGTCCCCATATAAAAAAACAAGTATATAACACTTTACACACCCACCAGACGTCTCAATGTGATTTGCAGCCAATGAAATGCCTATTGAAGTGTAGTCACAATTGTAATGAAGGAAATATAGCAGCCAGCACTCCCTCAGTACTACCTCAATACAGCACTGGAATGTCTGCCTGGATATTGTTGCTGCTTCTGTTCAATCATTGCATTCAGAACCTCCCCAGAGAGTCTCGAGGGAGAGAGCTTTACAATGAGGACATAGGGACTGACATCTGTTGTGCGCTCCTGGGCACGGGGTGTTGCGAGCACTAGGGTAAGAGACCCTGAAAAGTGCGTTGTTACTGGAGCTGTCTGTCTGCTTTTAAGGAGTGCACTTGAAAAGCAGTTGTCAGTTTCCAAAGGTTTACCCCAGGGCTGTATTGGATTTCCTTCAGCAGGAATAAAAGCTGGAACAGCGATCAGTGTAGAGTTTGCAATTATCAGCAAGCCCTTCCAACTCAGTGACTGAGAGGCCGTGAAATTTAATGGGTCTTGGTTCCTTTGCAGTGTCACGTTTTAACCCTTTTTAACACTTTGTCTGCTTGTATGCTGAAGTTTGTATTTAAAGATGGGATTGATGGCCGTACCAGGGATTCAGGTTCCTGAGAGAGATCTTTGTGGCACCTTCCTTTTGTTTCACTTCTGTATCGTGCCCATGCTTTGCAATCCTGTAATTTAATATGCTGTATACGACAAAGAACTGACCCTCGGCAGGATTTGCACAATGCAGGTACTCTAAGAACCGTGTCAGTGTAGTTTACCCAGCTCAGTGAAATATGGTAAGCACTGTAACCCAGTGCTATATATACAGTACAGTATTTACTGTAAGCAGACTTATACACACCCTGATTTATACAGTGAGACTGAACCACCAGGCTTTGTAAAGCGTGGCAGTGGGGTGGGAGGTTTTCTCCCTGTCTCTCACACTTGAGGGGTCAGTCAAAGATTGTTGTGCAGCAGCAGAATCTCCTCCACTTATTTTCCAAACCCCTTAACAATGTTACCCACCCTGAAATGTCTTGCAAGCCCAGCTGTTGGGACACATCCTGGGGATGCAGTGAGCTTTAGCCTCTGTCAGCTAGTCACCCAAGGCTGAATTAGTCCTGGAGGGCATTCCAGTTATGCAGCTCAGCTCAGCCCAGTTCAGTCTATGTGAAGTATGTGTCATTTTCTGCTCTTCAGATCCTGAACATACTCAGTCCTCCTAGGGTTTGATTCCGAAGGATGACTCGTTTCTTTTTGACCTGGGATGATGCAGCAGATCCCATTTGTGGCAACACAAGAGGGTGTAGCCTTCTACACCCCAGCAGCTGAACACAATGCCTATCTGCAGGCAATTATAAAGCCGTAAGATGTAGGAGCAGAATTAGGCCATTGGCCCATCAAGCTTGTTCTGCCGTTTGATCATGGCTGATATGTTTCTCAACCCCATCCTCCTGCCTTCACCTCCCAACCCTTGTTCCCCTTACTCATCAAGAACCTCTCTCTCTCTCTCTCTCGATCTCTCTCTGTCTTAAATACACTCAATGACTTGGCCTCTACAACCTTCTGTGGCAATGAGATCCCCCCAGCCTCTAGCTGAAGAATTTCCTCCTCAACCCAGTTCTAAAAGGTCGTTCCTTCACTCTGGGGCTCTGCCCTCAGGTCCTAGTCTCTTCAACTTGTGGAAGCATCTTCTCCATGTCCAATCTGTCCAAGCCTCTCAGTAATCCGTAAGCTTCAATCAGATCCCATTCATCCTTCTAAACTCCACTGAGTACAGACCCATATTCCACAACCGCTCCTCCAATGACAAGCACTTCATCCCCTGGATCATCCTTATGAACCACCTCTAAACCCCTCTAACAACAGCCCATCCATCCTTGGATACAGTGCCCAAGACTGTTCACAATGCTCTAAATGTGGTCTGATCAGAGCCTTGTACAGCCTCAGCAATTATTGAATCAAAGAATGGTTGCAGTGTGGAAGCGAACTGTTTGGCCCGTTCTCTCCATGTGGCCCTTCTTCCAGTGTGAAAAGTGGCATCATGGATTTGTACATGGAGAGGGGCAGAAAGGCCTGTTTTTTAGTTAATGTCTCATTTGCAACCTGACACAGTGCAGCATACTGTCTGTATTGCAGCAGGAGTGACAGTTGGAGTATTTGTACTAAAGTCCTGGAGTGAGACTTGAACCCACAGTCTGTGACTCGGAAACAAGAATAGTGACCACTGAATCAACGCTGACATTATAAAACAGGGTAACTTCAGTCGATTCCCACCACCACCCCCCCCCAACCCAGTCACCTCCAAACACACAAGTTGTATGTGCTATCATATAATTCGAAATCGCACAACACCAGGTTATAGTCCAACAGGTTTAATTGGAAGCACTAGCTTTCAGAACGTGCTCCTTCATCAGGTGATTGTGGAGTACAGAACCACCTGATGAAGGAGCAGTGCTCAGAAAGCTTGTGATTCCAATTAAACCTGTTGGACTATAACCTGATGTTGTGTGATTTTTAACTTTGTACACTCCAGTCCAACACCAGCATCTCCAAATCATCCTGTAGTTCAGTGGGCTTGCACCCATTTTTTTCATTAAGGCATTTCTTAAAATCTAGATCATTGAACTGGTGGGAGAAAGTGAGGACTGCAGATGCTGGAGATCAGAGCTGAAAAATGTGTTGCTGGAAAAGCGCAGCAGGTCAGGCAGCATCCAAGGAGCAGGAGAATCGACGTTTCGGGCATAAGCCCTTCTTCAGGAATCCTGAAGAAGGGCTTATGCCCGAAACGTCGATTCGCCTGCTCCTTGAATGCTGCCTGACTGCTGCGCTTTTCCAGCAACACATTTTTCAATCCTGTTCTCAGGTCTCTATCTTTGGCCTGGTGTCAATTGATGTTCCTAAGAAAGACTTGCGGGGACACTTTAAAAGGTGCTAGACAAATGCAAGGTGTTATTAAGAGGTTGATCCTGGAGGTTAGTCATTAATTGTGACGATATTGTGTTACCTATGAAGTAACATGCGGTTTTCAAAATAATACCTATTTGGAATCTGATCCAGGAAGTCTGGTAAAGAAGTCAAGAAAGAAAGATTGAGTGAGCAATAGGAAAGAGAAAAGTGTTTAAGGTGTGAAATCCTCATTGAAATTACGTCTGGTATGCCCAATATGGCCAGGGACTGCTGTACATAATCTGCTCTGAGGAGCACGAGCTACATTTAGAAAGACAGCTAAAAGAGAAAAAGATTTGTATTTATTCAGCATTTTTCATGATCACTGCTGATCTCAAAGTACTTTGTCACCAGTAATGTACTTTTTTTGTAAGTGTAGTTCACATTGTAATGTACAGATTTCAGGAGCCAATTTGTGCAGACCAAGCTCCCACAAACAGCAGTGTGATAATAGCCAGATAACCAGGTTTTCTGATTGTTGATAGATATTGGCCAGGGCATAATTCCTCAATTCATCATTGAAATAGTGCTTTGGTACTTTTTGTAATGTCCACCATGTGTCTCATCTGAAAGACAGCAACTCTGACAGTGCAGCTTGCTCTCGGTACTGCACAGGAGCAAGAGATTTGAAGTTTGCACGCAGGCCCAGCATTGGGACTCAAACTTAGGACCTTGTGTCCCAGAGGTGCTACCACTGAGCCAAAGCTGACACTGCATTGATACAGTTCTGTAGCAGGGTTGCTGTTTGAGAGAGAAACCGTTGCCAGGACATAACAGCATGCTCTTGTGGGATAAAGTTATTTCGATGGATCTGAGAAGTAAGAACAGGGTGATCACCTTCTTGAAATTGTATTATCGGCCCGCCAGTGGTCAATGGGAAATTGAGAAGCAAATATGTAAGGTATGCAGATATACTGTGTACAATTCTGGTCCCTCTTCTAAAGAAAAGATGTTAAACTTGAAAGGGTTCAGAAAAGACAGAGAAAGATGTTGGCAGGTTTGAGCTTTAGGCAGAGGCTGAATAGGCTGGGGCTATTTTCCCTGGAGTGTCAGAGGCTGAGGGGTGACCTTGTAGAGGTTTTTAAAATCTCTTTCCGGTGAATAGCCAAGGTTTTTATCCCAGGGGCGGGGGAGTCGCAAACTACAGGGCATAGGTTTAAGATTAGAGGTGAAAGGCCTTATAAAGGACCCGAGGGGTAACTTTTTCAAGTAGAGGATGGTGTGTGTATGGAATGAGCTGCCTGGGATATGGTGGAGGCTGGTATAATTATAACATTTAAATGGGTATATGAATAGGAAGAGTTTAGAGGGATATGGGCCAAATGCTGGCAAATGGGACTAGATTAATTTAGGATATCTGGTCAGCATGGACGAGTTGGGCCAAAGGGTCTGTTTCCCTAAGGTATGAATCTATGACTCTATGAAACAGTAGCTTTGACATCTTTCACATTCTCCAGAGAGTGCGACTGTTGGGATTTAACAGCTCATTTGATCCACACTTTCTCCGACAATGCAGTACTGTGTTAGGAATTTCAGTTTAAACAATGCGCTCAGGATTCTGGGGTGGGATTTGAACCAGCAATCTTTTGACTCAGAGGTGATAGTGAAGGACACTCACTGAGCTCTGATTTAGTTTGGGTCTATTTGTATTGATGGGTGCAGCAGGCACTGTAGCCCTCGGTCACATGGAGACCCATATGAGTCTCCCGTTAGAATAAGGGAATCAGGGTGATCAGCAAGTCGCAAGTATCAGCTGGAGAAATACAACTGGGGGGAGTTTGCTGTGTAGTATTGAATTGCTCAACTGGAAGATGGTTGCAAAGCTACTTGTGAGATGATGGTTCCGTGAGACTGAGATGAATGGGTCCCTGGGGCAACAGCACTTTATGAAAGTGGATATCTGGCACTAGCAATGGACTGACACCAGAACAAAAGGGAGGTCTCTGATGATTGTTACAGTAACGCTAGACTTGTGTCAGCAGGAGGTGGGCTGTGTGTTCAGAGACTTTACAACAGACTTTAAGATCAAACACTTGCCCTTTGGCATTGGCTGCAGTGCCCATGTGCCAAGCTGCTGGTCTTGCCACTGCCAAGAAGCTTCCCAACTTCTGTTCAGTCAACATCTGTACTTTGGATTCTCCCTGAGGCTCCACAAATCGAAAGTTGATCCCCAGGACACTTTTATGATCAACACTTGGTCAGGGGGAGGAGAAAGAATCGTAGTATGGTTGTGGGATAGAAGTTGCCATTCAGCCTCTCTGCTGGCTCTCTGAAACTGCAATTCAGATTGTCCCACTCGACAGCCCTTCCCCGTACCCCTGCAAATTCCTCCTTTTATCCAATGCCCTCCTCAAAGCCACAGTTGAATGTGACTCCCTTGCACTCTCTGAATTTACTAACTGCTGCAACACATGTTTTTCCTCAAGTTACTTCTGCATCCTTATCCAGTCACCATAAATCAGTGTCCTTTGGTTCTCCATCCTTCCATCAATGGAAACATTTTCTTTTTACCCGGGGGCGACAATGGCTTAGTGGCAATGTTACTGAATTAGATATTCATGCTTAGACTAAGAATAAAGAGAACAAAGAAAATTTACAGCCCAGGAACAGGCCCTTCGACCCTCCAAGCCTGAGCCGATCCAAATCTACTGTCTAAACCTGTCGCCCAATTTTGAAGCATCTGTGTCCCTCTGCTCCCCACCTACTCATGCATCTGTCCAGACGTATCTTAAGTGAATCTACCGTTCCTGCCTCTACCACCTCTGCTGGCAACGCGTTGCAGACACCCACCACCCTCTGTGTGAAGTACTTGCTGCGTGTATCCCCCTTAAACTTTTCACCTTTCACCTTGAGCTCGAGCTCAGCTCTTGGGCTGGGGGTGTCTCAAATCCCACAAGGCAACTGGTGGAATTTGATTCCAAAGAATAAATCTGGAATTGAAAGTTAGTCTTAGTGATGGTGACCATGGAATTACCATCAATTTCCACAAAAACCTGCCTGATCCTTTAGCAAGCCATTCTTACCTGGTCAGGCCTAGGTGTGACTTCAGGTCCCCAGCAATTTGGCCCAAATGCTGGCTGTTCTCTGAAAAAGCCATGTGAGCCGCTCAGTTTAAGGAAGGGGGAATGCTAGCCTCGTCAGAGACATTCACATCCCACGAAAGAATTCAAAAACAAATTCTGTCCAGACCCTTGATCATTTTGAATATCCCTGTCAGTTTTCTCTTGCAAGAGACAGCCTGGTCTATCTAAGTTCCTCATTGCTTGACTATTCTTGTCCATCTATCCTGCATCCCCACTTTGTTCCTCAAGTGTGCTATCCTGAATTGGATATTATACTCCAGTTGAGGGCAAACCATTATAAGGAAAATATTTGTTCCTTGCCTTTTGAATATTATTTCTGTTGGTTATATGCTAGAATATGGAAGAAAGACTATTCATAATTTGTGATGAAACCTTCACATCTCTGACCATCAAGTGTTGGTAACCTGTCTAATGGTTGAGAGATGGCACTTTTTTCTGGGACTTATAGAACCTACTCTCGTTGTTTCAGCATCAGCCTCTCAATATTTCAAACAGTGTCTCTTCCCTTTCTTATTCCTGTTGCAGAGTACATTACAGCGCAAGTGCCATTTCTTCACTATAGATATGAAGTCCTTGTGACACTGCCAAGAACATTTCTGACATAAATGAGCAAGTTTTGCAAACACCAGTTTTAGTCTGAACCCCCAATGCATGGTGAGATGTGCTGAACCAGAAGCTAATATATCAGGAAGAAAAACAATGAGAATAAATGTTCAAGTCATGATTGTTCACCTCCTGAGGGAGGGGATTTATAAAGTCATAGGGCAGCCAGTGTGCGATTCCAGTGTCAGGGCAAACTCTACTGGCCCTGACATAGGACTGAAGTACATTTGAAGAACTGACACCCTGATTCAGTGACTAAGTTCACAGTCGGTTACGGTTCACAGTGGCGCTGAAGCGGTTCAAAAGCATTCCACGTTCAAGGTCCTTAGGGAAGGGAAGGGCTCTCAAACTGCAATGTTTGTTGCCCCCTCTCTATCTCTTTATCTCTGTCTCTCTTTCACCGTCTGTGTCCTTCAACTCAATTCACCTATTCCTTTCTAACAGCCTGGAATTTCTGTAGTAATTTCCTGGTTCCGCCAGATTGTTACCTTTGCACTCGCTGACAATGGGGAACGAAAACGTAATGGAATCTCAAGCTAACAAAGGTACTTTTGTTCTGCATTGAGGCCACACTGAATGGTCAGAACTCCACCCAAAGCAGCTTATCATATCTCAGGTGTGATTGAGACATTCAATACAGCAGTAAGACTTCCGGAGGTTAGGCTTGTGGCTGCCTGGAACACATGTTGTGTAATGTTGTATGTCTGATGCATTTTCAGAATGGGTACTGTAGGACAGACGCTCTTCTAGGGAAGCGATCACCATTAGTTTGCTAGACCCTGGCCCCTCTCAAGTTTCCCATTAGTGCTGTACTGAATTGCGACCAGAGCTGAAATCGTTCAGAGCTAATCAATAATTCAGAAAAAAATTTCCAGGAAGACTGACTAAGGACACAGCTGAGGAATTGTAGCAAATCTTTGGACGATGTGATGGGCAGCTGGTTGTATTGGGCCAAATCACATCGGGTCAAGTGGGTGGGGCTGGGGCTGATTGGTTCAGGTTCAGTCGAGCTGGTTGGATGAGTCATGTCAAATTGAGTTTGGTCAGGTTGGGTGAACGGGGTCAGGATGGATGAGCTGGGTCAGGATGGGTGAGCTGGGTCAGGTTGGGTGAATTGGGTTAGTTTTGGTCAGGTTGGGTGGACCTGGGTCAGGTTGGGTGAATTGGGTTAGTTTGAGTAAGGTTGAGTGAGTTGGGTCAGTTGGGGTCGAGTCGAGTCGGGTTGGATTAAGTTGGGTTGGGTCAGGTTGAGTTGGGTTGGGATGGGTTGAGTTGGGTTGAATGGGGTTGGTTTGGGTTGAGTCAGGTTCCAGTTGGGTTGGGTTGGATCAGATCGGGTTGGGTTGGATCAGATCAGTTCTGGTTGGGTTAGATCGGGTCGGGTTGGGTCATCTTGGATGGATTGGGTCAGGTCAGTTTGGATCGGATCAGTTCGGGTCAGGTTGGATCGGATCCGTTTGGGTCGGGTTGGATCAGGTCGGGTCGGGTTCGATCAGGTCAGGTTGGTTGACGTTGGGTCAGGCTGAGTCAATGTGGATCCATTTGAGTGGAGGCGGGATGGGTCAGAATGAGGATTGGGTCAGGTCAAGGTGGGTTGGGTCCAGCCGAGGTGGCCGGGCTGAGGTGTGATGGCTGAGCTCGGCTTGTGTCTCCTTGCATCAGACAAGTCCATGGAGAAAGGGGAGGACAATGAGATTCACCGGACTGTTGCTTTGACATAATGAGCTGAGTGATTCCATGTCCGTCAGACTGAGAGAATTCCCTGTTCTTTTCCAGCGGTCTCTAACCTGGATGAAGAGAGCAGGTGGACAGTCCACTATAAAGCATCATGGCACCACCAGGAGAACGTGTTCCTCCCGTCGAGCCGGTCACCCTGTGTAGAAGATCTGCACCAGCAAGCCAAGGTGAACTTAAAGACCGTGCTGCGAGGTAAGGGCTGTTTCTCCCCTCTCCTTTCCTTCCTTAACCTAATTTCGTTTCCCCAAAACCCCATTACCCTTTTAGTTCAAATTTCCAAATCCTTATTGAAGTAACCAATATGTATATACGGGATTAATTGTGCTGTAACAGAGTGAAACGAGGGCAGGGTGAATCTATTATTTCACATCATCCCATTTTTTTTTCGGGAAAGGATAACTGTGTACAGTGTGAAACAGACCTGCCCATCTGCAGCGAGTCTGACTAATGTGGACCACCCTCATCCCCAAACAGTCAAGTCAGGTTGAACACATTGTGTACCTTTTTGGTCCCCTCACCTGAGAAAGGACATACTTGCCACAAAGTGACTATGGCAATGACTTGTGGGGTGATGGGATTTTGATGTACAAGGAGACTAGACGGTTTCAAAGATTAAGAGGTGATCTTATTGAAGTGCTCAGAATTCTTACAGGGCACATACATGAAGAATATTTCCAGTGTTGGGGGATGGGGGTTGTTGCAATGGTTTCTATCCAGGAGAGACGCCCTCTGAATAATATGTTGGGTTAACATGGGGAAAAATCTCAAAGGACAGTGACCCTTTAGAATTCTTCACCCCGAAGGGCTGTGGAGGTTCAGTCATTGAGAATATTCAGTCCATTTGTAGATGTAAAAGGTATCAAAGAGATATGGGGGACAGTGCAGGAACATGGTGTTAAGGTAGAAGATTAGCTGGCTTAAGGGACTGAATGCCTGACTCCTTCTATTTCCCACATTCCTCTGTTCAAGGTCAGTTTACAGAAAACACAGGGTGAGCAAATGAGCAAAGAAAGGTAGAGAGAGAGATGGCGAGAAAGGAGGGTGGCAGGAGGCTCTCATGGAGATGTACACCAGTGTGCAACCGTTAGGCTGAAGGTGCTGTGCTGTACAGACTTTGTAATGCTCTGTAATACCATGAATGATTACTTTGAACAATACTTACAGTGAAATAGCAAACTCTTTGCAATATTGGAAGCAAGATCAACCTCACAATGTCACAGCATGTGTCTATTCCCTGTGGAGCCCAGAATAATATCGGAAACTGGGAGAGATGAAAAGCCCAAGTGCCAGGTGTGGAGTGAGAAAGGAAGCTGAGCTATGGTCTGACATTACTGCCCGGTTAATTTGTTGTGTTGTTATTTTCTGTGTGTAACTTTACCTTGAGACAGTTGACAGACATGAACTGTCTCCATATTGCCTATCGGATTCAATGACATCTGAAGTGTTGCAGTGATATAAGGGGACAGGAGCAGCATGGGAGGGATTTGTAGCGATAAGTGTGGCCCAACAGCAAATTCCCCAGGGGTTTGGAGTCTTTGTAGCTCAGCAGGAGGCCACTCAGCCTATCAAATCCATGCCAGCTCTCTGTAGAGCAATCAAGTCAGGCCTATTCACCTGACTTAATTCTTGTAGCCTCTGGATTTTATTTCCCTCAAGTGAAGCCCAGCCTCTGTATGTGTGTCTGTGTGTATGTATATATAATATATATATTATATATACATATATATAATAAAACAGGTAGAAAAGCACAATATTTTTTGAAGGTACAAAGCTTATAAGTATTGATGATAGACTGACTTGGATGCACAAATGCAGGAACACAATAAAGTTACCATGCAGTTGGAACAAGCAATTAGGAAACCTAATGGCATGTCAGGCTTTATTGCAAGAGCAGTGGAAAGGAAAAGGAGCAGGAGTGGGCCATTCGGTCCATTAAGCCTGCTCCACCATTTATTACAGCCATGGCTGGGCTCATCTTGGACTATTCCTCTGCCCACTCCTCAATTCCCTAAGGGACCAAAGATCTGTCTGTCTCAACCTTAAATGTATCCAATGACGAGATGGCCACATCTATCTGGGGTAGTGCATTCCTAAGGTTCACAAGGCTGCTAATGAAGAAACTTCTCCACATCTCAACACCATATAATCAGCCCCTTATCCAGGGACACATCACACATCCCATAATATACTTCATCTAAGCAAGAGGCCCAGCAATCACATCTCTAGCTTCCCACAGAGTTCTCGGGTACACCTGATCAGGTCCTGGGGATTTATCCACCTTTAACCGTTTCAAGACATCCAGCACTTCTTCCTGCGGTTGCAAATTCGCCTGCACCTGCACCTCCACACACATCATTTACTGCATCCGCTGCACCCGATCTGGCCTCCTCTATATTGGGGAGACAGGCCGCCTTCTTGCGGAACGTTTCAGAGAACACCTCTGGGACACCCGGACCAACCAACCCAACCACCCCGTGGCTCAACACTTCAACTCCCCCTCCCACTCCACCATCAAACAGTATCACACTGCAGATAGTTAGCAGAGCGGCAACACACCAGGGAACTTTCCTGTTGACGAAAATGGGATTATAAAAAGCGGTGGAAGTAATGGGAAGATTCACTATCAGCCTTATAGCCTTATCCTCACTGTTGCACTGACCACTTCACCCCACGCCCCCAAGACTTTGAAAGAAATGTGCAGATGCTCCCCTTCTTTAAATACAACAAGTGCCAATACATCGAACAACTTACGGATACTTCGAATTGATGCTGAATGTGAAGGAGTTGGAGTAGCTGTAATATAGTGGTTACATTATTGGCCTAGTGTCTTGGCTGGAATATTGATCTGTAGAGAGAAATTCAGATCTGAATTTGCATTCAATTAATTAAATTAATATAAATTTTCTTTATAAAATGGTCGTGTCCGTAATGGTGATCACAAATCTACTGAATTGTAGTAAGCACACATGATTAATTGATTCCTTTCAGGGAGAAGTCTGCCATCCTTACCCGCCCATTCCTACTTATGTACTCAGACTCTCAGCAATGAGATTGAAGATCACCTGCCTTCTGTAATACTGGATTAGTGGTGCTGGAAGAGCACAGCAGTTCAGGCAGCATCCAACGAGCAGCGATTTCGCTGCTCGTTGGATGCTGCCTGAACTGCTGTGCTCTTCCAGCACCACTTATCCAGTATTTGATTTTCAGCATCTGCAGTCATTGTTTTTACCTTGCCTTCTGTAATAGCCTAGCAAACCATTCAGTTACATCTAACAAAGTGACCCAACAGCATCTTCAACAGGGGCAGTTAGCTGGGCATTAAATGCCAGCTTTCTCAATGGTGATATAGAAGAGACCTAAGGGGCAACTTTTTCACACAAAGGGTGGTACGTGTATGGAATGAGCTGCCAGAGGATGTGGTGGAGGCTGGTACAATTGCAACATTTAAGAGGCATTTGGATGGGTATCTGAATAGGAAGGGTTTGGAGGGATATGGGCCGGGTGCTGGCAGGTGGGACTAGATTGGGTTGGGATATCTGGTCAGAATGGACGGGTTAGACCGAAGGGTCTGTTTTCATGCTGTACATCTCTGTGACTCTAGGACTTAAACAATTAATGGTAGGGCCCCGGGAGTGTTGTGGAACAGAAAGACCTGGGAATTCAGGTATATCATTCTTTGAAAGTTGTATCAGAGGTAGACAGGATGGTTAAGAAAGCACTTAGCAGACTTGCCTTTGTTGCTCAGACCTTTGAGTCTAGACTCCAACTTCATTGGAGTTGGGGCGCCATGTTGATGTTGTACAGGATGTTGACGAGGCCTTTTCTGGAATACTTTGTCCAGTTGTGGTTGCCCTGTTATAGGAAGGATATTAAACTAGAGAAGGTTCTGAAAAGATTTACCACGACATTGACAGGAATGGAGAGTTTGAGATATAAGAAAAAACTGGATTGGCTGAGACTTTTTCCACTGGAGTGCAGGAGGTTGACTGGTGACCTTTTGAGATTTATAATATCATGAGGGGCATAGATTAAGTAAATGACAGGCGTTGTTTCCCCAGGGTGGGGGAGTTCAAAACCAGGAGGTGTGTTTTTAAGGTCTGAGAGAAAAGATTTGAAAAGGACATGAGGGGCAGTTTTTTTTCCACAGAGAGTGGTTTGTGTGTGAAATGAATTGCCAGAGAATTGGTGGATGCAAGTACAGTGACAACATTTAAAAGAGGTTTGGATAAGTACACGAATAGGAAAGATTTGGAGGGAAATGGGCCAGGAGCAGGCAGATGGGGCTAGTTCAGTTTGGCAACATGATCAGCGTGGACTGGTTGGACCAAAGGGTCTGTTCCGTGCTGTGTGACTCTATGACTATCTTACACTTACATCCACCTCTTTCAAGACTCAGGACATCCCTGAGCCAATAAAGAGCAGCTACCCAGATAGGAAATGCAGCAGCTGACTTGTACACAGCAAGATCCCACAAAACTTGTCAATAATCTATTTTAATATTTGTGGTTTTAAATAGTGACAGATGTTTCTGGAGGACTCCCCTGCTGCTCTTCAAAATGGGATCTTTCGTAACACACTGACAGGGTCTATCGACAGCACCTCCAACCCTGCAGCACTCCCTCAGTACAGCAGTGTGAGCCTGGGTGAGGGGCTGAGGGGCTTGGAGTGAGACTTGAACTGCCTGCGAGGCGAGAGTGCCAACCACTGAGGCGTGTCTAACAGCAGTGGCTTTGACTGAGGATTCCTTCAGTGATGAACAAAAAGGAGGGGGGGGAGAGCGAGGGCCATGTGCACCTTTTGGTTTGTAAGGGTGGCTGCTTGCAGCTGCTCAGGGCCAGTTCAGCCTCGCGTTGCACATTTTGTTTTTGTGTCGAGATGTGTGTCGGGTTCTGGGCAAAAGGTCACCGTGAGTCTGTCTGGCTCAATTCTCTGAGCGCAGTGGCCCAGCTGTCACACTGCCACCTCACTCCCTGTGTCATTTTCCTTCTCTTCCTCGGAGGTTGGACAAAAGAGCATTCTGCCAACTTCACCATATGCCCGGGTTAAGTCCTGTTCTCCTGCCTGCCCCCACTGTGCAAGAGCTGGGGGAGGGGCGGGGGGGGAGGGGGTAAGGGAAGGCAGCGGCTTCTGCGATGACATAGTCCTGCCTCATGCAGACAGCAGCTGGGTGTGAAATGGCAATTGTAAATTCGGGCGCCAGACTTACTCTCAGACTGGGTCACTAAATATGTTCAGAGTGAGATAAACTTAGAAATCCAGGGCTCTGATGGAAAGTGGGATTGGCACAACAATTTGATCACCCACGATTCTTGTCAATTGGCAGAACAGGCCTATTCCTGCTGTTTCTTGTGTTCATGTTCAAAGAGATAAGACTTAAGAAGTGTCTTAAAGTGGAAAGCAAGGCAGAGAGGTGTGCCGAGGAGATTCCAAGAGCTCAAGCCCCATACAGGTGTAGGCCCAGCCATCAATGATGGAGCGATTTAAATCAGGAATTCGCAAGGGCCCGGAAATAGAGAAGCCCTGGGATCTCAGAGGGTTGTGGGGTTACAGAGGCATGGAGGGTTGATGACGAGGAGTGATTTGAAAATGAGCGAGACGCTTAAAGTCAAGATTTTGTTTAACTGGGAGGCGATGTTGGTAGGGGAGCTGCCTTGGGGTGATAGGGAAATGGGACTTGTGGTAGTGTTAAGACAGGGCCAGTGAGTATGGATGACCTCCCGTTTCCAGAGGGTGGAATGTAGACCAACCTGGAGTGCATTGATTCCAGATGTAACAAAAACTTGGAGAACCTGCCTACCTCACCCATCCCCACTGCCTTCTGTCCCGCACTGTGAGTCATTTCAGAGTCTGGGGCTGGGTGGAAATGGCGTGAAATATTGGGAGACCCCGTTAGTTTGTGAGGGAGATAGACCTCGAAAGGGAATTGGAGATGAAAGAGAGTCTGAATGTGAGATGAACTTGAGAGAAAGAGAGAAGACTGACAGGATGCTTCAGAGAGTGCGAGCAACACTGGAAATGGAGAGAGAAAAACGATAGAGAGAACAACTGTCACAGATAGAGAAAGTGGCAGAAAGAAGGACCGAGCTGAGCTAGCACTGACCTGAGAGAGAAGACAGAACAACAGCGATCTCCCCAGTATCCAGTAAACCCTGGCCAATGATGGGGGCATGATCTGAAACTGTCGGGTACATGAGAAACACGCTGGTGGCTGAGAGAAGGTGCCTTGTTGCTGCCATAAGATGAAAGTGAGTTTTAAAACCAATCTGCTATGACTGCTCTTAAACACCAGGATGCCTGGCTGCGTTAGGTGTTTCTGCCTTTCTCGAATTGCTAACACCAGTAAAGTTACCATTATCTAGATCCCAAGCATCCAGAATTGGGGGTGGCACGGTGGCTCAGTGGTTAGCGCTGCAGCCTCACAGTGCCAGGGGTCCGGGTTCGATTCCACCCTCGCACGATTGTGTGGAGTTTGCACATTCTCCCCGTGTCTGTGTGGGTTTCCTCTGGGTGCTCCGGTTTCCTCCCACAGTCTAAAGATGTGCAGGTTGGGGTGGATTGGCCATGGAAAATGCAGAGTTATCAGCTGGGGGTCTGGGTCTGGGTGGGATGCTCTTTGGAAGGTTGGTGTGGATTCGATGCGCTGCTTCCACACTGTAGGGATTCTGTAAATTCTCTTTTTTTCATATTTTGGATTCCGGTTAAATGAGAATTGCAGATGCTTCAGACCCGGATTATTAAGACTTTTGGTACTGGACCCCAGCAAAGGATAGATAAATTGCTGATGATGTTGGAAAACAGTCCTTGCCCTGACAGTGAACTGTTTTAGTCATTGCCTGTCATCCTACAGCATAGAGACATAAAAATGAAGCATGCGAACAAGAGCGACCAAACATTGCCTCAAAAGGACATTTTGATTAGTAATTGCAATGATGGAAATGAGCTACAGTAGTGGAACATGAATTTGGTTTTGGAATACTGTGCTGAAAACTCTTAACACTACCCAGTATGTGGTTAAGTATGAAATCCTTCATAAATTGATGTGTGCTTGGCTACTCTTCAAACGAATGCAGCAGAGGGCTGTTCTGTCACGATATTAGATTAGATTAGATTACTTACAGTGTGGAAACAGGCCCTTCGGCCCAACAAGTCCACACCGTCCCGCCGAAGCGTAACCCACCCATACCCCTACATCTACATTTACCCCTTACCTAACACATCTTTGGAGCACTGCAGTATAAGCTGCAGCGCAGGGGTGGATGGAATAGACATTGAATTCAGGTGACATTGTAAATCTTGCATGTTATTCTGTCTGCAATGTTCCAAGTGAGTGATGGAGATTCTGTCACGCCCCTGACTTCATGCTTGGAGGACACAGGAGTTGAACGACCCATCCGATAATACTCAGCTTCCACCCTGCACTAGTTTATAGACAGCACAGCTGGTTCAATGAAAGGATTGCGTTTATGCAGTGCCTTTCACGACTACTGGAAGTCTCATAGCACTTTACAGCCAATTACTGTTGAAATGAAGCTACTGTAGAATGTTTACAAGCATAGAAGGAGACCATTTGGCCCAGCGCGTCTGTGCTGACCCCTGAAGAGACAGTTTGCCCACAGACATCGTTTCCCCGTAATCCTGCAAAACTTTCAAGTTAGAAAGTCGTAATATGGGAAATGTGGAGGTTTGCACAGAAGTCCTGACAAAATGAGGGTGGACAGAGAATCTGTTTTTACGGTGATTGATCGAGGCATTGCAGATGAAGTCATGCTATCAAGACAGAAGGAACCTCATTTTTAACAGCATCCTCGAGAGTGCAGCTCCCTCAGGGCTGCAGTGGGCTGTCTCCATTAATTCGTAAGCAGCAGCCCAGGAGTGGGATTTAACCCACAATGGTTTGCACACGGGGTGAGGGTTCTACTACCTGAGCCACAGCTGATGAGCAGAGCAGCTGTCTGTTCAATGTCAGTTCTCCACTTTCTCTCCCACTCTCATATCACTTCATTCCATGGCTGCACTGGGTTAATGTTATATTTTGACAAAAATGATCCTCCCTCTCCTCCCCTAGGAGCTCACGGTAGACAGAATGCTGTCTCCTCGTCTGTACATTAATGCAGTTTGTCCCTAGTAATACCATCCCAAAGGGATTAATGAGCTTTTAAGCACCTTCTGCCATTCAATACAAGTCCCAGAAAGCTACAGACCAGAGATGACCCCCAGAAGCACATAGCCCTAAATAAGACAAACACATTGATGTTCATTCATTACTCGGCTCTGAAGATCTATTGTGGTGTTTACGCTTCCCACCAGCCTCCTCCCAATCAGCATATCCTTCTCTTCCTTCCTGCTTGTGTTTATCCAACTTCTCCTTAAATGCATTTGTGTCGACTATTTGTGGCAGTGTTATCTATGTTCAGATTCATTCTCCGGCCATACAAAAAAAATCACATCAAATGAACTCAAAGCTGTTGGCTTAAATGTGGTTGGCAAATAAACTGAATAAATGGCACGTTGTTGGATTCAGACATTCAGACCCCTGACCCTCCCGACGTCCCCGAGTCCTGAGCTAGGACCAGCCGTCACACTGAAATAAAAGGAAAATACTGTTGGCACTGGAAACCTGAAACAAACGCAGAGAACGTAAGAGAAACTTAACAGGTCTGTGAAGAGAGGAACAGAAGTTAACACTTCGAGTCTGGTTCAGAGTTCTGAAGAAGTTGCTCCAGAATCAAAACGTTAACTCTGTCTTTCGTTTCTCTGACGACCCTGCCAGAAAATACATCCAGGGGAGTTATTTGGGTGGAACTGAGAAATAAGGAAGGGATGATCACCTTATTGGGATTGTATTATAGACCCCCCTAATAGTCAGTGGGAAATTGAGCAACAAATTTGTAAGGAGATCTCATTTATCTGTAAGAATAATAGAGTAGTTATGGTAGGGGATTTTAACTTTCCAAACATAGACTGGGACTGCTATAGTGATATGGGTTTAGATGAAGAGGAATTTGTTAAGTGTGTACAAGCCAATTTTCTGATTCAGTATGTGGATGTACCTACTAGAGAAGGTGCAAAACTTGACCTACTCTTGTGAAATAAGGCAGGGCAGGTGACTGAGGTGTCAGTGGGGGAGCGTTTTAGGGCCAGCGACCATAATTCTATTAGTTTTAAAATAGTGATGGAAAAGGTTAGATCGGATCCAAAAGTCGAAGTTCCAAATTGGAGGAAGGCCAATTTTGATGGTATTAGGCAAGGACTTTCAAAAGCTGATTAGGGACAGATATTCACAGGTAAAGGGATGACTGGAAAATGGGAAGCCTTCAGAAATGAGGTAACGAGAGTCCAGAGACAGTATATTCCTGTCAGGGTGAAAGGAAAGGTTAGTAAGTGTAGGGAAAGCTCGATGACAAAAGAAATTGAGAGTTTGATTAAGAAAAAGAAGGAAACATATGTCAGGTATAGACAGGAGAGATCGAGTGAATCCTTAGAAGAGTATAAAGGAAGTAGGGGAGTATACCTAAGATGGAAATCAGGAGGGCAAAAAGGGGTCATGAGACAGTTTTGGTAAATAGGATTAAGGAGAATCCAAAGGGAAAGTATAAATACATTAAGGACAAAAGGGTAACTAGGGAGAGAATAGGGCCCCTCAAAGATCAGCAAGGCGGCCTATGTGTGGAGCCACAGGAGTTGGGGGACATACTAAACGAGTATTTTGCATCAGTGTTTACTGTGGAGAAGGACATGGAAGATATAGAATGTAGAGATATAGACAATGACATCTTGATTAATGTCCATATTACAGTGGAGGAGGTGCTGGATGTTTTAAAATGCGTAAAGGTGGATAAATCCCCAGGACCTGATCAGGTGTATCCTAGAGCTCTGGAAAGTTCAGGAAGTGATTGCTGGGCCCCTTGCTGAGATATTTCTATCAGCGCTAGTCACAGGTGAGGTGCCGGAAGATTGGAGGTTGGCTAACATGGTGCCACTATTTAAGAAAGGTGGTAAGGAAAAGCCAGGAAACCATAGACCAGTGAACCAGATGTCAGTGGTGGGTAGATTTTTGGAAGGAATCCTGAGGGATAGGATGTACATGTATTTGGAAAGGCAAGGACTGATTAAGGATAATCAACATGGCTTCTTGCATGGGAAATTATGTCTCACTAACTTGATTTGAGTTTTTTGAAGAAGTAATGGAGAGGGTTGATGAGGGCAGAATGGTGGACGTGATCTAAATGGATTTCAGTAAGACGTTCGACAATGTTTTTTGTCATTTATATAAATGATTTGGATGTGAACATAGGAGGTATAATTAGTAAGTCTGCAGATGACACCAAAATTGGAGGCATAAAGGAGGTTACCTCCGATTACAACGGGATCTTGATCAGATGGGCCAATGGGCATTGGTTAGGCCACTGTTGGAATATTATGTGCAATTCTGGTCTCCTTCCTATTGGAAGGATGTTGTGAAACTTGAAAGGGTCCAGAAAAGATTTACAAGGATGTTGTCAGGGTTGGAGAATTTGAGCTATAGGGAGAGGCTGAACAGGATGGGGCTGTTTTCGCTGGAGCGTCGGAAGCTGAGAGGTTTACAAAATCATGAGGGGCATGGATAGGGTAAATGGAAAAGGACTTTTCCCTGTGACTGGGGAATCCAGAAGTAGAGAGCATAGGTTTAGCGTGAGAGGGGGAAAATTTAAAAGGTACTTAAGGCAACTTTTTCACGCAGGGGGTGCTGTGTGTATGGAATGAGCTGCCAGAGAAATGGTGGAGGCTAGTACAATTGCAACATTTAAAAGGCATCCGGATGGGTATATGAATAGGAAGGGTTTGGAGAGATCTTTGCCAGGTGCAGGCAGGTGGGACTAGATTATGTTAGGATATTTGGTTGGCATGGACGAGTTGGACCAAAGGGTCTGATTTGGTGCTGTACATCTCTATGACTGTATGACCTGCTGAGTTTCTCCAGCTTTCTCTGTATTGGTTCCAGTTCTCTCACTATCCTGGCTCAGGAGGCCAAATCTGGGATCTTGCAGGAATTCCTGTCTGTACCACCAAGGTAACAAGGAGTACTGGTCTGGGTATGTTCAACATGGAGTCTCAGCTGCCTCACATCTGTGTTGCAAACTCTGGTATCTGGTATTTCCTGAGTGTCAGTCAGTGTCGATGTGAATTCTAGTAAAAGTCAAACTGATTTTGATTCTAACATATGGTACAGTTTAGACCTATGCTGCTCTCAGACGTGCCCTCTGTCTTTCTCTCTCTGTCTGCAGATTGCGATAAACTAAGGAAGGATGGTTTTCGCAGTTCCCAGTATTACTCACAGAGTCCAATATTCACCTCGCCATCATCCCATCACTCAGCCAGTTGCCTGGATGAGGAAGAGGATCAGGAGCAAGTGGTAAGACTAATGAAAGACCTTTATCAAGCACTTTGTTGCGACTTTGCACCTTGACTTGCATTTCCAGCACCCAGACTCTAACGAAGAATATCATGTGGTGATATCTTCTTGGGAGTGGTGTGTGGAACTTTGGGGTGAGTGCATGTGAACCTAAACTCTCACATCTCCCCACTTAAACACTGGTGACATTAAACTGAATAATCCATATTTCCTTTGAACCCTCATTCAGTGAGATAAGAAATGTCTTAGAAAATGAGTGTGCAAAGCAACCAGAGAGAATTTTACCCGTTTAGCTCCTGCTCTCAATTCCATACGATGTTACACCCTGGGATCCTTGGATATTTTCTAGTCGACTTGGTCAGATGTGTTATAACACATCTCTGGAGCAGGCGGGACTTGAACCCAGGTCTCCGAGTTCAGAGGAAGGGGCACTACCATTGCACCACAAGAGCCCAAATCCTGGGAGTCTTACCATGACCCAGAACCATAACATATGAAGACAGATGCTGTAGATGTTGGAAATCGGAAAGAAAAGGAAATCTTGCTGGACGTAGTCAGCAAATTAAGCAACATGAGTCCTGATGCAGGGCCCTGCCTGAAACGCCAACTTGGATGCTGCCTGACCTGCAGCACCTTTTTCCAGCACCGCACTTTATTAACTCTGACTCCAGCATCTGCAGTCCTCACTATCTCCAAATTAAGCAGCACCCACTGAGAGAGAAACAGAGTTAGATTGATGACTGTTCAGGACACTTGTCGTCCAACGGATACCAATGCAGGTTATAGTCCAAGCCCCACTCCAGAAACTAAAAGTAAGAACTCAGTTTTCGGGAGTGATGGACCATCAATGGCACCATCTTTCAGATTAGGTGGTAAATTGAGTTCCTGTCTGCTTTTTATTTGATGAATCTAAGTGTGTCATGTCACCATCTAGAAGAACAGAAGAGTTCTTCTTGTTGCCCTCACCAATTTTGATCACTTTATCAGCATCAGTATCTGGTCATTATCACTTGACTGTTTCTAGGGGCTTGCTGTGCATAAATCCACTGCTGCACTTCCTACAACAGTGACTACACTTTGAAAGTATATCACTGGCTTGTAAGGTGTATTGTGACACGCAGCAGTTATGAAAGGCGCTATACAAATACAAGTCTTTTGCCCAGCAGAATACTTACTTTTAAAGTAGTAGTTATAATCCTCGATCAGCATGAGTTTCGATCACACCCATGACAGGTTGTGTCATCCACACATGGCCTGGACAATATCTCACTGCCATCCCACTCCGTGCGGTTGAATCTTAATGTCCTGAAGGCAACTAGAGAAGAACAATAAATACTGCCCAATACACCTAAAGATTTCAGGTTGGCTGGGATCATATTTAAGCTTCTTCACATCCATCATTTCTGAGAGCAGAGTTCAAGCATTTTTCAGTGCTGAAATCAAAATGTTTCTAATTCTAAAAGTGGCATTTAAAATCTGACTGTCCCTGAACTGATTGCTACTCCTCTATGGTATCCTTGTGCACAGGTCACACTAATGCATTCAGGTGGGCGTTATTGAGTTCTGTATAAAGGAACTAACCCATTTAAAAAGACATGCTTATCTTTACCGTGGGAATTTTACCATTGGGAATTTTAACTGCACCTTTGTTTCTCTATTTTAGTCACTTTTTTTTTGTTCTCTCTTTCCTTTGTTCTGTTCTTTCACTCCAGCAACATAACTTCTTAAGCTGCCTTAGTTTCTGCTGCCATTTGACTCCATGGAACAGCCAGGTACACACGCTCCGCACACTAACTCAGCAAACTGCTTTGCTTGTGTCAGCCCTGCCTGCAGTCCCTTCCAGACCCTGAGCCCTGTGCAATCCCTGACTATCCCTCCCCACCAACCTGGGTTCCTGCAGCCTCTTCCATTGCATTCATATAGCACCAGCCATTGTGCACCCCTCAGTAAGAAGATGTTTTACGCCGAATCACATCTGGAATCATTAATTGCTTGGCTGGATATGACATTTTGCTCGGCAAGCGCTGTTATTGCTGTGTATATTGCTTTTGATGCCTGCCTAACTCCCCAGCCCTTAATGTCCTTGAAACCACTGGTTCTTTAGTGATCCTGGGGTGATGATCCACAGTGGCTGAACACATTCTGCTTTAGTTAACAGTGTACCCTCCACACGCATGACCCTGAATTGGGAGTATCAGTAAGTCAGTTGACCCTAATGCCCTTTGATGTTATGAACCTCCACCTATGTTTGCTGGGAGTGCGGATTACTGTGTAGCTGCCTTGAGTCTATGGCACCACAAAACAGCCCAATTCTAACCTTATTGGAGATCAGCCTGTGGCTCCATCTGGTAGTTGTCTCACCCCAGAGGTGCAAGGTCCTGAGTTCAAAGCCTACTTCAAGGCTTGAGCACAAAAGCTGCCACTCCACTGCAGCACTGAGGGAGTGCAGCACTGTCAAAGGTGCCTTCTTCCAGGTGAGAAGTCACCCTTTTCAGCTGGATGTAAAAGATCCCATGGCGTTACTTTGAAGAATCATGGAATTCCTACAGTGTGGAAGCAGGCCACTTGCTCCATCGGAACCACACCAATCCTCCCAAGTGCAACCTACCCAAAACTACCCCTTCACCCTGTCCCTATAACCCTGCATTTCCCAAGGCTAACCCATCTCGCCTGCGCACCCCTAGACACAAGAGACGTTAGAGTGAAACAGGGGAGTTGTTCCCTAGTGGCCTTGCCAATAGTTATCTCTAAGTCGATATCCCTAATTGTTGGCACGTTGCTGTCTGTGGGTGTTCAAATTGGCAACTGCATTGCAACAGTGACCAGATTTCACAAAGTACCTCATTGGCTGCAAAGTATTTGAGACCAGTGATCATGTAAAACACTGGGGAAATGTAATTCCTCTTCTGTTTTTTTTAAATCAGGACAGTCAGGCTAATGGAATGGAGTATGTGCCCATCTGGTCCCTATGTCTCAGTTCACACTGCCTTTAATGACTGACCTTTGAATGAAAATCACTGATTTCTATTTGAAATTAATCTCTTGGTAACATATTTGGGGTACCTTCCAAATTAACGTTGCTAGTTTTATAGACAATGATCCCAATCAGTGTTTTCCATGAGGACCTCTCTAAGTAGTGCTCCACATCACAGATGCTTCTCCATGTCTTCACTTCCCAACATATCAAGCTCTGATTTACAAAACATGCCCACCCCCCCACCACCACCTTGGCTATTTAGTGAGTGATTGTTCAGAAAGCTTTAGGGCATTAGTATCTGGTATATGATTTCTGAGGCTTAACCAATCCAGAGACCTACCTGTCACTGCCAGGCACTGATCCCACAAGACAGAAGAAAGCACTCATATCATTTCATTAATGCATTTTTAATAGAACCCTTTCAGTTTTACAATGTATTCTGGGAGTGCATCCTGTCCGAATGCAACTCCCTTGTTGTGTGTCATGCATCAGCCATTTTATTAACCCCATAACACTTGACACCCATGCCAATCAAAGATCTCCCTAACTCAGCCTTCACTTCCCTGTCATTAGGATGTACAGGGCTGAAACAGACCTTTCGGTCCAACTTGTCCATGCCGACCAGATATCCTAAGTTAGTCTAGTCCCATTTTCCAACATTTGGCCCATATCCCTCTAAACCCTTCCCATTCCTGTACCCATCCCAGATGCCTTTTAAATGTTGTAATTGTACTATCTACCTCTACTTCCTCTGGCAGTTCATTCCATATATGCACCACCCTCTGCATGAAAATGTTGCCCCTTAGGTCCCTTTTAACTCTTTCCCTCTCACCTTAAACCTCTAGTATCAGACTCCCCTACCCTGAGAAAACGACCTTGGCTTTTCACCCTATCCGTGCCCATCATGATTTTATACATTTCTATAAGTTGCTCCAGCAATTGCTGCTGTTCATTAATTTCACGTCACAGATTTGTTCCAGTGCTGGAGGAGGCCATTCTGCCCACTGTACCTGCACCCACTCTTGAAACTAACCTCTTCGCCCACAGCACTCTGAGCACAGTCTAATGTTTTGCCAGCAAGTAGCCATCCTGAACAGCAGAGAGAAAGTGAAAGATCCAGAGATGTGGGCTGAGGTGGCAGTATTAAGACGTACATAGGTGACAGTGTTCACTGACTGACTCACGCCTGCCTTGCAGTGTTTATTATGGGTAGAGAAGTGAGGATTTGCACTGTGTGGTCAAGGATCACAGTCACTGCAGTGAAATCACCTGCCAGATACTAATAGTGTGAGCCTTTCAGAACAGAGGTGTGTGTTTGTGTGTCTCTCAGACCTTCTTGAAAAGGTTCCTCTCCACTGGGAGGTAGAGGGTGAGGGTTTCAGTGTTGCTTGTCATATTGCCATCTGCTCCTACCTCAGACATTGTTAGCCTCCTGCTTGCAGCTGCTTGTTAAACTGTACCCCAGTGTCGGTGGATAATGATTGCCCTGAACCTGTGAGTGTGCAGTGAATGGAGGAATTCTTGGTGGAGGGTTAATGTGGGAAAAATGCAGGAGTGAGTTGGGATTTTCAACACAGAGGTCCCTAAAACAAGGAGTTTTCACATGAAACAGTTAGGGGAAAGTGTTCAGTAGATTCTGAGGTAAGTTGGGAATTTCACATCAGATCAGGGAGACCAGCCGTTGGAGTAAGGTCTAGGAGGAGCAATGGAGATGGAAGCTTTGGAAGAAATGATTGGCTGCTGAAATTCAGGCAGCTTTGTGATCTCTCTGGATAATTGAATTAGGACGACCTTAATCCACGCACCCCATACACACAACTCCCAAGACGGGTCTCTTACGCAAGAGCCCCTGCTTTGTTAGCCAATCAGACTGTACACACACAGTGAGGGTAGGACAAGGGAGCTATATGAGTACATAATAAATGGGGCCTCTGGGCTTGGGTAGGGGTGGAGGGGTTTCTGAACTCAGGGTGGGGATGGGGTTTCTGAGCTCAGACCAGGCTGGGGATGGGGGAGCCTGAGTGCGGAGCAGCACTGGGGCCAGTCATGCCTGACCCTGGCCCTGCACCCATACAATGTGACAAGATGACACCATGTCACAGAGTCATAGAGATGTACAGCATGGAAACAGACCCTTCGGTCCAACCCGTCCACGCCAACCAGATATCCCAACCAATCTAGTCCCACCTGCCAGCACCCGGCCCATATCCCTCCAAACCCTTCCTATTCATATACCTATCCAAATGCCTCTTAAATGTTGCAATTGTACCAGCCTCCACCACATCCTCTGGCAGCTCATTCCATACACGTACCACCCTCTGCGTGAAAAAGTTGCCCCTTAGGTCTCTTTTATATCTTTCCCCTCTCACCCTAAACCTATGCCCTCTAGTTCTGGACTCCCCGAGCCCAGGGAAAAGACTTTGCCTATTTATCCTATCCATGCCCCTCATAATTTTGTAAACATCTATAAAGTCACCCCTCAGCCTCCAACGCTCCCATGTGTCCTACTAAAAATCAAATCCCTCACTGAAAGTGTCTGCACTCCCCTCCCCCACCCCCAACACAATCCATCCTCTCTTCTCCCCTCCCTTCCCCAGTAACCAGTTCCCTGACAGGGCAGATACAGGCCTTGGATTTTGGTCAGTTCCCAGGGCTATGATTAAACCCTGATATCCTACCCCCCTCCCCGCTTGTCTCTCTTCCCCACTGCCCTAGGGAGGAAGAGAGGTCCCAACCTCCTCCACTCAAGAATGAAGAAATGTCAATGGACTGCTATCCTCATTGACCTTGCTGAGCCAGAGGGGGAGATCAGTTTTGTGCATGGAGCCCCGATCACTAACCAGTCTCTGGAATAGTGGCGAAACCATCAAACTGCTTGTAGGGACCTGCAAATAGATGATAATTGACCTGAGGTAAAGTGTGTGGAGGTAATACTGGCAGCTAATACTGGCACTGTTGTACAGTGCTATAGACTGGTGTTGTAGCCATCAGACAGTGAACTGTCCGTCTACATGGGGGCGTCTTCCTGTCAGCAGAACAGAAGAGTAACTTTTGCTTTTTTATTTTCCGACGTTTGGGTTCTGATGCCTCAATCCTGAGTGTGGTCACGGACAGAGTTTTGCTGTTTGTAATTACATTTTTAAAAAGGGACATCAAATCAGACTGTTGCTAGACTGAGTTGTGGTCACATTAACAGTGCGCTGGAGATTCACTGATTCCTACCCCCAGCTGACTGCTTCATTCTGTCCTGGGCTCCTCCCATCTGTAAGGCTGCAGCATTCAGGCTTCACAAAAGACAACAATTGGACCCAGTGTTCCAATTCCCAGCCCCAAGCCCTGCCGTCACTCGAACCCCACCCTTCCCACTCCCAAAATCAAGCACTAATAAAGTTTAAAGCAGCAACGTTGTCATTGCAACCCGTGATTTTGATTATCAGAACTAACTGACCATTTGTACGTCCAGGCTGGGAGCAGATGGTTACTATTCTACTTCAGATGGTTCAGAACTGTGTAGTAACAAATGAATTTCTTTTTCTTACTGTATTGGGTACACAGGTTTTAGAATTGGGGTGTTAGGTTTAATTGAGAAAGTTGTAGCAAGTTGTCACCCAGTGGATATAGAGTCATGGGCTAGGTGTTCCACCATATCTCAACATGTTAAGCCCCTTTGTATGTTTTTTCTTATTAATTCAGGGGTGTGACCTCTGCTGGCTAGGCCTGCATTGTTTGTCTATCCTTAATTGCCCTTGAGAAGGTAATGGTGAATTGCGTTCAGGAATCGCTGCAGTCCATGTTATGTGGGGACCCTGACAGTGCTGGTAGCGTCAGGGTTAGGGTTTCTAGGATTTTAGATCCAGCAACAGTGATATAATTTGCAAACCAAGATGGTATGTGACTTGGAGGAGAGAGCAGATGTCTGCTGCCCTTGTGATGAAGCTCATGGGTTTGGGAAATGCTGTCCACGTTGAGCAGTGCAGAAGAAGAACATCCTAGATTTCAACGCCAAGGACATTCCCAATCGCTCCGGAATGTTCTCCCTGACCATTGCCCAACTGTCCTCTAACCGTCAGCTCTCCATCCACTCTCTGAGAACGTGAGAGTGATTACAGAAGGAGAAGGTTCAGATGTGGTGGCCTTCCATACTATCCAAACTTACATGTAAGGAATTGATAAAATACCTTGGGACTGGTGCCCAATGGGGAGTCATGATCATGGAGAAATACCTTGGGACTGGTGCCCAATGGGGAGTCATGATCATGGAGGTGGGGTTTGCAGAGAAAATGAAGAGAAACAGAAACGAGAGGAAAACTGATCTCACAGTATTAATAGGGAAGGGCTATTGAACTACACCATCTGAATGGGTTTAGGACAACTGGAGAGATTACGAGGACGTCAGCTTAAAACTAGAGTGGGTCTTTTCTGGAAGCACTTCTTCACTTGAAGAATAATGGAAATCGAGAACTCTTTCCTTTACTGAAGAGTGGGAGGGGGGTACATTAAGAAAGTTCCAAACTAAGATTGATAGATTTTTGTTGGTGAAGCAATTAAGGTTTACAGTACCAAGCCAGGTGAATGGAGTCAGGCAAGGTTTAGTTGGAAGGTGAAACAAATTGGAGGGTATGAATAGCCTGCTTCTGTCCCCACAGAGAGAAATGGGATACAACAGGGGAAGGGAGAAGGATGACCAATAGGGATAAGTTTCTCGGAGCAAGTGGCTGTCTCATCTTCCTAAATATGTCTTTTGTGCTCCGCATGAAGTCCACAGTCTCATCTGCCAAGGAGGAAAAGCTGCACTATTCCAGGAGATCTAAAACTCCAGTCCCCGGTGACCTCTCCGAGATTGATGTCCAGACCAACTGGACCAAGGCCCTGCCACTGCCCACACCAGAGGAGAGGATGCGCCAACAAGCCCAGGCAGTACAGAGTGACGTGGTCCCAATCAATGTAACAGGTATGTGGGTGAGGCCCGGCAAAAGACCTTCATACAGTGACGGGGATATAGAAGGAGCTGGAAGGGTGGTGGCACCTTTACATTGCAGTAGGCAGTGACCTTCACATTTTGATCAGATTGGTGCATTACACTGTCTGTTGTATATAAAATCACCATGAAACCTGACCTTAATAATCATTAACAACTTTCTTAATGAAATCTCTTGGGCAAACTCCAGAATGGTGCACTTGGTAAGTTAATGGCAGTGTAATAGAAACACAGGAAATATAGAACTCAAAACCAAAAGTTGTAGTTTGAGTAACTGACATAAAGATTTTTGAGGGGTAGCTGAATGAGGCAAAAATAAATTCAAAGAATGGGCTAATATGGTTTAATGAAGTACCGTGAAAGAAGGCTCCTACAGAAAGGTGGTGGTCTAGTGATATTGTCACTGGGCTAGTAATTCAGAGCCCAGACCACTGTTCTGGTAACATGGGTTCAAATCTCACCCAAGGACTTTGTTAAATTTGAATTCAATAAAAATCTAGAATCGGGAGCAAACCTAATGGTGACCACGTAACCACCATTGATTGTCGTAAACCAAATTCTTATGGCATTCAGAATGAGAAACCAGTATGGTTTTGGGGAAAGGGTCAGTGAAGGGGACTAACTGAACTCTTGCAGAGAGAGCCAGTACAAACACTACAGCATGAATGGCCTCTTGCTGTGCTTAGATTCTGTTTCATAAATGATGAGACCAGGCAACATCCAAAGGGGGTAGGATTGATTCAAGTTCTCCCACGATAGTTCTGTCCCACCAGGACATTACAGCAACTCTCACACACATTAGGAGAGAAAGTGAGAGAGGTTCTCTTTGGTCCATTTGGTTCATCCTTACCCATACAGTCTACAATGTCCTCCCCACCCCTCCCCAATCACAGTAACTACAATAATCCTGTTTCAGGGACTGTAGAGCACAGAAACAGGCCATTCAGCCCAACTAGGCCATGTACATCTTATGCTTCCAGCCCTCCTTCATCTGCCACTCCCAACACCCATCCTTTCCTCTCAGGTTCTTATCCAGCTTCCCAACTACACTACTTGCCTGAACCACAACTTGCATTAGCGAGGTCCACCTTCCAACCTGTCTCTGGGTACAGAGGAATTTGTTTTCTCCTATTCGTCTTCCCTTATGATTGGGCCTGGTGACTGACCCTGAGGCAGCCAGCAACAAGATGTAGTGGATGCTGTTTCTACATGCTATATGAAGGTGGACTGATGTTCAGAGGTGGTTGGACATAGGTCTAGTTGGACATATTCCATTACCCATTCAGGCAGTGCCTTCATGGGTTGCTCTGCTCCTGATCTCAATAGATTCTGTTTGTACATAATGAAAACACCAATAAGGTTCTGCTAGATCCCTTTCTTATGGCTGGGTCATACATTGCAGCGACTGACTGCAATAAGTTCTCAAGGTCATTCACACAACACAAGAGTACAGACTCTTGGGCAGCATGGTGGCACAGTGGTTAGCACTGCTGCCTCACAGCGCCAGAGACCCGGGTTCAATTCCCGTCTCAGGCAACTGACTGTGTGGAGTTTGCACATTCTCCCCGTGTCTGCATGGGTTTCCTCCGGGTGCTCCGGTTCCTCCCACAATCCAAAAATGTGCAGGTCAGGCAAATTGGCCATGTTAAATTGCCCATAGTGTTAGGTGAAGGGGTAAGTGTAGAGGAATGGGTCTGGGTGGGTTGCGCTTCGGCGGGTCAGTGTGGAGTTGTTGGGCCAAAGGGCCTGTTTCCACACTGTAAGTAATCTAATCTAATCTACTCAACAAGCTGTTGTAAAACTAAATGTCTACTATAAATTGTGGTTTAATGATTGGGTAGCACATACTGAATAATCCTGAGGACACTAATAGCTAGACTAACAATCAATTTAAGAAAATCAAACGCTAGAAGTTACATACATTCATAGATAGGAACCTGTTCTTTGCAAACAATATATTCAACCCATGAACCTTTTTTGAATTATACAGGAGCTCAGGCAGCCCCATTGTTTTCTCCATGGCAACACCTCAGCCAACCAATTAGCATAATTTTCTCCTGTCGTATAAATTGCTACGATCATTTGAAATTTGGCATTCTTGTGTTTGTCCTGATGAGTGTAAGGCAAGAAGCTTCAGTGACACGTTTCTCCTTCCAACAAGGTCCTTCTTTCTAATAACGCATTTATCAATTACTCTCTTCATCCCCATTTCCTTCAAACTTGTCTCTTGACCTGAATTCCCTTGGGACAAAAAAAAAATCAATGGCACCTTGGCACTCTCACATTTAGATTGGAACATGGTTGGTGAAAGGACCTGCATTTCCCAAGCACCTCTCTCAAATTCAGGCCATCTCAAAGTGTGTTAGACAGGGGAGTACTTGATTGGTCAGTGTTCTCATGTAGGAAACAAAGAAGCCATTTGTGCACAGTAAGAGGCCACAAACAGGATATGAGGGAGGAATATTTACCAGTGCAGGTTTCTGTAGTCTAGTAACACGGCCAATATTTTATAGGTCCTGACAGGGTAGATGCTGAGAGGCTGTTAGCCCCAATTTGGAGGTTGTGGACTAAGTGGGGAGGGGGAGGCAAAGGCTCAGGATAAGGGGGTGTTCCATTTCAGATCGAGGTGAAGGGAAATTCCTTCACTCAGCATTGTAAATCTTAGGAATTCCCTGCCCCAGCATCTGGAGGTTGATAGATGATTGGGCACCACGGAAATGAAGGGACATGGAAACCAGGTGGGGACTTGGAATTGTGGGAGAAGATCCCGTTGATTATTGGGAAAGGGCTGTGAGGTTTCCTCCTGCTCCTGTGTCTCTGACCCCAGTTGACCTCAAACGTAGCTGCTCTGGTACAATAGAGTGCTCAGGTAAAAGCAAAGTTGGCCCAAACTGGAGTCACCTAGCCAAACAGTTGCAGGTGTAATGACTCAGTACGGCGGTCACTGTGTGTCATAACGCTTGCGTTTACTTGCTGTGCTGCTTTCCTACCAGGCGAGAGCTTCGATCGCCAGGCGGGCACCAGGCGCTCTCTTGTCCGCTCAGACACCGCGCTGAGACGGACTACGAGAATCAAACGGCGAAAGACAATCACCGGGCTACCTGACACCGTCCAGAAGGAACTAGGTATGGCTAATCAGCACTGTATTCCCAGCCCTCCCCTCGCTCATCTGTCACTCTGTATATGTGTGTGTGAGAGAGTCTGTGTGTGTGTCTATCTGTCTGTCCCCGAGTGTGCATATTTAACTGGTAGTTACCATCCACCTCCTGCCAATACAGTCTGATAGCCTGCAGTCAAAAGTTCCAGGGAGAACAGTGTTCTCTGGACAGAAGGAGAAAGTGCTTGAGAATTTCTCAGGCTTTCTGAGGCCTGTTCTCAGTCCTTTCTATCCCTCACTGACAGCTCAGTCTGTTAAGCTCCAACCTGAGAGATACTGAGCCAAGTGGGCATAGTAAAATCCCAGATCACCCAGCCACTCCGTGCTGTTCATTGATGCATCCTGACATGCCCTGAGGTCATGTCTTCTCTTGACTCCTCCCGTCAGGGGAACCAGTTCAATGTGTCTTGAACAGTTTGACAAAGATCAGAATGTAACAATGGCAGTGGTTGCTTCTATGAACACCTCTCCGTGCTGTTGCCTCAGTTCTTCTTGCAGCTCCATCTACTGGTATTATTCTGTATGGCAGGTTCAAGTGAGCACTACGTTTTTATAGAATCCCCATTGTGGAAACAGGCCATTCGGCCCAACAGATCCACACCGATCCGCTGAAGAGTGTCCCACCCAGACCCAACCGCCTACCCTATATTTTCTGTAGCTAACGCACCTAACCTACACATCCCTGGACATAATGGGGCAACTTAGCACGGCAATTCACAATACCACTTCGTATTCTGTCAAATCCTTTCAACGTTTAAACACCTTGATTGAACCATCCATCCATTCTTTATAATGAAGGGGATAGAGTCCACATTTGTTAAACCTGTCCTTACAATTTACTAAACCCCATCTCCACTTAGTACCTGTTTGTGACTGTTACAGGATGGTAATACTCAATGTGAGTTAAATATTGTGATGAGTTCATGTGATGACTCAGGTCTATTAATTACTATCATCCAAACAAACTAAACGAAATTAGTAGATTTGCATTTGTATCGTACTTTTCACAATCTCAGAACTTCCCAAAGCTTTCGACTGTGCCTGAGGAACAGACCTAGAGGTTGACAGAAAATACATTAAAAGTTCAAAGTTAATCACAATTGCTAATAAAACATTAAAATAACTTGTGGGTCTGATTAATTGTTCGAGGAGTGTGAATGAGGATGTCTGTGTGTTGGCGAGTGTGCACAAGGGAGTGTGTGTTAGTGATTGTGCCAGTCTGTGTGTGCAAGTGCATTGGTGAGTGTGTGTAGTGGTCATTGGCGAGTTTGTGTTGGTATGTGTCTTAGGTGGATGTTTACAATCAGGCTGTGTGCTGAAATGTGCCAGTGTGTAACCAAATACTCTGGTTGCACGCATTGTCTAAGTGCACCCGAAAATAACCAAGTGAGTTATAGAGAGCAAGACCCCAGCTTTAGCCACTGCGCACTGTTACCATAACTAGTCACAGCCAGCAGATTGGTCCCAGTGTTTCTGAGCCAGAGGGCTGGATGAGTGCGGGTATGGGATTCCTCATGTTATTACTAAGTGGTCGTTTGTGTGTGTGTGAGAGAGAGAGAGAGAGAGAGAGAGAGAGAGCATATGATGAGGTGAAAATTAGTGCGAAACCTTAAATTACCAGCAGAAGATAACTAAAAGAAAACAATAAGGAAAGAGAAGATGAGCTATGATGGTAAGCTAGCTGGTAATATAAAAGACGATTACAAGAGTTCTTTTAGATATCTAAAAGGTAAGAGAGAAGCAAGAGTGGACATTGGATCCCTGGAAAATGAGGCAGGAGAGTGAAAAAATAGTGAAAAAAAGGAAGGGCAGAGGCATTGAATGCCTCAGTTTCCTTTGCCTCAATTTACACAGTGGAAGACACCAGCAGCATCCCAGAACCTCAAGAGATTCAGGGGCAGAGGTGAGTTTAGTGGCCATCCCTAAGGAAAAGATGCTGGGGAAGCTGAAAGGTCTGAAGGTGGATCAATCACCCGGATCATATCAGCCATGTTTAAATGGGCCAAATGGCCTAACTTTGCACGGGTATATGTGTCAGGGGCATCTATCTGTGCTGTGTCTGAGGGTGTGTATAGACACAGGGCTCCTCAGTATTGTTTTCCACAGCCAAGCAGTTTTGGAGATGTTCACCAAGTAGCCTTGGGTATGAAGGAGCAGAAATCTGAGATGCGGGTGGACAGTCACAAGCCCTGAAGGCCAGGGGGATTTATGGGGGGGAATATTAACCTCCCATCATCTGGCTTTGGAAAATGATGCTTCTCACTGTGCAGGGACTGCCTTCAACACACTTGCTGAACTCATAGTTGTCAGAAAGATGTGTTTTTCTTTCTGTGTTTGTAATGCCAACAAAAAGGACTTGCTTTGCCGTGTGTCCTTCCGCAAGGGGTCGGCTTTGCCAACGTTATGGCTGTCTGACTCACTGAGGGTCAGTTACATACAAACCCAGGAAGGCTGGAGTTTCAGAGGGATTTGGCAACAAGGGCAGGGTGGGAGGGGGGTGGGGGAAGGGGGTAGTGTGGTTATTTTTCTTGTGCTATCTCAAAATGAGCAGATTTCATTCCATTTAATTTCCGTTGCATGTTATGCTGGGATTTGAACAGCCAACTGTGGGATTACCAGCCCAGTATGGTAACCACTGCACCCCCAGCATGTCCACTCTTCCAACCTTTGGAAGTTTGGCAAATGTTGTGCTGGCTTCCAACCCAACATCCTCTCAGTTCCCCAGAATAATGACAACTATTTCCATCTCACTCCACCCCTGCCTCAGCTCAACAATGCGTTGGTAACCTCTACTCCTTGAAATGCAAAGTAAAACTCCTTCTACTCCTTTAAATGGAAAGTAAAGCTCTCTCTACTTGTTTAAATGGAAGGTAAAACTACCTTATATTGTCTACATCAAACACTCCAGGACAGGGACAGCTCAGGGGTTTGATATGGAGTAAAGCTCCCTCGACTGTCTTAATCTAAAAGTAAATGGAAAATGAAACTTACTCTACAGAGGACAGTGTACGGGGCCAAATTGAATCTATAATCGTGCCCCATGAACATCATGCTCTGGCCATCTGAGCTAACCATTTTGTGGCCTTTAGACCTGGCTATTCCCCCTCTTCTGCCAGTCACCCTCTTCAGTTCATCCAGGTCTAAGCCTTGGCCTTAATTGTCCCAAAGACCCATTCACTGATCACTCTGATACTGAATGGCCTCCACCTGCTCCCTCAGAGGGAGAGTTTCCATTCTATAATGCTTGACCCCGTCTTCCTTGGTCTCACCCCTCGCCATCTGTCTGACCTCCTCCAATTCCAGCCTTTCGTGATTAGCCATCGCTCCAATACCTTCAGCCGCATGGGTCCTGAGCTCTGGAACCCTTTCACCGAACCTGGTTTCTTCCAGGTGCTTCGGTTCCTCCCACAATCCAAAGATGTGCGGTTAAGGTGAATTGGCCATGCTAAATTGCCCATAAGGATGTGTTGGTTAGGTGCATTAGCCAGGGGTAAATGTAGAGCAATAGGGTAGGGGAATGGGTCTGGGCGGGTTACTCTTCAGAAGATCAGTGTGGACTGGTTGGGCCGAATGGCCTGTTTCCGCACTGTAGGGATTCTAAACCTCTTGTACGAGCTTCCTTAAAACCCTTCCTTTTGGGCTAGGCTTTGATTCATCTGCCTTTGACTTATTGTCAACCCTCTTCTGACAATGCACCTCCTCAACACGTTGGAATATTTAACTGCATGGAAGGTGCTACATCAATGCAGGTGATAGGGGAGTTGCATTAACTGATAGCTGTGTTCTGGGCTGGTCTTTGTTATCATTTCTCAGTGGATGTTCTTTGTTTTTAACTGACAGGCTCTGGGCAGACACCAGCCAGAGGTCACTCTGTTATCCTGGCCGGTCACTATTCCACCATCAGTCGCCTGGAAAGCAGCAAGGCCACCAGGGGGCGGTTAGTCACCAGGGACTCCTCCTGTCAAACTGAAGAGGTCAAGGTAGTGCCACCTTCTGTCCGGAGGATCCGAGCCCAAAAGGGCCAAGGGATTGCGGCCCAACTCTCCCAATCATCGGCCGACATGTCTTCCGCCGGCAGTGCCAGAGATGGTGCAGTGCGCGCCAGGACCGAACAGCCCCGTTTCCACAGCCTCCCGCGGCCGGGTGCCAGGATCTCGCTGCAGGAGCTGGGGGAAGCACGCGGGGCCCTGGGCCGGTCTGAGGAGCGTTTCCCGGACCCGGAGGTGACAGCGAAGCAAGACCTGACGGACTCCCGGCTCCGGGCCCGCTCCCCTTCGACCCGCCGCAACCCCGGGGATGAGCTGGGCGCCACCATGTGCCCCGCCCAGCTCTCCGCCCGGGCCACCCTGTCCTCCAAGGCCGAGGTGGTGGCCATTCCCACATCGCGGGGCCAGCCCGGGCCTCCCCCCTCCCCGGGGGCTCCGCGCGATGACCCCGGTTCCTCCAGCGGCAACTGGAGTGCGGGCAGCAGTGGTTCCGGGCGCCTGTCCCCCACCTCGGACACCCCACTGACCCCTTCCCGCTGCGACTCGGCAGTCTCCCTGGCACCTCCAGGCTCTGGGGCAGAGCCTCCCCTCAGCCAGGGGCAGCTGGAGGCCCGCAGTGAGGGGAGACCTCGAGGGGCAGCGGCCCCTCCTTCCCCCTGCTCTCCCTCCGCCGCCGGCTGGAGCCCTCCAACGTCGCCCTCGGAGGTCAGGGGTCAACGGTGCGCGGTCAGCCTCCCCGAGTATAGCGACCGCTCCCTGGGTCGCAGCATCTCCCTGAGGAAGACCAAGAAGCCCCCCCTTCCCCCGGCTCGCACTGATTCCCTGCGCAGGAGGCCCAAGGGCGGGCGGCCTGTGCTGAGCGAGTCCCTCATCGCCAGCCTGCAGCGCTCCCTGGAGGTCAACCTCCGAGCTCAGGAGGGAGGCCCAGAGCCTCACGGAGAAGGCCGAGAGCCTTGGGCCACGGCTCTCCGCAGCCAGAGCAGCTCCGGGGGCGATGGCAGCACCAACAGCAGCGGGCGCTCCACTGCTGCCAGTAACGCCTACACCACCAGCGCAGCCACCCCGTCACAGAGCGAGACCAGCAGCCTGCGCTCTGAGTACAGTGACCCCTGGGCCTATTACCCCGAGGGGCAGCAGCCTGGAGCCTGGGAGTGCGGGCCGCCTGGGCCTGGAGCCTCCGTGGAGCCCAAAGGCCCGGGCCATGCTGTCACCTCCCCCTCGAGCGGCTATTCCAGTCAGTGCAACACGCCCACCACGCTGAACCCAGCCCCAGCCTTCCCCCACCGCCCATTGCCAGGGGCTGCCAAGCCAAAGTCAAAGCCAAAGGTCCCTGAGCGGAAATCCTCGCTGCTGTCCTCCATGTCAGCCTCATCATCATCTGCCTCCCTCTCCTCAAATGCTTCAGACTCCCGGCCTCAAGGGGCAGCAGTGAGCACTGCTGCCTCAAACACTCCTGCGGTATCACCCATAGGCCCTGACCTTCACCCTCACCTTTCTCAGGCATCCCCGGTGTCCACCGTCTCCTCTCCCCCTCCTCTGGCACCCCCTGTGTCCACTGTCTCTTCTCCCCCTCCTCTGGCACCCCCACTGTCCACACTCTCCTCTCCCCTTCCTCTGGCAACCCCGGTGTCCACCGTCTCCTCTCCCCCTCCTCTGGCACCCCCAGTGTCCACCCTCTCCTCTCCCCCTCCTCCAGCACCACCATTTTTCACTTTATTCCCTCATCCTCCCCTTCTGACACCTCCCCCTCCTCTGGACACCCTACCGCCTCCTCCCCCTCTTCTGGGCACCCTACCCCCTCCTCCACCTCCTCTGACCACCCTACCCCCTCCTCCGCCTCCTCTGACCACCCTACCCCCTCCTCCGCCTCCTCTGACCACCCTACCCCCTCCTCCGCCTCCTCTGACCACTCTACCCCCTCTTCCACCCCCTCTGACCAACCTGCTCCATCCTCCATCCCCTCTGGCCACCCTACCGCCTCCTCCACCTTCTCTGACCAACATGGCCCCTCTCTCACCCCAGTTGCCCACTGTGACCCCACCCCCGCCCCCACCTGCCCCACCCCTGACTATGGCGGCCTTTCCTGCTGGCCCTCTGGATCCAAAGGGGTCAGCGTGTGTGAAGGCCCAGCCATCTGGGAAAGAGCCCAAGACCCTGGGAGATCGTCCTGAGGCCAACAGGCCAGCGCTGGGCCTGCCCCTCATTACAGCCAGCGCTCTGCAGAAAGTGCAGCTGAGGTCAGTGAGGAGGACTGAGCGGGCAGACCTCCTGGGCCAGGTGAAGGGGCACAGCACCCGACTGAATCCGCAGCCTGAACGGCCGGTGTCCCCTCCACCCTGGAAGCCCGCCATGCTGCAGCGACCTTCCTCCCTTGGCCGACTTGCCAAGGCCCATCCTGAGGCCCACATGGCCCCCAACAGCTGCCCGGCCCTCAGCCCTGAAAGCAAGGCTGGCCTCATGGAGCAACCCACAATGTCAGCTCCCTCCAACAGGCCCGAGGCCCGGCCTGGAAACCATCTCGAGCCCATGGCAGAGCCAGCCTGTCCTGCTTCTGCTGTCCAAGGCACTGTCACCAGCGCCAAGGTCAATCTGCCACCTGAAAGCCCTAATGCCAAATCACCCAGCAAAACGCCCCCTCCCATCGCCAGGAAGCCAAAGTTGATGCTCGTTGTCCCGCCGTCTCCGTGGAACATCTCCCCTCAAGGGAAACGACCTCCAGTTGTCCCAGAACCAGCAGCAGAGGACCCGACTAGCACAGCGGCAGCATCTACTGGGGGCAGCGGAGAGCAAGCCTCCCCAGCCCAGAGCGAGACGGCTCTGGGGTCTGACCACCCACTTCATCCGGCCGAGAGAGCCCAGGACACTGTGCAGCATGAGGCCTGGGTGGCTGATGTGCAGAAGATTCTGGATGAAAGCCAGAAAAGTCCCAGTTTGCGAGATGAACCCGTCGCCGACAGCCCGACCCCTTGGGATGGTGTGGATGACAACGGTGGAATCAGCTACCAGGATGAGGACTTGGGTGAGATTTTAAATGAACGTGTTTTTATCTTTCACTCTCTACTTTCATGCCTCTTTCTCTCCACCTTTTTCCTTCATCATCTTGTCCCTTCCTCTCCTGAGTCCCCTTCCATCTTTTCCCCTCTCACCTTCATCACCCTCCAATCTATTCAACCACCTCCCACCACCCATTGCTTTCCCAGTTCTTGTAGCTCACGCCCTCCCATCCCAGTCCCCTCATTGGGGTGGAATGAAGTCACAGGAATGTTGGAAGATTTCAGAACAGTGTTCTGAGATGAAAATCAGGCAATATGAGAGGAAATGCTATTGTTTAGAGAGTGTGTTGGGTGTTTGAGTGTTATGAGATATGGGGTACATCTGCTTCTCAGTTTTTGTCAACACAACCCCTTTGACATTCATTTCAGGATCACATGATATCATAAGTTAAGGCCAACCTGAGGTCAGTGACATATGCATGACCACTGTGGGAACATTTGCATTGCTTAGAAAGAACATTATTTGCGGGCAAGAGAGCAGGGACAAGAATGTTGGATATTATGGCGCCTTGGGTGGAGTGACAGGGTGTAGGTGGCTATAGTAGAGAGTTGGAGACAATTGAGCAGGTCTAACAGAGGATTACAGAGTTTGAGCAAATCAAAAAGAGTGTTAGAGAGTTTTGAGCGGATCTAAGAGAGTGTTATAGAATTTTGACTGGGTCTCAGAGAGTGGTATAGAATTTTGAGTGGGTCTATGAGAGTGGTGTAGAGTTCTGAGTGGGTGGAAGAGAGTGGTATAGAGTTTTGAGTGGATCTAAGAGAGAGGTATAGAGTTTTGAGTGGGTCTATGAGAGTGGTTTAGAATTTTGAGTGGGTCTAAGGGAGTGGTATAGAGTTTTGAGTGGGTCTAAGAGTGGTATAGAGTTTTGAGTGGGTCTAAGGGAGTGGTATAGAGTTTTGAGTGGGTCTAAGGGAGTGGTATAGAGTTTTGAGTGGGTGGAAGAGAGTGTTAATGAGTTTCGAGCAGATCAAAGAGTATTGGAGAGCTTTGAGTGGTTCTGAGAGAGTGTTAGAGAGTTTTCAATGGGCGGATCAGTCTGTTATAAAGTTTTGATGGGTGGATCAGAATTGAAGCTGACAGCTTTTTAATGATGCTTGCTGCACCTTTGAATCACTGGAGTCCGTTACAAGTTTGGTGCTTTTGCAGGTGATGTGTTCGAACCCAGCTCCCCCATCTTTACAACCAGTTACGGAGGGAGTCATGAAGATCCGAGCACTCCCAGCAAGCCCAGGACAACAGAGGACTTGTTTGCAGTGATCCACAGGTAGGACAGGAGACTGAGGTCCTTAGTGACCAGATACGTTGGAGAATCTCATTGCTTGTTATTTGCTGATATCTGATTAGTTGTCTATCCTGGTCTTCTGCTCTGAGTGCCGTTGGGTTAAGTGGAGCGTGAGCTGTTGGGGAAATATTGGCTGCAATGTGCAGATTGTCTGAGCTTCAAGGTGGAGAGACGGCAGCCCATAGACTGGATACTGCTGCTGAATGCAGCCTTTCTGATCAGCTCAGGAGCTGGAGTACAAAGGAATCTTGCTGATTGGTTACCTTAACTGTAGCGGAAACCCTGGAGAAACTCACTAGTAGGGGGTTAACACAATTAATGACATGGCTAAAGGTGAGGTCAAAATTGTGGACACATTAAGGGGAATCTAGAGAAACACATCAGGAGAGAAATGAATAGAAGATTGTGGTGGAATTGTGAGGCAAAGAGGGGTGGGAGGAGGTGTATATGAAATACGTACACCAGCATGGAGAAATGGGCAGTTTCTGTGATGTAAATTTTAATTAAGTCTATACAAGCACAATCCTTCCCTTAGCTAGATTCATAAAATAATAGACCACAGGTTTTAATAATCCCACTTCCCTGCTTATTCCTTTACCCTAGAACTTTTCCCTCAAATAAGTACTTGGATGTTCCTCTTGCAGTATATGGGAGGTAAGGGTCTCCTCAAGTGTCCCTGCTGACTTCACATGTGGGAAGTGCACCCAACTCCAGCTCCTCGAGAATCGTGTTAGGGAACTGGAACTGGCTGAACTTTGGATCATTTGGGAGGCGGAGAGGAGTTACAGGGAGGTAGTTACTTCACAGCCACATGAAGAAGGTAGATGGGTTACTGTCAGGGGTAGGAAAGGGAGCCAGCAGGCAGTGCAGGGATTTCCTGTTGTGATTCCCCTCAACAACAAGTATATCATTTTGGATACTGTTGGGGGGGGGGGGGGGGGGGGGTGGGGGGGGGGGTGGGGGGTGGGGAAGGAGGAACTTACCAGGGGTAAGCAATGGGGCACAGGTCTCTGGCACAGAGTCTGTCCCTGTTGCTCAGAGGGGAAGGGGGAAGAGGAGCAGAGCTTTAGGTATTGGAGACTTCATAGTTAGGGGGACAGATAGGAGGTTTTGTGGGAGTGAGAGAGACTCACGATTGGTGTGTTGCGTCCCAGGTGCCAGGGCTCGTGATGTCTCTGATCATGTTTTCGGGATCCTTAAGGGAGTGGGGAAGCAGCCCCAAGTCATGGTCCACATGGGCACCAACGACATAGGTAGGAAGAAAGGTGGGGATCTAAGGTAGAAATTCAGGGAGCTAGGATGGAAGCTTAGAGCTAGAACAAACAGAGTTGATATCTCTGGTTTTGTTGCCTGTGCCACGTGCTAGTGAAGCGAGGAACAGGGAGAGCGCAGAGCTGAACACATGGCTCCAGAGATGGTGCAGAAGGAGAGTTTTGGATTCTTGGATAATTGGAGCTCTTTCCGGGGAAGGTGGGACCTCTACAAACAGGATGGCCTTCACCTGAACCACAGGGGTACCAATATCCTGGGGAGAAAATTTGCTAATGCTCTTCGGTGGGGGGAGGGTTTTAAACTAATGCAGCAGGGAGATGGGAACCTGAATTGTAGTTCCAGTGTACAGGAGATTGAGGGTAGTGAGATCAGAGATAGGTTAACAAGGTCGCGAGAGGGCACCAGCAACCAGGATGTTGGTTTGAAACGTGTGTACTTCAATGCCAGGAGCATCTGGAATAAGGCGGGTGAACTTGCAGCATGGGTTGGTACTTGGGATTTTGATGTTGTGGCCGTTTCAGAGACATGGCTAGAGGAGAGACAGGAATGGTTGTTGTAGATTCCGGGGATTAGATGTTTCAGCAAGAACAGAGAAGATGGTAAGGTAGGGAGGGTCAATTCAAGGAACAGCTACTATGGGTCCTTAATAAGCATATACCTATCAGGCAGGGAGGTAGTTGTCGAGAGAGGAAGCCATGGTTTTCTAAAGAAGTTGAAGCTCTTGTCAAGAGGAAGAAGAAGGCTTATGTGAGGATGAGGTGTCAAGGCTGGGTTTTTGAGGGGGGGGGGGGGGTGTTGAGTGCTATAAGTTAGCCAGAAAAGATCTAAAGAGAGGGCTAAGAAGAGCTAGGAGGGGACATGAGAAATTGTTGGTGGATAGGATCAAGAAAAGCCCTAAGGCCTTCTATAGATGTATCAGAAATAAAAGAATGACTAGAGTAAGATTAGGGTCGAGAGTGTGGTTCTGGGAAAGCACAGCCGGACAGGCAGCATCCAAGGAGCAGGAAAATTGGCATTTCGGGCAAAAGCCCTTCATTCCTGATGAAGGGCTTTTGCCTGAAACGTTGATTCCCCTGCTCCTCGGATGCTGCTTGACCTGCTGTGCTTTTCCAGCAACACACTCTCGACTCTAATCTCCAGCATCTGCAGTCCTCACTTTCGCCTAGAGTGAGATTAGGGCCAATCAAAGATAACAGTGGAAAGTTGTGTGTGGAATCTGAGCACATAGAGGAAGCATTTAATGAATACTTTTCATCAGTATTCACATTGGAAATGGGCAATGTTAGTGAGGATATGGAGATACAGGCTACAAGATTAGATGGGATTGAGATTGACAAAGAGATGTTTTAGCAATTTTGGAAGATCTGAAAATAAATAAGACTCTGGGTTGAATGGGGTTTATCCTCGGATTCTCTGGGAAGCCAGGGAGGAGATTGCAGAGCCTTTGATTTCAATCTTTATGTCATCATTGTTGACAGGAACAGTGCCAGAAGGCTGGAGGATAGCAAATGTTATTCCCTTGTTTAAGAAGGGGAGTCGGGACAGCCCTGGTAATTATAGGTCAGTGAGCCTTACTTCCTTTGTGAGTAAGATGTTGGAAAAGGTTATAAGAGATAGGATTTATAATCATCGGGAAAGGAACAGTTTGATTAAGGATAGTCAACACAGTTTTGTGAAGGGTAGGTTGTGCCTCACTAACTTTATTATGTTGTTCGAGAAGGTGACAAAACAGGTGGATGAAGGTAAAGTGGTTGATGTGATGTATATGGACTTCAATAAGGCGTTTGATAAGGTTCCACACGGTAGGCTATTGCACAAAATATGGAGTTTCGGGATTGAAGGTGATTTAGTGGTTTGGATCAGAAATTAGCTAGCTGAAAGAAGACAGAGGGTGGTGGTTGATGGGAAATGTTCATCCTGGAGTTCGGTATCCAGTGGTGTGCTGCAGGAATCTGTTTTGGGGCCACTGCTGTTTGTCATTTTTATAAATGATCTGGATGTGGGCGTAGAAGGATGGGATAGTAAATTTGCAGATACACCAAGGTAGGCAGAGTTGTGGATAGTGCTGAAGGATGTTGTGGGTTACAGATGCACATAGATAAGATGCAGAGCTGAGCTGAGAAGTGGCAAATGGAGTTCAATGCAGAAAAATGTAAGGTAGTTCACTTCAGAAGAAGTAACAGTAATGCTGAATACTGGGCTAATGGTAAAATTCTTGGCAGTGTAGATGAACAGAGAGATCTTGGTGTCCAGGTGCATAAATCCCTGAAAGTTGCCACACAGGTTGATAGGGTTGTTAAGAAGGCATATGGTGTGTTGGCGTTTATTGGTAGGGGAATTGAGTTTTGGAGCCACGAGGTCATGCTTCAGCAGTACAAGGCACTAGTAAGGCCGCATCTGGAGTTCTGGTCACCTAATTATAGGAAGGATGTGGAAGCTTTGGAAAGGGTTCAGAGGAGATTTACTAGGATGATGCCTGGTATGAAAGATCTGAAGAGGAAAGGCTGAGGGAACTGAGTCTGTTTTCATTGGAGAGAAGAAGTTGAGAGGTGACTTAATCGAGACATAAAAGATAATCAGAGGGTTAGATAAGGTGGACAGTGAGAGCCTTTTTGCTCAAATGGTGAAGGCTAACACAAGGGAACATAGCTTCAAATTGAGGAGTGATAGATTTAGGACCGATATCAGGAGTAGGTTCTTCACTCAGAGAGTACTAGGGGCGTGGAACGGCCTGCCTGCAACAGTAGTAGACTCACTGACATTAAGGGCATTTAAATGGGCATTGGACATCCATATGGATAATATTGGAACAGTGTAGGTTAGGTGGGCATCAGGTTATTTTCACAGATCGGTGCAACATCGAGGGCTGAAGAGCCTGTACTGTGCTGTAATGTTCTCTGTATCTAAGATATGAACACTAATGCTTTCATATGTTAATCATTTACATGTACATATGCATAATTACACACCTGAGTATTGCCAGGAAAGAAAATTACATGGCGCCAATTTTTTTTTGTCTTACTTTCATCAGGACAGGATGGCAAGAATACCAAATCTCAAAGGGAATAACAATTTGTACTGCTTGCTGAAGTGGCTTGGCAAGTGGACTCTGATTGCTGGCACTGTTACAATTCAGCACCCTCTTCTTATGCAGTATAAATTGTTGTTCCTTTTGTGATTTGGTGTTCTTGCCGTGCTGTCCTGATGAAAGCAAGGCAAGAAGCTTCGTCAGCAATATTCAAATTCTGTGCTGCACAGAATATGTACCTCCCTCTCCTTTGATCTGTCCGTTGACTCTCTTTGTCTACTCTATCGCTTGTTCCCTGATATTTTTTCCTACGAGAGGGCATAGGTTTAAGGTGAGAGGGGAAAGATTTGAAAGGGACCTGAGGGGCAACAACTTCAAGAACAACTTCTTCCCCTCTATTATTAGCCTGATGAACGGACCTCTCATATATTAGTTTTGATCTGTCTCTGCACCTTCTCTGTAGCTGCAACACTGTACTCTGCATTCTGTTCCGTTACCCTGATGTACTTGTGTAAGGTATGATTTGCCTGGTTAGCGCGCAAAACAATACTTTTCACTGTATTTCGGTTCATGTGACAATAATAAATCAAATCAAATCAAACATTTTCACACAGAGGGTGGTATGTGTACGGTATGAGCTGCCAGTGGAAGTGTAGAGATGGATACAATTACAACATTTAAAAGACATTTGGCCAGGGACATGAATAGGAAAGGTCAGAGGGACTGAAAACAGAAACTGCTGGAGACCACATGGTTAGAGGCAGAAAAGCTGCAGATGCTGGAATCCAAGGTAGACAAGCTGGAGGCTGGAAGAGAACAGCAAGCCAGGCAGCGTCAGGAGGGGGAGAAGTCAGCGTTTCTGGTGTAACCCCTTCTTCAGGACTGGAGGTGGGTGTGGGGGAAGGCAGGGTGCTGAAGTGGGGGTGATAGGTAGAGGGTACAGCCTGGTTGGTCAATGGGAGGGATGAATCTAGTTGGTGGTTGGAAGGAAGGGTTGGTGAGAGGAATTGAAGGGAGGGGGAAGGGCTGAAAAGGAAGTCAGAGAAGGGAAGGACGGTTATTTGAAGTTGAAGAACTCAAATGTTGTGTCCTCCGGGCTGTAGGCTGCCCAGGCGGAAGATGAGGTGTTGTCCCTCCAATTTGCGTTTTAGTTTGTTGTGGCAATGGAGGAAACTGAGGATGGTCATTTCGGAAAGGGAATGGTTAGCGGAATTAAAATGGGGGGTGGCTGGGAGGTCCGGTCAGCCCCTGCAGGTCCTGCTGCGATGTTCGGTGAACCGTTCCTTAAGTTTACATTCGGTCTCCCCGATGTAGAGAAGACCACATCGGGAGGACCTGATGCAGTAAACTAGGTTGGAGGAGAGGCAGGTGATCCTCTCTCTCCCCTGGAAGGACTGTTTGGGGCCCGGGATGGTGGTGTACTGGCAGATTTTTCATCTTTCTCAGTTGCAGGGGAAAGTGTTTGGGGGGGTGGGGTTGGTGGGGAGCGTGACGCACACCAAGGACTGTTGGAGGGAATGGTCCTTGTGGAAGCCAGAGAGGAATGGGGAAGGGAAGGTGTACTTGGTGATGGGGGTCTGGTTGGAGTTGGCTGAAGTGTTTCAGGATGATGCGTTGAATGTGGAGGCTGGTGGGATGGTAGGTGAATTCAAGGTGGACCCTGTCTTTATTGCGTTTAGGCAGAAGGGTTAGAGCAATGGAACAGAGAGGAATACTGTGTAGGGCTGTCTGTATGACGGAAGGGGGACAAGCACTTTGTTCAAAATAGGTGGACATCTGGGATGCTTGGGAGTGGAATGTTTCCTCATCCGAGCAGATGTGGCAGAGGTGGAGGAATTGGGAGAACGGGGTGGAATTCTTGCAAGATACTGGGTGGGAGGAGGTGTAGTCCAGATAGTTGAGAGTCTGTGTGTTTCTAATAAATGTCTGTCTGGAGACTGTTGCTGGAACTGAAAATGGAGAGGTCAAGAAAGGGGAGGGAGGTGCCGAAGATGGAGCAAGTGAATTTGAGGGCGGGATGGAAGTTGTGGGCGAAGTCGATGAACTGCTCCAGTTCAGCCTGGGTGCAGGACACTGCGCCGACGCAGTCATCGATGTAACAGTGGAAGAGTTGGGACATAGTGCCTGTATAAGTACTGAAGAGGGACTGTTTGACATAGCTGACAAAGAGACAGGCACAGCTGGGGCCCATGGCCACCCCCTGGACATGGAGGAAATGGGAAGAGTTAAAGGAAAAGTTACTAAGGGTGAGGAATAGTTTGGTGAAGCAGAGGGGGTCTGGATGAGTGTGTTGGAGAGGAGATTACAGCAAGTCAGGCAGTATCCAGGGAGAGAGAGCAAGCTAATGTTCTGAGTCTAGGTGACTCTTCATCAATGCTCTGCTGAAGTGTAATCTATACTTGAAATGTTAGCTTGCTCTGTCTCCATAGATGCTGCCTGACCCGCTGTGATCTCCAGCATTTTTTGCTTTCAGTACAGATTCCAGCATCTGCAGTAGTACAAGGATTGAGAGGGATATGGGATGAATGCAGGCAAATGGGAATTAGTTTGTAATTATGGTCAGCGTGGTCAAGTTGGGCTGAAGGATCAGTATCCCTGCTGTTTGACTGTACCATTCTGTCTTTTCATCCTCAGTAATGTTGAAAACGAAGTTTTAAAGATTGTCTTTGCCGTCTTTAGGTCCAAACGGAGAGTGCTGGGCAGGAAGGATTCTGAGGATGAGCTCAGTAAGAGCATGCCACACTCACCCCCGGTCACCCCCACGGGCACGGCCTCCAGTCCGGGCACTGTCAAACAGGTTGGCTCCATCCAGAGGAACCTGCGCAAGTCCAGCACCAGCAGTGACAGCTTCAAGGCCTTGCTCCTGAAGAAGGGGAGCAGGGTGGAGACCGGATCCCGCATGTCGGCGGCTGAGATGTTGAGGAGCACCGACCCTAGGCACCGACCGCCCGAGTCACCGACGACAACGGACACAGCCCGCATGAACGGCTGGGGCCCGGCTGAGTCCCGCTCGCCAGGCCACCGGGCCAGGAACCCCCGCGAGGAGTGGGCCTCACACGAGGGGCCGGTACCCAGGGGGTCAGGGCACGCGGGGGTCCGTCATGGGCGCTCGCGCACACCCCCCTCAGCCCCCAGCAGCCGGTACGGTGCGCGGCACCTCCACCTGCACCGACTCCACAGCAGCCCCATGACTGTCATCCGCGAAGGGGAGGTCGAGAGCCCGGAGGTCACCGAGGGTCATCGCCCTGGCGACGAGGGCCGCAGGCACAGCGAAGGAGACCTCCTCAGCACCAATGGCCTGGCGGATGCCCAGTGCAGCCAGGAGTCCAGAGATGACCACATCTCCAGCCACACGGGGCAGGGGGGCCCTGCCTCACAGAACCTTCTAGACTCGCTAAAGCGCAGGGCAGCAGACATTCTCCCTGCCCAAAGCGTTTTGGCAGAAGAAGGTGCAAACCAGGACTGGGACTCGTGAAAGACCGAGCAATAACGGAAAGAGACTGCTTTTATTCCCCTGTGTTTTAATTTTTGTTTTAACGTCAAGTTAATTGCAAAGGGCCCCAGCCGGTTGAGGAGAAACCTAAATGCTGAAGGCTCTGGTCTCGCCTGGTCCATCAGGCTGAGCTTTCCAAACCTGGAAGACTCACCCATGCACCAAAATAGAGAGAGAGACCTGCATTTAAATAACACCTTTCACAACCTCGGGCAACCCACGGCGCTTTGGAGTCTGCGATGCACTTTTCCAAGGTCTCGTAAAAGCAAGGGGCAAAGAGCTCCTTTGCATTGGTGGGGGATGGGTCACAGGGAAGGTGTGGGGGGAGGGGGGCAAAGCTCGCTACGCAGCAAGAGGCTTTTTGTGACAGAGGTGGGCAGAAGTGGGCAATAGGCTGTGGGGTGAAGCTGGGAGAAAGATAACACTGGGTTTGGGAGTTGACAGATGAGAGAGACAGAACAAAAAGGAAAAAGAGGCAAAGGACGATAAGCAAAGAATGAGGGGGAGGACAATGAGACCAAGAGATTTTTGAAAGATTTATTTTCTGCCAGATGTTCACATCAATCTCGTTGACTTATCTGAGTGGAACTGAGGGCGAGAGAGATGCATGGTTACTGCCCCAGGTGGGTGAAGGGAGGGATGACCTGACTATGAATATAATCAAGGGCAGTCTGAAATCTCAAACTCTTGACATGGGACAATGTGAAGGAGGTTTGGAGTGTTCAGCTGACTACTAGCCTCCGCCCTGAGTGGAAGGAGGAGAGGTAGTAAGTATTGGAACTTGGAGGGTTGGGACTGGAGGGTGTGTGTACTTGGCAAATTATCAGACTGTAATACATTGAAGCAGCCGCATGAGAGGGCTGGTCTTCTCCGCGGCTGATAACTGAGCTCAGTAAGTGTTGTATTGTTAACGAACAGGCATGTGAGTCGGCAGGTCTCGGAGGTGTTCACACCGGGTCGCATCGGTGTTCCGTTAGCTCAGCCTGCAACAGTCGAAGTTGGTTTGAGCTACCAAGAGGATGGTGGTGAGGCAGGAACAGGTTCCTGAGGAGCACTGGGTCGAGCTGCTGCTCAGCTGCTGTTGCCACCTATGATGGGGATTTTGGCTGGGAAGCATGGTGGGGCCGGGGGTGGGGGGGGGGTTGCCACAGTCCATGCTGTGCCAAGCTGAATGCCCCTGTTGCCAAGATGAGATGGCTGGCCACCTCCTGGGAAGGGAAGGGACAGCTGGGAAATAGTGGGGGGGGGAAGGGGAATTCCTGACGTTCATGAATCCATGCCAGTAGCCTCTTTTATGTCCCTCTCACTCCCATTGCCACCGGATCAGTCAAATTAGATCAGCAAGCTTTGTGACTGACTGAATAAAGCCGTTCAACCTTTTGACTTGATACTAACCCAATTGTAGCCCAGTCCTGACTTCAGCAGACCGGTCAGTGGGGGGGGCCTCCCCCTACAGTGCCAGCCAAAGTCAGTGGTTCAAGTGTCAGTCGTATCACTGCTTTTTTGACACCGGTCTTGACCCCCTTTTAGGGGCTCCCAGTCTGAACTCCCCACCTCAGTTGTTGCAGGTGGCTGGGCAGGGGTCAACATCAATGCTGGGTGTTCACTCATCTGTATATTTTCTGGGTGAATCTCTGATTGGACTCTGCCTCAATGTGCAGAAGTTGGGTGAACTGAATCTGCCAAGCTGTTGTCACCAGGTCTGGTTCTGTAACAGATCCACGGTTCATACAGTGATAAGCAAGGCTGGCATAGAGTCTGCCCAAGTCATGGCCCATTGGAGCTGAAATCCTGGGCAATTTAGTGAGAGCAATATCAAACAGGGATGGCTGCGATAAGATGGGGGTGTGATCTGGGTGGTCACGCCAACAGCTGTAATGGAACAAAGAAGGCAAGTATCCTAACCTTGACACGGAAGGACAGAGATGCAGGATAGAGTTGTGATGCCACTCAAGTCGAACAGCTTGGGTACAGTGGAGAAGAGAGACCAGTGGTGCTGGAATAATCACTCGTACACCGAGGAGGAGGAGAAAATGTGAGGGAGGTGTGGAAGAGAGTGCGAGAGACTTGGGAGATGGTTAATTGCTGGTCAGGACAATATTACAGATATATACATGTGACTTGAATATTCTAAATCCTGTGACACTTGCTGATGTCGTTACCAAAGAGATGGAACCTTTCCTAAGGGGAAAAAAAAATGTTGCCTACAGTATTTTTTGGAAGAAACTTCAGAGAGCTTTTTTTTTAAAAAAAACACAATATTTCTCTTGTTCTCACATCCTGCCACACAAATAAAGCCTTACATTTTAAACTAAAACAAAGCACATTCACTCATGTTTGATGGTGGCACCAAAGCCCAGAACCAGTCAAAGGAAAGTGATGCTTGTTACTCACATTGTGATCTTTCAATACTTGTTTGTACATGTACAGAGATTGTCAAATGCCCTCTTCTTTTGGGAGGGGATTCTCTTTGTAAACACAACTTTTGGAAATGTGTACATTTTAGTCTTTCTTGTTTTTACATGGGATATTTGTAGATTATTTATTTTAGTACAGAGAGCAGTGTGTGAAGCTTTCTTATCTCCTTCCACTCTCTAATGTGCTCTGCTTTTACCAGGGCCGCAGGAAGGGGCATAGGCTCCTTTCTGTTCCAGTGGGATCTAATAGAAACACCGGGACTTTTCAGAATGCCTTTGTTTGTAGCTGGAAGGAGGGTAGCGATTGCTGTGTTTACACACTTCAAATAAAGCAACATTTTCAGCTCATCTTCAAAGTGTTCTTGTGTACCTAGAAGAGATTACATGGGATTCTACCTCGAAACATTTTAATACCATTTTAGTACATTCCAAAATTCGGTGGTATTCCTCACACGGTAAACGTTGTTCATTGCACTCAAAGATATCAATTTATGTTGCATCTTTCACAGTTTCAAGGTGTCTTAGTGCATTTCAGACATCAAAAAACTTCTGAAGTGTTGTCATGTAGGAATTGCAACAGTCAATAAGGGATAGCATGGTGGCTCAGTGGTTGGCATGGCTACCTCACGGTGACAGGAACCCGAGTTTGATTCATTCTCCCCCTGTTTGCTTAGGTTTCCTCTGGGTGCTCCAGTTTCCTCCCACAGTCCAAAGATGTACAGGTTCGGTGGATTGGCCATAAGTGTCCAGGGAATTGCAGGCTAGGTGAAGTATCCATGGGAAATGCATGGTTATAGGGATACGGGGGGGGGGGGGTGGGGGGGGTGGGGGAGGATTTTTTCTGTGTTTCATCATCAGTGACACAATCAATCATAGATTCTTAATCGGTAAGAGAATCAAGGGTTATGGACAAACGGCAGGAAAGTGGATGTGAGGAATTGTTGGATCAGCCATAATCCTATTGTATGGCAGAGCAGGCTCGAATGGCATTCCATTGTTCCTGTTTCTCATGGGCTTATGGTTATGGACACGGATGAGACTGAATCCTTCAGCCCATTCCAAAATGGTGGTGGAGTAGGGCTTCTGAGCCCAGGAATAGTCTGTGGATACGTGTGACAATAAATAATTATTGTCAATCTTGTTCCAAAACAGTGAATACTATTTGTATAGTGTTGGCAATCTCTGGTGCCATCTTACAGACAAATAAACCAAAACATAAAGGCAGAAAAAAGAAGAAATAAAGACACTTGACAGGTCTTAATGTTAAGTGCCCTGTCAGGGACCTGGTGACCAGGCACGAGTTATCGCCACTGGAACAAATGTCACTCTTTGGCGATATCTCACCTTCACTGATGTCTTCACCACTATGAGACCTTGTTAGACCTCACCAATGCAGACGCCACCAATGCTGGTGGGTAATGCACCAGCCCAAACTCTAATCTACCGCTGCCATGAGTCCGCTTCTGGCCCACTGTGCTGATGCAGCCACTGCTGCCAGGTCTCATACTGGCCCCAAACCCACCTCTGCCGCTGCCTCCATGAATATGCGTTGGACACAGACACTGCTGGTAATCCATACCTGCCTCTGACAGCATTGCTACAAGTCTGTGTTGCTGGGCCTACTCGAGTCCATGCTGCTGGGCCTCTTTGGGTCTGCGCTGCTAGGCCTACTGGGGTCTGTGCTGCTGGGCCTACTCAGGTCTACGCTGCTGGGCCTACTTGGGTCCATGCTGCTGGACCTACTTGGGTCCATGCTGCTGGGCCTACTTGGGTTTGCACTGCTGGGCCTGCTCGAATTCGTGCTGCTGGGCCTACTCACATCTGCGTTGCTAGGCCTACTTGGGTCTGTGCTGCTGGGCTTACTCCGACCTGCACTGCTCGGCCTACTCAGGTCTGCACTGCTGGGCCTTTTCGAATCTGTGCTGCTAGGCCTACTCCGGCCTGCGCTGCTAGGCCTTCTGGAGTCAGCGCTGCCAGGCCTACTCCAGCCTGCGCTGCTCAGCCTAGTCGGGTCTGCATTGCTGGGCCTACTCGGGTCCGCACTGCTGGGCCTACTGGAATCTGCGCTGCTGGACCTACTCAGCCCTGTGCTGCTCGGTCCACTCGAGTCCATGCTGCTGGGCCTACTCGAGTCCGTGCTGCTGGGCCTACTCGAGTCCGCGCTGCTGAGCCAAATGGGGTCTGTGCTGGTGGGCTCACTTGACTCAATGCTGCTGGGCCCACTCGAGTGCGTGCTGCTGGGTCTACTCGGGTCTGTACTGCTAGGCCTACTCAAGTCCTTGCTGCTGGGCCTACTCGAGTCCACACTGCCGGCCCACTCGGGTGCTTACTGCTGGGCTTGCTCGAGTCCGCGCTACCAGGCCTACTCTCTGCTGCCATTGCTGTTGCCACAACCAAGTTTGTAACCAAGGGATAAGTAGATAAAATAGAAGAGAAAAACAAAGAAACAGTATGAAGAGCAGACGGAGCGGATGTGCCCTGGGCTCAGATGCCCCACTCTACCGCCATTTTGGAAAGGGTTGAAGGGTTCAGTCTCACTAATGTCCGTAACCAGAAGGCCATGAGAAATAGGAACAGTAGAAAGCTATTTGCCTGCTCTGCCATTCAATAGGATTATGGCTGATCCAAATATTCCTTACATTTACTTTGCTGCCTTTTGTCCATAACCCTTGATTCCCTTACTGATTAAGAATCTATGTTTGATTGTGTTCATCAATGATAAAATGCAAATTAAAAATCTTGATAACTTTCCAAATACCACTGGATTGTTCTCCATTATTATTTCAGGGCAGGTGGACATCCCTAAACATGGCTAACTCTGCTATTTCAGACACATTGCTGAGGGTCTAAAGTCATGGGTAGGCCAGACTGAGCCAGGATGCCAGATCTCCTGTCTTGATGAATCAATGCGTAGGGAGTGCTGATCGCAAATTAGTCAATTAATCAATCGCAATTTTGTGATGAGTCTAGCTTTCAGTTCCAGATTCTAACGTGATGAGATTAGAACCTGTGTCATCCAATTTTCATTATTATTTAATAGCCCAATGGCATTACCAGTGTGCCACTGCCTCCGTCATTTTCTTATAAACAAAACGCAGCAGTTAAGATTTTGCATCTTTTCTAACCATGTTACGTGCTCTATTTAAACAGAAGTAGGTCACTCCATCCTTCGACCCAGCTCTATCAGTCACTTTGATCACAACTGATTGTCCAATTCAGTCCCCTGCTCCTACTTTCTCCCTGCAGCCTGTGATACCTTCGCCCCAAAAATTCATTCCTGAAAACATTCAATATTTTTGCCTCCAACTGTTTTCTGCAGGTTCAGGACACTCTGAGCAGTGATGAACAATTTCCAACTCCCTGCTTCTTCAGTAACTTTATATGATGGGGAGTAGCTTCAAAAAGAGAGCTGGGCAGTCCCAACTCTGTGTGAACGTACCTGATCCCGGTGTGATGTCCCTAGACCACTGGGAAAGGAAAATCAGTTTGCTCCACTTGTTGGGCCACAAGGCCTGTTTCCACACTGTAAGGAATCTAATCTAATCAAATATCTAATCTTACATCTATCCAAAAGTGCAGACACGAGGAAGAGCAGCGAAAAAAAAAAGAAATTGCTGGAGAAACGCAGCAGGTCTGGCACTATCTCTGGAGAGAGAAGCAAAAGTAACATTTCAAGTTCAATGATTCTTCTTCAGTCTTTTCCTATGTTCCAGAGAACAGTCATTGAGTTATAGAGATATACAGCACAGAAACAGACCCTTCAGTCTAGCTTGTCCATGCCAACCAGATTAATGGGACTAAATTAATCTGGTCCCATTTGCCAGCATTTAGCCCATATCCCTCTAAACTCTTCCTATTCATGTACCCATCCAGATGTTGTCATTGTACCAGCCTCCACCACTTTCTCTGGCAGCTCATTCAGAGAGACAGCATAGAAGGAAGCCATTCTGCCCGTCATAACAGCACTTGATCTTTGGTGCAACCACTCCCCTGGAATGAGAGCAGTAAGTCTGAATCTGTTTAGACTGTTACTTAAGTCTTTCCTGGGATTGCACAACTAATCTGTGTTAACCAACTTCCAGTTGTTAACAAGGAGTAGATTACTGAAGTCTTATCCCAGTACAACACTAAGCAAGGGCAGATTGCATGATAGAGTCTCAAGTGGGTGATCAAATCTACAATCTTCAATCCTGAAGATGTCAGTGCTATCCACTCTAAGCCAGAGCTAACACACAGATCAAATTGACAGAGAAAACAGACAGCAAAGTGCAGTTTATGATGTTGACTGGCAATGTTTATTCTACAATACAAGCGTTATAAATACAGATCATCCCACAACTGCTTATTAAAGTGACATTCTGAACGAACAGTATCGACAACGCAAAAATATACACAAACCTGATTTGTCTCAAAATAAATTAAGCGATAATGGCAATTGACATCCTGACCAGCCAAACATGAACTTAAATATCTGATTTCTTAAAAACACAAGTACAATATAAATAAAAGGTAAATAAAAGGTGAATAAAAGGGGAGTAATTTTGCAGCGACTACAAACAGCACATGGGAATGGGCACATTTAACAAGGTCGTTTACAGTTACATGGGGCAAAGGTTAACATCAGATCCAGTTTGAAATACTGTGGTGGGGAGCTGCACAAATGGACAGTTCACTAGAATTTCAGGTTAAGATTAAAGCTTCAAACGTTATTCAATCGAACTGCAATCGCCCCTCCCCACCCTGAACACACTCCCTCTCCCCCGATGTCAGGTAATAATTTGTCATCCTCCAGTTGTGTCTGCTGCACAGCTGATAAGACTAGACAAGTCCCCTAACTGTCAGCTCAGGTAAACAACATAGCAAAGGTGAAAGATTGCATTTGCATATCGCCTTTCCTGGCCTAAGGACTTCACAAAGCACTTCCCAGCCAATGAAGTCCTTCATTTATAAGATAGGAAAAGTGCCAGGCAATTTAGGCACAGCAAGATCCCACATGGCAACGAATATTAAGTGTTTTCCGAGTGTGTGTGGTAGAAAAGTTGGTTGCAGGACAAATATTGCCAGGTTACCAGGGGAGGTCTTTGCTGCTCTGAAATAGGTGCTCCAGAATTATTTACATCCTCCTGTCCTGGGCCTCGGTTTAATCCCTCAACTGAGAAACTAGGAGGAGTGCAGTACTCCCGCAGCACCGCCATGGATCAGATGCTCCAAGCTCAGGAGAGGGTGTGCTGCTGAAGATAAATCTGCCAGATTGACTCCAGGCCAGCCAGAGGAGTGGCTAATTGGCAGATAGGTCTTTTGAGTCCTTACCATTAGGAATGTGTGCCTTGGTGATTGACAACATGTCTCAGGGTTTACAGGCAACAAACAATCCCTGGTGTGATGATGCTCCTTTAACAAGGTTGTGTTGTCCTTGATTTTTTTTTCAAAACTGTTTTACGAGACCCAGGTTCTGAAATGTCAGGCTTGATCTACTTAAAGAAGCTTTTAAGTTTTTTTTAAAAAAGTGAAGTGGCCAGTTCTCCCAGCTCAGCTTTTCTCTGGTTGGGTTTAGTTTGGTTTGGGTTTTAGCAGTCTGGCTGTTCAGAGAAGGCGATCAGTCAGTTTTTTTTTGAGGCTGCTCATCAAAGAAACAGCTACATGGAAGAAGGCGTTCCATACTGAATCCCTCTGCCATCTCTCTCTCTCCTGTAAGACCTGTATTTGATGTTTCCATTTTTGCCAAGGAGTGTTTACGGGGATCTTTGCAAGTGTTTGGAACAGCATCATTAAGTTGGGATAATCTGTTGAATTTTTGAATAGGTTGTTAATCTATATTCTGTTCTCTTCTGCTTGTGTTTCATTCGGTAATCTTGCAAATAAATTCTGCTTTGTTTAAAACTAAGTGGTTGGGCCGGCTGCATCTCCCCTGGAATATCCACTCTACACCTGCTTAAAGCAATTAGCAAAGTTAGTCATAGAGATGTACAGCACAGAAACAGATACTTCGGTCCGGGTGCAGAGAACTTTCTTGAAATGTTTTATGCTGGTGTAGAGTGCATATTCCTGGAGTGATGTAACTGGCCCAATCACTTAGCTTTAAACAAAACAGAATTTATTTGGCTGCCAAGTTGCTGGGGCAAGAAGCAGGAGGTGGTACAGAAAATAGAAACCTGAATCCAAGTCTGAAAAATTGAGGGAGGCAGGGAGCCTCTACAGAGTATTTCCAATGGAGAGTTCCATTCCCGGGGGGGCGATACAGATTGAAGCTGATTGACCGAAGGATTAGAGGGCATGTGAGGAAAAGATTTCTCACCCAGTGGGGATGTGGGCATCACAAATCATCTGGTGTTCAAGGGGAAACTCCCCAACTCAATTAAAAGGAATCAGGATCTGCATCCTAAAACAGTTTAACCCACAAGGCTGCGGACCAGGAAGGTGGGATCAGAGCGGGCAGCTAGCTCTTTGATATAACCATGCACTCATGATGGGTTGAACGGTCTTCTTCTTTGCCATAACTTTTCTACGGTTCTTAAACCAAAGGATGGGGGTCTTTTTGCATAGCCACGATAAGACACAGGCACTGACAAATTGGCCGGTAATAAACTGTGGCCACCATCTCCACTGGGTGAGGAGTAGAGAATGGGATTGGTAATACGATTGGGATGAGTCACCACAGGAACAGGACAGCAATATTTAGCCTCTCGGGCCTGTTCTGCTAGCCTGTTGCATTATGGTTGTTGTATCATTTCTCTGACTTATGTTGACTTCAGCTTTATGTTGATTGAGTAAACGAGACTTGAAAACAACGACAAGCCCACTGAAGGGTTGGAGATCCGTGAGAATGCTATCCCATTAGCAGGAAGGCCTTTGGTGGGGGGGGGAAGAGAAAAGAGGCTTTGGACAGCATATAATGTGAGTGAGACATTAATATTCCAGTTTTCCGGAATTTGTAAACAACATTTGCTGGACATACTCAGATCCAGGAGTGCTCTAACCTGCTGAATATTTCCAGCATTTTCTGTCTGTCAATAAAGCCCTAATCCTCCTGGAGAAAGTGGTAGAGAACCATCTGAACTGCTGCACTCCATGGGGTGTAGGAACATGCATAGAGTCTGCTCACAGTTAGGGAGGGAGTTGCAGGATTTCCACCCAGCGATACTGAAGAAATGGAGATATATATCCAAGTCGAGAGTGTGGTGCTAGAAAAGCACAGCAGGTCAGGCAACATCCGTGGAGCAGGAAAATCGACATTTTGGACATAAGGCCTTCATCAGGACCCCTAATGAAGGGCTTATGCACAAAACGTTGATTCTCCTGCTCCTCGGATGCTGCCTGACCTGCTGTGCCTTCCCAGCACCACACTCTCGACTCTGATTTCCAGCATCTGCAGTCCTCACTTTTCCCCTCCTGATATATGTCCAAGTCAGGATGGTGAGTGGCTTGGAGGGGAACTTGGCAGAGGGTGCTTGTTCCCATGTATTTGCTGCCCTTGTCCTTCAAGATGGGGTAAGTGTTTGCGGGTTAGGAAGGCACTGTCTAAGGATCTTTAGTGAACTTCTGCAATGCATCTTGTAGTTGGTACACACAGCTGCCACTGAGCGTCGATGGTGAAAGGAGTGGATATTTAAATGTGATGGATTGGGATCAAGTGGGTTACTTGATCAAGATGAATAGCCAATGAAGATGACGAAAACTGGAGAGAGTTAGAGCATCCATTTGAAAGGTTAGGGAATAGAACTCCTGGGATTTCCGTGCACAGTTCCTTTGACCCATTTCAATTCTCATTTATATAATTTCTTCACTTTGTTTCTTTTTAATATACCTTCATCTATATATTCTACTTTTAAAAGATAATGATTCCTTTCTTTCTCGCCCTCTATTCTGTGTCGCCCAATTTGGAGGTGGGAGCTACATTGTGCTCTGTTTGGTTCAGATTGTCTGCCAAGGGTAATTGGGACAGAGAGCTCATGGCGCTGGACACTGTCGGGTCAATGTCAAACCAGGTTGCATCAACCACAGGATCAGTGGTTCAGCCGACTCTGACAACAACAACTGGCATTGCAATAGTGCCGTTAATGGAGACTGTTCCATGGTGACTGACAAAAGAGTGACTGACACACTGAGTCAAGATATGGAGGTGCCGGTGTTGAACTGGAATGGACAAATTCAGAACTCACACGACACCAAGTTATAATCCAACAGATTTATTTAAAATCACACACCTGATGAAGAAGCAGTGCTCCGAAAGCTTGTGATTTTAAATGAACCTGTTGGACTAGAGCTTGGTGTCATGTGACTTCTGGCACTGAGTCAAGGAGGAGAACACCAGGATAAGTATCCACATTATCACTGGGGCACTTCCAATCTAGCTGTACTCATATGATAACTGCATCCTGGCACAAGCTTTAGGACTTAGGGCTACAACTTAGTCTGCTCATTACTAATTAGACCAGAAATAATGGGGTTAGTTTGGAGGACAACTCATTCAAACCAGCAAAGGCACTTTGGGCTGAATAGCCTCCTTACATGCTAGAACATTCCCCATTTGAATCGAGCAGATGTAAGTGAAATACTTCTTCCAAATTCTGCATTCAGAGTTCCTGTGAGTAAAAGGTTCATTTCCAGCTTCAGAAATTAATCACTCAAAGTTCTGAAACAAGAAACAGCTAACTTCATGAGGCCTGATGGGAATTCAACACAACAATTCCATTGATATAGCAACTTTAAAATGGAGGAAGTGTCCCTGGATGCTATGTAATGCAAATTGTGCATCAATGTAACTGTTCAACTGCATCCTAGGCTGTTTAATAACATCCAATTAACAAATGTTATCTTCACTGTGGTAATGCTTAAAAATGTGTTGCTGGAAAAGCACAGCAGGTCAGGCAGCATCAAAAGAACAGGAGAAACGTCGATTCTCCTGATCCTTTGATGCTGCCTGACCTGCTGCGCTTTTCCAGCAACACATTTTTAAGTTCTGATCTGCAGTCCTCACTTTCTCCTTCACTGTGGTAGCATCTACCATAAGTTCACACTGTTTACTAAAAATGTTTCCAAAGCAGCAGCGCCTATTAAGAGACAGGCACAAAAATGCAAATCAAAAGTGTAATTTCACAGTGAGTCAGGGCAGCAGAACAAGCTGGAAGTCAGGAGCACAGTGCGCGTGTGTTGCCATTGTCTTATCAGACCAGAAGGCTGCATTCTTCTTTGAGAGAGAGAGAGAGAGCGAGAGAGAGAGAGAGAGAGACGACTAGTGGTGGTTTAACCTGAGGACCACCAATAGCTCAGGCAAGGGGAGAAGTTCAGAAGGAGAATCCTTCCTGGTCACTTCAGCTGGTGGCAGGAACTGAACCCACACAGTTGGCGTCACGCTACTTTGCAAACCAACCTTCCTGCCAAATGAGCTAAACCAGCAACCCCCCCCCCACCCAAAAGGGAATGCAGTGACGTTCAGATAGATTTCAAGGAAAAGTTTCGCAGGAAGAGTGACTAACTCTTGGAGCGGTCTTTCTAAGTCTAAAGGAAGAGGGAACTTTGTTAATGAAACATGAGACTGAGACGTAGTGCAGGAGGGGTCACTGACCAATATCTGCCCATCCGCCCACCCTCTCAACATTTGACCTTTCACCCAAGGTGAACGGAAGTGGATCCAAATGGTTTCCCTTGTTGATCTACCCATTCTGCAGTCCATCCCAGTCAGTGCCAGGTTGGTGATGATGCTTCTTTTAGCAGGAACGACACCCCCTTCCTTGCAGATAAAACTAAAGGGTCACAGTACCACACAGTTCAAAGCCCTAGATCCCACTGCCCTTGACCCTGGCCAATTTCCAGCTTTGCTCTGTCCCTGGCCCCAGATTTACGTTCGGATCTGCTTATGATCACACTAGTGTCTCCCAGCACAGTCCCGCCTCTAACTAGCCTGGAGCTCCCTCGCAGTTGGGCCTCACTAGTGTTGGACTGCAGTGACCCTCCACCTTCCATAAAACCATAAGACACAGGAGGAGAGGCGGGCCATTCAGCCCATTGAGTTTGCTCCATCCTTCAAAGCTCGGACTCTTCAAATCCTTCCAACTCCAACGCAAGGCCTTACTGGATCCCAAGAGGCTGCCTCAGAGAGAGGAAGCAGGAGAGAGCACAACCCCCACTGACAGGTCGGGGTTCAAGGAGCAAGCCCATTGGCCACAGATGTATCCCAGAAACATATGGATCTTGGAGGGTAACATAAGAAAAATATTTTCTCAGTCAGGGTTGGAAAAGTAGGTCATTTACTCACAGGCTAACCCTTGTGCTTCATAAATATAGATTTGTTTTCTCTTAGTATGGATGCCTTTTTCTCTTTTTTACATAATTATATCGTAAACTCTTCCGACTCTTCCCAGCCATTCTCGAACAGCTTGCCGAACACGGACATCGGTGACGTGGCAGGTGAGTTGGCTGATACTTGGGTATACGGAGGGCTGCAGGGCGGTGAACGTCTGATCCGGCAATTGCTGAATTTGGTTGAGGACCGTGAGGATCATGTTGGTCCAGGCCTACCACAGAAAAGCCATTTTAGTTAGACAGCCAACAACGCTGACCCACATTCACAGAGAGCCTCTAACCTCTCAAGGAGCTTCCTCGGGATACACAAACAGGAGTAGGCCATTCGGCCCTTCCGGGAATGCCCTGTCATTCTGTTAGGTCACGGCTGCTCTTCGCAGGAACACTGTCAAAATATCGACACTGAGCCACGTACTGGGGCCAGTGAGTCAAAGAGGGTTTAAGGAGGGGAGAAAGAGAGAGACAGAGTGTGTAGGAAGCTGAGAGGGGACATTTCAGAGCTTAGGGGCTTCAAGCAGTTACAAGGCACAGCCACCTATGGGGGAAGCAGTGAAAATCAGGGATGTGCAGGAGACTAGAATTGGAGAAGTAAATTCTCATTGGTCAAGGTGCTCTGATGTGGAGATGCCGGAGTTGGACTGGGGTGGACAAGGTCTCTATCTCTCTTTGAAGGTGAGGCAAACGGCTTGAGTCATAGAGTCATACAGCATGGGAACAGACCCTTCAGTCCAACCAGTCCACACCGAATATAATCCCAAACTAAACTAGTCCCACTTGCCGACTCCTGGCCCATATCCCTCCAATTGTAAAATAAAATTAATTCATGGGACGTGGGTGTTGCTGGCTGGGCTAGCGTTTATTGCCTGTTCCCAGTTGCCCTTGAGAAGGTGGGGGTGAGCTGCCTTTTTGAACCGCTGCAGTCCATGTGCTGTAGGTATTACCCACAATGCCCTTAGGGAGGGAACACCAGGATGTTGACCCAGCGACACCAAAGGAACACCAAATACTTCCAAGTCAGGATAGTGAGCAGTGTGGAGGGGAACCTGTCGTTGGTAGTGTTCCCATGTATCTGAAGCCCTTGTCCTTCTAGATGTTTTGCAGTGCATCTTGTAGATGGTACATCCTGCTGCTACAGTCATAACTTTCAAGGCTGTGGACCAAGTACTGGAAAGTGGGACAAGTGTTGATTTGGCAGTACAGTGTTGATGGGCCAAAAGACTTCCTCTGGACTGTATGATTCTATGATGCTGAGTGTTGGTGGTGGAGGAAATGGACACTTGTGGAGATGATGCCAAACAAGCAGGTGCTGCTGGTGCAAGATCAGTCGAATTCCAGGAGGTTTCTTTATTGTCCACCCCGATGCACCACAGATGGTGGTGGTTGCTGAGTGACTGGTCTTACAAAAGAAGGGCTTACTATGTCACTTCAGAAGGCATCAGGATACAAGCGTGTAACCTGGCAGCAGAGAGTGACTCACAGCATGTCAGGGTCCTGAGGGACAGAGAGGGGCCCATTGGGATTTTTACAACAGTTCATCAGATCTATAGTCAAATTTCTGTTGGCAATCCAGTAGCGACCAGAGTCCAGACTGGGATCTGTGCGTCAAGTGCAATAACTAGTGGTTGATTTTTACATCTCTCTGTGAACATCAGTCACCCTCACCTTAGGCCTATCTCACACAGAATCACCAGTGAGCATCACAGGGAATAGGAGCAGGAGTAGACCCTTTGGCCCTATCATTCTATCCCATTATTGCTAATTTTAGTCTTCAACACCACCTCTTCACCATCTACCATCAACCAGAAATCTGTCTACCTCGACCTTATCCATGTTCGATTCCCAGGGTGATTGTCTGTTTGGAATTTGCATGTTCTCCCAGTGTCGGCATCGGTTTCCTCCGGGTGCTCCGGTTTCCTCCCACAGTCCAAGATGTATAGGTTGGGTGGATTAGCCATGCTAAATTGTCCATAATGTCAGGGATGTGTTGGTTAGGTGGATTAGCCATGGGGATGGGGTTATGGGGATAGGGTAAAGAGTGGGTCTGGAATGGATGCTCTTCAGAAGTTCAGTGTGGGACTTTGATGGGCCGAATGGCCTGTTTCCACACTGTAGAGTTCTATAATTCTTAGACATACATACACATACATGGAGTATGCACAACCCTCTGGGGTATAGAATTCTAAACGTTCACCACTTTTCAAGTGAAGTAATTCCTCCTCATCTCAATCCTAAATGATTCGCCCTTTAACAGAAATTGCTGGAAAAGCTCAGCATCTGTGGAGAGAAATTGGAGTTCACAGATCGGGCTGAATGACCCTTCCTCTGATCTGAAGTAAATCGGGTGAATGAGATATATCAAAATCCAACGCAATTTTATCAGGCTCAAACCCCCTGCATAAAGTTTCAGCTAACTTGCCACAATTTATATTAAATGAGACCATGAAAATAAGCAAATTAAATATGTCTTACATGGCACTGTCTTATGAAGTTTATGGGTACATGAAGTTTATGGGTACACTCACTAGAGCTTAGAAGGATGAGAGGAGATCTAATTGAGGTATATAAGATGTTAAAGGGGATTGACAAAGTTCATGTAGAGAGAGTGTTTCCTCGTGGGGACATCTAGAATGAATGGACATAGTTTTGGATAAGGGGCAGCAGATTTAAAACAGAGATTAGTAGGAATTACTTCTTTCAAAGGGTTATGAATCTGTGGAATTCACTATCCCAGAAGGTCGTGGACATTGGGGCATTGAATAAGTTTGAGATGAGATCAGATTACATTACCTACAGTGTGGAAACAGGCCCTTCGGCCCAACAAGTTCACACCGACCCTCCAAAGAGCAACCCACCCAGACCCATTCCCTTACAGTCACCCCTGACTAATGCAACTAACACTTTGGGCAATTTAGAATGACCAATTCACCTGACCTGCACATCTTTGGACTGTGGGAGGAAACTGGAGCACCTGGAGGAAATCCACACAGACACAGGGAGAATGTGCAAATTCCGCACAGACAATCACCTGAGGCTGGAATTGAACCCAGGTCCCTGGTGCTGTGAGGTAGCAGTGCTAAACACTGAGCCACCGTGCCGCCCATGATTATGATATAACATAATACAAGAGGCGCTTTCGAAAGGGAACTGGTTAAGGTCGCGAAGGAGGAAGAGGTAATTTGGAGAAAGTGCAGAAGGAGTGGGGCCTACACTTCGAGACAACCTGTACAGACCAGCTGGGCTGAATGGCCTGTTCCCGTACCGTACTGTTTGGGACGTCCTGTGAAATGCGGCTTTCGGCATTCGGAGAGGAACGTACCTGCATCTGGGCCTCGGTGTCGCGCACAGAGACGCTGTGGGAGCTGACAGTGGATCCGGAGCGAGGTCGTTTCTCCAGTCGGAGGAGCTCCGGGCCTGCGCTCAGCGAGTGCCTCATCTGGCCCTGGTCCAGCAGCTGCTGGGGCCTCTGGAGAGGGGAATCCGGGCATCTCCCCAACGCCACCTCCCCCTTCTCTGCCTTCCCCTCCTTTACTAACGTGGCCAGGTTATGCTGCTGCTGCTGCTGCTGCTGCTGCTTGCGCTTCTTGTATTCAAAGACGAGCTTGTTGATGGTTTTGTCAGTAGCAATGGTGTAGATCTTGTTGCCAGCGCTCTCCCACCACTCCTTCTTCCGGCCTTGCTCCTTCTTCTCCATGTTGGGGCTCAAGGGGGCGCTGCTGGGCCCTTTCAGTTTCCCTTCCTCCAGCTCTTTCACGTGGTACCTGGTGCCATCTTCTGAAGGGGTATCTTTGCCTGACATGCCGCCAGTGGACGGAGTGGATCCCTCAGAGTAGCAGGAGGGCAGAAAGAAGAGGGGGTCACCCCTCAGCGCTGGGGGCTCCTCTGCCAAGCACTCCAGGTCAAGGTGCATTTGGATGTAGTTGTTACAGAGCTCCAGGCACACCTTGTGCAGTCTCTTCACCAACCAGACCCAGTCCACGTTGCTAATCGGCTGAATGCTGAGAGAAGGCACCCTCGCTCGCCACTGCCTCTTCTCCTTTCCCCTCGGTGGGCTGACCTGGGCCGTCTCCTCAAAGATGTCCTCATCCTCCGAGGAGCACTGCTGGGAAGAATCCGAGCTCAGCTCCTCCTCCTCATACAGGATCTTCTTGACCTGCTCGGCCGTTATGTTCTCCTGGTTGGTCATAATGGCAGACACCAAAGCCTGGAAGTAAATGTTGAAGCTCATGGCCGACTGGCGGTAGAGGTTGGCAGCCCCTCCCACTCCCGAGACTTTCATCAGTAGGTACTTCAGGCCAGGCCTCGTGTCAAACTCCCTGGCCGTTCGGTAAGAGTCCAGCAGCAGGTCAAAGATGACAGCCAGGTTCTGCATGGAGATGTACCTCAGGAAGCTGGCCGGCCTGGTCTCTCCAAAGTTAACGGTTCGGTCTGAGGCCTCGCTCGGTGTAGGGCCTTTGACAAACTCTTCGAGCAAGACGTCATAGAGGTTCTGAAGTAACACTTGATGGGACAGCAAACTCACCACTATTGTCCGGAATGGGATTCTGTGGATCAAAAGAGAAAGGTTTAGCCAGCTGGATACACAGAGTAATGAATACAAGAGACAGTATGAGTTTTGTTTCATGGTCAACCTTTATTGCTAATTGGACCTTGAGAAGGTGGGAGTGAACTGCCCTCATTTACCATTGCAGTCCTTTGGTTGTGGGTATGCCACCAGTACCATTAGGGAAGGAGTTCCAAGGCTTTGATCCAGTGACACTGGAGGAATGGATATATTTCCAACGAGTGGCTTGGAACGGAATTTTCAGGCAGTATCTGCTACCCTTGTCCTTCTAGATGGTTGAGACGGGGGACTGGTCTGTGTGTGCGAATGCACATTCAAGTCCATTTGCATGAGTGTGTGTGTGACTGCATATTTGAGTGTGGGCGCAGTTGTGTGTCTGTTTAAGGCTGTGTGTTTGTCAGTGTTAAAATGTTTTTTTACACAAGTGCTTGTGAGTTGTGTGTTAGCAAGTCCAAAGATGTGCATGTATGGGATGTGTGTTTGTGAGACCGCGTGTTTGTGTGTGCTTGACAGTTTGTGAGGACAGTGGCTGAAGGTAGGCCTTTTGAGAAGATGATGCTGATGCCAATTTTAAGAGGAAGGGAGACAGTACATGAAGGGAGTGAACAATTTCAGAAGCAGTTAGCACAGAGACCGGGAAATGAGCAATGGGCTTCAATATTTAAACAACTAAATGCAAAATATCATGTAAGAGAACTGCTTCTGAGAGAATCAGTGATTATATTGTTGGTATTACTGCATCGGTTAAGCACTCTGAACGTGTTAAAATGTTAAAGGTGCTATGTAAATGAACATTGTTGGTATATGGCGTATCAGTGGGCTGATGGGATAACTCTCTCAGAGGTTCACTGTCCCTCCTATCCTATGGACACTCATGCAGTCAGCACTGAAATAAACCTTGCATTTATATAGTACTATTGATGGCAACTGGACATCAACATGTCTGTGGCCTCAACGTTATTCCAGCTGAGGCCTACAAAGATACTGGATTTTCGTCAGATTCAGGCACTCATCAAGAACTCCCCCTTTCCCCAGTCTGCGTCAGAAATGAAACTCTCTTGTGCTGTGGAATGTATTAAGGATTTTCCCTCTTAATTATAGCAGGGAAAATCCTGACCTGCATTCTTCTGTTCCTGTGGAAGAGGAAATGCTGCCAGTGACCTTCCAGGGGAATTTCCAACATGGTCTTTGCTGTCAATCCAAGAAAGATATGGAGAACAACATTTGGAACTGTTCATTATGTTCATCAATGTGACCAAAGCATTTGAGTAAATTACCAGGCTATATTCATTGTTCTAGAGTGATTTGAATGTCTAAGAAACTTCTTCAAATTCCTGTAACTGCAGCGTGATGGTCGTACTGCAAGTGGGAATTCTGAAACAGATGCTTTCAATATCTGACTGATGTCAAGCAAACTTGTGTGATCGGCTCCCTTAATAACTACAGTCAACGTATCAGTGATTATTCACCTCATCAAAGATCAACTATCCTCTGGCGTGACTGTTAAATACCACCTAAATGAAAAACTCTTTAACCTAGGTCACTTCCATGCCAATACTAAATTGTCCACTATTGACATACATGACCAACAGTGTGTCATTAACACTTAGTCAAAAAAGTGTGGTGCTGGAAAAGCACAGCAGGTCAGGCAGCACCGAGGAGCAGGAGAATCGACATTTTGGGCATGAGCCCTTCAGATTCCTGATGAAGGGCTTATGCCCGAAACACAACTCTCCTCCTTGGATACTGCCTGACCTGCTGTGCTTTTCCAGCACCCCACATTTTTTGACTCTGACTCTCCAGCATCTGCAGTCCTCACTTTTTCCATTAACACTTTGTACCAAGTTTGTAAGCCCCTCTCGATCCCTTTAATTGTGCATCCGAAAGATTTGGTTCAGTCCTTGGATGTTGCCAAAACAAAACTAATTTTAAACCAGGCTAGGTCACTCAAATAGTCCATCTTCTGCGTATGTTGAAGGAGGGAGTCTGGCATATGTTGAGCTTTTCCCACACCTTGGTAGCCGCCCTTCTCAAAAGGCCATCAGTGACAAGGAGATCCGGCAATGGATGGGTTTTGCCAGCTCAATGTTCTATAGGTTACGGTGTGACTTATTTACAACAAGGACCACCATAATCAGCATATACAGAGCAATATTCAGCACTGCAGTCCTGTACTACAGAGAGGCCTGGAATATGACAGAGAGAATTGGAGAAACTCCACCAGCAATGCATACACGGCATTCTCCAGATTCATTAGGAGAACTACTAAACAAATACTAAGGTCCTTCTTGAAGCCAGTTTCACAAACATTCTGGCAAAACTGCTGTAAAACAAACTATAATCGACTAGAAACTGTGCCCCACCCAGGTCCTGTTTCCTCATCCCTGCAGTGGCTCTCTGAAACTCTCCAGAAAGGCCGACTACATTGACAGTGACTGGGAGGAGCTCACGACCAATCAATCATTCAAAATGGTGACACAACTTGTCCATCAACCCTTTGAGTCCAAACACCACAAAGATGAGGTCGGGGGACAGCAGAGAAGGAAGGAAATCTGAGAAAATCCTGCGTTCCAGAGAGAGACACTACTTCATGGGACATCCTCCCCATGGTCCCCAAAGATCTGTGTGTTCAGAACTGGACTGATCACTCACATGAAGAACCACAGCAGCAACTCACAACCTGTGGAGACATCAACTTCAAATTGGGGGACAGCTGACAATGACCAGATAATCAGATAATCTCTTTCCCAACGATATTGATAAGGGATAAATATTGGCATAGACGCCAGGGATCACTCCCCTGTTCTTTGAAATGGTGTCTCTGGATCTTCGACATCCACTTGAGCAGGCCAATGGGGGCATCAGTTTGGGATCTGAACTGAAAGGCAGCACCTCCAACAGTGTAGCACTCCTCTGGCACTGCATCGGAGTGACAGCCTTGGTTTTTGCACTATAGTCTCAGAGCTGGAATCTGAAATGAGAACCTTCTGCTACAGAAGCCAGAACTATACTCTACAACCACACAAATATTAATTCCTCTCCACCTCTCCAGGAAAAAAATCTTATTGACGCACAGAGGCCCAACCTCCATCTCGTAACTGATTTATTTTAAGACCATAAGACATAGGAGTGGAAGTAAGGCCATTCGGCCCATCGAGTCCACTCCGCCATTCAATCATGGCTGATGGGCATTTCAACTCCACTTACCTGCATTCTCCCCGTAGCCCTTAATTCCTCGAGACAACAAGAATCTATCAATCTCTGCCTTGAAGACATTTAGCGTCCCAGCCTCCACTGCACTCTGCGGCAATGAATTCCACAGGCCCACCACTCTCTGGCTGAAGAAATGTCTCCACATTTCTGTTCTGAATTGACCCCTCTAATTTTAAGGCTGTGTCCACGGGTCCTAGTCTCCTCGCCTAAGGGAAACAATTTCCTAGCGTCCACCCTTTCCAAGCCATGTAATATCTTGTACGTCTCTATTAAGTCTCCCCTTAATCTTTTCTTTTTAAAACTGTGCACCTTCTGTAGAAGTTCATTTGGTAAGACCACTCAAACAACCAATTAAATGTCAACTTGGGTGTGTACCGAAACACATCAAAAATCAAGAGAGGAACAAAATATTATCGAGGTGTGTGCCTTTTAGGTTTTCTAAAATGGTGTACGTTTGAAATATGTGTCCCTTTCCCTATCCACCTCGATGTATTTTGTATTGAATACAAGGTGTGTACAAACAGTAGAAATGGAGCAGTCTGTGAGTGACTAATATAGAAACAAGAAGCAGGAATTACTCTGTCAGAAAATAGCATCACAGCATCATTACTTCAAACTGAAGCAAGATCATGACCCAATGTAATTAAAATAAAATGCTTACCCTATTTTTCTGTTCGACGTCAAGCATGGGAGAAAGAAGCAAGAGGAGGAAAGTTAGTGCAGTCTGAACAGGAGGAATATTAAACACCAGCAGAAGGTTAAACACTGATTGACATGAGGAAAGATTGAACACAGGATTAAACCCTGGGGATGAGGAGAAGAATGTAATACTGGACACCAGCAGGAAGATCAACTACTAAAGGTTGGAGAAAAAAATACAAACTGAATAAGGAAAAATGCCTAGCACTTGACACTAAAAGAAGATTAAACACCACTTGATATTACAAATGCAGAGTGTATGTAAAAAGAAATCAGTAATCATCCTTTCTAACTTGCACCTTTTCTTGTTTAAATAAGATGAGCGATGAAATAATTGAAGGATGTAGCTTAGAATAGATGTTTGAGACAGGACAGAGAAAGCAGCAATAATAATAATGAATTCTTAATCATATAAAAATAAAATATTACATTAAAATTATCTTATTAAAAAGTGTAATAATACAATGTGATATAATTTTAAATGTAATTAGAAATCAGGAATTCTCATTTGAATGAAAGATTCATTAGCGGGTTTTGAGAAGATTTGTAGCTCAGGTTGAGGTTCTGAACGTAGGTTTGCTTGCTGAGCTGGAAAGTTTATTATTGTCACATGTACCCAGATACAGCAACAGGTTTTACTTTGCATGCAGCAGAGGCATTTCATACCTTATAAAGTGCATTAGGGTAATAGTGAGGAATACAATGTTACAGCTGCAGAGAAGGTGCACAGAGAGCAAGATCAACATTAAATTTAAAATTTGAGAGGTCCATGAGAAATTAGAAGAGTTTAGATGATTATTATGACGATTGTCAAAATACTCTAGTTCATGGCTCACTTTATTAATTTAATTTAACATTTAGTTGAAGTAGTTTAATGTTTAAGCTGGAAGTTAAAGTGTGAAATTCAGGATAGACATTAGGGCCTGAATTTGCATTAAGACAGAGAGGATTCCATATGCAGTCAGAATGGCCTGAATCCAGACATTCCTGCCCCAAAGACAACCCTCACCATTTTCACAGCAGGGTAAGCAGGAGCAGGTTTGCGCAGTAATTAACATGTCTGTGATTAAAGGGCATCTTTAAGGTGCCTTCAGTTAGATCCAATTTTTGGTGGTGGGAAGTTCAAAGCGTGACTAATGAGCTTTCAATGTGTTAGGACAAGCTATTATCTTGCCAGAGTGTCTTTCAGGAAGCAGGAACCCGTTTGGAAAATAAGACATCCTTTCGGATATGATCCTGGGACACCTTTGGAACACCTTTGGGAGAAATCAGGTGTCTTTGAGATTGGTGAAGGTCAGTGTGAACGTGCACAGAAAATGAATAAGAGCATTGGAATTATCAAGGGAACTTCAAGACATTTAAAACTCCTGCCCTTTGAACATTTGGGAAAAAAATTGTCTGCTGGGTTAAAAAAAAATAGCTTGTAGTTCCACTCTGTTGATATAAATCTTGTCGGACTAGTTCTAACTGACTGATTTCATGGTTTATCATCATTGCAGGGTATCTATCAGTTCAGATTTATTAACATATCCAAGTGCTCATCTAGTCTTTGAAGTGGGACTACAAGCACAAGTGCTTGTTTTTACAAGGTATTAAAAGGAAGTTAAGTGTGGTAAATGGGATTTTATCATTGAACATACATTTTTGAAATACTGAATTCATTGCAGACACTTAAGAACTTTATTCAATCTCAGCGTGAACATGGTGGAAGCCTCCTACACAAACCCCGTTTGAAAACAAAATCTCTCCTTTTCACACTTTTTGGACTATAATAGTTTCAAGCAATGATTCAAAACAAAAAATCTTATGCTTCTAATGTATAATTACTATAGGAAATCTACAGGAAAACCTGCAACTCAGGAGCAGCTGCAAGATCCACGCTACTCTCAGTCCACCATTTTTTAAAATAAAAGTTATTTTTAAAAATGTTCTAAAATTCTATGTTGTTTAACCTAGAAACTATGGGAAATAGGAGTATGATAGGCCCTTTGACTCTGCTATACCATTCAATATGTTCATGGTTGAACAACCAACTCAATATCTTGTTCCCGCTTTCTCCCCAAACCCTTTGATCCCTTTAGCCCTATGAACGATATCTAACCTTCTTGAACACATTCCAAGATTGTGTTCTAAATGACTTTCTGTGGCAGGGAATTTTACAGGACCTCTTTACCAATCTACATTTTCACTACTTCTTATTTTAAAATTTTACTATTTGTTAACAATTTCTATTTCAATTTAATTCAGAGATTTTGCTGCTACTATGCATGCTCCTGGGTGTCAGAAAATAACACCCTCTGCTTGTGTAAACCAAAAAGATGCTGAAATTACTTTTACTTTCACAGAAGTCTGTGCTTCTTTCAAGTTAATAAATATTCCAGAACTTAGAATCTTCTGAATTTCAATTGAAATGTTTACCCCTTGCTGCTTTGGTCACTGGAGCAGGGGAAATGATTCAACAATAAACTGTAGCTGGGACTATAGGGAGGAAGATGCATTGAACGAAGATATCATCTAATAGCCTGTCTATTCATCACCTTCACCAATGGGACTCCAGGGTTTTTTTTTACCTCTTCTGAGTGTGGCCATTGTGTTTCTCATCCGGTGGGAGTTCGATGATCAACACGCAGGACTGAGCATGCTCAAAACCTTCCCTGTTGCTGGGGGTTTTGGGTGAACACTGGGTGTCCAGCAGAAAGACCTGGAGGAGAAGATTTCAGTCTGATTATAATAATAAAACAGTGAACCACTGGAAAACTGAAACAAGAACAGAAACTGCTGGAGAAACTCAGCGGGTCAGGCAGCATCTGTGGACAGAAGGCAGAGTTAACATTTCGAGTCCAGCCACCCTGCTTCAGATGCTGTTACATTCAAGTAGCCTGGAAACGTACAGCTTGGAAACAGGCCCTTCAGCCCAACCCATCTAGTCCAACCAGGTTTCCAAAACTCAACTGGTCCCGCTTGCCTGTGTTTGGCTCATATTCCTCTAAACCCTTCATATCCATGTACCTGTCCAAAAGTCTTCAAGTGTTGTTATTGTAACCCTCCATCACTTCGTCTAGCAGCTCATCCCATACACTGTTGCTCCTTACATCCCTTTTAAATTTTTCCCCTCTCTCCTTAAACCTATGCCCTCTAGTTTTGGACACCCCTCCCCAGGGGAAAGACCTTATCTATGCCCCTCATGACTATACAAATCTCTACAAACCTCACCCTCTCACTCTTCAAGGAAAAAAGTCCCAGCTTACACAGCCCAGCTCAGAAACATTCCTCCAAAGCCTTAGGAAATTTGCCCGTTCAAAATATTTCCAAAACAACATCAGCCCTAAATTCGCTGAAATACAAAAAACTAAAGGAGGATTTGACTGTGTCTTTAGGGATTTCAGTTGTGTAGACAGTGAGGAACACTTTATTTGCTCGGGGAGTCTAGGTACAGGGAAATACGTCCTTAAAATAAGAGCCAGTGCCTACAGGAACTGAGTTAGCACAGGCCTCTCTGCGGAAGGTCAGATAGATGTGTGGTGGAAAGCTTGTCCACAAAAAAAACAGTTAAAGGTCATTCAATTAATATTTTTAAATCTGTAATAATTAAGATATTTCCTGCACAAGAGTGGAAAAGGTACTGGATGGGAAGATGGAGTTAAAGCCTTAAGACCATGAGGTGTAGGAGCAAGCGTAGGTCATTCAGCCCATCGAGTCTCCTCCGCCATTCAGTGAGGATCATGGTTGATCTGATAATCCCCAGCTCCACTTGCCTGCCTGTTCCCCATAACCCCTCGGTTCTCTTACTGAGTAAACATCTGTCAATCTTAGCCTTGAAAATAGTTAATAAGCTAGCCTCAACAGCACTCTGCAGTAAAGAGTTCCACAGGTTCACTACCCTCTGAGAGAAGAGATTCCTCCTTATCTCTGTCTAAGATGCGTGAAATGATGCCCCTCTGGTCCTAGACTGTCCCAGAACGGGAAACAATCTTTCCACATCTACTCTGTGAAGCCCCCTAAGAATCTTGTATGTTTTGATAAAGTCACCTCTCATTCCAATGAGGACAGTTAAGATAGGGATCTGTTATGATCCCACTGAATGGGGTATCAGACAAGAGGGGCTGAATGGCCTTCTACCAATTCATTTTTAATTCCAGCAAGGTGGAGGTATAAATTCTTTGGCCTGATCCAGGGAATGTTTAGCACCTTTAGCCCACTCTGGCCTGGCCTAGATGAAAAAGGCTCATGTGGGCACAATACCTGCTGTGCCATCGCCCGGATTCTCCAGTACTCCGCCTCTGCGCTGGCAGAATGTGAGGGGGCTGCCACCTTCACCTCGCAAGCATCTCCACTGAAGCTGTCTGAGCCGCTCTGGAAACAGGCCAGCAGATTCTGAAAGGCAAGGATGAAACAGGGTTAGGAGGACGGTACAATCCCAAACAGCCATGTGGACCATTGAAGAGGACAACACCGGTGCTAACCCACCAACTCCCATCAGGACCACTCGAAGCTCTTCAAGTAACAGTGCGTTGCCATAGGTACAACAGTCAGTCAGGCAGTCAGTGTGTACCAACAACAATTGGTACTTAACTGAATCCTCCTGACAGTTACCTGTGGCTGAGGAAGGATTGAATTGAATCTTATTTCCTCCTTTTCACCATTTTAAACATTTCTAAGGATCTCTTTCTTAACATCTTTGTCTGACACATCAGCTTTAATCGTTCCTCCCTTGGGGAGCCTGCCTTCAGTTGCCAAGCCCTAAACTCTGAACTCTCTCCCTAAATTGCTTTCTTCCTCAAAGACGATCCTTAAAACCAACTGCATTGACCACTGATTTGGTCACCTGCCTTAAACCAACACTTAACCAGTATTGGGTGCTGTGGAGTCAAATATTGTTTGGGTAACGCTCCTGTGTATGTACTATAGGATGTTTTTCTCCACTTAAGATACTTTTTATTCATTTATCCACAGGATGTGGGCTTCACTGGCTTGGTCAGCATTGTTCAATGTAGTCTTGCCCTTCGTAAATGCCCAGAGGGCAGATAAGAGTCAACCACATCGCTATGGGTCTGCAGTCACAGACCAAGCACGGAGAGCAGATCTCCTTCTCTAAAGGGCATGAGTGATCCAGATGGGTTTTTAAATAATTGACAATAGTCCAACATTAACCTCTTAATTCCAGACCTTTATTGAATTCAAATTCCACCATTTGTCAGATTCAAACCCAGGTCCCAAGCACATTACCTGGGTCTCTGGTCTAGCAATAATATCACTAGGCTATCACCTCTCTCAGAAACAACTTGTTGTTATTAATTGAATTTCCTGAAATTCCACTGGGAAATGAGTGGGATCACGACAATCCAGTTCCAAATTGGCATTATCCTTTAATGGGTTGACTGCTGTCTTATAGTCTTTAAATATCTCAACTTCCCTTCATCACTGCCCAGACCTTTTCGTATTTTACACGGGCCAATCCCATTTACTGCTTACTCCCATGTTCCTTAGTATCTCACTGACCTAATCTCACTCTCTCCTTCACCTCCACATAATTTTTTAATATCTGACCCACTCTGATTCCATCTTCTCTCTCACCCCTAGTAGCCTTTTATCTGGTTTCCTCCCAAAGTTCAAAGATGTGCAGGTTAGCTGGATTGGCCACGCTAAATTACCCCATAGTGTCCAGGGATGTGCAGGCTAGGTGGGTTAGCCATGGAGAATGCAGGATTACAGGAATAGGGTAGTGGGGTGGGACTGGGAGGGATGCTCTTCAGAGGGCCAGTGTGGACTTGATGGGCTGGATGGCCTGTTTCCACATTGTAGGGATTCTGTGGTGATGCCATCATCTTTTGCATGCAGAAATGTTTCCAAAACAACTTGTGAACCTCACCCTAATCTGAGTGCAGAAATAGTTTTTTTTCTGTATCTACTAGCGCAAGGGTCATATTTTTTAACCTTGTGGACTGTAATGAGAAAAAAAAAGTTTTAAAACTAGTGTTTTAAAAGATGGTTGCATTGTTTGAAAGTAACCTGAAACTCTTGGCAAGCTTGTTTTAAAAAGCTGTTTGAACAAGCAATAATTAAAGCGATTGCAGATAAACCGGAGTCCAGCGGGTTCAGTATTCAGATGTACCCAGGTGACGAGAAGTTGACTGGTCTATGGACTAGTAACCAGTTGAAGACAAGGGCCTTTTGCCTGCCTATAACTTGCATAAAAATGAGACATTTGCACATTACGTAAATTGGGTCTCAAGTCATGAAACAGTTTGGAACTGGGAACAAGTTTCAGGGAATGGTTTTGATCTTCACTAGCTCAGGTGCTGTCTCTCTGCTCAAGCTCACTTTAACCTGAAGACATCTAGTCAATCCTTTCCTTTAGCATTTGCTGTGATTTTTACAAGTGAAATTGTACAAGTGAACCAACCACCCAATGCCTCTTGCAAACCAGTGGAAGCATTTGGAAAAGGAAAGCTCAGAAAATAACATTCACATCAGCAAGAACTAGCGCGATAGAATTTGTGAACAAAGGCTTCTAATCTGTTTTGCCCTCTGTCCAGGAATTATTTTTTCCCTACCTATAGTTGGAAGCTATATTTTTGTAATAAATAGTAATTCTTGTTAAATTCGGAAACTGGGTTTTCTGCCAACCTGAGTCTGAAAATCTGGTAAATTGGAGAACATTTTGTACTTACTTTCAAATGTTTAACGTTTATGGCAAATCTACAAATGAAGGGTGCTTGGTTTCCATCCTGCTACTCCAGTGAGTTGTGACACTACCATATTTCTTCACCTTAATGTCTTGAAACCTTTGATTAAAACATGCCCTCATCTTCTGAATTCCAAGGGGACACAAGCAGAGATTGTGCGACATAGTTATCATTGACAGCACTGCGTGGCCTCAGCCACTCAACATCCACAGCGCCAAAGCATACCGAATTATTGGACCTACCTTCACTGGTTCCAGTGTGACCGTGAAAGCATCTTGTAGGGCGCAACAGGCCAGTCTCCACATTTCATCAGTAAACACAGGGCCAGCTGTGACCAGGACGTACCTGAAACAGAATTACCAGCAAAAAGTAGAAAGCAGAACAGCGGAGATGCACAGTCAGGGCAACTCAAAAACCTCACACAGAATCTAACACACAAGCCGGACTCCAGACGCTCATCTGTAAGAATCTCCAAACAAGCATCATGTAAGAGAAATATCAATGAGGATCGCACAGTTATCCAGTGTGACAATGTCACCAACATACTAACGCTGGTACATGTAAATGCTCTGGGGACATGGGTTCAAGACAGGTGCTAGATATTAAAATCAGCTCATCAATTTGGGATTGGAAGGTGGTCTGGGTTAATCCTGAAACTATCATTAATGGCCACAGGAACCGATCATCTGGTTCACAAATCTCATCCTTACCTGGTGTGGTCTATGTGACTCCAGACCCACAGCAACATGGATGTCTCTTAGCTACCCTCTGAAATGGCCAAGTAAGCCAGTCAGCTCAAGAGCAATTAGAGGTAGGCATCAAGTGCTGGATGTGCCAGAGATCACATCCCATGTAAGAATTTTTAAAAACTTCTAAACCCCTTTCTTACAGCACTGTGGGTGAATCTACACAACCCCTCTTTCAAAACGAGCTGCAGCATATATGTAGATATTTCCTATTCAGCTCCCCCCATTGTGTTGCAAGAGAATAGGGCCCCTCAAAGATCAGCAAGGCGGCCTTTGTGTGGAGCCACAGAAAATGGGGGAGATACTAAATGAGTATTTTGCATCAGTATTTACTGTGGAAAATGATATGGAAGATATAGACTGAGGGAAATAGATGGTGACATCTTGCAAAATGTCCAGATTACAGAGGAGGAAGTGCTGGATGTCTTGAAATGGTTAAAAGTGGATAAATCCCCAGGTTCTGATCAGGTGTACCTGAGAACTCTGTGGGAAGCTAGAGAAGTGATTGCTGGGCCTCTTGCTGAGATATTTGTATCATCGATAGTCACAGGTGAGGTGCCGGAAAACGGGAGGTTGGCAAACGTGGTGTCACTGTTTAAGAAGAGCGGTAAAGGCAAGCCAGGGAACTATAGACCAATGAGCCTGACCTCAGTGGTGGGCAAGTTGTTGGAGGGAATCCTGAGGGACAGGATGTATATGTATATGGAAAAGCAAGGGCTGATTCAGGATAGTCAACATGGCTTTGTGCGTGGGAAATCATGTCTCACAAACTTGACTGAGTTTTTTGATGAAGTAACAAAGAAGATTGATGAGGGCAGAGCAGTAGATGTGATCTATATGGACTTCAGTAAGGCATTCGACAAGGTTCCCATGGGAGACTGATTAACAAGGTTAGATCTCATGGGATACAGGGAAAACTAGCCACTTGGATACAGAACTGGCTAAAAGGTAGAAGACAGAGGGTGGTGGTGGAGGGTTGTTTTTCAGACTGGAGGCCTGTGACCAGTGGAATGCCACAAGGATCGGTGCTGGGCCCTCTACTTTTTGTCATTTACATAAATGATTTGGATGCGAGCATAAGACGAACAGTTAGTAAGTTTGCAGGTGACACCAAAATTGGAGGTGTAGTGGACTGCGAAGAGGGTTACCTCAGATTACAACAGGATCTGGACGAGATGGGCCAATGGGCTGAGAAGTGGCAGATGGAGTTTAATTCAGATAAATGTGAGATGCTGCATTTTGGGAAAGCAAATCTTAGCAGGACTTATACACTTAATGGTAAGGTCCTAGGGAGTGTTGCTGAACATAGAGACCTTGGAGTGCAGGTTCATAGCTTCTTGAAAGTGGAGTCGCAGGTAGATAGGATAGTGAAGAAGGCGTTTGGTATGCTTTCCTTTATTGGTCAGAGTATTGAGTACAGGAGTTGGGAGGTCATGTTGCGCTGTACAGGACATTGGTTAGGCCACTGTTGGAATATTGTGTGCAATTCTGGTCTCCTTCCTATCGGAATGATGTTGTGAAACTTGAAAGGGTTCAGAAAAGATTTACAAGGATGTTGCCAGGGTTGGAGGATCTGAGCTACAGGGAGAGGCTGAACAGACTGGGGCTGTTTTCCCTGGAGTGTCGGAGGCTGAGGGGTGACTTTATAGAGGTTTACAAAATTATGAGGGGCATGGATAGGATAAATAGGAAAAGTCTTTTCCCTGGGGTCGGGGAGTCCAGAACTAGAAGGCATAGGTTTAGGGTGAGAGGGGGAAGATATAAAAGAGACCTAAGGGGCAACCTTTTCACGCAGAGGGTGGTACGTGTATGGAATGAGCTGCCAGAGGAAGTGGTGGAGGCTGGTACAATTGCAACATTTAAGAATAGGAATAGGAAGGGTTTGGAGGGATATGAGCCAGATGCGGGCAGGTGGGACTAGATTGGGTTGGGATATCTGGTCAGCGTGGACAGGTTGGACCAAAGGGTCTGTTTCCATGCTGTACCTCACTATGACTCTATGACATGTTCCCCTCCAAGCCACTCACCATCCTGACTTGGAAATATATCACTGTTCCCTCAGTGTCGCTGGGTCAAAATCCTGGAATTCCCTCTGTACAGCAGGTGGACTGCAACGGTTCAAGAAGGCAGCTCACCACCACCTCCATCTTAAGGGCAACTAAGGACAGGCATTAAAGGGCGGCACGGTGGCACAGTGGTTAGCACTGCTGCCTCACAGCGCCAGAGACCCGGGTTCAATTCCCGCCTCAGGCGACTGACTGCGTGGAGTTTGCACATTCTCCCTGTGTCTGCGTGGGTTTCCTCCGGGTGCTCCGGTTTCCTCCCACAGTCCAAAGATGTGCAGGTCAGGTGAATTGGCCATGCTAAATTGCCCATAGTGTTAGGTAAGGGGTAAACGTAGGGGTATGGGTGGGTTGCGCTTCGGCGGGGCGGTGTGGACTTGTTGGGCCGAAGGGCCTGTTTCCACACTGTAAGTAATCTAATCTAATCTAATCTAATCTAATCTAAAGGCTTGCCTAGACAGCAATACCCACATTCCATGATCCAATAAATTAAATAAAAATTGAAAATATAAGAAATTAATAATTATGTTTTGGACAGGAGGACAGAGGATATATAGTATCAGGCCATTCAGCCCAACTAGTCATGCACATCCTTACACTCCACTCAAACCTCCTGCCATCTTTACTCATCTCACTCTATTCTAATGCAGAGGCAGTTTCCTCTGAACTGCATCTACAGTGTTGATGCAGTTTTTAGCATTTAGATTTTACTGTCACATGGATCCCATGGAATACAGGGAGATCTAGAACATGGATACAGAACTGGCTCAAAGGTAGAAGACAGAGGGTGGTGGTGGAGGGTTGCTTTTCAGACTGGAGGCCTGTGACCAGTGGTGTGCCACAAGGATCAGTACTGGGTCACTACTTTTCATGATTCATATAAATGATTTGGATGTGAGCATAAGAGGTATAGTTAGTAAGTTTGCAAATGACACCAAAATTGGAGGTGTAGTGGACAGCGAAGAGGGTTACCTCAGATTACAACGGGTTCTTGATCAGATGGGCCAATAGGCTGACAAGTGGCAGATGGAGTTTAATTCCGATAAATTGGAGATGCTGCATTTTGGGAAAGCAAATCTTAGCAGGACTTATACACTTAATGGTAAGGTCATAGGGCGTATTGCTGAACAAAGAGACCTGGGAGTGCAGGTTCATAGCTTCTTGAAAGTGGAGTCGCAGGTAGATAGGATGGTGAAGGCGGCTTTTGGTATGCTTTCCTTTATTGGTCAGAATATTGAGTACAGGAGTTGGGAGGTCATGTGGCTGTACAGGACTTTGGTTAGGCCACTGTTGGAATATTGCGTGCAATTCTGGTCTCCTTCCTGTTGGAAAGACATTGTGAAACTTGAAAGGGTTCAGAAAAGATTTACAAGGATGTTGCCAGAGTTGGAGGATTTGAGCTATAAGGAGAGGTTGAATAGGCTATGGCTGTTTTCCCTGAAGCGTCAGAGGCTAAGGGTTTATATAATCATAAGGGGCATGGATAGGATAAATAGATGAGGCCCTTTCCTTGGAGTGGAGCAATCCAGAACTAGAGGGCATAGGTTTAGGGTGAGAGGGGAAAGATATGAAAGAGACCTAAGGGGCAACCTTTTCATGCAGAGGGTGGTATGTGTATGGAATGAACTGCCAGAGGAAGTGATGGAGGCTGGTACAATTTCAACATTTAAAAGGCATCTGGATGGGTATATGAATAGGAAGGGTTTGGAGGGATATGGGCCGGGTGCTGGCAGGTGGGACTAGATTGGGTTGGGATATCTGGTCGGCATGGACGGGTTGGACCGAAGGGTCTGTTTCTGTGATGTACATCTCTATGACTCTATGTACTCAAGTACAGGAGTACAGTGAAAAGTGTATAATGTCACCATCTCAGGTACAAAGGTACCTAAGATATAAAAACTCAGGTACAAAGTAGTAAAGGAAACAAAGTTTTTTAAAAATTAAGCATTACCTTCATAGAATAAGTAGAAAAATAAAGAAATAAGGTAATAGTGAACGTTAAAGTTCCTGTGATGGTGAGTTCCATGTTCTCACCAGTCCCTGTGCAAGTAAATTCTTCTGAATACCCATAGAGTCATAGAAATGTACAGCTCAGGAACAGACCCTTAGGTCCAACTTGGCCATGCTGACCAGATATCCGTAATTAATTTAGTCCCATTTGCCAGCTGTTAGCCCATATCCCTTTTAAACCTTCCTATTCATAGAACATAGAACATAGAACAGTACAGCACAGTACAGGCCCTTCAGCCAACAATGTTGTGCAGACCATTGATCCTCATGTATGCACCCTCAAATTTCTATGACCATATGCATGTCCAGCAGTCTCTTAAATGTCCCCAGTGACCTTGCTTCCACAACTGCTGCTGGCAACGTATTCCATGCTCTCACAACTCTCTGTGTACAGAACCCACCTCTGACATCCCATCTATACTTTCCTCCAACCAGCTTAAAACTATGACCCCTTGTGTTAGCCATTTCTGCCCTGGGATATAGTCTCTGGCTATCGACTCTATCTATGCCTCTCATTATCTTGTATACCTCAATTAGGTCCCCTCTCCTCCTCCTTTTCTCCAATGAAAAAAGTCCGAGCTCAATCAACCTCTCTTCATTAGACAAACCCTCCAGTCCAGGCAGCATCCTGGTAAACCTCCTCTGAACCCTCTCCAAAGCACCCACATCTTTCCTATAATAGGGTGACCAGAACTGGACGCAGTATTCCAAGTGCAGTCTAGCCAAAGTTTTATAGAGCTGCAACAAGATCTCACGACTCTTAAACTCAATACCCCTGTTAATGAAAGCCAAAACACCATATGCTTTCTTAACAACCCTGTCCACTTGGGTGGCCATTTTAAGGGACCAATGTACCTGCACACCAAGATCCCTCTGTTCCTCCACACTGCCAAGAATCCTATCCTTAATCCTGTACTCAGCTTTCAAATTCAATCTTCCAAAATGCATCACCTCGCATTTTTCCAGGTTGAACTCCACATGCCACCTCTCACCCCATCTCTGCATTTTGTCAATGTCCCGCTGCAGCCTACAACAGCCCTCTACACTGTCAACAACACCTCCGACCTTTGTGTCGTCTGCAAACTTGCTGACCCATCCTTCAATCCCCTCATCCAAGTCATTAATAAAAATTACAAACAGTAGAGGCCCAAGGACAGAGCCCTGTGGAACACCACTCACTTCCAGGCAGAATATTTTCCTTTTACTACCACTCGCTGTCTTCTGTTGGCCAGCCAATTCTGTATCTAGACAGCTAAGTTCCCCTGTATCCCATTTCTCCTGACATTCTGAATGAGTCTACCATGGGGAACCTTATCAAATGCCTTGCTGAAGTCCATATACACCACATCCACAGCTTGACCCTCATCAACTTTTCTAGTCACATCCTCAAAGAACTCGATAAGGTTTGTGAGGCATGACCTGCCCCTCACAAAGCCGTGTTGACTGCATTTAATCAAGCCATGCTCTTCCAGATGGTCATAAATCCTATCCCTCAGAATCCTTTCTAACACCTTGCAGACGACAGACGTGAGACTTACTGGTCTGTAATTGCCGGGGATTTCCCTATTTCCTTTCTTGAAGAGAGGAATTACATTTGCCTCTCTCCAGTACTCAGGTACGACTCCGGTGGAGAGCGAGGATGAAAAGATCTTCACAAGTGGCGAAGCAATTGCATTTCTCGTTTCCCCAAAGCAGCCGAGGACAAATCTGGTCCGGGCCTGGCGACTTGTCAATCTTAATGTTTGACAAAATTTTCAGCACATCAGCTTCCTCTATCTCTATCCATTCCAGCATGCACACCTACTCTTCAAAGTTTTCATCCACTACAAAGTTCGTTTCTTTCGTAAAGACAGAAGCAAAAAACTAATTTAAGGCTTCCCCTACCTCCTCAGACTCCACACACAAATTCCCTATGCTATCACTGATCGGCCCTACTCTTTCTTTGACCATTCTCTTATTCCTCACATAAGTGTAAATGCCTTTGTGTTCTCCCTAATCCGTTCTGCCAAGCCTTTTTCGTGCCCCCTCCTGGCTCTCCTCAGACCATTTTTGAACCCCTTCCTCGCCTGCCTGTACTCATCCAGATGCCTTTTAAATGCTGTCATTGTACCAGCCTCCACCACTTCCTCTGGCAGCCCATTCCATACACGCACCACCCTCTGTGTGAAAAAGTTGGCCCGTAGGTCCATTTCAAATCTTTCCCCTCTCACCCTAAACCTACGCCCTCTAGTACTGGACTCCCCCAACCCAGGGAAAGGACCTTATCTATTTACCTTATCCATGCCCCTCATGATTTTGTAAACCTCTATAAGGTCACCCCTCAGCCTCTGACACTCCAGGGAAAACAGCCCCAGCCTGTTCATCTTCTAATTGTAGCTCAAACCCTCCATCCCTTGCAACATACTTGTAAATCTTTTCTGAACCCTTTCAAGTCTCACAGTATCCTTCCCAATTGGATTTCTTGCTGAGTATCTTTATATTGGTTGAACCCTGGTTTTGCTCACCCCCAGAAGAGAAACCATTCTCTCCGTGTACATTCTGTTAGTGTGTTTAGTTCAACCTTCAGCTTTCATTTTTCGAGACAGGAAGCCCAACCTCCAGGTAGCATCATCCCTGTAAATCTTCCTATTTTTCCCTCTCCAGTTTCACTTTTATAAAACAGCAACCAGAATTGTTCACAGTCCTCCAAGCATGATCTGATCAAGGTCTGATACATGTTTACTGCAACCTCAATGTGCTCTCCTCAGAAATAAACCCTCGCACTTGTTTTCTTTGGGTTTTTTTTTAGTAAGGCTTTGTTAACTGGAGAATCGAATGAGTGAGGTGGAAGAGTATGGAGTTATCTTTAACGTAATCTTCCCACTAAGAAAATGATGGGAGAGGGTACAACTGGTTTTACACGTTAATGGTACATGCCATTGAAGGCAATGTTGGAGTGGGTGATAAGATCAAGAAGCTCCCTACACCCACCTAGTGAGTTATTTTCACAGTATCCCCTGAAGCTGGGACAGAATGAGGGAGAAAAGCCCAGTACTTTCTGTAATGGCTACCACTGACAGGAAGGGTTACAGGAACAAAGAGAGCAAGTTTGTAATCGATCCAAGATGGTGGTGCAGCAGGATGCTTCAGCCAGAGCCCGTCTGCTCCAACCATCTTGTTTTCTTTATTTTTCTCTTTTCTTGTTTGTGTTTTTTTTTACTCTTATCTCTCTTTTATCTCAAGAGAAGATGTCCTGAGCTTTGGCCTTAGCACAGACCGGGCGTGGTGATCTCCCAGCCTGGTGTAGCGGTCTCCTGCCCCCTGTAGTGATCTTTGCGCCCAGCGTTATAGTCCTGGCCCATAGTGAAGCCCTGAACATTCTGGAGTCAAGGCACGGCATGAGCTGGATGCTCAATGTCAGCTTGGACTGGATTGGAAGGACTGGTGTGCGGACTTCTTATTTCCCCATTTTCTAAGCTGGACTTCTTATTTCTTTATCTTTTTTTCCCTAAGAACTTGTACTGTAGAATCTGTACCTATTGCTTGACCTTATACCCTAGATGGTGTTGTAAGTGCTGACTTGCAAACCTTTCACTGTACTCATTTGAATATGTAACAGTAAAGCTAATTCAATCCAACAATTGTGCATAAGCAACTGTTACAGACTGTACCACTGCCAGCCCATGTGCAACTGTTCCTGATGCTGGTGGCAGGATGAAATTCTCCAACATCTGAATTACTAGGGAAGGAAATGTGGATTTTAACGACTTGTTTGCATCTGTGTTTGATTATGCTAGTCTGATCACCGATCTTCTGTATTGCTTGACTGAGGAGCTAGTGAGTCAGATGTTATCTTTACTCCACAGAGGATCCTTCAAAGATATACATATAAGTTCTAAGATGTTTAAATTTATGTGAGTAAACTGTTTAAGTTTAGAACCACGGTTATGTTTGTCAAAAACAGAAATTGCTGGAAAAGCTCAGCATCTGTGGAGAGAAATCAGAGTTCACAGATCGGGTTGAATGACCCTTCCTCTGATCTGAAGTGAATCGGGTGAATGAGATATATCAAAATCCAACGCAGTTTTATCAGGCTCAAACCCCCTGCATGAAGTATCAGCTAACTTGCCACAATTTATATTAAATGAGGCCATGAAAATAAGCAAAATAAATATGTCTTACATGGCACTGTCTTATGAAGTTTATGGGTGCACTCACTAGAGCTTAGAAGGATGAGAGGAGATCTAATTGAGGTATATAAGATGTTAAAGGGGATTGACAAAGTTAATGTAGAGAGAGTGTTTCCTCATGGGGACATCTAGAATGAATGGACATAGTTTTAGGATAAGGGGCAGCAGATTTAAAACAGAGGTTAGTAGGAATTACTTCTTTCAAAGGGTTATGAATCTGTGGAATTCACTATCTCAGAAGGTAGTGGACATTGGGGCATTGAATAAGTTTAAGATGAGATCAGATTACATTACCTACAATGTGGAAACAGGCCCTTCAGCCCAACAAGTTCACACCAACCCTCCAAAGAGCAACCCACCCAGACCCATTCCCTTACAGTCACCCCTGACTAATGCATCTAACACTTTGGGCAATTTAGAATGACCAATTCACCTGACCTGCTCATCTTTGGACTGTGGGAGGAAACCAGAGCACCTGGAGGAAACCCACGCAGACACGGGGAGAATGTGCAAACTCCACACAGACAGTTGTCTGAGGCAGGAATTGAACCCGGGTCCCTGGCGCTGTGAGGCAGCAGTGCTAACCACCGTGTTATACAGCACAAGATCAAAGTGCCGCCCTCAGTGGCACGGTGGAGATAGATTCTAGACAGTTGGCAGCAAAGTGGAGTTGAGGCCAAGATGAGATCAACCATGACCTTACTAAGTAGTGGAGCAGTCATTAAGGGGCTGAATTGCCTTCCTCTGCTCCTAGCTCTTACATAAATGTTAGACTTAACCCCAGACTGTCAAGGCTAACCTGACACATAATCCCAAGGACAGTGCTTTGAATCCTACATGATATAATACTCGTGTGTTAGGCCCTTCTCAATTCAAGACACTTTTTAAACTGATTTTTTACCAAAAAAAGTTTATGATCAATTCTCCATAGCCTTGAAAGTGAATAGAAATTTGGTAATCTCAATGACTGAAATTTCTTGATTATATCTCTTCAATGTTCACTGAATTGTCACAGACATACTTGAGGGAAATGTTGAGAAATTATAGGCAAAGTGGAAACAGGAACATGCATTTGGTTAACAAAATTGTTAGTCTGTGTCAAGTCTACGTATTCCCTGCACATTACAGATGTGCAGTAAGAGCTCCCCCTAGTGCTGTAGCACAAATAAACTCAAGCTTCAAGATTATTATAGGAATGGGACAAAGAGACAGGGGGTGGTGGTGTGTACTACAAATGAACTCAGTGGAGGTGCCAAACTAGGTGAAGTCTCCCCATTCCTACCTGATACATGAGCAGCCAACTCGAGAGATTGTTTCGGTGGGTTCTGCAATGCAGGACACAAGGAGCTTCAGAAGGTCTTTCAGCATGGAATTGATGCTGCTCTCGTAGCCAATATCTACAACAAATCAAAAAAAGAAACAAAAGATTCTGTGATGGCAGTAAAATAAAGTCATCCATTTTGGTCTGTTTTAACCTCACGCAAGATGAGGCACCAAGGGAACGGTTTGGCTGGAATCCCCACAGACAGTTGCCTAAGGCAGGAATTGAACCCGGTTCCCTGGCACTGGGAGGCAGCAGTGCTAACTGCTGAGCCACCATGTTACACAGCACAAGATCAAAGTGCCGCCCTCAGTCTTTCTAATTCAAGAAAGAAGGAAGATTTGCATTTATATATAACCTCAGTACATTCCAAAATACTTTACAGCCAATGAATTATTTCTGACATGGATTAGTGGTGCTGGAAGAGCACAGCAGTTCAGGCAGCATCCAACGAGCAGCGAAATCGACGTTTCGGGCAAAAGCCCTTCATCAGGAGTAAAAAGCTTATTTCTGACATGCCCTAACTCTTTGTTTTGTATCTTCAAAAACATTTGTTCTGTTTGGAGAATAACAGGAAAGTGTCAGAAGGAATGGTATCAACTGTTTGCACCATGTTGATCTCCCTCTTTCCCAGGTCAACAAGCTGGTTTGGGATTTGAGCCCATATTGACAACTGAGAAATACTGACCAGTCACCTGAACCTCAGTTAATGTGTTTATTAACTTATGACGTGCATCAGCCAATGTGCACACAGTAATCTCCTACAGCGAGATGAGATAATTTGTCTTTTAGTTCAACCAGCAGAAGGACATGAACCAAGAGTATTCTAAAGGTTCACCATCATCTGAGTGGAGCAGTTGCTCCTGATAGCAGCCCGAAATGGCCTGCTCCCCAGTCTCAGACTGTGTTGGTGATTCTCAGTCTCTCAGCCAGGGAATACGTCCCTCCTGTAGCCATCCTGGTGAGCTCTTTATGCGCTTACGAGTGGCATGAGAGCGAGCTTAAAATTAAATAGTGGGGGGTGGGTGGGGTTCAATTACACAGGCAATTATAGAAAAGGTTAAAGTAAACAGGGCTCAGCAGAGGTTATTAAAAGGTTCCAGAACAAGCAATAGGACACAGAGAATGGAAAGGGTCAGGAGAATGGGATTGGGAAACATATCATGAATGGTGGAACAGACTCAATGGGATGAATGCTTAAAAATGTGTTGCTGGAAAAGCGCAGCAGGTCAGGCAGCATCAAAGGAACAGGAGAATCGACGTTTCAGGCATAAGCCCTTCTTCAGGATGAAGGACTTATACCCGAAACGTCAATTCTCCTGCCCCTTTGATGCTGCCTGACCTGCTGCGCTTTTCCAGCAACATATTTTTAAGCTCTGATCTCCAGCATCTGCAGTCCTCACTTTCTCCTCAATGGGATGATTGGTTTAATTCTGCTCCTGTACCTTGTGGTGTCATAACCAGTTGTAGCAGTGCCAGCCCTATGTTGAAGTCAGCTTAGAGAATTAAATCCAAAACTTGCTATAATAAACAGTTACTAGGCACAGAACCATTCAGGAAGGTCGTTATTGCAAATGCACTGTGAGGATAACCATGATAATTTGCAAGCATTATTGGCTGCTTTCTCTTTTGTAACTTATCTACCCAAATGATGCCTGTTCCACCAGCAAAGTCCTACCTGATTGGATAAAGCAGTGAATATGCTCCATCACCAGTTCCGAGGACAGTCCAATGGCATGCTTAAAATTGGCAGCAGCCATTTCCCAGTACGATTGGTCTCCATGGTTACGTTGAAGCCAGAGAGACATCACTGGAAGGAGGAGATGGGTGACAGCAAAAATCCCAAATCCAGGACCTACAGAAGTCAACAAGACATTGCCTTACAGTCAGGACAAGGTTTGTAAGTATTTCTGTGGCAGACCTAGGCCTGAAACCTTAGTAGGTATTACCCTAATCACAAAGCTGAGCAGTTGTCATGATCATAAATGAGAATACAGAACTTTGGCACTCATCATTTATAAAGCACCTTGAGAGTTTTGAAATCTGTAATTGTGTATTATTTCCTGAAGTAAACTTACTGAATTAAATACCATTTACTCAATCCTACACATGGTCATAGAATCCCCATAGTGCAGAAAGGGGATATTTAACCCATTGAGTCTGCACCATCCCACAGAAGAGCATCCCACCCAAACCCAACTCCCCACCTAATAGAACATAGAACATAGAAAAGTACAGCACAGAACAGGTCCCTTGGCCCACAATGTTGTGCCGAGGCTTAACCCTGATGTAAAATATAGTAACTAACCTATGCACCCCTCAACTCACTGCTATCCATGTGCATGTCTAGCAGTCGCTTAAATGTCCCCAATGACTCTGCTTCCACCACCACAGCTGGCAACGCATTCCATGCATTCACAGCTCTCTGCGTAAAGAACCTATCTCTGACATCTCCTTTATACCTTTCTCCTAATATCTTCAAACTATGACTCCTCATATCAGTCAATCCTACCCTGGGGAAAAGTCTCTGGCTATTGACTCTATCTATTCCTCTCATTATTTTGTACACCTCGATCAGGTCTCCTCTCTTGCTCCTTCTCTCCAGAGAGAAAAGTCCAAGCTTATTCAAGCTTTCTTCAGTAACTTTGCATTTCCCGCAGCCAATCAGCCTAACCTGCACACCTGTGGACTGTGAGGAGAGAACCGGAGCACCCAAAGGAAGCCCACACAGACATGGGGAGAATGTGCAAACAGTCACCCAAGGATAGAATTGAACCTAAGTCCCTGGCATTGTGAGGTAGCAGTGCTAATCACTGGACCACCGTGCTGCCCATGCAACAAACACCAAGTTATAAGGCAGGGCTGTACATGCAGGAGGATGAAGGAGCAGATTGTGAAGGTGGGAAAACGAGATTTCTATTCGATTGTCCGAAGAGTGCAAACCCAGTCAACCCACTGTCTTACACAATGAGCAAATCAGTTGCCCCTTTGTGGCAGTGCAGGAATGCCATTTCTCTCGCCCCATTCCCATCTCATCCTCACTACCTGGTACTTTTGTGACTTCTCGCAGCAGCTCAAACAGGAGGTCCAGTGTGGGAGGTTGGTGCTGGCGTGGACAGTTGGAGATGGCTGTGGTGAGCTGCTCCAGCAGCAGAATCCAGACTTGAATCAAACCTGCAAGAGAATCACCACCCACTCATTCCTTTGCTAGAAGCCCAAGAAACTTTACAACAGGAGAAAACGGAAAAGGCTTTTTAATCACAGCTGCTTCATAGTTCCTCGTGTTTGCTGGACAATGTTTAACACTTTTAAAACATAATGTCTTTTCATAATTATACACTGGGCAGTTATTAGATTAGATTCTCTACAGTGTGAAAACAGGTCCTTTGGCCCAACAAGTCCACGCCGACCCTCTGAAGAGTAATCCACCCAGACCCATTCCCCTACATTTACCCCATCACTAATGCACCAAACACAATGGGCAATTTAACATGGCCAACTCACCTGATCTGCACATCTTTGGATTGTGGGAGGAAACTGGAGCACGCAGATGAAACCCACACAGACAAAGGGAGAATGTGCAAACTCTACACACAGTTGCCCAAGGCTGGATTCGAACCCAGGTCTCCAGTGCTATGAGGCAGCAGTGCTAACCACTGAGCCACCGTATTGGGGACAATTCTAACTTCCTCTACCTAATATTAATAAAGTGACAGTGCTTCAAGATATATTATTTCATATTTCCTAATGGTGGTCATTAAAGAGAAAGACATACATTTATATAACACCTTTCATTAGTGAGCCTGTGCCTAAATCGTTGCACAGAGTTTTGGTCCACATACTTGAGGAGGGATGTAATTACACTGGAGTTAGTTCAGAGGAGATTCACTAGATTGATTCCAGAGGTGAAGTGTTTGTCTTATGAGGAGAGTTTGAGTGGTTTAGGCCTATACTGTCTGGAGTTTTGAAGGATAAGAAACCTAATTGAGCTATATAAGATGCTAAAAGGGATTGACAAAGTAGACATGGAGAGGATATGTCTTCATGTGGAGCAATTTGGGATGGGAGGTTTAGAACAAGGAGTAGCAGATTTAAAACAAAAATGAGGAGAAATAACTTCTCACAAAAGGTTGTGAAGCTGTGGAATTAACTTCCTCAGGACGTGGAGGATGCTGCAACATTAAGTAAGGAGGAGGTAGATTTTTAATTAGTAACGGCTTGAAGGGCTGTGGAGAACGGGCAGGAAGGTGGAGTTGAGGCCGAGATGAGATCAGTCATGATTGTATTAAATAGTGGAGCAGACTCAGGAGGCTGAATGGCCTACTCCTGCTGCTAGCTCTTATGTTCTTGTGTTACAGACACCAGATAAATTATAAAGCACTTCACAAACTATTTGGTACTTTTTTTGAAGTGAGGCAAACATAGCAGCCAATTTCCGCACAGCACGTTCCTACAGACTGCAATGTGATGAGGTCCAGGTATTCAATTTATAATGACGTTAAAGCATGGATTAGAGAGAGGCAGCTGGGGTCGGAGGGAGGGGTAAGTGGAGAGAGGAGGCAGAGAAGGACGGAACAGGCAGAAGGAGAGAGAAGGAGCAGGTTTGGTGGAGGTGACATGAGGAAAGACATCTTTATCCAGGGAAACGCTGTATTCTATAAAGGGCAATACAAGTATTTTCTTATATCAGGAAACTTTAATGAGTAGATATAGTGTTTGGAGACTGAAAGCAGATGCAGAACCAACTTTCAAAGGAGAATGGATAAAAATTTGAAAAGGAGAAAGCTGCAGGACGAGAAGGAAAGATCAAGTGGAGTGGGTCTAATCAGGTGGCTCCACCCATGACTCAGTAAAGGCAAGATGGGCAGAATGGTCTCAATCTGGACAGTGTGATTCTGTGAGCTTGAGCTTGAACATGAACATGGAAGAACACGGAAGGGTCCAATATGTGTTCTTTTTAATTATTAGGGAAGCACAATTTTATAAAGAGAGTCGAGCTCTCCTTTACCTGTGTCATCGTCGAACTCATTGAGGACTGACTCAATCCCGTCTTCACTGCTCAGCGATCTCTCGGGGCCTCTGAACGGTAAACTGGCGAGCTGCAGCCCGTGGAAGATCGGCTTCGAAGGCATCTTGTAGATTTTGGCAAGTAACTAAGGAAGTACAACCAAATACATAAATGACCCAAAACAGACTGGAATGTCACAAAGAAGTCTCCTTACACAGAGAGCGGAGGAAATCTGGAACCATCAAGCTGTTGAGGCTGGGAGTAAATTGAACATGGTTTGAAACTAAGCCATCATTTAAAAAAATGGGCAAGGATATAATGCAACCGGGGTGGGTAATAGAGTTGATCAGCCGAACTATCGCTGAATGACAGAATAGGTTTGAGAAGTTGAACAGCTTTCCCCATTGTGCTACACTCCCATTACCATTAAAAGGCAAAAAGCAGCAAAGTGGAGTTGAGGATTATCAAGTCAGCCAAGATCTTGTTGAACAGCAGAGCTGAATGTGCTGAATGGCTTATGTCTATGGTAACGTTTTCACTAATTTTGGTCTTAATGGAAGCTCAAGAATGGGAATTCCCATTTTTCCCTGGACATCATTTGCCTGGTGTGGCTGAAGGTTGCACATTTCTGAGCAAGGAGGATACTGTGGGTAATGTCCATGCCTCTGAGCCAGGGACTCTAGGATAAGTCCCACTTGATGGCCAAGGAAGGTGTGCTCAGAACAGGTTCAAAACCTGCAAATCCTTCTAACACAACCCAAAGGCAGGTGGTAAGGACAGGAGAGATTCCTGGTCAAACACGTGTGTAAACAAATTGGAGCCTGAACCATCAACACCCAAAGCTCCAGATTACAACCTGTATGTAAAGGTTTACACTACCACAGCAACTCAGGTTTCCTGAGTCAGCTGTTACACACTGAACCAAGACAGTTAGGGATTATGACTCAACACCCCTAAATCAAAATCCCCCCTAAACATACTGATACGCTAGCGCCGGAGATGACTGTATATCCAGGAATAGCTGATTCCAGTCAGTGTGTAGACTGGCCATTTCATTCAGGGCCAGAGAGTGGACAGATGGACACGACACTCTACCCTGCTAACGCTGAGCATGTTCATACACACCAACTCTGGTTCTTCCTACGAATGCACAGCCTTCTCCAGCGTTCTCATTTTTCATTTGACATTAGGGTATTCCTGCTGGAATCATCAATCTCCAGGTCCATAACGTTATTGATTGAAGCAAGAAACTCAATCTAAATTGGCTATCTTTCTTTAAGCAATATTCGGGAATAGTCTTTACCTGCGAACACTTCCTGAGGTAATCTAGGGCGGGAAGGCACAAGTCTGTTGAACTGGATCCCAAACCAGTATAGCAATCTCCTATTTCTTTACAATCCTCATCACCTTCAGACATATAAAAAAAACAGTATTAACTTCAGTACTCCACAATGATTTGAAACACACACTATCAATTATTTTGGTTTCTTTCCTAGTTTTCCTGAAGATGTTAATTCTTTTCCTACATTCAAAGGGTCGGTGCTGGGCTCGTTGCTGTTTGTTAGCTATATCAATAATTTGGATGAGAATGTACTAAAGTAGATGATACTAAAATAGGCGGTATCGTGGACAGTGAGGAAGGTTATCAGAAATTGCAGCAGGGCCTTGATAAGCTAGGGAAGTGGGCTCAGAAACAGCAAATGGAGTTTAATACAGATAGGGTGAGGTCTGGCTTTGTGGAAAGTCAAATGAAGGTAGGAGTTTCATGGTCAAGACTGTGGTGCTGGAAAAGCACAGCAGGTCAGGTAGCGTCAGAGAAGCAGGAAAATTGACGTTTCGGGCATAAGCTCTTCATTAGGTATCGGGAGGCTTATGCCTGAAATGTCAATTCTCCTGCTCCTCTTTTTCCATCATCACACTCTTGACTCTGATCTCCAGCATCTGCAGTCCTCACTTTCTCCCAGGAGTTTCATGACAAATGGTAGGGCTTTAAGGAGTCTGATGGAACAGAGGGACCTTGGAGTTCAGGTTCAGAGTCCTCTGAAAGTGGTGTCACAGTAGACAGAGCAGTGAACGCGGCATTTGGCACACTGGCCTTCATCAGCCAGGACATTGAATATAGAAGTTGGGAAGTTATGTTGCAGTTGTACAGGACGTTGGTGAGGCCGCACTTGTTCAGTTTTGGTCACCTTGCTATAGGAAGGGTGTTATTAAACTGGAAATAGTGCAGAAGAAATTTACAAGGATGTTGCCAGGACTCAACAGTCTGAGTTAAAGGGAGAGGTTGGACAAACTAGGACTTTTTTTCTTTAGAGTGTCGGAGACTGAGGGGGAAACTTTTAGAGGTGTATAAGATCATGAGGGGCTGGAGTAGGCTGAATGCTCTCAGTCTTTTTCCCAAGGTTGGGGAATCGAGGACTAGAGGGCACCAGTTTAGGTTAGTGGGGAAAGAACAAAAGGGAACCTGAGGGGCAACTTTGTTTACACAGAGGGTGCGATACATATGGAATGAGCTGCCAGCAGAAGTGGTTGAGGAGGGTACATTAACAACATTTAAATGAGAATTGGACAAATACATGGATAGGAAAGGTTCTGAAGGATATAGGCCAAGTGCAGGGAAATGGGGTGAGTGTGGATGGACGTTTTGGTTAGCACAGACCAGTTTGGGTCAAAGGGCCTGTCTCCGGGATGTAGGACTCTATCACTCCATGTAAAGTTTAGGTCTCTATAGTCTTACCAAACCATAGGTCTGATCTCTCATTAGGGAGACACAACTGGTGGTAGTTTAAGCTGAGGGTGAGCATACCTCAGGCAAGGGGAGAGGTTGAGAAGGAGAGTCCTTCATGGTATTGAATACACACAGGAGGCACCATTCTGTATCACAAACTAACCGCTCAGCCAACTGAGCTAATCAAATGGCCTGGATCAGTGCTGTAAAATGTTTTAATCATTATATAAATAGTCTTAATTTTCCATAAGAGCAAGCTTACCCAAACCCTTGACAAACTTCATAAGGCACATTATGTAGTCAGTGGCTGCATTAGCAAACACTTGAATGTTATCCGTGTTCAGGAATGCTTCAAAGACATCAAAAACTGGAGCCTGGGATTTTCCTGCCAATGAACAAAGTGACTCAGCACATGACAGTAAACATAGTCCGTCTACAGCTAATCACACCCCATCACAGCCAGACATTTGGCAGCAAGTCCCCAAGAGAGTTACAATCTCTTTCTGGTTCAGAGTTCCACCATCCCTAATTGCCTCTTGGGACAATTGAATGCGTTCCTAGGCCAGTTCAAAGGACAGCTAAGAGTTGACCACATTGCCATGGGTTTGGAGTCACATGTAGACCAGACTGGGTGATGAGGGCAGATTTCCTTCCTTAAAGGGGCATTAATGAACCAGATTACAAAAACACAGTGGTTTCATTTTTTACCATTACTTTTATTCTAGATTTTAATAATTGAAGTAAATTTTTCAGCATCTGAGGTAGGGGTTGAACTAAAGTCATTGGATTATTATTCCAGGTTTCTAAATTGCTAGCTCAATAATAACTTACATTTATTCACTGCCTTCCTACAATGAAACATCCCACCGTGCTTCATATAACCACAATGCTACCATAGCCCTGTTTTGGCAGTAACATTGTTGATATTACAGCACAAAATGTTTAAAGGTCAGGTCAATTTTAGCCTTTTAATAACAATGCACATCCAGAACTGAGAGGCCATTAATTAGCACTAGACTTCTCACAAGGGCATTGTACAAACTGGGTGAATGTTAGACCAAACACAAAGGTATTAGATAGTATTATAACTGACAGCATTATAAAGAGAGCGAATGATTGTCTGATAATTGCAATCCTCATCATGAAGGAAGTGTATCATAGTGCTATGATAACCTTATAGCTGTAATGTCATTTAATGGGAGGAAGAGCATCAAATACAGGGTAGTATAAATAAAACAAAGGCTTGCATTTACAGTATATAGCATTTGTCACAACCATTGGATATCTCAATGCAGTTTGCAGCTAACAAACTATTTTTCAAATGTAGTCAATATTACAAATTAGTAAATGGGTTCAGTGGGCTCCCACCAACAGTGGGAGAACCAGAATGTGGGAGACCTGCGCATTAGAGTAGGCAAGATTAGAGATAATAAAAGGAAGATTTCAGTTACAATCGAGCTAAGGCAGTGTTGGACAATGAGACAGGTGGGAATAGGTGCAGATATGCAGTTATGAGTTCATTTTGGGGTCAAGCATGGATCTAGGGTTGCCAAGAGTCTGGGTCTGTCTCAGAGGAAAACCAGGCAAAAAAGGATGGAGCTGTTGGCTAGGGAGTAGAGTTTGTGACTGCGCACTGATGGCTGTTGGTATGACAGGAGCACTAAACTATTCACAGAAGCTTATGGCAGCAAGGAATGGGATAAAACAGGGTCAGTGAGAGATCGTTAATGACAATGTAGCAACTGCAAGATTTACAATAATGGAATTCGTGGTAGAAGACAAATGGAACAATACCTCCAAGATAAATAATTACGAGTGATTGTTAAACATTTCAAATATAAATTAATATTTCTTATCACTTCCCTTAATGAAACAGTGTTGTATCAATGACTCAGTTGAGATGTAAGACAGTACAGTCAGTGCAGGTTGTGCAGAGTCCCCATTACCTTACTCACCCATTGTGTAGTCACCAATCAGATATTCCTTCACATCAGACTTGTTACTGTGCACGGTTTTCAATGCACTGAACAGTGGTCGCCAACCAGACTGGATCTGTGGGGAACAAACCTCCACTAGCTCTCCAATCGATGTGATCACCTAAAAGTTAGAGGCACGTATATTTAAATGTCTGTTTTCATCGTGATGGCTACCCCATAACCTCCACAATCTTCTTTCCTCACCTTCTAAATCCTTACACTGAAGAATGCCAGAAGAGGCCATTCAGCCCTTTGACCCCTGTTTTGCCATTCATTTTAAGCACTGGTTGATCTGCATCCTAACCTCACCCACTCAGCTTTTGTCCATCACCTTCAACAAAACAAGAAGTGACCAATCTCAGATTTGACCAGGCTCTCAAGGCATGCTTCACTCCAGGAATAAAAGAGAGAAAGAAGCAAACGAGAAGGCTGAAAAAAAATGACAGCCCCTCAGTCCTGTTCCATCTCTCATTTACGATTTACTGCTTGAAACATGCAAGGTGAAACATACAAGGTTGTTGGAGGAAAAACAACTGAAAGAACTGCAGATGCTGGAAATCACAAACAAATAAAAAAATTGCTGGAGAAACTCAGCAGATCTGGCAGTATCGGTGGAGAGAAATCAATGTTAATGTTTCAAGTCCAGTGACCCTTCTTCAGAACTGTCGGTAGCTAAGAAGAGATTGTTTTTTTATGTAATAGCCTCAAAGACTTCCTGGGAAAAGCAATTTCCGAATTCCCTTCATTTAAAGAGGCCTTCCCAGCAATATCTGAAAATGGCCCAGCTCTAAGTTTAAGGGTACACCCTCTTATCCTGCTCCTTTTCTACCTTCCACCACTAAGTACCTCAATCAGATCAAACCCATACTTAGAGATTAATACAAACATTGTTTTTGCAAGCTGTCCTAATTTAAGCTTTACAGTTTGTGTTGGTGACTTTCTGAAGTCATTATTTTATCTTTCAACTTTGTGGATCACAAAAGGTCACCAAGCATTGAAGAAGGTCAGGGTGGGTTCTAGGGGAGGGAGGCTCTTTCTCTCATATGGACCTCAACTAAAACTAACCATTTTAGGGCCTCAATGGGCCCAAAGGTGATGGGCTATCTGACAGCTCCTCCTGCTCCCTCTCCCCTGCAAAGCTCAGAAGGTTAGATAATGGTGGGGAGTGGGCAGGTAGCCGTCAAGTTCACTGATGAGAGATCATAAAACTCAACCCAGTGTCACTGGGAGTCAGTAAATGACTAGGCCTAGGGCTCATGGTAACCAGGAACCCAGGAATCACACCGGCTAAGGCCTGAGAGCCTTGAGAATCACAGGCCTGGGATCCTTCATTGCTTGGTCAGGGGAACAGACAAAGGGAATTGTGGCTGATGAGATATTTACCAGACAAAGCTGATCTTGTCTCCTACCTGATCTTGCACATCATCGTCACATAGTTCCAACTGCATGATGTGTTCAAATGGTCGGAAAAGGGCCTCATTGAAGTGAAAATGTGGCAGCTCATTCCAGTCAGTTAGAACTTCAGTCAGGATATCATGGATAAAGGAAACAGCTTTCTGGGAAACATGCCTCTCCTTATGACAGGCAGCCTGGACAAAGCAAAAATCCTTATTTAGTTCCAATACAAAAAAAACTAAAGGGGAGAAAAACACACTTTAAAAAAATCTACTTTAGTTCTCATGAAGAATTTCCAGAAGTCATCTTTTGCCAACATTAAAATAAGGAAAACATTTCTGGAAACACTCAATGGATCCAGGAGGTAAAGAGTTAACGTTTCAGGTCAATGACCTTTCCTCAGATCTGGCAGGAGTTTATGACCAGTCTGTTCAAAGTGATGACAACTTGTCCATCGAGCTTTGAGTCCAAATGCCTTAATGATGAGGCACAGTGGCAATGGAGAAGGAATGCAAAGGAGGTAAATCCTGAACTCTGGGTCCCATTACCCCTTTGGGGCATCCAATTTCCCCAGCCCTCTCCCCAGCAGCAGCAACACACGATCCTGAGCCGACACCTCCCGCAAATTGAGAGTTTAGCCAACATTTGTTGTGTGCCCAACTTAGCCAGAATGTTTTTAATGATCAGGTCACTGATATTAGATAAGGAAAATAACCATTGATCAGGAAACAGGGGAGAGCTCCCCCACTCTCCTTCTGGATATGTGCACCCCAAAGAGCAGATAGTGTCTCAGGTTAATGTCTTATCTGAAAGCAAACAGCCTGACAATGAAGCACTCCCTCAGTCCCACACTCAGGGTGGATACCAAAAGCCAATGATGTCTGATACCAAAAGTCAATGATGCCCAATAGTGGGGAATACAGGAATGGAATTGGGTGCTTACCTCTGCTAAGTGAGGTCCAACTACGCTCCAGGTCTTCATGAGGTGCAACAGGGGACGGGACCGGCTCCGTACAATTCGGAGCATCACATCACCAAGTCGGAAGAGATGCAGAGCGCTCCTCCGCTCGTGGGTGGATCTAGCGTCTCCTGCCGACCAAAGTAGAAGACGAATTAAAATGTAACCAAATCCATTCCAATCAATGTCACAAATGGCAGGTTTGTGACTGTGACTAAGGGTAAACTCCTCTTCCTCATCCTTCTCAATCCGACATGGAAGATTCTGTATCCTTATTTATAAAGACCAGCATTTCAGATTCCTTTCTCAACCTGCCCTGACACACTTTACAAGCTCATGCACATCTTCCCTGCCAAGGATAAAAACACACTGACCACAAGTGGAGGTCACACAGGCCACAGTTCTGTCTAGTCTATGCACCTCACTATAGCCTCAATACGAGGAGATCATTGACCAGGAACCAGCCAACAGGAAGCAGATCTTGTTGCCCTCAAGAGCCCAAGCCATCTTTGTGATTGCTCAGCCTGGCCTCCATGGGGCACAGTCCTGCCCATGAGTTGTGACTTTCTACACAGGAAGCCCAGAAAGTAAACCGTGACAGGTTTCTGGTGGGTTGGGGGTCCTCATTCAAAGGTATTCAGTGTCCGATCTGACATTGTCCCACTGAAAGCCACCCTCTGAATCTGCTCCCTGTGAGCTACAATCCACTGCAGTACAGCCACCATTACTCTCCTCTGTTTGGATCCACCAGGAATCTTGGCCCTTGTGTGGATGTAGTACTGACAGCAGCCACTGTCTTCCAGGTGACATTGGGAAGCCTCCAATTGGCAAACATCTCTCCACATGAAGGAACTTGCTCTCTCAATGTCTTTGGTCCCAGGAAGGGCCCACCAATGCCCAGATAAATGCCTAATTGGCACTTCATCCAGAGGGTCATGTCAGATACAGGCAACGTACAGGCTATCTCCAGTTGCTGGGTAAGACACTGCTCCACTCCCAGGATTGACTCTGTCATAGACACACTCTGTGATAAAGACTGATCACTGTCACTAATCAGCATCTCTAATATTAAGTACTATGAGACTGCCTGGCTAGGCAGGTGTGAATGATTTGGATCTTGTCACATTTAGTAATTTATAGAAAATAGGAGGAGTAGTCCATTCAGCCCTTCCAGCCTGCTCCATCAATTGATAGAATCGTGGCTGATCATCCAACACAGTCCCGTGTTCCCACTTTCTCTCCATATCCTTCACCCATTTAACTCTTAAGAACTATATTTAACTCCTTCATTGAATCACAGAGTAACAGAAGTGTCACAGCAGAGGAGGAGGGCATTCGGCCCATTTTATGAGCTAGTGCCAATCTCCTGCCTTTTCCCCATGTGTATGCTCACCATTTCTGTTCAATAATCATCAATGCCCTTTTCCATGCACCCCAACTGAACCTGCCTCCACCAAACTTCCAGGCAGCGCATTCCACACAGTAACTATTCACTGTGTGAAAAAAAAATTTCTTTATCTAGTTTATCCAACTCCCTCATGGTTTTGGAAACCTCTATCAAATCTCCTGTCAGCCTTCTTCTTGACAAGGAGAACAGGCCCAATATCTCCATTCTATCATCCTTCTTAAATGTATTTAATGTTTTGGCCTGAACCGCTTTCTGCGACCAAGAATTCCACATGCTCAAAGTTTTTGGACAATACAAAGATTGAGGGAGTTGGGGATATTGAGGAAGATTGTCAGCGGATATAGCAGGATAAAGTTGGAGACTTGGATGGAGAAATTTAATCTGGACACCTGTGAAGTGATGGATTTTGGAAGGTCTAATGCAGGAGGGAAGCATACTGTAAATGGTAGAATCTTTAAAAGCGTTAACGTACTGAGGGATCGAGGCATTCAGGGTCCACAGTTTTTTGAATGTGGCAACACAAGTAGATAAGGTGGTTGAGGACAAGATGGATTGTCCACTTGACTCCCCAGTTATTGGGAACATTTTTCCTGCATATACCCGGTCTAGTCCTAACTAGTCATAACAAGAGGAATTGAGTATAGAAGCAAAGCCCTGCAGCTGTACAGGGCCCTGGTGAGACCACACCTGGAGTACTGTGTACAGTTCTGGTCTCCAAATTTGAGGAAAGACATTCTGGCTATTGAGGGAGTGCAGCGTAGGTTCACGAGGTCAATTCCTGGAATGGCAGGATTGCCTTACATGGAAAGACTGAAGCGACTGGGCTTGTATACCCTTGAGTTTAGAAGACTGAGAGGGGATCTGATTGAAACGTATAGGATTATGAAAGGATTGGACACTCTGGCAGGAGGAAACATATTTCCACTGATGGGGGAGTGCCGAACCAGAGGACACAACTTAAAAATACGGGGTAGACCATTTAGCACAGAGATGAGGAGAAACTACTTCACCCAGAGAGTGGTGGCTGTGTGGAATGCTCTGTCCCAGAGGGCAGTGGAGGCCCAGTCTCTGGATTCATTTAAGAAAGAATTGGATAGAGCTCTTAAAGATAGTGGAGTCAAGGGTTATGGAGATAAGGCTGGAACAGGATACTGATTGGGAATGATCAGCCATGATCATATTGAATGGCGGTGCAGGCTCGAAGGGCTGAATGGCCTACTCCTGCATCTATTGTCTATTGTCTATTAACTGATCCAGTCTCTCATCATGCATCAGTTGTACCATTCCAGGAATCAGTCAATTACCCTGGGCCTACACATCTTTCAGGGTGGCCATTTCTGTCTGTGCTACATTTGGCCTTAAAAACCTGTTGTTCGCTAGAGTATAAACAGATAACCTAGCTGTTGCACCGTAGTGAGTGGTAGAAAGTTAGAACCGTCGAGCGTTACCTGGCATTGCTAGTGAGTAGTCCACAGTTTCTGTAATCGAGTCAAAGAGTTGAGCCTGTGACACTTTCCTCAGCTGATTGAGAAATCCCACCAGAGCACTGAGATTCAGCTTCACAGCAGCATCTTCAAACAACCTGTGAAAGAGGGGAAGCAGAGGAAAGAGGGGAGAGAGGAAGAAGGAGTGAGACAGATTGAAGAAGAAAGAATGAAAGAGTAAATGATGAGAAACACCAGTTCTGAGAATGGATTGAAGAGGTTGGGACTGTTCTCCTTGGAGAGAAGGCTAAGAGGTGATCTGTTAGAGAAGGAGAGGGTAGATAGACAGAAACTGTTCCTGTCTGTAAAAAGAACAGGAGGGCATCAATTTAAAGTGACTTGCGAAAGAAGCAAGTGGTGAGTAAGGAAAAAACGATTCACACAGTGAGTGGTTAGGATACAGAATATACTGCTTTGAAGTATGGTGGAGGCAGGTTCAACTGAGATATCCAAGAGGGGCATTGGATGGTTACTGGGATAGAAATAATTTGCAAGGGTATGGGGAAAAGGTAGGAGATTGGCGTCCATTTGAAAAGCTGGAACAAGCACAATGGGCCAAATGGCCTTCCTCCGTGCTACAACACAATCTGTGAAATTGCAGAATCACAAAATCATACAGAATTGTTACAGTATGGAAGGAGGCTATTTGGTCCACTGTGTCTGCACCATCCCTCCAAATGAAGAGCTCACCTCGTAACATTCTCCTGCCCTCACACCGGATACCAGAAAATGATCCAGTTCTCTCTTGGACGCTCTCAGGCAAACACTCGCTGTGTGGACTTGTTTTTCCTCCCATCTCAATTGTTTCTTTCGCCAATAACATTTGATCTGTACCTGTGCTATTTGATCCTTAGACCAGCGGGAACGGTTTGTCCCTATCAACTCATGATTTTGAGCATATCTACAGGAGAACAGTCCCAAACTCTCCACTCTATCTCTGCAACTGAGATTCTCCATCTTTGGAACCTTCTTCATGAATTTATTCTGCACTCCCTCTAATGCCACCGCATCTTTTGAAAAGAGTCGGGCCAAATCTGAATGCAGAACTCCAAAGTTCTGTACATGCTTCACACAACTTGCTCTTGTACTCTGTGCCTTTCATATTAAGCCCAAGGTATTATATATTTTATTGGCATCCTGCACTATCCCATGAACGATTCATGCAGGAAGCATTACAGGGAGGTGACCACAACAGTGCTCGTTGACAGAAAGGGGAGATAGTTCACAGGGTCCTACATTGTTGTATTTTCTGCAGCTTAGTGGACTCTGTGTTCCCTGTTCTTTCAGCTTACATCAGGTTACTGTCCTCCTGATTTCTTTGTTTGAAGGGGCTCCCCCTTAATATATTCAGTGGCAGTTCAGCTCCACAAGTCTGATCTTTGACCACCCGGTACAGAGCGGGTGCAGGTAGTTTGGAGGGTCCTCTTGTGGGTCAGCTCCCGGGTCTACTCCATTGTTGCCATTAACAGGTCCAAGTAGCAGGCCATTGAGGGTGTTATTAGACCTGACTGTCTGCCTCTGTTCCATGGCTATGTCCATGCCCATGTGTCTCCTAGGTAGAAGTGTCAAAAAGTGTGGCACTTGAAAAGACAACCAGTCAGGCAGCATCTGAAGAGCAGGACAGTCAACATTTCGGGTATCAGCCCTTTATCAGGAATGTTGGGGGGCAGTGGCTGAGAGATAAATGGGATCGAGTGGGGCTGGTGGGAAGGTAGTTTGGAATGTGGTAAGCACCTCTATCAGCATTCCGCACAGGCCATTCCCTCTGCGATTCCCTCGTTAGGTCCCCCACCAACCTACCCACCTGCAGCAAAAAGGGATATAAAACCTGCACCCACACCTGCCCCCCTCACCTCATTCCACATCTGGCAGAGATTTTCCTGTATATCCAAACACTTCATCTATTGTGTCCGTTGCTCTCAATGTGGTCTCCTCTACACTGGGGAGACAGGACGCCAACTTGTGGAACATTTCAGAGAACATCTCTGAGATACACGCACCAACCAACTCTACCACCCTGTGGCCAAACACTTCAACTCCTCCTCCTACTCCGCCAAGGACATACAAGTCCTGGGCCTCCTCCACCGCCAAACCCTTACCACCCGACGCCTGGAGGAAGGCACCTCACCTTCCACCTTGGGACCCTATAACCACACAGCATCAATGCAAACTTCTCCAGTTTCCTCATCTCTCCTGCCCCCATCTTATCACAGATCCAACCCTCCAATTCAGCACCACCTTCATGTCCTGTCCTGTCCTACCTGTCCATCTTCCTTCCCACCTATCCGCTTCACCCTCCTCTCTGACCTATCACCATCATCCTCACCTCCATCGACCTATTGCATTTCAAGCTACCTTCCCCCCAACCCCATCCCCCTCCCATTTATCTCTCAGCCCCCTTGGCCCCACCCTCAACATTCCTGATGAAGGGCTTATGCCCAAAATGTCGACTCTCCTGCTCCTCAGATGCTGCCTGACCGACTGTGCTTTTCCAGCGCCACACTTTTTGACTCTGACTCTCCAGCATCTGTCGTCCTCACTTTCCCCTAGGTAGGCATCACAAGGTGCCCAATGGTATACTCAAGGTCTTCTGCAACCAGTGGACTCCACTGGGGAAGGAGTGCATCATCTCCCCTCAAAGTAATATTTTAATTCAAATTTGATTTTAAATTTCCTTTGGATTTCACATTTTTTTTACTTCAATACAAAGGGCTGCCTCTTAAGTTAATTGATTAATTTGATTTTATTGGCTTTTCAAAAGAATTTACCCTTTCCCCCTTACCCTCGTTCCTTTGCTCCTGCACATCCTTTAGAATTGTACTCCTTGCTTAATCCTCTCTGTGTACTTCCTACCAAAATTAATCATTAATTATGATTAAGAATCCTTCAAGTGATGAGGTCTGTCCTGTTCTGATTTTGTTGGTGTTTCCCACACCTGGATTTTATTGTTTTATCTTCGGGGTTTGAGCTGTCGGGAAAGACTAACAAGGTTGGGGCTGTTTTCCCTGACCGTCGGAGGTTGAGTGGTGAACTTGTAGACGTTTATACAATCATGGGAGGTAAATAGATAACATCTTTTCCCCAGGGTAGGGCAGTCCAACCCTAGAGGGCATAGGTTTCAGGTGAGAGGGGCAAGACATTAAAGGGACCTAAGGGGCAACTTTTTTATGCAGAGGGTGGTGCGTGTATGGAATGAGCTGCCAGAGGAAATGGTAGAGGCTAACACAATCACAACATTTAACAGGCATCTGGATGGGTATATGAACAGGAAGGGTTTAGAGGGATATGGACCAAGTGCTGGCATACGGGACTAGATTAGCTTAGGAATCTGGTCGGGACCACACCAACCCTCTGAAGAGCAACCCACCCAGACCCATTTCCCTCTGACTAATGCACCTAACACTACGGGTAATTTAACATGGCCAGTTCACCTGACCAGCACATCTTTGGACTGTGGGAGGAAACCGGAGCACCCGGAGGAAACCCACGCAGACACGGGGAGAATGTGCAAACTCCACAGACAGTTGCCTGACCCACCCTTGCTCAGACTTTGTGTCATTCTTTCACAGGATTTTACCAATAGTTCTCTCCACGTGGACCTTGCTGGCAAACATTCTCTTGCTTTCTTTTGTGCATCAGTTTGCCCCACCTGTCGGTCCCAAATTCTGAAATTCCCATTGGTTCTCATCTCTACCTCCCCCACCATTCTTTCAATGCTTCTGAACAACAACTTCTATTTACATAGAACCTTTATCATAATAAAACATCCCAAGGTGCCCAGACGCATGGGATTGAGGGTGATTTAGCAGTTTGGATTAGAAATTGGCTTTCTGAAAGAAGGCAGCGAGTGGTGGTCGATGGAAAATATTCAGCCTGGAGTCCGGTTATTAGTGGTGTGCCATAAGGATCTGTTTTGGGACCACTGCTGTTTGTCATTTTTATAAATGACTTGGATGCAGGCATAGGTGAACGGATTAGTAAATTTGCAGACGACACTAAAGTTGGTGGAGTAGTGGACAGTGTGGAAGAATATTGCAGGTTGCAGGGGGACTTGGATAAACTGCAGAATTGGGCTGAGAGGTGGCCAATGGAATTCAATGCAGCTAAACGTGAGGTGATGCACTTTGGGAAGAATAACAGGAAGGCAGAGTACTGGGTCAAAGAAAAGATTCTTGGTACTGTGGATGTGCAGGGGGATCTTGGAGTCCATGTACATAGATCCCTGAAAGTTGCCACCCAGGTTGATAGTGCTGTTAAGAAAGCAGGAGAAAGTGAGGACTGCAGATGCTGGAGATCAGAGCTTAAAAATGTGTTGCTGGAAAAGCGCAGCAGGTCAGGCAGCATCAAAGGACATATGCCCAAAACATCGATTCTCCTTCTCCTTTGATGCTGCCTGACCTGCTGCGCTTTTCCAGCAACACATTTTTAAGCTCTGTTAAGAAAGTATACAGTGTGTTAGGTTTTATTGGTAGAGGCAATGAGTTCCGGAGCTGCAATATTATGCTGCAACTATACAAAAAGCTACTGCGGCCACACTTGGAATATTAGGTGCAGTTCTGGTCCTCATATTTCAGGAAGGATGTGGAAGCATTGGAAAAGGTGCAGAGGAGATTTGCCTGGTCTGGAGGGAAGGTCTTATGAGGAAAGGCTGAGAGACTTGGTTCTGTTCTCATTGGAAAGAAGAAGGCTAAGAGGGGATTTGATAGAGACATACAAGATGATCAGAGGATTAGATAGGGTAGACAGTGAATGTCTTTTTCCTAGGGTGATGACGTCAGCTTGTACGAGGGGCCATAACTACAAATTGAGGGGTGATAGATTTAAGACAGATGTCAGAGGCAGGTTCCTTACTCAGAGAGTGGTAAGGGCGTGGAATGCCCTACCTGCTCATGTAGTTAACTCAGCCACATTAGGGGCATTTAAACAAAACTTGGATAAGCACATGAATGAAGATGGAATGGTGTAGGGGGGCGAGCTGAGAATAGTTCACAGTTCAGCGCAACATCAAGGGCCGAAGGGCCTGTTCTGCACTGTGTTGTTTTATGTTTCATAGCAGCATTATAATACAAAACATGGCACAAAGTCGCAAAGATCAGCTGTTAGCAAAGGTGGATATCACTGTGGCCAAAGGTCAAGAAGGTAGAAAAATGAACAGGTTTGGAGAGAGAATTCCAGGGCTCCGTGTGTGGGCTTTTCCATCAATGGTGGAGTGAATAAAATTGGGGAAACTCCAGAGGCCAGAATTAAAATAGCGCAGGTATTTCAGAGAGTTAGACAGCGGAGGGAGATTCCAGAAATTGGGATGAGAATTTTAAAATCAGGACATTGTTTGACTGTGAACCAATGTAGGTCAGCGAGCACAGGGGAGTGGGACTTGGTGGGAGAAAGGACAAGGGTAGTAGAGTTTTAGATGACCTCAAGTTTATAGCGGGTTAGAATGTGGGAGGCCAGGCAGGAACGTGTTGGTCATGACCAGAGGTAGCTTCTGTTCTCAACTGAGCTCTCAAGCACCTTCCTTAATGTCGTCATCTTTCGCTCAGCATCCATTTTTGTTTGATTTTGAAGTACCTATGAATAGCACCATAGAAACATAAGCTGTTGTACCACAGCTCTTCACAGGCTTCTGGGTGATAAATGCTGGCCTAGCCAGTGATGCCCATATCCTGTGAATGAATAATAATTTAAAAAAACTGGCCTCAAAATATCGAGTATTTGTGCAATACATCATCCACCATTTTTTAAACTCTCATTGCTCTTACTACCTTGTATCTATGCTATCTTTTGTATTGAGGTGTTTGATACCATAGATGGTACCTTGTATGGAGACATTACACACATTTCACCGTACTCCTGTACTTGAGTATACATGACAATAAAATCTAAAATCTAAATCAGGGTTACAGGTCCAACATTAATTAACATTTTGCCCAATGGTGCTTGATGTATCTGAGGAAAACGGAATAGAAGGCAACCCATTTAGTGACTTTTAAATAATTTTCCTAATGTTATGCATAGAAGAGGCAGGATTTGAGGATGAATCTTTTTACAGAGCACTTGGTAATGAGCTGCAACTCGCCACCCACTGTGAAAGTAGAGATGGTCTATAATTTGCAAAGGAAACTGGATGATCACTTGAACGAAATCAATTTGCAGGGCCAGAGGGAATTAAGAGTTAACATGGACTTGATGGTCTGAATGGCACCCTTCAGTGCTACAATGACGCTATGAAACTTATGAATATTTTGCATTACAGAGTATTTGCAGTTGTTATGACCCCAGGTGATGGCAATACTAGACACGTCAGATCCCAGAGTGAAACCTGGTTTGATAGACCATCACTTTTACTTCTGCAATTTGATTATCATGGTGGCCAGTCACTGATCATATTCACAAGAGGCTGTCAATGTACTTTTAACAAAAGAACATATTACAAAAAGAATAAGAAAAACAGTATTAGACAACTTTTAAAGATTTCATAAATAACTGTATTTCCAACAATATCCTTTACAGATACTCAACCTCAGTGAATTATCAATCTTATCTTCACCCTTTAAATTTTTACCAATCTGACAAGGTTGCAAGTGTTTGATTTTGGTGAACTTTTACACACTCAACAGGAATGATTATTTCAGTCTTTTCTGCAGAATCAGAGACACAGGCTAAGTCACTGGCATCTCTCTTTGAACTCTGAGGGGAAAAACTCAGGGCTTTCTTCCAGCTATTTTGAGAATGCTAAATAGCAGATCTGCTGGTTTATATCATTTCTTCTTAACTAAACCTGCCTCTGACCTTTGTTTCTGAGTTGTAAAAGTTCAACTTTGTACACAGTTCAAAGATTACCTCACCAGGTAGCTTATCTAGTCATTTACCTTAAGTCACTTAGGAATGCTGTTGTGACTCATTGCTTAAAAAAATGAGATTCTGACCCTTTATTAACAAATAAACAAGTTACCTTCTCAAAAGTAAAAACAAAAAAAAGCATTTATAACCTAAATTTATAATCAACAATAACATAATCTAAACTTTTAACCACAGTACAGACATGGAGCATTTGACCCAACAGGTAGCAAGTTCCATAGTTACAGGAAGTGACACCACATCACATGATCCTGCACTCACATGGAGACTACATATGGCAAAGTGAAACAACTGTCAAATGTTCCTGAAATAAATGTGAATCTTCTCCTTACCTCAGCAGATTCAGCAGGGCCTGGGAGGGTCGTTGAGACTGGCAACCCCACAACTTTGAAAAAGGACTTGGATGAGCCTTTGACACCCCCCAATATTCAAGACTATGGGCTTAGTGATGGAGAGTGGGATGAGTGTTGATTTAGTGCAGCTTTGTCGGTCCAGTCTTTATGGGCTGAAGGGCCTTCGATGTTCTGTATGATTCTATGATTGTTTAGCAGCACCACAGGAAAAAGGACCTGCATCCTCACTCTGCCAAGATTGGACAGAGATAGCAAACGACTCTTGACTAAAACAGCCAAGAGAACGGCTCAGGATGATGCATCAGGGACAATGAACCAGGGAGCTCCTTGTGGGCAGAGTCACACATGACTGACTGATTCTGAGACCTACAGGCCCTGGATTCACCCACATGTATTAACATATTGGACATGTCTTTCGGCTTTCCCATGGGAATTTCGTGAAAGGTACAGTATACCTTAACTCGACCCGATTCCCAAGGCTCCCATATTACTTACTTGTCAGCCATTGTGGAGAGTGTGCAGACAGCCCTGGCCGCATTGTTCCCGTTCAACACACCTCCTCCTCGGAAGTCAAATGCCTTCCCCTTGCAGTTCTCCTTGATCAGTTCCTGAATGGTGACCGCCTGAATGACGGGATTGCCGATGTTAGTGTCCAGCTCAGTGCTGGGGTTCCTGATGGAGCTCAATGCTATGTCCGCAGGTTGCAGGGAGCTGGAGGCTTGCTGTGCCTGTGTGATGGTGATGGGAGGCTGAGAGCCTCCATCACTGAAGTGACTGTGCTCCAACGTACTGATGTACTCGCACACTCTGCGGAGAGACATGGAAACCCATTTACAGCCCGTTCCCCTGATACCGAACCACACTGTAAACCATACAGTCAGAGAGATGTACAGTACAGAAATAGGCCCTTTCAACCAACTCGTCCACGCTGACCGGATATCCTAATCTGATCTAGTCCCATTTGCCAGCATTTGGCCCATATCTCTCCAAACCCTTCCTATTCATATATCCATCCAGATGCCTTTTAAATGTTGCAATTGTACCAGCCTCCACCACTTCCTCTGGAAGCTCATTCCATACACGTACCACTGTCTGTGTGAAAAAGTTGCACCTTAGGTCCCTTTTATATCTTTCCCCTCTCACCCTAAACGTATGCGCCCTAGTTCTAGACTCCCTCACCCTGGAGGGAAAAACAATGACTGCAGATGCTGGAAACCAGATTCTGGATTAGTGGTGCTGGATGAGCACAGCAGTTCAGGCAGCATCCGAGGAGCAGTAAAATCGACGTTTCGGGCAAAAGCCCTTCATCAGGAATATAGGTAGAGAGCCTGAAGGGTGGAGAGATAAGTGGACCCTGGAACCTATCCATGCCCCTCATGATTTTATAAACCTCTATAAGGTCACTCCTCAGCCTCCGATGCTCCAGGGAAAACAGCCCTAGCTTATTCAACCTCTCCTTATAGCTCAAACCCTCCAATCCTGGCAACATCCTTGTAAAAATTTTCTGAACCCTTTCAAGTTTCACAACATCCAACCACTTGTTATTTCACAAGCTTTTGTGAAATTGGATACTGATAATTCATTTCTTTAAAGAAATTCTCTAACATATAGGGGTGTGGTGGTACAGTGGCAATGTCACCTGACTAGCGATCCAGAACCCCAGGCCAATATTCTTGGGGATAGTAAATTCAAATCCCACAAATAATCATGATGAAATTTGATTTCAGTAAAATCTAGGAATAAAGAGCTGGCCTTAATGGCAATCATGTAACCATTGTCAATTGTCGTAAAAACTTATCCGGTTCCCTAATGCCCTTTAGTGAAGGATGTCTGCCATCCTTATATGGTTTGGCCTACATGTGACTCCAGACCACAGCAATGGAGTTGACACTTAACTGTCCTTTGATCAGTTAAGGAGGGGCAGGAAATGCTGGCTCAGCCACTGACTCGCATAACCTGAATAATAACCTGAATAAATAAAAAAATTATTGCCCATTCTTAATTGTCCTTTAACTACAAGGCTAGATAGTCCACTTCAGTAGGTGATAAAAAGTCAAACACATTGCTGTAGGTCTGCAGTTACGAATACTGACAAAACTTACAGGCCCATGCCACCATTACTGAGATTTGTTTTCTATTCAAAATTTATTCACTTCTGCTGGGGCTTGATTCCCAAAGTCTAGATTGGAGGGGCGCTGGATAAGCACAGCAGTTCAGGCAGCATCCGAGGAGCAGGAAAATCGACGTTTCAGGCAAAAGCCCTTCATGAGCCATTTATTTCTCCACCCTGCAGGCACTCTGCCTCTATTCCTGATGAAGGGCTTTTGCCCGAAACGTCGATTTTCCTGCTCCTCGGATGCTGCCTGAACTGTTGTGCTTTTCCAGCATCATTCTAATCTAGAATCTGGTTTCCAGCATCTGCAGTCCTTGTTTTTACCTGTTTTTACCGAGTTGATTCTCAAAGTACCTGGGCCTCAAGGTTCCTGCTGGAGTGATGTTACCACCAGGTCAGTGTCATCTCCTTTACAGGCCTGGGTTTTCTTGCAAAGTGGTTTCACTTGCCATTATGAATCTAAAGTCACCATTGTCTTACCAGACCATAGGGCTGCTCTCTCATCAGAGAGAGGAACAACTGGTGGTGGTTTAACCTGTGGGTCACCACGCCTCAGGGGAGTGAAGGGGTTGAGAAGGAGATGGCAACCTTAGCCACTCCAGAATTTGAACCCATGCTTTTGGCACCACTCATCAGCCAGCCAATTCAGCTAAACTGACTCCATGGCACCACATGCACAAGAGTGTAAGTAAGTTAATTTTTCGAGTCAGTCCAACGATTTGAACACAGCAGGGATGCAGCTAGACAATGCCAGAAAAACCAGTGATCCGAAAGGTGCCCTAACATCTGGGGAAAGAGCCCAGCTGAAGACCCCTGCTCTACCTTGAGGGACTTCAGCACATTATGTTCTGAGGTCTTGGCTTGGGGAATAGAATTCCCAGTTGGGTCAGTAGGCCATGGTACTTTACATGGTAGGCTGCTCTCCAAAGTCTAGTCCCATCAAGCTGCTGCTTTCTGTTCCAGCTTCTCTTTCCCACTATAGTTTCATTCTTTACTCCAGCACTCTGGGCCATGACCCTTCAGCAAGTCTTCCCATGCCTTGCGAAGATTTCTGCTCCACTCAGGGGGAAACGTGGCTGAGCGCCATCTGGGATCACATGGTGGACCATACCTGAAGACATGTTGCCAGCAGTCTGCATTGTGGCTGCCCATCTCCAGCCCCACACTGAGGATGGCATCCATGCAGAGAACGTGGGCCGTGTGAAGCTGAATACCCTGCGGCCGCCCAATCTGCTCCAGCTTCTGCTCCACTTTCTGTTTCACTGTGGGGATACAACAGAAAGTCAGCCTCCACGGCATCAGTTAATTACCCTCTCTCACTCTGAGCTCATGGCAGCACCATGGGAAGCCCAGACAGATAAATATAGGAACTAGAAACATAGAAAAAAAGCAATGATAGGCCATTCGGCCCGTCAAGCCTGCTCCACCATCCCATATGATCAAGCTGATCATCCAACTCAGTCTCCTGTTCCCACTTTCTCCCCATACCCTTTGATCCCTTTAGCCCTAAAAATCCACATCCAACTACTTCTTGAAAACATTCAATGTTTTGGGCTTAACTGTTTCCTGTGGCAGAGAATTCAACAACTCACCACTCTCTGGGTGAAGACATTTCTCCTCATCTCAGTCCCCAGTGGCCTAACCTATGCCCTTAGACTGTGACCCCTGGTACTGAACTTCCCAGTCATCAGGAACATCCTCCCTGGGTTTACCCCATCTAGTCCTAGTAGAATTTTCTAGGCTTCTAGGAAATTACCCGCTCATTCTCCTAAACACCAGTGAATATAGTCCTAACCGACCCAGGCTAACTTCATAATTCAGCCCTGCCATCCCAGGAATCAGTCTGGTAAACCTTTGTTGCACTCCCTCCATCACCATCACCTTCCTCAGGTAAGAAGACCAAACCTGCACATGGTCACACGAAGAAACAATATTCCTGCCACGCGTGGGTCCTCAGTACCTTGTGCAATGGGGTCAGTGGTCTCAGGGACTTCTTTGTCTTCCTTCTCATCCTGGACACATGATGCTGCCGACATCTGTGCAAGGGCTGAGGCACAATTGGCTGCAACACCTGCAAAAGAAAACTTAAATTTCAGTGAGTGAGCACTGGTATATACGAGTGTCTGTGTGTGTGTGTGTGCGCATGCGTGCGTTTGTGTCTAGAATTCTGAACAATCTCTATCCTCATTTTTCTAAGAAGAATTTCTCTTTAGCAGGGTGTGATCCCACTGTTCCCAGTCTCCATAGTGGCTTCACATGGGATTTTTGACAGGTAATCTCTTGACGCCCTGTCTGAGTTGCGCATCTCAAGTGACCCCATTGTTAGCCTTCTGTAAACTAACCCCATTGTTTCACATTCCTCAAACTGACCCACATTGTTTAACCTTCCTCACATTGACCCCTATTGTTCAGTCTTCCTCACACTGAACCCGATTAGTCATTCCTGAAACTGACCGCATTGTTTAATGTTCCGCACATTAACCCCTTTGTTTAACGTTCCTCACAATGACCCCTATTGTTTAACGTTCCTCACACTGACCCCCCATTGTTTAATGTTCCTCACACTGACCCCTTTGTTTAATGTTCCTCACACTGACCCCCTATTGTTTAACCATCCTCACACTGACCCCCTATTGTTTAACATTCCTCACACTGACCCCCCATTGTTTAATGTTCCTCACACTGACCCCCTATTGTTTAATGTTCCTCACACTGACCCCCTATTGTTTAATGTTCCTCATACTGACCCCTTTGTCTAAAGTTCCTCACAATGACCCCTATTGTTTAACGTTCCTCACAATGACCCCTGATTTTTAAATGTTCCTCACACTGACCGCTTTGTTTAACGTTCCTCACACTGACCCCTATTGTTTAATCTTCCTCACACTGACCCCTTTCTTTAACCTTCCTCACACTGACCTCTTTGTTTAATGTTCCTCACACTGACCCCCTATTGTTTAACGTTCCTCACACTAACCCCTGATTTTTAAATGTCCCTCACACTGACCGCTTTGTTTAACGTTCCTCACACTGACCCCCCATTGTTTAATGTTCCTCACACTGACCCCTATTGTTTAACGTTCCTCACACTGACCCCCGATTTTTAAATGTTCCTCACACTGACCCCTTTGTTTAACCTTCCTCACACTGACCCCTTTGTTTAACGTTCCTCACACTAACCCCTATTGTTTAACGTTCCTCACACTGACCCCCTATTGTTTAATGTTCCTCACACTGACCCCTATTGTTTAACCTTCCTCACACTGACCCCATATTGTTTAACCTTCGTCACACTGACCACTATTGTTTAATGTTCCTCACACTGACCCCTTTGTTTAACGTTCCTCACAATGACCCCTATTGTTTAACGTTCCTCACACTAACCCCTATTGTTTAACATTCCTCACACTAACCCCTATTGTTTAACATTCCTCACACTAACCCCTGATTTTTAAATGTTCCTCACACTGACCACTTTGTTTAACGTTCCTCACACTGACCCCCCATTGTTTAATGTTCCTCACACTGACCCCTATTGTTTAACGTTCCTCACACTGACCCCCTATTGTTTAATGTTCCTCACACTGACCCCTATTGTTTAACCTTCCTCACACTGACCCCATATTGTTTAACCTTCCTCACACTGACCACTATTGTTTAATGTTCCTCACACTGACCCCTTTGTTTAACGTTCCTCACAATGACCCCTATTGTTTAACGTTCCTCACACTAACCCCTATTGTTTAACGTTCCTCACACTAACCCCTGATTTTTAAATGTTCATCACACTGACCCCCTATTGTTTAATGTTCCTCACACTGACCCCCCATTGTTTAATGTTCCTCACACTGACCCCTATTGTTTAACGTTCCTCACACTAACCCCTATTGTTTAACGTTCCTCACACTAACCCCTATTGTTTAACGTTCCTCACAATGACCCCTATTGTTTAACATTCCTCACACTAACCCCTATTGTTTAACGTTCCTCACACTGACCCCCGATTTTTAAATGTTCCTCACACTGACCCCTTTGTTTAACGTTCCTCACACTAACCCCTATTGTTTAATGTTCCTCACACTGACCCCTATTGTTTAACCTTCCTCACACTGACCCCATATTGTTTAACCTTCCTCACACTGACCCCATATTGTTTAACGTTCCTCACACTAACCCCTATTGTTTAACATTCCTCACACTAACCCCTGATTTTTAAATTTTCCTCATACTGACCGCTTTGTTTAACCTTCCTCACACTGACCCCCCATTGTTTAATGTTCCTCACACTGACCCCTTTGTTTAATGTTCCTCACAATGACCCCTATTGTTTAACGTTCCTCACACTAACCCCTATTAACGTTCCTCACACTAACCCCTATTGTTTAACATTCCTCACACTAACCCCGATTTTTAAATTTTCCTCATACTGACCGCTTTGTTTAACCTTCCTCACACTGACCACTATTGTTTAATGTTCCTCACACTGACCCCTTTGTTTAACGTTCCTCACAATGACCCCTATTGTTTAACGTTCCTCACACTAACCCCTATTGTTTAACGTTCCTCACACTGACCCCCGATTTTTAAATGTTCCTCACACTGACCCCTTTGTTTAACCTTCCTCACACTGACCCCTTTGTTTAACGTTCCTCACACTAACCCCTATTGTTTAACGTTCCTCACACTGACCCCCTATTGTTTAACGTTCCTCACACTGACCCCTTTGTTTAACCTTCCTCACACTGACCCCATATTGTTTAACCTTCCTCACACTGACCACTATTGTTTAATGTTCCTCACACTGACCCCTTTGTTTAACGTTCCTCACAATGACCCCTATTGTTTAACGTTCCTCACACTAACCCCTATTGTTTAACATTCCTCACACTAACCCCTGATTTTTAAATTTTCCTCATACTGACCGCTTTGTTTAACCTTCCTCACACTGACCCCCCATTGTTTAATGTTCCTCACACTGACCCCTTTGTTTAATGTTCCTCACAATGTCCCCTATTGTTTAACATTCCTCACACTAACCCCTATTAACGTTCCGCACACTAACCCCTATTGTTTAACATTCCTCACACTAACCCCTGATTTTTAAATTTTCCTCATACTGACCGCTTTGTTTAACCTTCCTCACACTGACCCCCTATTGTTTAACGTTCCTCACAATGACCCCTATTGTTTAATGTTCTTCAAACTGACCCCTATTGTTTAACCTTCCTCACACTGACCCCCTATTGTTTAATGTTCCTCACACTGACCCCTATTGTATAACCATCCTCACTCTGGGGAACATCTCTGTGACACCCGCACCAATCAACGGCACCGCCCTGTGGCCCAACATTTCAACTCCCCCTCCCACTCTGCCGAGGACATGGAGGTCCTGGGCCTCCTTCACCGCCGCTCCCTCACCACCAGACGCCTGGAGGAAGTAAGCCTCATCTTCCGCCTCGGAACACTTTAACCCCAGGGCATCAATGTGGACTTCAACAGTTTCCTCATTTCCCCTTCCCCCACCTCACCCCACTTCCAAACATCCAGCTCAGCACTGTCCCCATGACCTGTCCTACCTGCCTATCTTTTTTTCCACCTATCCACTCCACCCGCCCACCCAACCTTCATCCCCTCCCCCACTCACCTATTGTACTCCATGCTACTTTCTCCCCACCCCCACCCTCCTCTCACTTATCTCTGCACCCTTCAGGCTCTCTGCCTCTATTCCTCATGACGGGCTTTTGCCCGAAACATCGATTTTACTGCTCCTTGGATGCTGCCTGAACTGCTGTGCTTTTCCAGCACCACTCTAATCTAGTTCTTGGATGAGACCTTGAAGTGACATAACATTCAAGGCTATGGACCTAATGTGGAAAAGTGGGACTACTGCAGGTAGCAGTAAGTTTTTGGTGACACAGACTTGATGGGTTAAAGCATCTTTTATGTACTGCATGATTCTATCATCCTATGAATAATGGCAGCCATAATTCCCACAATCCTCTGCACATTAGAGTTTGCTCTATCACCTTCAGGTCTTTTGTGTTCAGAGGGCTCTTGTCCATTTGCTGTGCAGCCGAGATTTGATATGCGTTGCTACGAAACTGAAGCAATCCCAGTTCCAGTAGGAGGCACCTGGGAAGCGACTCAGAACAGAAATCTGAAGATAAGCAGCACATCAGGGATGATGAAGGGCTTATGACCGAAATGTCCCGCTCTCCTGGTCTTTGGATACTGCTTGACCCGCTGTGCTTTTTCCAACGCCACATTCTTCGACTCTGACTCTCCAGCATCTGCAGTCCTCTCTTTCTCCAAGATAAACAGCAACAGTTGAGGTGCCACTGTCTCTGAGAACAGTGAACCCACTGTCTCCTAGGGAATTCAACCTAAAATTGAGTGGCTCAGTCAATCATCGGTGAAACCACGTCGGGCTTTTTTTACTGACATAAGAACGAATTGCGACAATGGGACCACATGAATCACGTTGGCCCATTTTGATGTGGTATGTTTCAAAATAGTTCACTTGTTGGAGTCAGCCGAAGCCCAGTGACAGCACACTCACTGTGAACCAGTCTGACAGGAAAAATGGTCATAGAGTGGGAACTTACAATTGTGGGCCAGATGAAGAAGGTTGAAATACATAGGGTCCTGAGGAGACTTGACAGGGTGGATGCTGAAAGGTGTTTTCTCTTTGGGAGTGACTGGAATTAGGAGACACATCATAAAAAACAGAAGTCTCCTATTTAAGAAAAGGATGAGGAGAAATTTTTCTCTCTGGGGGGTTGTAAGTCTATTGAATTCTCCATCCCCAGGCACTGGTGAAGGTAGAGTCATTGGATATTTTTAAGGGTGAGGTGCATAGATTCTTGACTGCCAAGGGAGATAAATTCAAATGGATGCACCAACATACGAAATAGGAGTTAAAGGTTAATGGAGGTTGTCAGGAATGTACTACAGTCATGACCTCATTGAATGGCAGAGCAGGCTGGAGAGGCCGAATGGCCTACTCCTGTTCCTCATTCACATTTCCAATGTTGCTTCTCTTTCCTTCTCCCAACTTTGGAAAGGAAAGTAGTTCAGAGCTGCCACAAAGCGAGGTACAGAAGGAAGCCAAAGAGATTTTTTTTTTTCTGAGTTTCGTGACAAGGTTTTGGTACAGCTTGATCTTCCTGACTCAATGGAATGAATCCTGTGCCTTCTAATCGAGACGCATCCCTGACAGAAATTAATAGGTGGCACATTACATCAGATATACTATAAAGTGACCTTGAGGCAGGCTGACAGACCTGAGGGGAGCTTCCAGCCTGAGTACCTTGGTAACCTTTCAGTTGGGCTCCATCAAGTGATTGACATGGGATAGGTGCCTAGGACTAAGATCTGTAAACAGCTCCTCAAGAGGGCATTGTGCACTTTCATCGAATAGAGCGGAATCAGAGAACAACCTAACACTGTGTTAAGAAAAAGAAGGGGCTCCTGCCAACAGACATTGAGTCCAAACACATATCTATCCATCCTCCGAGGCCAGGGAGTTATATCTGTTATGGGGTTTGTGTATCTTTTACATTCATTTAGTTAATGCACAATATTTAAACTGTTGCTTCTTAACAAATAACTTTGAAATCATTTATGAGTTTTATCCCTTTGACTCTCAAACTCAAATCTTACAGCAGTACTGGGCAAGTGCTGGACTCTAAGTGATGCAGTCTTCAGATGAAATGTAAATTAAGCCATGTCTCAATGTAGAAGATCGCACAGCATTATTTTTAGAAAAAGCAGGGGAGATGATTCAATCTCTTATTTCACTGTAGTTTATGGGAGCTTGCTGTGTGCAAATTGTCTGCCACTTTCCTACAATATCACAGTGATTATATTTCTATAGGGCCTGAAAAGCCCTTTGAGGCATCCAGTGCTCAGAAAAGGCACCATACAAATGTAAATCTATCTTTAACTACAATGGTTATCCAAATACATTCCTAAAACTTCTGCAATTGCAGACATCTATGTGCAGGAGTTTCACTCCCTGCCAGGCTGATTTTTCAGTCTTGCTACATTACATCACTGTGCAGCATTGGAAATGCCGAGTGATGAGGCCAAAGTGCCCCTCGAATTGTAGACCGTGACCACCAGATGGCAGTGTGGCCTCACTGCTTCCTATGCGTTCATGGTATGTGCGCGGTGTGGGCTGGACTAGGATTTGTTGCTCATCCCTAATTGCCCAGCAGAGGGGATCAGATTGGAACAGTCAACCCAATCGCTGTGGCTCTGGAGCCAAGTTAAGGGTGACAGATTTCCTTCCTGTAATGACATTTTGGCATCATTCAGTGTAACAATACATCAGCTTTTAGAAGCTGTTGCCACACATCACCTTTGGAGGTCCGTGCAAGAAAAAGAGAGGAACACTGTTACCTGGTTGCCATTGGGTTAGCTCTAACTATGGATTTATTTCATTAACTCAAATTTCACCATTTACCATTCAAACATCAGACTGAGGTTCCAAATTACAAGTCAAATGATATTATCACGATACAAACACTGCCTCCCCATTGACACCATGATATGAGCAATGTCATGTGGTATCTGCTTGTTACATCTCCAGAACATTTTGCTTTCTATGTTTTACTCTTAACATCTCTTGGCCTGTTACAGCTGCTCTTTTCCTCACTCTCTCACTCACTGCTCCTTTCGTAAAGGATTAGTTCTCTGTGATTTATGTTTAAGCTTTAGATAAAGGGAAACATTAATTGAAAGGAGGACAAATTCCTGGTTTGCTAAGCAGGGAGTATTTCTCCATCAGTGACTGAAATCTATGACCAACTTGACATTGCTGAAATCACTTCACTGCTCATAGCAAAAGTATGAGAGTTCCCTTCCATATTGTTATCGTGGCACAATTGTAATATCATTGGTCTGGCAATCCAGAACCCCAGGCTACTGTTCTGAGGCATCAATTCAAATACCAAATAGCAGAGCATCAAATTTTAATTTAAAACAAGTCTAATGGTAATGATTTCCATTAAACATTTAGTTAATTCTCTCCTTAGGGGAGGTGGTGGCAAAGTTGGAACGTTACTGGACTAGAACTGCAGGCCAATTGCCCTGGGGACATGGGTTCAAATCCCACCAGGTCGATGGTGCAATCGGAGTCCAATAGAAACTTGGAATTAAAAGCCCACCCTACTGGTGACTATGTAACCATTGCTAATTGTTGAAAATCCCATCTGATTGACCAATGCCCTTTAGGGAAAGAAATCTGCCCTCCTTACCAGGTCTGTCTACATGTAACCACAGTAAAGTGGTTAACTCTTAACTGCCCTTGAAATGATCTACAGCAATGATCAGTTCAAGGGCAATTAGGGATGGACAACCAATGCCAGCCTTGCCAATGCCAGCTAAATCCCACTTAAGAATAAACACAAACCCTTGCTCTCTCCGCCTACTCTCTTTTTCACCATATGCCATCTATCTTGCTCCATCCCTCATCCCTCCCACCCATAATGCACCCATCCCATCCTCCTCATTGTCCCAATAAACACAACAAGACAGCCCACATTTTCCTTTAGGAGACCAACATTTGTTGTCCAACGCAGTAAAACATAAAAACATGGAAGGTAGGAGCAGGAGTAGGCCATTTGACCCCTCACACCTGCTCTGCTCTTTAATATGATCACAGCTGATCATCAATACCCCAATAAGCAATAGTACTGCAGATGCTGGAGATTAGAGCCAAGAGTGTGGTGCTAGAAAAGCACAGCAGGTCAGGCAGCATCCAAGGAACAGGAAATTTGACATTTCAGGCATAAGCCCTTCATCAGGAATGAGGCCTCGATACCCTAATCCTTCCTCCATATCTCTTTAGCCACAAGAGCTTTATCTACGTCCTTCCTGAAAATGTAATGTTTTGGATTCAACGTCTTTCTGTGGTGGAGAATTCCACAGGCTCCTCACTGCCCGGGTGAAGATATTTCTCCTTATCTCAGTCCTAAAAGGTTTACCCCTGATCCTTAAACTGTGACCCCTCCACCATTGCGAACATCTAACCTGTCTAGTCCTGTTAAAAGACTTTTATAAACTTCTGTGAGATATCCCCCCCTCATTCTTCTAAACACCAGTGATGAAGCTCACCACAGAATCAGCTATCAAATGGAAATTTGAACCGCATGCAACATTTTAAATTTTTTTTTCATGGGATTTGGCAGGAGCACCATTTATTGTCCATGCCTAATTGTCTTGGAGTGAGTGGCTTGCATTCTAGAGTCAGTCACATTGCTGTTGGTTTGGAGTCACATGTAGGCCAGACCAGGAAAGGACAGCACATTTCCTTCCCGAAGGGTGTTGACGTTTCTTTCAACAAAATGACGATGGTCACCATTTCTGAGACTCTCGATATTCCAGATTTATTAATTCTAGCTGAATTTAAACTGCTTAAGATGGAAGGGGACTTGAACCCATGCAGCAGAGCATTACCTTGGGCCTCGGTTAGCCCAGTGTTGTTCCCCTCACACTTCCAAGCACTCAAAGTTAGATCTAGGGGCCACGAATATAAGGCAGGTATTCATAAAATCAGTCAGAAGAGAAACTCAGGAGAAACTGCTCAGCCCAGAGAGTGATGAGAATGTAGAATGCTGGACATAAGAAATGGCTAAGGTGATTAATCTCAACAGGGGAAGCCAAATGCACAAAGAAGAAAAGGAAGCAAACTTTGAAGGGATTTGCTGGAGTTGGGAGAGGGGTGTAATGCGGCTCCTGTGGAGGATCAACACTGGTATGGACCAGTTGGGCCGAATGGCCTCTTTTTTTACATAAAAACACAGACACAACAGCCACAGAAGCACAGATGAATTATGGTGCAGGAGGCCATTTGGCCCATTGTGCCTACCCTCACACTGCAAAAATGTCTGAGGCATTCAAGCTGCTTCAATGATCATGGATGATCATCAAGATCAATATCCTAGTCCTGCCCTCCTCCCATATCCCTTTAGCCACAAGAACTGGATGTGGCAAGTATTTTCATCAATAAATATAACAGTGCGCACTCGATTCAGATATACTCACAACATCTAGTGGAAGATCAGCAAGATTGCATCAAGTCACATTTCGAATCATAGAGATGTACGGCACATAAACAGAACCTTTGGTTCAGTTTGTCCATGCTGACCAGATATCCTATTTAAATCTAGTTCCATATGCCAGCATTTGGCCCAAATCCCTCTAAACTCTTCCAATTCATACACTTATCCAAATGTCTTTTAAATGTTGTAATTGTACCCACATCCATCACTTCCTCAGGAAGTTCATTCCACACGCGAACCACCCTCATGTCTTTTATAAGTCTCTCTCCTCTCACCTTAAAAATGTGCCCCATTCTTGAAATCCCCCATCCTAGAGAAAAGACAACTAACATTAACCCTATCTCAATCCCTCATTATTTTACGAACTTTTCTAAGGTCGCTTCTCAACCTCCTACACTCAAGTGAAAAATGTCCCATCCTACGGTAGGTTTGTAATGTGATGTGAAAGTGATACTTACAGTGCAGTTCAATTCCTGTATTAGCTGAGGTCACCCTTCACCTGGGGTGTGGTGACCCTCAGGTGTAATCACCACCAGACATCTCTCTCTATCAAGAGAGCAGCCCTCCGGGACTATGTGACTCTCTCTTTATGGACAGGTTACGCGAATGGGCAACAACTTAACAGTTGGGATATAGTATGGGAAAATATGAAGTTGTGGACTTTAGCAGGAAGAACAGTGCAGCTGAATGTTATTTGAATAGAGCAAGACTGCAGAAAGCTACAGTGCTGAATGATTTTTGGGGCGCTTGTGCATAAAATCACAAAAAGCTAGCATACAAGTTCAACAGGTAAAAGGGAAGACAAATGAAATGTTGACCTTTCTTTCAAAGGGTAAAAATATGGAGGACTTGCTAAAATTATATAGACATTAGTAATGGTACTTTAGGTCGTATCATGAAGCATATGGATTGGCTGCAGGAGTGATCAATCAGCCCTGCCAGAGAACAAGGAAATCCCAATTAGTAATGGAGTACTGTGAACAATTTCCTCAGGAAAGATATACTGGCATTGGAGGCAGTCCAGGGAAGGTTGACTAGGCTGATCCTGGGTATGAAATGACTTTGTGTAGATTGGGCCAGATACTCATTGGAGTTTAGAAAATTGAGAGATGGGATTATTAAAATATATAAGATTCTTCAGGGGCTTGCCACAGTAGATGCAGAAAGGTTCTTTCCCCTTGTGAGAGAGTCAGAGTAAGAAGGAATTTATTTGAGACAGAGATTAAGATGAATACTTTCTCCCAGAGGGAACTGATAATATGAAATTCTTTGCCTCAGGCATTGATGATACTGGACCATTAAGTACATTCGAGGCTAATTCATCAATGAGGGAATCAAACATTATGGGAGAAGGGCAGGAACCTGGAATTGAGGATTATCAGAAGTACTATGATCTTATTGAATGGCGGAGGATACCTGAGGGACTGAATGGTTTACTTCTAATGCTATCCTATGGTGTTATGGAGGGGGTTGAAATCCAATGCAAATCTTTGGAACTGCTGAGAATGACATTGGCACTGATTGCTGGCCATGGTCCTGAACTCAGCCGGAAATGGCTCGCCTGGGTTTCTCAGCCAGTGGTGACTGATGTTTAAATGAGAAAACAGCAATTACGAGAAAAGACTCAATGACTGTTCCCACCAAACTCCACTTCAAAGACAAGACACTTGTAAAACAAGGGATGCTTTGGCCAGACTTCTAGGGTCAACGTTGTTATAAACCAGACCCCCCCCACCCCCCACCTCAAAATATTTTAAGATGGTAGCTTAGGCACTAACACTTTCTTATTTTGAAGGTAAATGTAAAGTGCTGTGTTCCCGATGAAGTTTGACTAGTCAAACTACTCAGCATTATGCAAAACACAACTTATTCAAACATCATAGTTAAAAACAACAAAAGCTAGAGCTCAGAATAATAACTCTATTGGAAAACTTAACAGAATAGTAGCTACAGTAACTATTACTAATATTATTAATTAACTGTTCCAATCCAGTAACATTCCATAAACACACCCTTTGGCAAAAAGGCAAGGTCAGACACAGTTTCTCACATGTAATGCTCATAGTAGGAAGAGAAACCCCAGCTTCTAGTTGTAACCAAGACAGGGAAAAATAGCTTTAACTTGTTCAAACCTCCAGCAACTCCTGCTGAATCTGAAAGCTAAAAAACACCTAGAAATCCAGGTCTGAGGTGAGCTGGCCACACCCAGCCAGAGTGCTTCTATTGTTCCAACTTTAAAGAACTCCCCCCACCCTCAACAAGGCCTCACAAGCTGTTTACATCACCACAAACTGCTCATCACTTCTCATTCAATCTTAAAAGAAACTAGGACAAAATATAACTCTCAAAGCCACAGCATCGTCACAACTTATACATGTGATTGGCTATTACTTGAGTACATATGTTACTTTAGGTAATACCATAAGGCATTAGTATTGGATGTGAGAGTGACCAACCAGCAGTGTCACCCAGAAAATAAGCAAATCACAAACCAAACAGGCAATGTCCACATACCTAGTGCACAGCTGAGCCTGGCTGCTTTCCGAAGACCATCCAGGCTCATGCAGATGGCATCCCTCTCCTTCTGGTTCTGCTCTTTAATGCCCTCTGTGCCCAGTATGAATGCCAGTCCCTTGGAACTGCCAGCCACCCGACCAGTCAGGGGAGTAGAGAGAGTGTCAATCAAGTTCTTCCAGCAGCCAATCAGAATGAACCGTGCGAAACACATTCCTGGAGCAGTAAAGTACAAGAAATAAAAACAGCCATTTCAGGGCGGTCAGAGCATTCCCCACAAATTCCTTATAACTGTGGACATGAGACTAAATTACTGTCTTTACTCAATGAAGGCTCATCACTGATCTAAGCCTTTAGTCCAATTTCTCTCCTTACAGACCTCTGATCATTTCTGCCATTTTTGGATTTTGATTTAGATTTCAAATACCTGCTGTATTTTGCAGTTGTCTTGTCCTTTCTTGCATTTAACCTGCTGCTGACTGAAATCATCCCATCCTGTCCCAAGACCTCACATAAAACAGAAAATATCTGTAGCATGGAGTACTTTTGTGTAAGGGCTTCAGGACCCTGGAGCAACCTTGCAATGATGTCACAGATTGGCACATCACTGAGTATAAATAGCACAGTATGGGCAGTGTTAGAATGTGCTGGAATGAAGGAGAATGTTGAGAGGTCATAGAGACATAGAGAAGACAGTAGTTTAGTACTTAGCTCATGTGTTTCAGCCTGGTATATCTACAGTGACTGTGCACAGCAGTATGTAGTATTAATGTATAGTAAATAGTGTTACTTTACAGTCTAAGCCTAAAGTCAGTTCTTGACTTTTCCTTCTTCACAACCAGTCTGTCTTGAAGCCAATCACATAATGTGGCATCAAACCACATGATAAAAGAGGACCACTTGATCCATCATGGATCCGCTGGCTAAAAGAATCGCTAACCAACCTCATAGGAATTAGTTTATAGATTGCCCAGGTTGTACTGAGTGATGGAACTGGCTCTATGGTCTGTAGCCTTTGGGGGTTATAGAGGGAGAGTAGAATGAGGAGCAAACTGTACTGGCAGCAACATGGCATACAGGACTAATGCCTCAACTACAGGATGGTCTCATGAAATTACCCGACACCCTGTCCACAACACCACATGGTGTGCTTAGGAGAGTTATGGTAATGTTATTGAACTAGTAATCCAGAACACAGCAGAGAGGGTTCAGAGGAGATTTAATAAAGTTGATCAATAGTTTGGTACAGTAATTAGAGAGAAATTGTTTCTAAAGTCGGATGAGTGAACAATAAGGGGAACACAGGATCAATCCTAACATGTCAACTTAAACTCAATTAATAAATCTAGAATATAAAGCAGATGTTGGTAAAAACAGCTGTGAAATTAACATTAGGAAGGGATACAGGAAATGCTGGTCCTACTGTGCTGTGTAACACAGTCACAGCTGATCAAACACTTTGGTGTCTTTTACCCACACTATCCCCAGAATCCTGATAATCAAATATTTATCAACCTCTTGTTTATAAAAATTCAAAGACTGACCTTCCACAGTCCTCTGATGTACAGAATTCCAAAGATACACAACCCTCTGAGTAAAAATATTTGTCATCTTGGTCCTAAATGTTTTTAGACCCCACAACTAGGGGAACCAACTCACCTGCATCTATCATGTCTATTCCTTTAAGTATTCTGTTAAGTTTCAACGAAATCGCCTCTCATCCTTCAAAATTCTACAGAATACAGGCTTAATTTGCCCAATTTCTCTCCATGGAGTATGCTTGCCATCTGGTAACGAACCTGATAAACGTTGATACTCTTGAAGCCCCATCTGATTCACTAATGCTCCTTTCAGGAGGTAAACCTGCCTCTTTACCTTGCACATGCCTCTAGACACACGGCAATGTGGTTGACTCTTAACTGCCCTCTGAAACAGTTTAACAAGCCAGTTCAAGGGCAAATAAGGCTGGCAACAAATGCTAACCTTTGCAGCCATGCCAACATTAGGGAACAAAGAGTGAACAGAAAAAAAAATAAAACTCATTGCAATAATACAATTCTGCTCAACTTTCCTCTTTTCTCTTGAAATTGCCACAAATGTTCTTCACCTGTTGTTCACCCATCTGTCACTGGAAATAGTTTCTCTCCAGATACTGTAACAAACTATTGAGCACCTTTATTAAATCTCTTCTGAACCTTCTGTGCTGTAAAGGCAACAGACGCAGATTCTCCATTGTGGTCTTTCAAGTGAGGTTTTGACAATCCCAAACACTCAGTGGTAACTCGAATCTAGTACTTTCCCTGTCTGAATGGCTCCACAGCATAAATTGGGAAGCTCTACCTGCAATCCCATGAGGAGCTAGAAAGTGAACTGGTTCTTCAGTGTAATGTGGCAAGATAGAGAAAAAGAGATGATCTTACTGAAACACGCGAGATCCAAAAGTCTTGGCTGATGAAAGGATATAGGAGAGACTGGAACTCGGGGACACAGTTGAAAAATCAGGAGTCTCCCATTTGAGATTAATGTAAGGAAAGTTAATTTTCTCTCAGAGGATCTGTAAACTGTGGAAACCTCTTCCCCCGAGACAAGTGAACACTGAGTCATTGACTCAATTCAAACCTGGGTTAGAGGGATTGAAGGGTTACTGTGAGACAAGCAGGAAAGTGGTGTTGAGGTCACAATCAGATCAGCTATCAGCTTCTTTCATGATGGAGCAGGCTCCAAGGCTCAGTGGCCTAATCCTTCTCCTAATGTTTAAGTCTTGGGTGCTAGACCATCGCAGTTATTGGACTGGGGCCTGGTGTAGGCAGTCAGACCATTTGATCACTGAACTACTGTAATGTACTGTCTATTTTTTGATGAGATGTTTGCTCCCTGTATGGATGAGGAAAAGGGCTGTGGACAGGATGAGCCAGCTGACCACTGCACCATGGTGCATAAGGCTATTCAAGAGGGGAGAGCAAAAAAACAAGTAGTTGTTATCGGGGATTCTATAATTAGGGGGAACAGATAGTATCCTTTGTGAGCTGGATCAGGAGTCCCACATGGTGTATTGCCTACCCGGTGCCAGGGTGCAGGACATCTCCGACCGGCTTGAAAGGATATTGGAGAGAGGGAGAAGATCTAGTTGTTGTGGTCCATGTTGGAGCTAACAAGATAGGCAAGGCTAGGAAGGAGGAGCTGTTTGAGGAGTATCAAGCACTAGGAAGGAAGTTGAAGAACAGGTCCTCAAGAGTCATAATCTCTAGATTACTGCCGAGCCACATGCTAATTGGCATAGAGATAAGAAAATTAGGGAAATAAACGCGCACTAAGAGATTGCTGTGGGGAAGGGGGATTCCATTTCATGGGACATTGGCATCAGTTTTGGAACCGGGGGAATCTGTGCCGATGGGATGGACTGATCTGGAACCAGTGTTCTGGCGAAAAGGATAATTAGGATGGTCACTAGGACTTTAAACTTGTGAGTCGGGGGGTGTGGAGGAAGGGAAAGGGAAAGTGACAGGGAGTATGGAGTCAAGTAAAAAGATAAGCACAGGTTAGTATGTGTGCAGAGTTTAAGTTCAAGGCAGACTAGGAATGAAGCAAAAAGGAAGGATAGCTTAGGACAGATAACTAGAGATGTTGGAAATCACGAGGATGAGAAAATTAGCATTAAGGCGCTTTACCTGAATGCTCATAGTATTCATAACAAAGTAGATGAATTAATGGTACAAATCATCGTGAATGATTATGATGTGGTAGGCATCACAGAGATGTGGTTGCAGGGGGTTCAGGACTGGCAGTTAAACATCCAAGGAATTACAACTTATTGAAAAGACAAGGAGGTGGCAGAGGTTGCCTTGTTAGTTAAGAATGAAATTAAATCTATGGCACTGAATCACATGGGGTCAGATGATGTGGAGTCTGTGGGGGTGGAATTGAGGAACCACAAAAAAACACATAATGGGAGTTATATACGGACCTCCTAAGAGTGGTCAGGACCAGGGGCGAAAGATATACCACAAAATAGATAGGGCATGTCAGAAAGACAAGGTCACGGTGATCATGGGGGACTTCAATATGCAAATGGATGGGGTGAATAATGTTGCTGGTAGATCCAAAGAAAGGGAATTCATGGAATGCTTACAGGATGGCTTTTTTGGAGCAGCTTGTGATGGAGCCCACAAGGGAGCAGGCTATTCTGGACTTAGTGCTATGTAATGAGCTAGAGTTTATAAAAGATCTTAAAGTAGGGGAACACTTAGGAGGCAGCGATCATAATATGGTAGAGTTCAGTCTGCAGTTTGAAAGAGGGAAGGCAAAATTGGATGTAATAGTGTTACAGTTAAATAAAGGTAATTATAGGGGCATGAGAGAGGAACTGACAAAAATCGACTGGAAGTAGAGCCTAGAGGGGAAGACAGTAGAGCAATAATGGCAGGAGTTTCTGGGTGTAATTGAGGACACCGTACAGAGGTTCATTCCAAAGAAAAGGAAGATTATCCAAGGAGGGGTTAGACAGCCATAGCTGACAAAGGAAGTCAGGAAGGATGCTGCCTCACCTGCTGTGCTTTTCCAGCACCACTCTAATTTAGACTCTGGTTTCCAGCATCTGTAGTCCTTACTTTTGCCTAGAAAAAGAGAGAGCCTATAATGTGGCCAAGAGCACTGGGAAATCAGAAGATTGGGAAGGCTACAAAAACAAACAGAACAACAAAGAGAGAAATAAGGGTAGAGAGGATAAAATATGAAGGTAAGCTAGCCAGTAATATTAGAAATGACAGTAAAAGTTTCTTTCAATACATAAGAAACAAACGCGAGGCAAAAGTAGACATTAGGCTGTTCCAAACTGATGCAGAAAAGCTGGTGATGGGAGATAAGGAAATAGCTGAAGAACTTTGTGTCAGTCTTCACAGTGGAAGACAGGAGTAATATCCCAACAATTTAGAGGAGTCAGGGGGCAGAGTTGAGTATGGTAGCCGTTACAAAAGAGAAAGTGCTAGAAAAGCTAAAAGGTCAAAAAATTGATAAATCCCCAGGCCCCAGTGGGCTACATCCTAGAGTTCTGAGGGAGGTGGCTGAGAAAATAGTGGAAGCGTTGGTTGTGATCTTTCAAAAACCACTGGAATCAGGGAAAGTTCCAGATGATTGGAAAATCGCTGTTGAAACCACATTGTTCAAGAAAGGATCAAGACAAAAGATGGAAAATTATAGGCCGATTAGCCTAACCTCGGTTGTAGGTAAAATTCTACAATCCATCTTTAAGGATGAGATTTCTAAATTCTTGGAAGTGCAGGTTCAGATTAAAACAAGTCAGCATGGATTTAGAAAGGGGAGATCGTGCCTGACACAGCTGTTAGAATTCTTTGAAGAGGTAACAAGTAGGTTAGACCAGGGAAACCCAGTGGATGTTATCTATCTAGACTTCCAAAAGGCCTTTGATAAGGTGCCTCACAGGAGGCTGCTGAGTAAGGTGAGAGCCCATGGTGTTCGAGGTGAGCTACTGGCATGGATTGAGGATTGGATGTCTGACAGAAGGCAGAGAGTTGGGATAAAATGTTCTTTTTTGGAATGGCAGCTAGTGACAAGTGATGTCCCACAGAGTTCAGCGATGGGGCCACAGCTGTTCACTTTATGTAATAACGATCTGGACAAAGAGACTGGGGGCATTCTGGTGAAGTTTGCTGATTATTCAAAGTTAGGCAGACAGGCAGGTAGTTCTGAGGATGTGGGGAGGCTGCAGAAAGATTTAGACAGTTTAGGAGAGTGGTCCAGGAAATGGCTGAGGAAATTCAATAAGCAAGTGTGAGGTCTTGCACTTTGGAAAAATGAATACAGGCACGGACTATTTTCTAAACAGTGAGAAAGTTCATAAAGCCAAAGTACAAAGGGATCTGGGAGTGCTAGTCCAGGATTCTCTAAAGGTTAACTTGCAGGTTGAGTCCATGATTAAGAAAGGAAATGTAATGTTGTCATTTATCTCAAGAGGGTTAGAATATAAAAGCAGTGATGTGCTACTGAGACTTTATAAAGCTCTAGTTAGGCCCCATTTAGAATACTGTTGCCAATTTTGGGCCCCACACCTCAGGAAGGATATATTGGCACTGGAGCGTGTCCAGCAGAGATTCACACGGATGATCCCTGGAATGGTAGGCCTAACATACAATGAATGGCTGAGGATCCTGGGATTGTATTCATTAGAGGTGAGAAGGTTGAGGGGAGATGCTCTAGAAACTCACAAGATAATGCATGGTTTAGAAAGGGTGCACGCTGGAAAGTTGTTTCCGTTAGGCGGGAGACTAGGACCTGTGGGCACAGCCTTAGAATTAGAGGGGGTCAATTTATAATGGAAATGAGGAGACATTTCTTCAGCCAGAGAGAGGTGGGCCTGTGGAATTCATTGCCGCAGAGTGCAGTGGAGGCCGGGATGTTAAGTGTCTTCAAGGCAGAGATAGATAAATTCTTGACCTCGCAAGGAATTAAGGGATACGAGGAGAGTGCGGGTAAGTGGCATTGGAATGCCTATCAGCCGATGGGCCGAATGGCCTTACTTCCACTCCTATGTCTTATGGTCTTATTTGAAATTCTTTACCAGACTGTAATGGCAATCCTTCAACTAATTTGTAACTTTCTCATTTCTAACTTTCTTTTTTAGACACTCTAAGTAATGCTACTACTTTTCCTTTTATTCCTCTTTGGATCCAAGATTTGTACCGAGGTATTTGTATCTATGATGGTGCGATTACAGGCAGAGTAGAAAAGCACCTCTCCTCTCCTGCTGCTCAGACGCCAGTTTCCCAATTCTCCCGTCACCCTTTGCCAGAAGCAACCCTCCAGCTTGGCACCGCCCACTGATCTACCTGTCCATCTTCCTTCCCAACTATCCACTCCACCCTTCCCACCAACCTCTCAAAATCACCTCCTAACTGCATCCACCTGTTGCATCGTAGCTATTTTTCCCCTAACCTCTTCCCCCTATTTACTTCACAGACTCCTTCCTCCTCCCCAGTCCTGATAAAGGGCCCTGCCCAAAATGTTGACTCTCCTGCTCCTCAGATGTTGCCTGACATACTGTGCTTTTCCAGCATCACACTTTTCGACTCTTCTGTGAATTCTACCTACTCTGATTCTCCAGCACCTGCAGTCCGCACTATCTCCTAGTTGCCATGAAGGGCAGGCATTGTAAACGTTTTCACTGTACTCTTGCACTGGAGTGCACATGACAATAAAAAGGATATTCTATGTCAATTTTCTATTACCTGCAGTCACGGAATCGGGTGTGTTCTTTTCCTGGGCTAGAGGAGATTGTTCTGACGCTGTACTGACCATTTGCCCTCCTACTGCACTGCTTCCCAGGCCATCCATATCTGCAAATAAAACACAGCATTTCTTTATCACGTTTAGTGCAGAGCTCCCACTGACACCATCATGTCTGCCAATCAATTGGAGACTGGGGTGCAAGGATTCATGTAGAACATTCCATTTTGCAGCAAAAAAAAAGCCTTTATACTAGGCAGGCAGTCTTTTTAAACAGCACACAGCAGCAAACAGTCTACAATCTATGTCAAAATTACACTACAGCAGTCTACAGAATCTAATTAAGCATTATACCACAACCAGCCTACAGAGTCCATTAAAATACTGTAGTACACTAACCAGTCCACTGAATCTATTTAAACGTTACGTTACAACAACCAGTCTGTAGGATTTATTCATAGTAATACAGTGTAGCCAACAGTCTACAGGATCATTTTAAGCATCCTCCAGCCCCAGAATCTACTTCAATACATCACGAGAACAGACTACAGAATTTATTTGGTAAAAACAATGACTACAGATGCTGGAAACCAGATTCTGGATTAGTGGTGCTGGAAGAGCACAGCAGTTCAGGCAGCATCCAAATAGCTTCGAAATCGACGTTTCGGGCAAAAGCCCTTCATCAGGAATAAAGATGAAGGGCTTTTGCCCGAAACGTCGATTCCGAAGCTATTTGGATGCTGCCTGAACTGCTGTGCTCTTCCAGCACCACTAATCCAGAATACAGAATTTATTTAAACAGCACATAACTGTAATCCACAGAATTTTTTTAAACAATCTAGACTGCAGTCTATTGATTCTACTTGTACCACACACAACATCAAACAGGCTGCAGAATCTCTCAGCTACACTTGTTGTATTAACTCATGACTAAAATCAGAGCAATGCCTCCTGATAAAAGCAGGCAGATTTCTAAAGCAAAGGGCATGAAGTGAAGATAGTTCTACTGTACAGGTTATGAGTGTAAAGTGAATTCCAGCAGTGCAGGCTCCAGGTACGAAGTGTGACATGTTTATTGAAGTCTTCAGATCTTGTGCAAAACAGCAAAAGGGGTGGCATGCAAGGAGGTGAAAGAACAGCAAGTGAAATGTGAGGGGGGCTGGGTAGGGAATGGAGAGTGAGGTGGAAAAAGTGGGGTTCTGAGGTGGGGCAAGTAAACAGATGGAGACCATGATGGTGACATTGCACATACACTTATGGATAAAGTGGGTGCCATGTTCCTCTATCTGGTGCACAACAATAATGTGTGTGGCACCAATGTTCTGTTCCAGTGTGGAGGTAGGAGGTAAAGTGAAATTATTGCAGGAATATCCTACGTAAACAGAACCAGCCACTAGTTGGAACTGGATCCTGTACTACCGTCTCGTCTGAAACAGCAGAGCAGGGCACAGCAGATTATTGCTTTGTTTCTATATGGCAGAAGCCTTTTTTTTTCAAACTACTCCTGTATGTAGCAATAATATGCATTTCTTCATTCTTTAAACATCGCAAATCATCCCAAAATGCTTCCTTCTCAGGGGAAATGAGCAACCAGAACTTGACATGGAGTAACATAAGGAGATACTGGAAGAGGTGGCCAAAACGCTGGTGAAAAGAGGGAAGTTTGAAGGAGCATTGTTAAGAGAGGAGGAGGTAGAGAGGTGGAGAGATTTAGAGAAGGAATTTGAGGATACAATACATGGCTGGTTGAAAGCACATCCACCAACAGGACAAGCAATAAATAGCAGGGAGACAGAACTTGTCCACCTGCCCTCCATCATATATTTAGGTGAAGATTCTTTCTTTGTCTTGTTCCATGAAGCTAAGAATGATTGATGGGCAACTCACCAGTTAACATAGTGATGAAAGGCAGACCATGCTCCTCTGCCGTTCCCCAGTACCCAGCTTCTCCCAGCAGGTTCCGGTCAAGCACCTGATGGTAAAGTTCTTCGATCCAGGCCTGTGAGAGCACCATCAGAACTCGACTGCTCTGCACCTGCCTCACAAACTCCTTCTGCAGAAACACAACACAGCTCCTCAAAGCCACTGCACAATCAGGTTGAGCAACAATGATTATTAATTCCAACCCCTTGATGCATGGCACTTTAAATAAATGGCAGCTGAGAGGGGTCTGTACACAGAGGCTCAGCACATACTCTCGAGAGGAATGACTTCAGTGGAGACTTTTAATTGAAGTTTGTGCTATTTGTAGTTAGAAGGAAGCCGACACTTCACTCTTAGAGCAGGACACTGGAACAATCAACAACCACAATGGAGTCTTAGCAATAGGATCCAAGATGTAGTTTAATGCTTAATAGTAATTGCGTCCATGTTTCAACAGTTTGTCAGACATCATTACTAAGACTCCTGGGAGACACAGATAATGTGGGTAGGAGCAAGGGGAACTAGGGGTTGGCAGTTAACATAGCCTATTATTTGACACCCAATTGGAATTTACCCAAAGGCCAATTTGAGGAGACTCCCTGTCGGTTAACTGCATATTCATAGGGTTATTGTCACAGAAGTTTGCCCAGTAGGTTAGAGATCACAAAACACAGCTCAAAGTGAAATTGACAAACAGCTTATTGCAAGCGATATCGCTGGAGGAGAAAACAGACCAGCTGACACAGAACTGACAGTCTGCACAAAGAATTTGACTTCTCCTCCCAGAGCTGAGGGTGAGACCTGTTTTATACTAATGCTGCGCAATGACACTGATTAAGAAATGGGAAACTACAATGTTTCTGAAAATGGAGTAATTTAGTTGCAAGGGTGCTAATTGGAAAACAGTTTATCGGATGAATGTCCTGTTCCTTCACACAATGCAACATACTAACAGTATCATGGCTCCTTTCATCTTCACAGGTAGGTATTAAAGTCTTTTCTGGAGTGGTAAGATGCTTCCATTGTCCTGTGGTGCCTGTCTGTCTGTCCGTCCTGCTCTTTGTGTGGCTTTGCTGTTGCTGGGCTGTGAAACTGCCCTTCGGGCTTTGAGATCTCTTGGCACGTCCATGGAAGCTTAAAGTGTATTCCATTGTCTGCAGGCCGTCTGACCCAGTTCGTGAGCTGCTCGGGAATTCTGGGTGTCCTGGTACAATTTGGCCAATTTGCTTTTGTGGGCCTATCGTGGGTTAGCAAATCTTTTCCGACAGTTATACAGCACAGACCCTTCGGTCCAATCAGTCCATGCTGAACATAGTTCCAAACTAAAGATCCTTTGACAGCATTTTCCACAACCACCACCTGAATGTCAAGGTTAGCAGATACATGGGAACACCACCCCCTGCAAGTTTTCCTCCATGCCACTCACCACCATCCTGACTTGGAAATATATCACGGTTCCTTCACTGTCGCTGGGTCAAAATGCTGGAATGCCTAATGGCATTGTGGGTCTATATACGGCAGCTGAACTGCAGCAGCTCACCACCACTTTCTCGAGGGCACCTAAGGGTCTGATATTAAACGCTGGGCTGACCAGCGATGCCCACATCCCATGAGCACAAAATAACCAGCCCACATCCCATCAGACCCTGAAGCCAAGAGGGAAACTCTCCTATCTGGGGTGCTGTTTAATCCAAGGACCAAGTGCTTACCAGTGATGCAGGGACAGGTGCCGGTTTTTTCCGATAGTAATCACAGGCGATCAGCTTGAGATTGAGTGACAGCGCGTGGAAAGCCACCAGGTACAATCCGTCGGCATTCATCAGAGTCTGGCAGCAGGGTCCCTCACTGCTGTCAATGCCTGGAGAATGTAACAGCTCTAGAACAGACATAGACACACACAATGCTGTCACATCAGTGGCTACTGAGCAACGGCAGGAGACTCGCAATCAATGTTACCATCACGAAATAAAATGGGGAAACCATTCCCTCTTTGAAGTGGCTCAGGGCAAGGGAAGGGGATTGGAGGATGTTCTGCTGAACTTGCACGGTTCACTATAGCACTTGAGTGTACTGCCTGTCAGATGCTGTACCTCAAAAGGTGCATAATACCCCCCATCTCCCTTTCTAACATTTCCATCAGAAAGCCAGCAGTTGCATTTATATAGCTACCTATGTTTTTTTCCCCCAAGGTGCGTTGCAGTCACTTTTGTGGTGAGGTCACTGCTGTCATGCAGCCAACATGGCAATCAATGCATACACAGCAAGATCCTACCACAGCACCGAGATAATGACCAGATCATCTGCTGCAGTGATGTTGACTGAGGGATGAATATTGACTAGGGTGCTAGGGAGAACTCTCTCACTCATCTTTAAAATAATACCATGGGGCTTTCACCTCCACCTGAAAGAGCAGATATGCCTCAGTTTAATGTCTCATCCAACAGACAGCACCTCTGACAGTACAGCACTCCCTCAGTGGCCACACAAACAACAGGAACCTGAATATGTACTCCAGTCTCTGAACTGATGACCCTTCACTCAGAACAGAATAAATAAACACCACAATAGACAGTTACCAACCTACAACCCGTCAAAGTGATACCAACAACTTGGAACACTTTACTGCTGGACTATGAACAGCTTTGACCCATTACCCAATGACTGAGACTATCCTTTCCTTACAACGATAAGGACATTAAGGGTTAACGAATGAGTCAGCCACTTATTCAGTAACTGCCTCTAACATGATTCTATTAAATCATCTATAGTAAATATCACCACAATCCTATTCTTTCTTCACAGAGAGATTAATGGTGGTGGTTTAACCTGAGGGTCACATCTGCAGTCATTGTTTTGACCACACCAGACGCAAGGTTGAGAAGGAGAACCTCAGCCTGTGTGGGAACTGAACCCATGCTCTGCATCACAAAACTGCTGTCTAGCCAACTGAACTAACTGACCCCCCAATCTATTAGAAAGCATAAGGGGAGTCCTTCACCTGGACCAATAAAGAAATAACTTGACTTTACATAGCACCTGTTATGACCTCAGGAAGTCCCAAAGCATTCTGCAGCAATTAAGCCGAGAGTTGGAAATGTATGTCCTTCTAAGGCTCAAACAGATCAGCCCCAGAGTTACTTGAGAACAGGCGGTGCTTTCTATTGAAGGGGGGAGCTCTAAGAGGTGGGCACCACAGGGTTTGGAGCGCACTACCTCCTCTCCTCTAACTTCATTTTAATTCAAACCCCTCTTTCTTTCTCATCCCTTCCCTTTTGTTATTGTTCCACTGCCACTAAATGTGATTGCTGGGGATTTCATATAAAGATAAACGATGAGCTCTATCTGTGTGGCATGGAGAAGTTTCCTGTATGGGCCACCTACACCATCCACTTCTTCTCCTTTATGTGTTGTCCAGACACACATTGGCATTTCCATTCTGCCTACAGGTAGTGAGGACTCCTAGAGGAAGAGCCACAGATTCACAGGGATCAACGGTACAAAGGCCCTTCAGCCCATCATGTCCACACCAGCTAAAAGCATCCACCTGTCTATTCTAATCCTATTTCCCAGCACTAGGCCCATAGTCCTGTATGCCTTGGTATCACAAGTGCACATCTCAATACTTTTTCCAATGTGATGAGGATTTCTGCCTCTACCACCCTTATAGGCAGAGAGTTCCCACCACCCTCTGGGTGAAAAAGTCATTCTTCACATCTCCCCTAAACTTCCTGCCACTTTCCTGGAGGCTGTGCCCCTGGTCATTGATCCGTCCATCAAAGGGAAAAGTTTCTTCCTTCCTCTACCCTATCTATGTCCCTCAAATACACCTCAATCAAGTCCCCTCTCAATCTCCTCTGCTCTAAGGAAAACAATCGCAGTGTGCGCAATCTCTCTTCATAACCAAAACTCTCCGGTAAATCCTGTCTGTACTCTCTCCAGTACTATCACATCACCGTCTCCTCACTTTCCATCAGGGACCTGGGGTACAGTGCCCTGCAAGTGTACAATAAGACGGTTCAGGGACTCCCAGCCCTACTGTTCATTTTGAGGTGCCATGGTATCTGTGGGTTGTGGGAGATTGCAACCCCTTTTGGATGTAGGCTTGCTCGCTGAGCTGGAAGGTTCATTTCCAGACGTTTCGTCACCCTACTAGGTAACATCTTCAGTGAGCCTTAGGCGAAGCAATGCTGAAAATTCCTGCTTTATGGTCTGGGCTCCTCAACTGCCTGACTTGCTTTTGAGGCTATGTCTGAGCCCCAGTGTTCTCAGAGAGAAGAGAGCTTAGCGTTCCAGAATCTTTTTGGGTTAGATTGGCATCATAGGGGTTGGGGTGAATTATTTCCTTATCCAATGGTATTCGGACTTAGTTCCCCTAGTTTTCCATTCTAATTAATGTCACAATGCCTCAAGAGCACAGCAGTAGTTTTTAATAAAGGATAAAGTAGAACTGATCCTTCCCCAGTGTGCGATGACTCCAGGACAAAGCAGGGATATAGAAGGGAAAGGTGGAAACTGGGGTCCATGCTACACTACAGAAACTGGTGTCTGTGCTATACTATAGATTCACAACAATACCTTTGTAAATCTAAGGCAGTCTTTTGCTGTCTAATTCAACATATAATGTTCCTTTGCAGTATAATCACTACGGTGGAAAAGTTGGCCAGCAAATTGTGCACAGCAAGCACTGAACAGGAATGAGAGAAATTACCAAACAAATCTGTCTCAGTGATTACAGATAAGTATGAACCAGGACACTGGGACATCCTCGCCAATTCCCAACCCCAAAAAGACATCAAAATGATGAGAATCAAGAGGATCTTTCCAGATTTCATGGGGATATTTACGGGAATGGCATGGTGGCTCAGTGGCTAGCACTGCTGCTGCCTCACAGCGCCAGGGAACCGGGTTTAATTCCATGCTCGGGCGACTGTGTGTGTGGAGTTTGCATATTCTCTCTGTGTCTGCGCGATTTCCCTCCAGGTGCCCCCCACAGTTCAAAGGTATGCAGGTTGGGTGGATTGGTCATGCTAAATTGCCCATAGTGTCCCTATGTGCAGGCTAGGTGGGTTAATGCATGGGAAATGCAGGGATAGGGTAGGGGAGTGGGTCTGGGTGTAATGCTCTTCAGAAAGTCAGTATAGACTAGATGGGTCAAATGGCCTGCTTTCCATGACTAATTCACTTAGCCTACACATTCCTGGACACTATGGGTAACTTAGCATGGCCAATCCACTAACCTGCAAATCTGTGGATTGTGAGAGGAAACTGAAGCACATGGAGGAAACCCACACAGACACAGGGAGAACGTGCAAACTCCACACAGACAGTTGTCCGAGGGTGGAATTGAACCCAATCTGGGTGCAATGCTCTTCAGAAAGTCATTATGGACTTGCTGGGCCAAAGGGCCTGCTTCTATGTCAACCTAAAAAGAGAGCTGGAGCCTTGGTTTAACCTCTCATCTGAAAGATGGCACCTCTGACAGTGCAGCACTCTCTCAGCGCTGCACAGGAGTAAGTGACAGCCTAGGTCAAATGTCCAGTCTCAGGAGTGCCACATGAGCCAAGACATTCTGCCCTCACACTGGCCAATATGGGAGCCATCTACTCTCATTCCTGTCTTTGCGACCGTCTGCTTTTTCAACGACAGCTTTAAAACTGAGTTGGCCACAAAGGGCTTACGGATTTCACAGCTTGGCCAGTCAGAAGAGTTAAGGGGTTAGGGTGGGGGTGGAGGCAGTGGTGTGGGGTACCTGACTGCAGACCCGAGCAAAACGTCGAGGCAAAACTCTGCAGGGATGAGTCGACCTCCTCTGTGTTCTGTAACGACAGGAGACGAGGGAGGAGCGTGACAAGAGACTGGACAAATATCCGGGCACTGTGCTGGTCAGCCTCCTGGTTCTTCAGGACCTTCAGCGTGAGGGTGGCTCCATGCAGCGACCTGTGACCCAGGCAGTCCCTGGGCGTTTGCTCCTCATCCGCCAGGGAACAGTTATCGGAGCCGATCTCAGAGACGTCTGACCTGCCAGAGTCTTTCTCCGCTGCCATCGAGTACTGATCGCAGGAGTCGAACTCAGTCCTGGAAATGTCCTGCTCGTCGATGCTAAAATTGCTCTCGCTATACCGGGACCCGGGTGGTTTGTTCGCCCTGGGGTCGACCGACAAGAAGTTGGCTAAATCTGGATAGGTGTGCATGTTGTTTCGATGGATGCCTTCCAGCGTTTCTGCCTGCTCTAATCCCAGCGTTGGCATTTTGCTCAGGGCCTCGTTAATGTCAAGGCCGGCAGAGTAGTCCAAATGGTTTCTCAGCAGAGGGGGGTTCTCCTCCGGGGTGGTCTGCCCCATGCCCTCCTCCAGGGTGGTACGCCCGGTGTCTGTGGTGACGCTGATGCTAATATCGGGACTCTTCTCGTTGCTGGACTCCCAATGAGCGTGCTCGGCCGACAGGATACGCCTCTGCCACCTGAAGTCGGCCTCGCTGATCTCCATGGACTCCCGGGTGGACTCGGTGCCACCCTTCAGCTCCTCCGAGTGCTTGAGCAGGTGCCGCACCTGCTCCTCACTCAGCCCCTTCCCCTGGCTCAACTCATCGAGGGCCGCCAGCAAGGTGCAGACACAGGACACTGAGGCATAGCAGGCCTCAATCCCTCCTTTGATACAGGCCTCTGTCATTCCGTCCATGATGCTGGTGAGAGAAAGAGAAGTGTAACACCATAAGAGGTCAACCCTCAAGAACCCTCACGTTTCTTTTCAGAGAATCATACAGCAACGCAAGAGGCCCTTCGGCCCATCCAGCCAAAGCTATCTTAAATCTGCATGAGTCCCACATTCCCACACTGGGCCCACAGCCTTGAATGTTCTGACACTTCAGCTGCTCATCCAAGTGCTTTTTAAAGTTACGAGGTTTCCCACCTCAACTAGGTGAAAGTGAGGACTGCATTTGCTGGAGATCAGAGTCAAAAAGTGTGGTGTCGGAAATGCACAGCTGATGAGGCAGCATCTGAGGAGCAGGTGAGTCAATGTTTCGAGCATAAGCTCTTGGAGCAAGAGACTCAACATTTCGAAGAGCGTATGCTCGAAACATCGATTCTCCTGCTGCTCAGATGCTGCCTGACTGGCTGTGCTTTTCCAGCACCAGACATTTTGACTCTTCCCACATCAACTACTCCCCCAGGCAATACATCCCAGATTTTTATTCAGTCCATTAGCCACAGATAGACCCACAGCACAGTTAAAGAGGGAACTCCGGTATTTTGACCCAGTGGCAATGAAAGCACGGCGATATATTTCTAAGTCGAGATGGTGAGTGGCTTGGAGGGGAACTTGCAGGTGGTGGTATCCTCATGTATCTGCTGCCCTTGTCCTCCGAGATGGAAGTGGTTGTGGGCTTGGAAGCTGAGGAGCTTTGGTGAACTTTAGATAAGCTATTACTTCTGGTGGGGTATCGCAGAACTGAGATAATAACCTTAACATTATAATTACTCTTTCACGGAATGTGGGAACCTCTGGCAAGGCCAGTATTTGTTGTTCATCCCTCATAACCTCGAACCGAGGGGCTGACCAGGGCAGTTTGTGGGTATAGAGTCACATGAAAAGGTTTGTTACACCAATCCCTGGAACAAATGGATTGACTTATGCAGAAAGAAAGGCCAAACCTGTATCCTCTGGAGTTCATAAGAATCAGATAGTGACTTAATTAAAACATATAAGACCCCGAGGGGGCTGACTGGTTGGGGGGGAGAATTTGGAAAGGATTCATCCAGTTCTGGGGAAATTTAGAACTCGGGGCCTGAGTTTAAAATTAAGGCCTCGCCCATTTAAAACAGAGATGAGAAACATTTCCTTTCTCCCAGAAGGCTCTGAGTCTTTGGAAATACCCTCCTCAAAAAGGCAGTGGATGTCGAATCTTCTATTGTTTTTAAAGCCAAGGTAGGTAGATTCCCGATTACCGAGGGGATGAAAGATTATCAGGGGTACAGAGGAATGTAGAATTAAGGTTAAAATCAGAGCAGCCATGACCTTATTGAAAGGCGAGACAGGACCGAAGGGCCATGGGGACTATTCTTGTTTCTTTGTTCATATGCAGGCCAAGTTAAGGACAGCTGAGTTCCTTTGCTGAAGGGCACTGATGAACCAGAAGGGTTTTTATACCAATCACCTTTACATTCTAGGATTATAACTGAATTTTAGGTATAGCAAGGGCAAGGTGGTATTTGAATCCTTGTTTCTGGAGCATTAACAGCAGTTTCCGGCCTGCAGATTATTTGACAAGTGACTTTCCCATCATACCAAAAGCACCCCTAACACACAGAAGGGGAAAATGGTGATGAAATGAACCAGTGGCGAAACACAGGTCAGATTCATCAAGTGCATGACTTACATTTTGTGAAGATCCAGGTGAGACTTTCTCTTCTGGCTGGACCTTCTCTTGGTTTCCCCTTCATATACAGTCGGGCCAGCGAGATCGTACAGGCGCTGGGGGTTGCCTAGGACCTGTCCCGATAGATGTGGATAAGTGTTAATGCAGTTAAAACAAAAGGCACAGTCCTAACTACTCACCATTGGATGCCATCTTGACTTGGAGTCACTTGGTCATGAGTTCAAATCCTCACTTGGGAACTTTGGGCACTAAATTGGAGCAAAGGCTCTCAGTGCTCACGCTGAGGGAGTGCTGCACTGCCAGAAATGCCAGATTTCAGAAGTTGCGTGACCCTCTCAGGCAGTTGTAAAAATCCCACGTCTACTGTTTCAATCAAGATCAGAGGTGCTCTCCCTGGCGCCTTGGTCAATAGGGGTCAAAAAGTGTGGTGCTGGAAAAGCACAGCCAGTCAGACAGCACCCGAGGAGCAGGAGAGTTATATCCTACATCCACTGCCTTTTGAGGAAGAGAATGCCCACGATTCACAAACTTTTCAGAGAAAGAATAATGTTTCTTCATCTCTGTTTTAAATGGGTGATGCCCATTCCTGATGAAGAGTTTATGCTCAAAATGTTGACTCTCCTGCTCCTCGGATGCTGCCTGACTGGCTGTGCTTTTCCAGCACCACACTTTTTGACTCCAATTTCCAGCATCTGCAATCCTCACTTTCTCTGCCTTGTCAATAGTCATCCCTCAACCTAAAGCAGACCTTCATCAGGCTTTCATTTGGGGGCGGCATGGTGGTTCAGTGGTTAGCACTGCTGCCTCACAACACTAGGGTCCCAGGTTCGATTCCAGCCTCGGGTGACAGTCTGTGTGGAGTTTGCACATTCTCCCTGTGTCTGCGTGGGTTTCCTCTGGGTGCTCTGGTTTCCTCCCACAGTCCAAAGATGTGCAGATCAGGTGGATTGGCCATGCTAAATTACCCATAGTGTTATGTGCATTAGTCGGAGGGAAATGGTTCTGGGTGGGTTACTCTTCAGAGGGTCGGTGTGGACTGGTTGGGCCGAAGGGCCTGTTTCAACACTGTAGGGAATCTGATCTAAAAACAGTTGGGATGGGGGTGTAGTTCAGAGTGAACCATGTTGGTGGGGGGCAGGAGTCACATATACAGCCCAAGGCAAAAGGTTGTCGGATTCGTTTATTCATTCATGGGATGTGGGTGTCGCTGATGAGGCCAGTATTTATTGCCCATCCCTCAGAGTCAACCACATTGCTGTGGGTCTGGAGTCACATGTAGGCCAGACCAGGTAAGGATGGCAGTTCCCTTCCCTAAAGGACATCAGTGAGCCAGATGGGTTTTTTTCCCCACAACTGACAATGGTTTTACGGTCATCATCAGACTCTTGGTTCCAGATGTTTATTTAAGTCAAATTCCACTGTCCGCCAATTGTAGGACTCGAACCTGGGTCCCCTGATGAACAATGCAGTGGTTACACCACTAGGCCATCACCTCCAAGGTGGAATGAAAGACACCAACTCACCTCCTTCATGATCTTAATAGCCTCTACCCGATGTTGTGGTGGTGGATACAGCAGAAGGCGATGGTAAAGGGACTGCAGGACTGGCCTCAGTGACTCCAGGCAGCCGACGAGCCGCACCAGCTCCGCTGCTATGTAATAGATGGTGCGTGCCACAGGTCCAATGAGTGCAGGCGCTGTGGACGAACAGCCTGATCCGCGGCCGTGATCGGAGACACCGGTCAAAGAAGCCTCAGTCTCCGTCAGTGAGGCGACATGACCTGACGAGATGGTCTTATCATGGATAGGGTTACCCAGGATGACTATCAGGGCTGGACATAGCTGCTTCCTGCAACAACATGGAAAGGGGTTCAAGGAAGAAGCATGGACAACAACAACTCACATTTAAATAGCACTGTTAACAGAGTAATGTTACCAGGATACTTCACACAAGGGCATTATCAGGTGACTGAGCCACTTGGTCAACAGCTTGAAGGAGGAGAGAGAGGGTTTAAGAGATTTAGGGAAACCTTATCTTCAGCTTGGGGCCTAGCTAGCAACAATTTGTATTTTTATAGCATCTCTTACATAATAGTACACTGCCCCAAGGCAGTTCACAGAGGCACCTACAAACAAAATATAACATCGAACCACTGAAGGAGAAATTACAACAGATGACTAAAGCATGGACAAAGAGATAGGTTTTGAGGAAGTCTTAAAAGGAGGAGGAGGTGGAGAGATTTTATTGAAGGAAGTCCACACCGAGAGATGGGCACTAATTGTGTCAAAGTTAGCTGTTAGTTCTTTGTCGCAGAAATAATTGGACCAATCACACACACAATAACCTTTATTTAGCAACAGAATTAGTTATGGACCATGTCAGTGAGGTACAGAGTACATCTGCTCTCCAGTACTGCTGCTTCAGATTGCTTTCCAGTCTTAGGGACTAATGTTGTCGTGGATAATAATTTACACCAGCTTAAGATATGCCTCATTATTGTATAATTAGATTTAGAATTAAATTTAGGCTTACATCATGGTGGGGTCTGAACTCATGTTCCTAGATAATTAGCCTGGGGCTCCGGATTACTAACCCAGTGACATCGCTACAACACCCTATCTCCCCCCCATCTGATTGGTCGAATGATCTTCTGCTCACCTTTCCTTGGGGGAATGTACTATGAAGTACAAAGACAAGTAATCAGGATAGATTAGACTGGACTGTGAGGCTCTTAATAGCCAAACAGTCTAACACAATCGAAGGCTGTTAGTTTTTATGCCCTCTTTGATGAACAACCTCCAGACTTTCCCCGCACCATTTTAGTTGGCGTTTTCTGCAGCACATAACAGAGACACCAAGTTGGCAACAGAAACTCACTGCTGCAAAAAGACAGTTGGCAGAAAACTGGTATCAGTGAACATTTGACCCAGGTTACAGAATGTTACAGCACAGAAGGCCATTTAACCCACTGTGTCTGTACCAGCTCCTGAAAGAGCTACCCAGCCAGTACCACTCTCCAGTTCTATCGCTGTACCCATCTAAATTCATCCTTTTCAAATATATATCCAGCTGTTCTTTGAAACCTCTTTTGGTATATGCCACCACCAGTCTCCCAGGAAGTATATCCCAAACCCTAATGACTCTGAGTAAAGACATTTCTCCTCATCTCATTCTAGCTCTCTTGCTGACATTCTTGAAATTGTGACTCCTGGTGAGCAAATAAGGTGCCCAGAACTGAACACAACACTCCAAACGTGGTCTGACCAATGACTTGTACAGGTTGAATAGATTGAGCCTGCACTCACTGAAAAGAGTCAGAGGCAACTTTATTAAAACATAGGAACTTAACAGGGTAAAAGTTGCTTTCTCTTGTGGGGAAGTCTCGGTTCAGAGGGGTCACACATTTAAGACAGAGATGTGGAGGAATTCCTTCTCTCAGAGGGGAGTGAACCTGTAGAAGTCTTTGCCCTCGAGGGCTGCAGAGGCTGAGTCATAAAGATAGTCAAGGCTGAGACAGACAAATTTTTAATCCGTAAGGGAATGACGGGTTATGGGGGAAAAGTCAGGAAAGTGGAGCTGAGAATTATCAGATCAGCCATGATCGCGTTGAATGGTGGAGCAGACTCGATAGGCTGAATGGCCTGCCTCTTCCCCTATGTTTTATGGTCAGCACTTAAAACAATAGAGACTGAAATGAGAGAGACTGCAAATACATCAATAATACAGCTCACCACAAGAGGTCTGTGAAACCTTTATGACGATGCATAACAGGAGAGGAACTGTTCAGCATGGAGAGAATACACTCCAGGTACAGGAGCTGCAACTGTTGGTTATTACTGAAAGGAAGAGGGCAGAAGTTAAAACGCAGCTCAGACAAATTCAACTAGAAATTCTAACAGACAGGTCCTTAATCCCACAGGAAAAGTAGAAATGGGTCCATGCAAGAAGTTCGTCAATAAATTCAAACCTATATGATCTACGGGCAGCAGATAGTCCCCAGAATTCATGGCTAATGTTTGTATGCTCACAGTACGCCCACTGGCTGTGATACTCGGGTGGCAGCATTGCCTACATCGAGGAAACGTCACCACATTACACCAATTCAACTGAACGAGGCAGTGTGAAATGCAAATTTTCTGCATAGGTGCTTAATCCAGACTCTAACACCCTCCTCATACAAGGGATTACAAGAAAATCAATAAACAAAAAGGGAATCGAACAATTTATGAAGACTGGCATGCTTCTGTATATGGTAAAAACAATGACTGCAGATGCTGAAAACCAAATACTGGATTAGTGGTGCTGGAAGAGCACAGCAGTTCAGGCAGCATCCAACGAGCAGCGAATGCTGCCTGAACTGCTGTGCTCTTCCAGCACCACTAATCCAGTATATGCTTCTGTATATGTTTGCATTTACAGCACCTTACATCATCCAACCAAATACAGCCAGTAATGGAAGATGACAACAACAGAGCTATCAAGCAGCAAAACAATAACCTGCTCAATGATGCTCAGATTGGGTTCCTCCAGGGCCACTCATCTCCTGATTTCATTACAGCCTGGCCCAAACATGGACAAAAAGAGGTGAACTCCATTGTTTGCCATCAACGAGATGTATACTTGCCAACACTCCTTCAACAGCACCTTCAAAACCCATGACCACTATCATCTACAAAGGCAAGGGCAGCAAATACATGGGAACACCTTCACCTGCAAGCTCACTAACTTGGAAATATACCATTGTTCCTGCAGTGTGCCTGGGTCAAAATCCTGAAACTGCCTCCTAAACAGCACTGTGAAGTTACCTGTGTCACATGTGTGACACCACTTACAACACTCTCTTAGCCACTGATGCATAATGGCAGTAGTCAAGAGAGTGGTGATGGAAAAGCACAGCAGGTCAGGCAGCATCCGAGGAGCAGGAGCATAGACGTTTCAGGCAGTTGTGTATATTATCCACAAGATGCATTGCAGTAACTCAATAAAGGTTCACCAAGACCTGCACCCTCTGGGGCATCTAGTTCAAGGGCAGGAGATACATGGGAGCACTACCATTTACAAACCAATAAATCATCCTGACTTAGAGATACATTAACATTCCTTCAGTGTTATTGGGTCAAAATCTTGGAACTCCCTCCCTAACAACATTGTGCTGGGTACCTATGTCATCTGGACTACAGTGATTCATGGACATTTAGGGATGAACAATAAATGCTGGTCTTTCCACTGAGGCTCATATCCTACAAACTAAATTTCAGAGTACTTTAAAGAGTATAACATGTAGGCAGTTTGGAAACTGATGCTAATGAAATTGGCTAATGGACACAGCTTTGTGGTAGCTGCCCATTCTAAATCTCGTGGGACCTATACATTAGTACAAATGAACTCTCCATGGGACTGAGAAAGGGCTAAATCCCATACCAAGTTGAAAAGCTGAGGTAACCGCGTGATTCCTGATACTGGGACTGCTGGAAAATATTCGCGAAACAAAAAAAAATATGAAACTGGATGGACTAACCAGCATCTACTATCACTGAGGCAAAATACTGGAACCCCCGTCCTAGCAGCTCTGTGGGCATCCCTATTCCATGGATTGCCACAGTTCAAGAAAGCAGCTCACCACCACCTTCTCAAGTGCAATTAGGGATGGGCAACAAATATTGGCCCGAGCCTGTGATGCCTACATCCCATGAATATATCAATCAGTGAACCACACAATAGTTACTGGACAGAGGGAGGCCAATCAGCCCATCATACAGTGTTGGTTCTCTACAAGAGCAAACTTAGCCAGCCCCACCACCAGCTTCCCTCTCTTCTCCCTTCCTCCTCAGTCCTTCTGTAGTTAGAACTGCAGTTACATTCCTTTCCCCACTGTCATCCCTGGGGTCAGCTGTTAGAATGGAGAGGGGAGCCACGCTGCCTCAGAACGACTTGGCAGAGAATTCTAGTCATTGCTGTGATTTCTGAGTGTGCGTGGTAGTTAGGCCTGAGCTGGACAGGTTTGTGGATAATCTTCAGGGAAATGTCTTAAAGCCTTGAACCATGGAGAGTCCACTTACGTCACCACTCTTTGCAGCTTCTCGCAAAGGACAGCGAGCACGGAGACCACGTCCTCACACAGCGACTCGACCGGGACTGAGGAGCCTGACAAAAGGAGCATAGGATGATCAGCACGACGCAAACATCTCTGAGAGCTCAATAAAGCCTGGCACTGGCTTCAGGAATAACAGGGGGAGGGGAGGGGCACAACATGGGTCGAGGAAAGGCAGACTTCAACATGGTGTAGTGTAATGGAAACCAAGTCACATGGTGAGACTTTGGGATGGACGGCCGACAGCCTGGTCAAAGGGGAATTAAGACCTACCCACTCAGTCCAAGGTTGTCATGGTAACATCTGTAGTACACAATGGTGGTCTTTTGAGAGACCACCCGACAGGGTAGTCACAAACTCCATAGGGTGGATGATAAAGGGGAGGGCAGGGAGGGTTTGTCCACAATTCACTCCTTGCAAGCCCACCCTGAAACCATAACATGCCAAGGCTGGGGCTAAACCAACCAATGGTGGGGCTTCTGGTCCTCACTTGGAAGATACTCCCTCTCTTCGGAGCTGCTACTTGATCTGATTCACCATGAGCTCCAATATTTCTGACACCCGGAATTGCAGAAAAAGGCCCAGGGGAGGTTCATGGCTTTCTTGTGAGGAGTTGGGTGGTAAAGGGACACCATGGGGTCTTAGGGCAGAGGGATGGAGGTATGGCAGGGAGCAGGGTGGTCTGGGTCCAGTCGGGCTGATAGCACAGAAGTGTGGACTCATTGGCTTTAAGGGGAGGGGGGGGTGTACAGTTGACATGTGCGGGACATCCTGAAGAATGAAATGCCTCATTTCTTCTCCCTCCCTGTATCACGTCAAACTGACTGCCTACATCAGGCACATGTACCACATTATTCCAGTCAATAGGCTTGTTAACAAATCCAAATGACCTTTAATGGTTTATGTATGTATAGCCACCCGACTTTACACTCACCCCACTCTGGGCGCTCCACTTTCCTCCCACAGTCCAAAGATGTGCAGGTTAGGTGGATCGGCAATGGGAAATTGCACCATAGTGTCCAGGTTTGTACAGGATTAGCCAATGGTAAATGGGCTAAGATAGGGCCTAGGTCTGGGCAGGATGCTCTCCAGAGGGTCGGTGCAGATTCATTGGACTGAATGGCCTCTTTCTGCACAGTAGCGATTCTATAAAGCTTGCAGGGCTACAAGAGTGACAGATCTATAGAAACATTATGCCAGAGGAGGCCATTCAGCCCACTGAATCCATGCAGACCCTTCATAGAGCGATCAAGTCCATCCTGTTCCTCCACTCCATAAATGTGGCTTTGCAAGTTTATTTCCCTTAAGTGTCCACACAATTTCTTTTAAAAATCATGGATCATCTTCGCTTCCACCATATTGCCTTGAAGGCAAAGAATACCAATTATTATCACTCAGTGACATTCCTATCCCCACCCCACATCTCTTGCCCAAAACCTTAAAATGTGTTCCTCTCGTCCTTGTAATTCATGGGATGGGCTAATGGATGAGAGCAACTTTTCCTTGTCGACTTTGTGTTGTGATCTTGTATACGTTGATCAAGTCTCCTGTTAATTTCCAATGCTCCAATAGGGTAGTTAGGTAAATTGTTCCTAAAGCTGATACAGGTATAATGGACTGAATGCCTTCCTCTGTTAAGTGACTTTATAATCAAACTTAAATTACATGTCTAACCTGTCACCTGCCACCTGGACTTAGCAGCCGCACAAGAACAAACCATTTGGCTCAACGCGTATACGATGGTACACACAAAAACAGAAATTGCTGGAGAAACTCAACAGATCTGAGGCCAGCGACCCTTCTTCAGATAGCCGGACTCAAAACATTAACTCTGTTTTCTCTTCCCAGATGCTGCCAATCCTGCTGAATTTCTCCAGCAATTTCCATTTCCATTTCCATTTTAGATCTCCAACATCCACAGTTCTTCGATTTATTTAAGTACATGTTGGTATTTGTGCTCCCCCCCAAGTTGGGCGAAGGAATTTTTTACCTTTGCTGTAATGTTCCTCCTGCAATGTACAACCATCCTCATTCTGACGAGAGAAGGGAAATTGATTCATTTAGTCAGGTCAACTGTCAACAACAACTGGAGCCACACGTATGATGAGCAGACATACTTACCGGTGACTGGAACGCAAAGGAACTTTCAAGGTTCAAACACTATGTGATAGAAGTTCAACTGTGCATCAAGGAGGATACAACATGCTTAATATTACTCTCATTTTCAACTTCCAGAGAAGATTGCAGAAATAAACAGGGAAAACCCATGTCCAATGTTAACTTAAGTAAGTGCAATTCTGCTAAGTATCTCAATCCATGAGTTCAAAGAGGTTCTGTTTGGGAACATGGTCATCAGAGATACAGGGGTCTCCATTATATGTGAATAGCAAATAGAGTATTTGAGTTATCTTCAACTTACAGATGTGGAACCTTTCATTACTCTACCCTTAGTGAAGCCTCACCAGATACTGAAATTGTTTTGTCATCTTCTCCAGGGTTTTCTGCTATGATAGTCAATGTTATTGGGGATCTTATAGAAACATATAAAATTATGAAGGGAATAGATAAGATAGAGGCAGGAAGGTTGTTTACACAGACGGGCAAAACTAGAAATAGGGGGTGTAGCCTCAAAAAAAAAGTGAGTAGATTTAGGACTGAGTTGAACAGGAACTTCTTCTCCCCAAAGATTGTGAACCTGTGGAATTCCCTGCCCAGTGAGGCATGTTTTTAAGGCAAAGATGTTCAAATAGTAAAGGAATTAAGGGTTATGGTGAGAGGGCAGATAAGCAGACCTGAGGCCATGAAAAGATCAGCCATGATCTTATTGAATGGTGGAGCAGACTCGAGGGGCCAAATGGCCTACTCCTGCGCCTAGTTCTTATGTTACCTCAAAACACCCATCAGGGAACATTTCAGCTACAACCCTCAGAGAGAAATTTGGAAGAAAAGCCAGATTATACAGTAGGGGTAAAATCAATTGTTTTTGAGTGCTTCTTAAGGGCTACCCTTTGAATTCCGAGGGGCTACATTTTGTTTCTCGAGGGACTACATTTTCACTTGCACTAATCCGTTCATTAGGTGATAGGGTCAAATCGTAACAATACCTGCATTGTTGTGTGGAGTATTAGGACTCAGACAGAAACAAAATTAGAAGAATTCATCAGTATCATGAATAATTACAACCCTCCATTTAACATAAAACACAACACACAAGGAACACATTAATATCATGCGCACTACAGTATTTAAACTGGCAGAAGACAGCAGGCGTAACTTTGCACCATTTTTTTAGAAAGAAATAACTGATACACACTTCTGTGGACAAAAAGCTATCACCTTGGATGTTTTTGCCATGGACTGGTGAGAACACAGCTAAACAAGCTGCATCATTGTCTCCAAAGCAATCATTTCAAGTAATTCAACGTTTTTGAGATGCTTTGAGACATGATATCACAAATGTAAATATTTATGAAACAGAGCTGTTCAGTATTAAGTTATCTAATCACGACAATAACATTTTGCCCTGAGTTTCCACTACCTTAAGCTCAAGATTCCACATTATTTGCACGGAATTCATTAGCGTGTTGACTTCAAGTTTAGTGACCCATAATTGAAAGGTTTTCCCTTTCTAGGCCATTTCCCCATTTTTGATATCTCTCTCCTTCCTTATTTAGCATGATTTCCCTCACAGGACCTCGAGCTCCCAGTCTTGTTCGCTCCCGATATGGCAGAATCATTCCCCGGCCCACCCCGCCAACATTGCCCACGGCCTACAGTAGCCCCACTTCCCCAGTCTCTCTGCTTCCCCAGTTTCAGAGTACGCTTGCTAAAATCCATCTCTCACACCTCTGTCTTTGCTCAATGAACATTAAACAGTGTAACTATGAAAGAAATCATCCCCATCCTGTCCTGACAAGTCAGGCATACATTCCAGTGAACCATACAGTGCAGATGAAGGCCATTCAGCACGTAATGCTATTCAATTCTGCTGGATTATTCCTCCGTTTTACGCTGTACCAGGGGATTATTTATCACTTCATATTATTAACATTACTCTGAACTTAGCTCCTCACAACTTTCCTTTGTTCAGAGTCAATATATCTGTCTCACAAGCTAAGATCCCAGGAAACCCCCCACAACTTGCCCATTTTGCGGCACGGTGGCTCAGTGGTTAGCACTGCTGCCTCACAGCGCCAGGGACACGGATTCAACTCCCACCCTCGGGCAACTGTCTGTGTGGAGGTTGCACATTCTTCCCGTGTCTGCGTGGGTTTCCTCCGGGTGCTCTGGTGTCCTCCCACAATCCAAAGATGTGCGGGTCAGGGGAATTGGCCATGCTAAATTGCCCAGTGTTAAGTGCATTAGTCAGGGTAGGGGAATGGGTCTGGGTGGGTTACTCTTCAGAGGGTCAATGTGGACTTGTTGGGCTGAAGGGTCTGTTCCCATACTGTAGGGAATCTAATCTAATCTAATCTACCCCAGCATTTTACAGAATTCCGTGACCAATTCCAGTTGGGGAAGATCCAGTCCAGAAAGAGGCCATGCGCAAAACAGTGAGTGACAGGCAGTAGAGATGCCTCTGATTGGTATATGAACAGATGAGCATATAAATCATGGGTAGGAGTAGGCCATTCAGCCCCTCGAGCTTGCCCTGCTATTCAATAAGATCATGACTGAACTGACGGTCACCTCAACTCCACTTCCCTACCCATGCACAATACCCACGACTCCCTCGTTGGTCACAAAATCTATATTTCTTTACTCGTTCACTGGGTAAAAGCTGGGCCACTTTTTATCACCCAAACCTAATTATGCTTGAGAAAGTGGTGGCGAGCTGCCTATTTGAACCTCCACAGTCCATGTGCTGTAGATAGACCATTAGGACTTGCTTCGACCTGAACTATAGTCATTGACCCTGCCTCTGGGGAAGGGTGCTCGAAAGACACACAATCTTCTGAGAGAGAAAGATCCCCCTGGAATAAGGGACCCTCTCTTTTTACGTGGTGCTCCCCTCATTCTGCACAGTTCTTCTCACCTCACTCTCCTGCCTCAGACGGAGTTGCTGGGTCAAGTCACTCAACATCTGGCTGAGGGTGGCTCGCACCGCCGTGTTGATACTGCGCTGGTGACTGCTGGCTATGTACGTCTCGATGCAAACCTGGTTCACAATGACAAGGAGAGAGGCGATGAGACAAGCAGCAAAGTATATGGCAAATACAAAATCCCTGGGGAAAATTAACGTACAGAGAGACCCGGGTGTGCCCCAAAGTTGGCAACGCAGGTTGATAGAGTGGTCAAGAAGGCATACAGCATGCTTTCCTTCATCAGACGGGGCACTGAGTACAAAAGAGTTGGCAGGTCACGTTATAGTTGCATAGGACTTTGGTTCGGCCACATTTGGAATACTGCATACAGTTCTGCTCGCCACATTACCAAAATGATACCAATGCTTTGGAGAGGGTGCAGAGGAGGTTCACCAGGATGCCACTTGACATGGAGAGCGCTAGCTATGAGGAGAGGTTGAGTAGATTAGGATTATTTTCATTACAAAGGTGAAGGTTGAGGGGGAGACCTGATTGAGGGCTACAAAATCATGAGAGATATAGACAGGGTGAATAACAAGAAGCTTTTTCCCCAGAGTGGGGGACTCAATTACTAGGGGTTACGAGTTAAAGGTGAGAGGGGAAAAGTTTAAGGGAGATATGCGTGGAAAGTGTTTTACGCAGAGAGTAGTAGTCTGGAACTCATTGCCAGCATCGGTGGTAGAGGCAAGCACGATAGCATCATTTAAGATGTATCTGATCAGATACATGAATGGGCAGGGAGCTGAGGGATACAAATCCTTAGAAAATAGGCAACTGGTTCAGATAGAGGATCTGGATCAGAGCAGGCTTGGAGTGCTGAAGGACCTGTTCCCGTGCTGTAGTTTTCTTTGTAAATGTCCCATTGCAGTTACAGAGGTTGAGGGGTTGAGGAAAGCTGAATCCCACAATGGTCCCCATCTGGCCTCCTGAAGGTTTCTGGAACCCTTCCCTCAGGGTGTGAGTAGGAAGGTCCCAGACATTCAACATCCTATGCTTACTTATTTATTCCTCACTTGGGCATTCCCCCTTGTTTAGGGAATGTGGGCAAACATGGCAGACACTGTCCAGCACAGTAAGATCCCACAAATAGACGCAAGGGGATAATAGCTGTGTTCAGGGGAGGGCTTGAATCCTGCCACTAGTCATGCGAACAGGACTAAACCACACTGCTTTCCCTCATTGACAGTCAAAAAACAAGAAACGTGAAAACACAGAAAAAATAGGAACAGGAGCAGGCCTTTCAGCCCATCGAGCCCGCCCATTCAATATGACCATGGCTGATCATCCAACACAATAGCCAGTTCCCGCTTTTCCCTCATATCCGATCGAAACATGGGGAAAGAAACCAAAAAGACTTGTGTCTGAACAGTACCGTTTCCCAACCACCGGACCTCCGAAGGAGCTTTACTGACCACTTTGAAACTGCAGTACCTGTTGTAGTTTAGGAAAAACAGCAGTTATTACCTGCACTGGAAGCAGTGCAACTAAGGATCAGTAGAGGGCAAGAGGGTTGTCCTAGGGTGGTAGGCTGAGAAAAAGTGGTGAGCGCAGCAGGTCAGGCAGCATCCAAGGAGCAGGAGAATCGACGTTTCGGGCATAAGCCCTTCTTCAGGATTCCTTGGATGGGCATTGGGCTTATGCCCAAAATGTCGATTCTCCTGCTCCTTGGATGCTGCCTGACCTGCTGCACTTTTCCAGCAACACATTTTTCAGCTCTGATCACCAGCATCTGCAGTCCTCACTTTCTCCTTCCCTTAGAAGAAGTGGGTCGCCATTCTCCACAGCTGAGAAAAAATGAGCAGTGATCTTACTGAAACGTACAAGCAAAGAGCTATTCCCTAAGCGGGCAGGGGTTCTAAACTAAGGAGGCCATTTTTAAGGTGAGAAGAGGAAGATTTGTAAAGGACATGAGGGGCAACTTTTCCAGACAGAGAGTAATTTGTGTGTGGAATGAACTGCCAGAGGAAATGGTGGATGCAGCTACAGTTACAACGTTTAAAAGACATTTGGATAAGTACGTGAATAGGAAAGGTTTAGAGGGATATGGGCCGAGCACTGGCAGCTGCGACTATTTAATTTGGGAACATGGTCGGCATGGACTGGTTGGACCGAAGGGTCTGTTTCCATGCTGTATGACTCTAGAGGTTCACTAGATTGATTCTAGAGATGAGGGGTCTGTCATATGAAGACAGATTGAACAGATTAGGCCTAATACTGTCTGAAAATTAGAAGAATGAGGGGAGATCAAATTGAGGTATTCAAGATGATAAAAGGTGCAGATAAAATAGACGTGGAGTGGACGCTTCCTCTTGTGGGGCATTCTGGGACGAGAGGACATTGTTTTAAGATAAGGGGTGGCAAATTTAAAACAGAGTTGAGGAGAAACTACCTCTCCCAAAGGGTTGTGAATCTGTTGGAATTCACTACCCCAAAATGAGGTAGATGCTGGGACAGAGAGTAAATTTAAGGAGGAGTTAGATAGATTTTTGATTGGTAATGGGTTGAAGGATAATGAAGAGGAGGCAGGAAAATGGGGGTGAGGAACTTAACAGCCATGATCAAATGGCAGATCAGACTCGATGGGCTGAATGGTCTACTCCTGCTCCTATTGTTTGTGGTCATTGTATGCACAAAAAGATCCCACAAACAGCAATGCGATCATAATCAGATAATCTGTTTTTTTTGTAATGTCAATTGGAAAATAAAAATCAATCAGAACACCAGAGAAAGGCCCATCTCCACAATAGTCCAAAGGGACCTGTTACAATCCCCCATCTCCAAGCAGGCAACAGGAACCTCAGTTGAACATCTCAGTATTTCCTCAGTTCCATATTGAAGCTTCAGCCTGGGTCTTGGGGCTAAAAGACCCTGGAGATGGAGTTAAATTCAGGGCCTTATGACTCAGAGGTCAGAGTCACAAACGAACCACAACAACATCAGAATCATTGGCGACCTTTAAGCGGCATTTGGATAGGTACATGGATGGGTGCTTAATCTAGGTTAGAAGTTCGGCACAACATCGTGGGCCGAAGGGCCTGTTCTGTGCTGTATTGTTCTATGTTCTATTAACACCTGGTAATGTGGACTGAATTGCTAAGTCCATATTAAGTTGTCCCTTGATTTTAAAATATCCCAAAAGGCTTTACAGAAAACACACACCATGCACACACATAAAACATGTATGCAAACAGATATAAAAATACATAAGCAAACATATGTACAAATGCATATGAAAACACATATATAAACATGTATGCAAAAACACATGCAAAAAGTATACAAACATAAGCAAACACTGAAGCAAACATACAAACAAATGCAAACACATACAAACATGTCTGCAACACATAAACACAGATGCAAACACACATACACAAACATGCATACAGCACAAACACATATGAAAACACATATACAAACATGCATACAACACAAACACATTAAAACATGTACTTAACACATACAAATACATACATAAACACAGACACAAGCAGATATACAAACATGTACACAAACACATATGTAAACATAAACACATATGCAAACATTGATAACCACATACGTGGAGAATCACTTTGTCAAGCAGGCAGTAAAACAATCAGGGTGTAAGAGATACACAGGAAGCATTACCTCAGCAATCTTCAGCACTGCACTGCCATTTATTTCAAACGATGATGAGTATGTAATACACAGCAGCACCTTTCAAAGAAGCAGAGAATGAATAAAAATACCAGGAATAAATATAAACTCAAACCAGGCCACAATCTCCACAGAACCACCTGTTTCTTGGAAATACTAGTGCACTCTCTAATGAAGCCAAATGGGGAAAGGGTTAGGGTCAAGGTAGTGAGGTTAAGAGGCACTGTGTTCACCCTGTACCTTGATGATCATATATCATGCCCTGCCTTCCCTCATGTCATCTCATAACGGCTCAGAGAGTGTTTCTGGGTAAATGTCCTGGGTATTTGGCCCATGCTCTCTACCTAGGTCCAGTAGGGCTTTCCCACAAATGATAATTGATATATATCCCATCCTGGGCCTTTCAAAGGCCATGGAAGAATAGTCTTACATTTAAATATCACCTGTAACATTCTGAAACATGGTGCAGCTCTGCTGTAATGTAGCAAAGATAGTGGCCAATTAGTGCCCAGTAAGATCAGTGAAATAGCATTGTCACAATGACCAGGTGCTCAGCTGTGGACAAGCTGGTTGGGTGATAACTAGTACGTGAGCACCATGAAAAACTCCTGTAATGTTCTCGCAGTGCTGGGCCAGACTGCTGGGCTGCTGTGGGACCTGGGTGAAGGTACTGCCACTTTTGCTTTCCCTGGTTGAGGGTTGGATTGGCATTCAGGAGAGGACGCTTCAGAATGGACCTCTCATTCCACTTGACAACAGCCCTGTCCCTGGGATTTCAGGTGACATCCTGGAACACCAGAGGTCTGCAATCAGGAATCCTGCTCAAAGTCTATATGGTCGCCCTGGAATTCCAAGGCCCATTCCCTCAACCACAGCATGCCGAGGCTTGGGGCACCCCATCATAAACAGGACCCCCTCCTCAGGAACAATCACCCTCATGTAAGCTTGCATGTTATCAATGAGTGAGCACCTTCATGACTTCCACTTGCAGGTCCTCGTTCAGAAAGGGTGTAACCTTCATGGAGTCCAGCATCTGGTTCAGCAACTGTCTGTCCTCCAGCTCTTTCTCCGCTGACACCAGCCTTTCATCGGCCAGCAGTTTCTAATGGAACACAGCAAAAGGTTACCTTTTACACCACTGGTACTAAACACCCTTTCACCTCCATCACATCCCCTCCTCTCTGGTCTGCTCTGCCATATCCTTGCTTCCTCCCTGGTTACTCCAATGCTCTCCTTACTGGCCTCCCAAGCTCAAAGCTCTGCTGCTCCTAATCCCAACTCACACCAAATTCCATTTCACTAGCACTCCCCACTTCCATCTCCCACCACCCCACAGAGTTTACTGACTCACCGTAACTATTGGCCTTCAAAGTACCCCCCCGCCATGATTTTAAAATCTTTGTCTTTGTTTTCATATCAAGAATCTTACCAATTTTTATAGTTGCACCACAGAGATTATTCTACTTGATGCATCACAGCCAGATACGGCAACTGCTCCGCCCAGGACTGTAAGCAGCTACAGGGAGAGTTGTGAACACAGCCCAGTCTGTCACACAAGCCAGCCTTCCATCCATTGACTCCATCTACACTTGCCAGTGCCTCAGAAAGCCAGCCATCATCAGAGACCCCTCCCACCCCAGTTATAGTCTCTTCCGACCTCTTCCGTTGGGCAGATTCAAGAACAGCTTCTTCCCCGCTGTCATTAGATTTGTGAATGGACCTTTCAAATTTTTAATTTAATGTTGATCTTGGTCTTTGTGCAATTTCTCCGCAGCCATAACATTGTATTCCTCGCTCTGTTCTATTACCCTAATGCATTTTATATGGTATGATCTGCCTGTACTGCAGGCAAAACAAAACTTTTCACTGTACCTAGGTACATGTGACAATAATAAATCAAATCAGCCTCTCTCCCCATCTCTGTAACCTCCTCCTGCCCTCTAGGATGTCTGCACTCCTCCAATTCTTCACTCATTTCATTACTACAGCATTGGCAGCACAATGGCTCAGTGTTTAGCACTGCTGCTTCACAGCACTAGGGTCCTGGGTTCGATGCCAGCCTCGAGCGACTGCCTGTGTGGAGTTTGCACATTCTCCCCGTGGCTGCGTGGGTTTCCTTTGGGTGCTCTGATTTCCTCCCACACTCCAAAGATGTGCAGGTCAGGTGAATTGGCCAGAGTGTTCAGGGATGTGTAGATTAGGTGCATTAGTCGGGGTAAATGTAGAGTAATATGGTAGAGAATGGGCCTGGGTGGTCACTCTTTACAGATCTGTTGTGGACTTGTTGGGCCAAATGGCCTGTTTCCAGAATGTAGGGAGTCTATGATTCTATGCCTTCAGCTCTCTGGGCTGTCAGCTTTGGGATTCCTTGTATAAAGCTCTCCACCTCATTATCTCTGCTCTCTCCTTTAAGGGGGAGGTGATGGTGTAGTGACAATATTACCACACTAATAATAGGCGGCACGGTGGCACAGTGGTTAGCATTGCTGCCTCACAGTGGCAGAGACCCGGGTTCAATTCCGGCCTCAGGTGACTGACTGTGTGGATTTTTGCAAGGTTTGTAGCTCAGGTTGAGGTTTAGGGTGTAGGTTTGCTCACTGAGCTATAGGTTTGATATCTAGACATTTCATTACCTGGCTCGGTAACATCATCAGTGACGACCTCCAAGTAAAGCGAAGCTGTTGTCTCCTGCTTTCTATTTATATGTTTGTCCTGGATGGGGTTCCTGGGGTTTGTGGTGATGTCATTTCCTGTTTGTTTTCTGAGGGGTTGATAGATGGTACCTAGATCTATGTGAAGGGTAGGTCTTGCCTTACAAGTCTTATTGAATTCTTCGAGGAGGTGACCAAGCATGTGGATGAGGGTAGAGCAGTGGATGTAGTGTACATGGATTTTAGTAAGGCATTTGATAAGGTTCCCCATGGTAGGCTTATGCGGAAAGTCAGGAGGCATGGGATAGAGGGAAATTTGGCCAATTGGATAGAAAACTGGCTAACCGGTCGAAGTCAGAGAGTGGTGGTAGATGGTAAATATTCAGCCTGGAGCCCAGTTACAAGTGGAGTTCCGCAGGGTTCAGTTCTGGGTCCTCTGCTGTTTGTAATTTTTATTAATGACTTAGATGAGGGAGTCGAAGGGTGGGTCAGTAAATTTGCAGATGATACGAAGATAGGTGGAGTTGTGGACAGTGAGGAGGGCTGTTGTCGGCTGCAGAGGGACTTAGATATGATGCAGAGCTGGGCTGAGGAGTGGCAGATGGAGTTCAACCCTGCCAAGTGTGAGGTTGTCCATTTTTGGAAGAACAAATAAGAATGCGGAATACAGGGTTAATGGTAGGGTTCTTAGTCAGGTGGAGGAACAGAGGGATCTTGGGGTCTATGTACATAGATCTTTGAAGGTTGCCACTCAGGTGGATAGAGTTTGTAAGAAGGCCTATGGAGTATTATCGTTCATTAGCAGAGGGATTGAATTCAAGAGTCATGAAGTGATGTTGCAGCTGTACAGGACTTTGGTTAGGCCACAGTTGGAGTACTGTGTGCAGTTCTGGTCGCCTCACTTTAGGAAAGATGTGGAAGCTTTGGAGCGGGTGCAGAGAAGATTTACCAGGATGTTGCCTGGAATGGAGAGTAGGTCGTACGAGGATAGGTTGAGAGTTCTCGGCCTTTTCTCGTTGGAACGGCGAAGGATGAGGGGTGACTTGATAGAGGTTTATAAGATGATTAGAGGAATAGATAGAGTAGACAGTCAGAAACTTTTTCCCCGGGTACAACAGAGTGTTACAAGGGGACATAAATTTAAGGTGAAGGGTGGAAGGTATAGGGGAGATGTCAGGGGTGGGTTCTTTACCCAGAGAGTGGTGGGGGCATGGAATGCGCTGCCCGTGGGAGTGGTAGAGTCAGAATCATTGGCGACCTTTAAGCGGCATTTGGATAGGTACATGGATGGGTGCTTAATCTAGGTTAGAAGTTCGGCACAACATCGTGGGGTTGTTTATGGCGTTGTGGTTGGAGTGCCAGGCCTCTAGGAATTCTCTGGCATGTCTTTGCTTAGCCTGTCCCAGGATAGATGTGTTGTCCCAGTCAAGATGGTGGTTTTTTTCATCCGTGTGTAGGGCTACGAGGGAGAGAGGGTCGTGTCTTTTTGTGGCTAGCTGGTGTTCGTGTATCCTGGTGGCTAACTTTCTTCCTGTTTGCCCTACATAGTGTTTGTGGCAATCCTTGCATGGAATTTTGTAGATGATGTTGGTTTTGTCCATGGGTTATACTGGGTCTTTTAAGTTTGTTAGTTTTTGTTTGAGAGTATTGGTGGGTTTGTGTGCTACTAGGATTCCAAGGAGTCTTAGTAGTCTGGCTGTCATTTCTGAAACTTCTTTGATATACGGTAAGGTGGTTAGGGTTTCTGGCTGTGTTTGGTCTGCTTGTCATGGTTTGTTCTTGAGGAATCTGCAGACTGTATTTTTTGAGTATCCGTTCTTCTTGAATACGCTGTATAGGTGGTTCTCCTCCATTTTCCGAAGTTCGTCTGTGCTGCAGTATGTGGTGGCTTGTTGAAATAGTGTTCTGATACAGCTTCGTTTGTGTGTGTTGGGATGGTTGCTGGTGTAGTTAAGTATTTGGTCAGTGTTTGTCGGTTTTCTGTATACGCAGGTTTATAGTTCTCCGTTGTCTTTTCCTTCGACTGTGACGTCCAGGAATGCGAGTTTGTTGTCGGTTTCTTCCTCCTTGGTGAACTTTATGCCTGTGAGGGTATTGCTGATGATGTTAAATATTTCTTCTATCTTGTTTCGTTTTGTGCTGACAAAGGTGTCATCTACGTAGCGGACCCAGATTTTTGGTTTGATGGTTGGTAGGGCTGTTTGTTCTAGTCTTTGAATTACTGCTTCTGCTATGAATCCTGATAGCGGAGATCCCATGGGTGTGCCGTTGGTTTGTTTGTAGATTATGTTGTTGAAGGTGAAGTGGGTGGTGAGGCACAGGTCCACTAGCTTCATGTTGTTTTTGTTGGTAATGTGATTGATGGTGGTTGGGGTGTGTGTGATGATCTCTTCTAAAAGTCTGGTAAGTGTTTCCTTTGCCAGGTCGATGTTGATGGAGGTGATCAGAGCTGTTACGTCGAATGAGATCATTGTTTCGTCTTCCTCTATTTTGGTGTTTTTGATGATTTTTAGGAATTCCTGGATGGAGTGCTGTGACTCTTCTACTAGGTATTTCAGTATTGTGTGTAGTTCTTTGGCCAGTCTGCAAGTTGGTGTTCCGGGTAGTGAGACTATGGGTCTGAGGGGGGCTCCTGGTTTATGGATTTTTGGTAGTCCCTAGAATCGTGGGGTGTTGGTCCCATCTGGTTTCAACTTCTGGAAATCCGTCTTGTTTAATTGTCCGGAACTGTATAATTTTCTTAGGAGATATGTAATTTTGTTTCCTAGTTGTGGGGTCAGGTCTAGCGCCACAGAGGGGAACCACCTATACAACGTATTCAAGAAGAATGGATACTCAAAAAATACAGTCCGCAGATTCCTCAAGAACAAACCACGACAAGCAGACCAAACACAGCCAGAAACCCTAACCACCTTACCGTATATCAAAGAAGTTTCAGAAATGACAGCCAGACTACTAAGACCCCTTGGAATCCTAGTAGCACACAAACCCACCAACACTCTCAAACAAAAACTAACAAACTTAAAAGACCCAATACAACCCATGGACAAAACCAACGTCATCTACAAAATTCCATGCAAGGACTGCCACAAACACTACGTAGGGCAAACAGGAAGAAAGTTAGCCACCAGGATACACGAACACCAGCTAGCCACAAAAGGACACGACCCTCTCTCCCTCGTAGCCCTACACACGGATGAAAAAAACCACCATCGTGACTGGGACAACACATCTATCCTGGGACAGGCTAAGCAAAGACATGCCAGAGAATTCCTAGAGGCCTGGCACTCCAACCACAACGCCATAAACAAACACATAGATCTAGATACCATCTATCAACCCCTCAGAAAACAAACAGGAAATGACATCACCACAAACCCCAGGAACCCCATCAAGGACAAACATATGAGTAGAAAGCAGGAGACAACAGCTTCGTTTCACTTGGAAGTCACCACTGATGATGTTACCTAGCCAGGTAATGAAACGTCTGGATATCAAACCTAAAGCTCAGCGAGCAAACCTACACCCTGACTGTGTGGAGTTTGCACATTCTCCCCGTGTCTACGTGGGTTTCCTCCGGGTGCTCCGGTTTCCTCCCACAGTCCAAAAATGTGCAGGTCAGGTGAATTGGCCATGCTAAATTACCCGTGGTGTTAGGTGAAGGGGTAAATGTAGGGGTATGGATTGCACTTCGGTGTGGACTTGTTGTCCAAAGGGCCTGTTTCCACACTAAGTAATCTAACCTAATCTAATCCATGGAACTAAGCTCAAAACCCATTGTAGCAGTTGGCGGATTTTGAATTTAATTAATAAATCAGGAACACAAAGACAGTCTATGAAACTATCATTGACTGTTGTAAAAACCCATCTGGTTCACTGAGGCCCTTTAGGGAAGGAAATCTGCCCTCCTTACCCTGTCTGACCCATGTGTGACTCCAAATCTACAGCAATGGTGGTTGACTCTTAACTGCAGGTATTTACAATTTATATTAAGGTGTTGGATAAGGAAAGCCAATATACTACAACCAGGTTTGCGGATCACACAAAAATAAGGGGTAAGATCACATTGTGAATGGTTTTGGGCCCCTTATCTTAGGAAAGATATACTAGTATATGGAAAGATATAATGCAGTAGAATCAGTGCAGGACACAGGGTGTGAGGAACAGTAATCTAAGAAGCAGTGGGAGTCAGTGAGAAATGGAAGCATGAAATTTCTAATACTAGTGGGTGGCACGGTGGCACAGTGGTTAGCACTGCTGCCTCACAGCGCCAGAGACCCGGGTTCAATTCCCGCCTCAGGCGACTGACTGTGTGGAGTTTGCACGTTCTCCCCGTGTCTGCGTGGGTTTCCTCCGGGTGCTCCGGTTTCCTCCCACAGTCACAAAGATGTGCAGGTCAGGTGAATTGGCCATGCTAAATTGCCCGTAGTGTTAGGTAAGGGGTAGATGTAGATGTAGGGGTAGGGGTATGGGTGGGTTACGCTTCGGCGGGGCGGTGTGGACTTGTTGGGCTGAAGGGCCTGTTTCCACACTGTAAGTAATCTAATCTAAAAAAAACAAAAGAAGACTCCACCGTTTAGACCAGTAGCCTGAGAATTCTTATACTGATTGGTAAGTCGGTTTTCTGTTTCAAACATTTTGAAATTTGTTCCATCTTTGTCAATCACAAACCCACTTCCTCAGACAGCTTTCCAGCCATCACACATTTTAATAATTTCTGGATTGCAAGTCCCAGAAAAATACTGGTGTATTGTTTCTTTTGAGGTACAAGGCATGATTGTGATTCGACCTAACCACAAATTGCTTTGATCATTCAAGCAGTCTGTATTTCCAATTTCTCTTCCCCTTTTGGTTATAAGTGAAAATATCCAACCCCAATAACAAACTGAACGAGCCCCACAAACATCCTCCAGTAACTGTAACCACAGCATGCCAATTTGTCAATTTCCCAAAACCAACTAAATCTCTGTGTTTATCCAATGTCTTAACAAAGACAGTTTCTCAATAGCTCGACTGACCTCATACATTAGAGGAATTACAAGACCAAAGAGACTGAGGCAGTTACATGCACCTCCAACCGTCAGTGCGGGAGACCTTAATGATTAGACATCAGTGGATAATATTCAGCAAGAGAAACAATGACTGGTCCAGTATCTGAGGCGCTGTTTTCAAGAGGAAACTTTGATCAGAAGTCAATGGAATGAGGCCCAACTCAGGGTCAGCAGAGATCAGAATGAAAGTATCTTGTGATATGTGCGTGAGTGAAGTGATGGGGCAGCACAGAGCGGACAGTACTTGCTATGAACTTGCTCTGTACATCCAGTGGCCAGTTATGCAGAGCTGGATTTAACTCACTACAGCTTCTGTGCTCTGTAAAACTGGCCCGAAGCTGCCTTAATCCTGTTTAACTGAGTAAAACTCTAGCTGAAATAACTGGTATGAGGAGAGGTAAATATAAAGAACTTGCATTTATTTAGCACCTATCATGCCATGAGCATGTCTCAAATCTTTTCAGAATGAATCATGGTGTGATGTCTGCTACCAATAATGAGATAGATTCACAGTTAATTTGTACTTCAATACTGATTGAAGAATAAATATTAGCCATGACACCAGACAGAACATTTCCTCGGGTCTTTGAATAGTACCACAGGATCTTTTACACACATCTAGGAGAGGCAGAACGGCCTCAGTTTAGCGTCTGATCTGAAAGACAGCACCCTGGACAGTGCAGCACTCCCTCAGTGTCAGCTTGTTTCAGAATCCCAAGCCTCTGGAGTGGGACTTGAACCCATGACCTGGTGACTTGGTGAGGAGGATGTTACCCACCGAACCAGCAATAATTCATTAAACAGATTGATCTATTGCTTAATGGTCTTTAATGTAGCATTGGAGAAGCTGTAACTAACTATAAATCACCTCTGCACTGATACTCAAGAGTACAGTAACCCTGGTTGTAAATGATTCACAGTGAAAGGGGAAGAGAAACTCCATCGCAGGGTTAACAGTTTTCATCAGTCTGCAGATTATCACAAGGAAATAGGAGGGGAAATTACAAAAGTAGAAACAGAAACCAACATCTCTCCAGTTAAAAGGGGAGAGAGGAGCAGTCTGAGGAACACAAAATCTCAATTCCATTGGACATTGCTCTGAAGACACCTTCAAAATTGAGATTTTCAGACTGAGAGTCTGATTGTAAAAATCAGCAAAACTAGAACAGGAGAAAGAGGATTCAATCAGCTGATTGCTATTCCTCTCCTGGTTCAATAGCCTGCAATCTGCAGAGGTTGGACATGGGGACAGGGAGGCTGCCGTTCTTCCTGCTGTTACCACTGCTGGTTCCTGGGGCAGTGCAAGGGGAGGTGATCCAGGATTTCAGCCAATGTGCCTGGTTCTTTCAGGGAAAGGTGCCACCACAGGGTTTCGACACTCAGAACCGTGTCAAAATCTGCCAGAGGTACAACAACCATTACCACTTTGTAACCTTGTACCGCACCGAGTTGAGAAACCCCATCTACTCGGCGTACAGGTATCCCTGCACCATGGGAGTTACAAAGAAAAAGAGACCCAGGCCATGGTTTTATGAGCCACAGGTAAGTGTTAGTAACTAGACTGTTCACTGTGTACCACAGGCAGAACATCGCTTGGATACAACCTAAACCTGATAAGCATCCAAATCGGTGGCATAATAGACAATGAAGAAGGTTTTCTAAGATTAAAATGGGATATTGATAAATTGATTAAATGGGCTGAAAAATAACAGATGGAGTTTAATTTGGATAAATGTGAGGTATTGCATGTTGGTACAACAAACAAGGACAGGAATTATACAATTAATGGTCAGGTTCCTGGGTAACGTTGTACAGAGGGACCTAAGGGTTCAGGTGGCTAATTCTTTGAAGTTTGCATCACATATAGACAGGGTGATCAAAAAGGCATTTAACATGCTTAGTCCTTTGAGTATAGAAGTTCAAAAATCATGTTGAGGACATTGGTGAGGCCTCTTCTGGAACACTGTGTCCAGTTCTGGTCACCCAGTTACAGGAACAATATTATTAAGTTGGAGAGGGTTCAGAAGAGATTTACCAGCTTGTTGCTGGCTATTGAAGGTTTTAGCTATAAACAAAGGCTGGATAGGCCGGCTCATTTTTCACTGGAGCGTAGGAGGTTCAGAGGCAACCTTACGGAAGTTTATAAGATAATAAGGGGTATAAATAATGTTAATAGTGCTTGGCTTTTCCCTAGGACAGGGGATTTCAAAACTAGGGGGCACATGAGGGACAAACCTTTTACACAGAGGGTGGTTCGTGTGTGGAATGCACTTCCTGAGGAATTGGTGGATATGTGTACAATTACAATGTTTAAAAGACATTTGAATAAGTACACGGATAGGAAACGTTTGGATGGATACGGGTCAGGAGCAGGGAGATGGGACCAGTTTAGTTTGGGATTATGTTCAGCATGGATTGGTTGGACCAAAGCCTCTGTTTCGATGTCTTATGGGTCTAACCACAGGGCTCTCCAAGATTTCTCGATGTTGGGAGGCTAAATTGGAATTGGGAATTCACAAATCCAGGCTTGATTTTGCAGACACTAAGTGGCCAAGTCGACTGCATTTTTTTGTTTGAGAACAGCCCAAGCTTTGCTGATCTATCTGAAAAATGAAAATATCAGATCCAAATGGAATCTGACTGATGGAAAATGAGCACAATACACTCAACCTGCTTGAGTGTCACAGGCTGGCCCAGAGTTTATTAAATTGCCCTTGAGAAGGTGGTGGTGAGCTGCCATCTTGAAGCCCCATACTTCAGGTGGTGGACAAACACCCACGGTGCTATTTGGGAAAGCGTTCCAGGATTGTGACCCAGTGACACTGAAGGAATGGCGATTTATTTCCAAGGAAGGATGGTGTGTGGTTTTGAGAGGAATTTAAAGGTGATGGTGTGTTCCTATTTTAGTATCTCTTATGCTGTTTGATGTCAAATGTTCTGACTGTCCTCCTACCCTAGAGCAAAATTCCAGGCACTAGACCAATGCAACTTGTTATCTGGTCTGTCTGTAAGTAATTCCTGAAGAAGGGTTCATGCCCAAAACGTCGATTCTTCTGCTCCTTGGATGCTGCCTGACCTGCTGTGCTTTTCCAGCAACACAGTTTCAGCTCTGATCTGCAGTCCTCACTTTCTCCTGTCTGTAATTAATGTCCTGCTGCATATTGCCAGCTATTATTGCAGACATGCTTGAATTGTTTACTCAGTTAAACTCATTAAAAGATATCTCATTCGTAAGTGTAAAATAAAAATTCAAAATTAAAATGCACTCCCATTCTAACTACAATTTATTTTGTGGTGATGAGTAATTTCATTCTCGCAGTGTGGTCCGTAAAGGAGGGTTATGTTTGTTGGCGTGAAGGAGATTTTTTTTTTAGCCATCTAGATGAAGGAACAAAGGGAATTGTTGATAAGTTTGTGGATGACACAATGACAGCTGGAGGGACAGTTGGTATTGAGCAAGCAGGCAATGTTGGTTCCGGAAAGACTCGGACAGGCTAGGAGAGTGGCAAATGGAATACAGTGTGGGAATGTGTGAGGTTATGCACTTTGGTAGGAAGAATAGAGGTGCAGACTATTTTCTCAATGGGGAAAGGCTTTGGAAACATGATGCACAAAGTGACTTGGGAGTTCTAGTTCAACATTCTCAAAAGGTTAACATGCAGGTTCATATGGCAGTTAGGAAGGAAAATGCAACGTTCATATTCAATTCAAGAGGGTTAGAATACAAGAGCAGGGATGTACTGCTACGGCTGTATAAGGCTCTGGTCAGACCCCAGTTGGAATTTTATGATCAGGTTTGAGCCCCATTTCCAAGGAAGGATGTGTTGGCATCGGAGACAATCCAGAGGATGTTTACAAGAATGATCCCAGGGATGGAAGGTTTGTCATATGAAGAGCGATTGAGGACCCTAGGTATGAACTTGATGGAATTTAGAAGGATATGGGGGGATCTAATTGAAACTTATGCAATACTGAGAAGCCTAGATAGAGTGGGCATGGAGAAGATGTTTCCACTAGTAGGAGAGACACAACCTCACAGTGAAGGGACAACCTTTTAAAACTGAGATGAGGAGGAATTTCTTTAGTCAGAAGGTGGTGAATCTGTGGAACTCATTGCTGCAGAGGGCTGTGGAGGCCAAGTCACTGAGTGTCTCTAAGTGAAGAGATAGTTAGGTTCTTGATTAGTAAGGAGACCACAGGTTATGGGGAGAAAGCAGGATAATAGGGTTGAGAAACATATCAGCCAAAATCAAATGGGAGGAAAGGCTTAAATGAGTTGAATGGCCTAATTCTGCTCCTGTTTCTTATGGTTTTATGATTAAATTCAGACAATGTCCTCATGTGTTATTTGTTGCGGATTTTAGATCGATGATCCACATGCCTCACCTGAAATGACCAGCAGCAACAATACCTCCAGTGACCATCAGGCGGTGGATGCAGATTACCGTGGCTCAGGGTATGATCGAGGTCATCTATATCCCTATTCTTTTAATAGGAATGACAGTGCTACAGCCACCTGCACCCTCACCAATGCAGTCCCACAGGAGCACAAAGCCAACGTGAACTGGGCAAAGGAGGCAGAATATTTTGTCCTGAAGTTGGCAAAGATTTGCCACAAATCCGGCCGCTCGGCCTACTTGGTGACGGGCTCAGCCAATTCCACCACCATCAAAGTGAAGAACAAGGTGATGGTGCCTGGAGTAGCCTGGACTGCCCTTTGCTGCACCTCCTCACCAAGCCCAAATACTGACCCCTGTCTAAGTAACCGTGTGTGGTCAGAGGGGCAGGATGTACCGAGGTACGATAAAGACTTCTCCGCTGCTTTCAAGAAAAAGATGTTGCCAGAAGAGCCAGCTGTCAGACTGACAGTGAGGGAGCTGCAGAAGGAGCTGGGAGTGGGCAAGATATTTGAGAGTTGCAGAGGGACAAGTGCAGATGATGAGGTGGAGACCTTCAAAGATGTGACCCTCCTGATTGAAGCAGGAATGTCTAATCAGAGGGGACTCAGTTAGGAAACGGTTGTCAGTCTTTGCAATAACGTGCTGTCTCCTTTCAGCAATTGGGCTTCAACGAATCTAGTGGCTGAGGTTTGCAAATTTGCTGCAAATTCTCCCAGCCATGAAACTGCGATCTAAGGTGTGCGATTTTTAACATTCTATTTCACTGTTTGGATTTTTGAACAAGTGGCATGTGGGTTCTGGATTGTGTTTATGAAGGAGGTTAATAATTAACTAGTACACATTTCTATAGCCACGGTGATTTAATTTATTTTATTTTATTTTATGAGGGAGAGACTGCCTGCAGCATAGGGTTTTGTTTTCATTCAGTGAGTGTTTTCAGTGAACAAGATGAACAGTTGACTTTGGTTAGAAGAGGATTTGGAATTAGAACAAAGAAAATTTACAGCCCAGGAACAAGCCCTTCGGCCCACCAAGCCTGTGCCGATCCAAATGTACTGTCTAAACCTATCGGTCAATTCCTAAGCATCTGTATCCCTCTGCTCCCCACCTACTCATGCATCTGTCCAGATGTATCTTAAATTAATCTACCGTGCCTGCCTCTACCACCTCTGCTGGCAACGCGTTCCAGACGCCCACAATCCTCTGTATGAAGTGCTTGCCGAGTGTATCCCCCTTAAACTTTCCACCTCTCACCTTGAAAACATGACCTTTCGTTATGGAAGCCTTCACCCTAGGAAAAAAGCTTATCTCTATCCACCCTGTCTATACCCTTCATGATTCCGTAAACCTCAAATCAGGTCACCCCATCTCCTTTTTTCTAAAGAAAATAAACCTAACCTACTCAACCTCTCTTCATAGTGAGCACCTTCCATACCAGGCAACACCCTCGTAAACCTTCTCTGCACCCTCTCCAAAGCATGCATATCTTTTTGGTAGTGTGGTGACCAGAACTGTACACAGTATTCTAAATGTGGCAGAATCAACATCCTGTACGATTTTAACATGACTTGCCAGCTCTTATACTCAATACCCCGTCCAACGAAGGCAAGCTTACTATATGCCTTCTTGACCATTCTATCCACTTGTGCAGCAACCTTCAGGGTACAATGGACCTGCACTCCCAGATCTCTCTGCCCATCAACTTTTCCCAAGGCTCTTCCGTTCATTGTATAATTCGCTCTAGAATTAGTCTTGCCTAAATGCATCACCTCACATTTGTCTGGGTTGAAAACCATCTGCCACTTTTTTGCCCAACTCTCCAGTCTGGATTTTATTTTTGGTTTAGGAACACACTCAGTTTGGAAAGCTTTTGCTTTCAGTGTGCAGGAGTCCTGGCTAAAGCTGGGTATTTTAATCAGTTGCTCTTGAAGAAAGAAGTTAGGTTGGAATTGTTAAAAATAGGTTCCCTCAGTGTAAAGAGTTCTGTTTGAATGTTCCAGACCAGAAGTGTTTGGTTAGAACCCTGAAAGGAATATTGGAGTAGAGAAAATCTACAATCGTATGAATAATCATTGAAGAGGCTAGCACACTTTGAAGAACAGTTAAGACAAATCCTATAGAAGTGATACAGAAGGGAATTTTTCCCTGGTATGAGTACTGTAAAGGGGTGCTGCGGATTAATGAGATTGCATTCTACTGTGTGTTTTGAAACAATAAACTTCTGTTGTACGTAAATAGGTTGGTTTATTCTATTTTCATTTCTTTTGCATAATAAAGTTCTGCCTTATTGTTAAAACTACATCTATAGCATTGTGTGTTTGTCTAGATAAAAAGAATGATCTATCAAGCCAGATTTTAGCCTGGGCCTGATCTATCCGCTAATAACATTAGCTGAGACCACAACAATATTTTTGTCTATTAGTCTCATTAACAGTTATACTGAATAAAGGTAATATCATTAGTGTCACATTGTTAAACACATAACTCAGAATGTGAACTGTCACTATTCATACAATTTCATAATGTGTCACAGTCTGTCATTCATAGGGCACAGAGTAAGAGCAGGCCATTCAGCCCCTCAAGCCTGCTATGTGATTCAATGCATTCATGCATTCTGAACGTTAACTCTACTTACTCACTTGGTTCCATCCCCCAGAATACTCCTAACAATCAAAAAGCTAGCAATCGCGATTTTCAAATTTGCAACTGAACCTCAGCCTCAACAGTTTTTTGTGGGAGGGAGTTCCAGATTTTTCTCACCACTGTGTGGTACTGTGTTTCCTGACATCACCTGCCAACAGCCTGGCTTAAATTTTAAGGTGTTCTCCAAGTTCTAGAGACCCCCACCCAACACCAGAGCAAATAATTTATCAATATCTACCCATTCTAGCAGATCGTGGTTTGCAATGCAAAATGATGTCAGTAGTGTGGGCTCAATTCCATGCTCTGGTTACCATGAAGGACTCTCCTTCACAACCTCTTCCCTTATCTGAGGATTGGTAACCCTCTGGTTAAACCATCACCCATCATCTCTCTCTACGGTCCACTGGAACTATGTCAACTTTTACCCTAGCAGATGCTTTAATCATCTCAAACAGCATAACTACACCATTTCCTCAAATTCTCCTACAAATGTAAGTCTACCTTATGTCATTTTTGCTCATCATATAAATCTTTCTGCCTCTATTAAACCTATCCCGTGCTGCCTCCAAGATTAGTATTTCTTTCCTGAGACTTGGTGCCCAGAATAAAAAAATTTGGCTCTGTGCACATCTCTATGTAACCACAACATGACTTCCACTCCATTACACTGTAGGCCCCTTTAGATAAAGTTCATCACTCGGTTATAGAACTGCAGAGGTCCATTTGGCCTATGATGTCTCCGCAAGCTCTTGGAAACAGCAACTCACCCAGTTTCACACTCTCACCCTTTCCCCATAGCCATGAAAATATTTTGCCTGCGGGTAATGAGTAAATTCCCTTTTGAAAGCCATGATTGAATTGACCTCCAACACAAAGAGGACTGGGTGAGGTAATGGGCCTTGCATCACTGAGAGAAGCAGGCAAGGTGAGGCAGGGAGTACAAAAGGAGGTTGTCGCTCAGATGGAATTAGAAATTAAAATTGCAATTAAGTGTACCTGGAAAGCAGAGGGAACACAGATGAGATAATAAAGAACTGTGTTTGGCAAGGTTGAGGGCAGAGAAAGAGCATGTTGGATTATGATATAACAGCTATGATTGGAACCTGGCTAGACCTGGTCAGGATTGACAGCTCAACATTCCCAGTCACAAGATTTTAAGACAAAATAAAGAAAGGGATAGAAGAAGATGGGGGTTGCAATATCAAGCAAGGAATCAGCAAGGAAGGATGATATCTTGCAAAGATCATCAAATGAGGTCAGATGGGTCGAAGTAATAAACACAAAAGGGACAAACACATTGTTAAATGTGTACAATAGACCCCCAACAATGAGGGGGAGATAGAAGTAACACAGTGGCTCAGTGGTTAGCACTGCTACCTCATGGTGACAGGGACCCGGGTTTGATTCCACCCTTGGATGACTGCTTGTACAGAGTTTGCACATGCTCTGTGTTTGTGCGGGTTTCCTCCCATTGTCCAAAGATGTGCACGTTAGCAGGATTGGCCATGCTAAATTGCCCATAGTGTCTGGGGAGGTGTGGGTTAGCCATGGGAAATGCAGGGTCATAGGGTAGGGGATGTGATGCTCTTCAGAGGATTGGTGTTTATTTGATGGGCCAAATGGCCGGCTTCCACACAGTAGGGATTCTAAGTGGATCAAACAGGTAATCATGTTTCAGAGCAGTGTAGGAAAAATAAAGCAATAATGATGGGAGATTTGAACTACTAAGATAATAACTGGAATATTTTTAATGCACAATGTAGGAAAGGAGTGAAATTCTTAAAATTCCACAGAGGATAAATTTTTCAGCCATGATCTAGAAAACCTAATAATGGAGGGTGCAGATCTGTACCCAATATTCAAAAATGAGCCCGGGCAATTAATAGGTGTATCAGTAAGGGAGCATCTTGGAGATAGTGACCATAATTTAGATTTAGGACAGTTATGGAAAAGGTCAAGGATGGGTCAGAAATAAAAGCTTGAAAGGGGGGACAAAGGCTAATTTTACCAGGAGAAGATGCAATGCTACCCGGGTGGACTAGGGGCAGCTATTTCCAGATAAAATAGTCAGAGCACTTGGAGTCAGTCAAGGAAGAGAAAGAGAAAGTTCAAGGAAAACATGTTCCCAGAAAGGCAAAGTGTGGGACCAAAACCACAGAACCATGGATTTCCTGGGACATAAAGAGTAGGATTAAGAAGAAAAAAATAGAAGGTAATGCAGATATTGAAGGCACAATGAAGTAACAAGTCCAGCGAAATATAAAAAGGGAGACCTTTAAAAGGAAGATAGGAAAGCAGAAAAAAAGTGCATGAGAAACATTGCCAGGAAGAGTAAAGAAAAACTCGTATGAATTTTTTTTTATAAACATATAAAGAGTAACAGACTAGTGCGTGCGTGTGTGTGTGTGTGTGTGTGTGTGTGTGTACCTGGAAGATGTAGCATAATCCTCAATTAAAACTTTGCACCGGTTTTCACAATGGAAAATGACGATGCAGGCATAGACATTGGCGTAGAGACCTCTGAAACATTAGAATAAATGAACATGGAGAGAGCAAGAAGGTACTTGCAGGTTAAGCAGCCTTCAAAGTCGACAAATGTGCAGGGCACAGGAGAATAAAGGAGAATATTTTTCACTCAGACTATGGGAGGAGTCTGGAACTCATTGCCTGAAAGGGTGCAGTGGGCTGGAAAATGGGGTCAGAGCAGTGAGATCTTTGTTGACCAGTATAGGCATAATGGGCTGAATGTGTTGTAAAGATCTATAAATCTATACACTGTCAGGCCATATATATTCCAGATCCTAACCAGTCACCATGTAAAACATTTCTCCTCACTGTCACCTTTCATTCCTTTGTCAATCATCTTAAATCCATCAGTCCTGGTTCTCGACTCTTCCCCCAAGTGTAAAATCTGCTCAGTCTAGGCACACAGGAGATTTTCAATTCTCTGTTGTACCTGGTCTCTGGCTTTTAGTCATTTCTGAAATGGGACCTTTAAATCATATCAATTTCCTGCCAGTCTTTTCCAACATACTGAACGGTTTTCCTGTGATTCATTTGTCGACAGTTTTATCTCCCTCCTGACAGTTCATGCTAAAATTCTTCAACATTATTGTTCAGTCACACTGTAACTAAACCCCAGGCAAGATGTCCATTCTGAAGATTATTGAACCATTTCAGAATCCTAAGTGAATACTGCTCCCAAATTGCTTAATCCCTCAGCGGAGTTCTCTCCAATTAAGGGATCTTTTCCCTTGCTCACTTGGGGGCTCCCATTCTCCACTAATCCGCAATCCCAAGTTGTACTGTTTGACAGACTAGATAGTCTGGGGTTGGTCTATCTCAGAGACAGCTGAGAGGGGATCTGACTGAGGTATACTGAAAGGCATGGAATCATGATCAGAGAATGTCTGTAGTACAGAAAGAGGTCACATGTCGGAGGCTGAGGGGTGACCTTACAGAGGTTTATAAAATCATGAGGGGCATGGATATGGTAAATTGAAAAGATTGTTTCCCTGGGGTAGGGGAACCCAAAACCAGACGGCATAGGCTGAAGGTGAGAGGGGAAATATTTAAAAGAGACCTAAGGGGCAACCTTTTCATGCAGAGGGTGGTGCATGGATGGAAAGAGCTGCCAGAGGAGGTGGTGGGGGCTGGTACAATTGCAACATTTAAACGTCATCTGGATGGGTATATGAATAGGAAGGGTTAACAAGGATATGAGCCAAATGCTAACAAATGAGACTACATTGTGATATATGGTCTGCATCTACAAGTTGGATGGAAGGGTCTGTTTCCATGCTGTACATCTCTGACTCTGAGAGTGTACCGACCCTCCAAAATGCATCCCACCCAGACCCCTACCCTATCCCTGCAATCCTGCATTTCCCATGGCTAATCCACCTGGCCAGCTCATCCCTGGATACCATGAGCAGTTCAGCATGGCCAATCCACCCTAACCTGACATCTCTAGACTGTGGGAGGTAACTGCAGCACCCGGAGGATACCCCCTCAGTCACAGGAGAACACAGAACCCCACACCGATGGTCACCAGAAGTTGGAGTTGAACTCGGGTCCTTGGCACTGTGAGACAGCAGTGTTAACCACTATGGCGGTGAAAGGAAAAAACTTCTTCCCTTAATAGAGGGGTCAGTAACCAAAGTCCACAGTTTGAGGATAAGAAGTAAAAGGTTTTGGGGAGATTTAAGGAAACATTTTTACATTGGTAAACATTGGTACAAGTGGGAACTCTCAAGACATTTTAGATGAACACCCGAAATGGCATAAGAAGTAAAACTATGGACCAAGTGCTGGAAGATGGGTTTAGAATAGATGGATGTTTGGTGACCAACACAGACACAATGGGATGAAGGGCCTCTTTCTCCACTGTAAAAACACAACAAACCTGTGTTCCCAACACCTCCCAGGGCGATCCAATATTAAGAGAATCTAGATTAGATTACTTACAGTGTGGAAACAGGCCCTTCGGCCCAACAAGTCCACACCGCCCCGCCGAAGCGTAACCCACCCATACCCCTACATCTACCCCTTCCCTAACACTACGGGCAATTTAGCATGGCCAATTCACCTGACCTGCACATCTTTGGACTGTGGGAAGAAACCGGAGCACCCAGAGGAAACCCACGCAGACACGGGGAGAACGTGCAAACTCCACACAGTCAGTCGCCTGAGGCGGGATTTGAACCCGGGTCTCCGGCGCTGTGAGGCAGCAGTGCTAACCACTGTGCCACCGTTCCGCCCACAATCTATCTGCTAGTAATTCCAAAACCTTAAGAAAATCCCATTTCTTATTCAGGTAAATTGTCAAAGATCCATATCAGAGTCATAGAGAAGAGGTTGTATTAGAAGGTATCTCTTTGTCATGTAACAAACGTCTTTCAGCATTGCAAGTTTCACTTCCTTTTTGAGAGGACTCACTTCTATATGGCAACTGAACAGTCAGCTTGCTTCTCGCTGGGATTTTTTCGACTGTCACTCTTGGTGTTAGCTTGTCAAACCTTGGCCGGCTGACTTTTCCAAAGTTTAAACCAACCATGAAGGATGGCTTAATGACCCTGCCTCCTGTTTTAGGTTTGCTGGTATTAACAAGGGCATCAACACGTCAGAAGGTCTCTCTCCTTGAATTCCTCGTACCGATTATTTGTCAATGCCCACTTTTGCTCACTGCCATCTGCGTGTCCTTGCATTGGTTCCACAGAATCTCCAAGGTTTACTTCACAGCCAGTACTGGAAGAAGACCTACATGTGTTCAAGGAATGGCCTCATCTTAGTTTCATCCATCTTAATGATGGGTAAATACACGCAATGCATTCACCCAACCTCGCGTAGCCTTCTGCCCCATGAACCATGGAGATGCTGTCTTGAACTGGCTCTGCTGTGATTGGAGGCCAACAAGTTTACGATTGTGTGAGTGACCCATTAAACTGGGAGAACCTAGACACCATCACAGACAGCCGTCTCATAATGGGAAGTGGGGAAAGCTAACTTCATAGAATCTTTACAATGTGGAAACAGGCCATACAACCCAACAAGGACATACCGACCCTCTGAAGAGTAATCCACCCAGACCTATTCCCCTGCCCCTATTATTCTACATGTATCCCTGACTAGTGCGTCTAACCTTCACATCGCTGAACACCATGGGCAATGTAGCATGACCAATTCACCTAATCTGCACATCTTTGGACGGTGAGAGGAAATTGGAGCACCGAGAGGGGACCCACGCAGACATGGGGAGAATGTGTAACCTCCACACAGACAGTCATCTGAGGCTGGAATTGAACCTGGGTCCCTGGTGCCATGAGGCAGCAGTGCGAACCACTGAGCCACCATGCTGGCCAACTTATTGGGAATCTGCTTTTTGGTCAATTTATAAGCTCTAGATTCTGGTCCATACCCTCCTCTCCTGTCAGTGATTGAGACCCATGAGGGGTTTGACCGGACGGGAGTTTTTTTTTAAAAACAGCACAGTAAGAAATGCAGATAAGCTTAAGCTATTTAGGAAGGTGCCCAACCTGCAGAACAATGAGTAGCTCAGTGCAAGAAATTGGACTGTTGAGAGTTGACAATGTAAGATTCGTGACACACTTCACAATGGACAGGGTCCAGTCAGCCAGTACTCCAGGAAAGGAAGATTAGACGCAGGACCGAAAACATAGCACTGTCTTGGAGGCGAGTACCCAGAAATGTCTCCTTCGTCAGAGATAACCTCCCAACGCCACTGAATGTTTAGGGGATGTAGTTTCTTGTTTTTTTCAGTGGCAGGAGAAATAATGTATGTCCTTGCAGGTCATGTTAGTTCTTCCATATAAGAATATAAGAAACAGGAGTAGGCCTGCTCTGCTACTCAATAAGAACCTAACCGATTAGCTGGTGGCCTTAACTCTACTTTGCTGACTCACGTACCAATCAGAAATCTGCCCGACCAATCTTGAAATTATTCAGTGACCCTCCTCCCCCACCCCCCCCCATGATTATCTTGACCGTTGACAGAGTTGGACAGAGTGGGGATGACTGTCTCACAGTCTCACTACGAGTGCTGATCCAATTCAGTGAGTTAACAAGGTAGAACTGTTTTCACATTCTCTCTCTCTCTCTCTCTCTCTCTCTCTCTCCCCAACCAGATAAGGCTGATCGTAACAGCCCTTAACACAACTGTCTCATTTTGAGACAGAGGAAAATGTATTCCCTGATGGAAGGGACAATCATGGAAGGTTACTAAACCGGAATCAGTCTCATAAGGAAGCCTCTGAGAGGGCATTAGGGATCTCTTGAGGTTGCTTTCACTTCTTTGTGATTTGAAATGGTTTTTATCAAATTAAAGACAATATGAATTTATGATCTGCCAGTACTGCTCACAAACAAAGCTTTTCACTGTACTTAGTACACAAAACCACAATACATCAAATCAAATATATTAAGCAAAGCATTTATATTTGGACAGCTCATGACTTTCATTCTATTGCAGGACTGTTGTGGTTTAATAGATTGGTTTAATTAATTGGTTCATACATTGCTGTTAGTTAATTTCTGATGTTATTACTTAACCATTACTAAAGCTTGCATTGCATGCTGAAGTTTTATACCAGTGAGGTAAAAACAATGACTGCAGATGCTGGAAACCAGATTCTGGATTAGTGGTGCTAGAAGAGCACAGCAGTTCAGGCAGCATCCAAGGAGCTTTGAAATCGACGTTTCGGGCAAAAACCCTCATACCAGTGAGATGTGCTTGACCGATAGATACAAATTTAATCTCCTAGTTAGAAATTTGTTCTTTTGTTAACTAAATTCTGTCAATATGTATGCATTTAACTCACATTTTCATGAATGGTACGTGAAAAGTTCACCAACACCTGCTTGACCACTAACCGTGGGAAACAGCTGTAGAAACTCGTAAAAATTAGCAGCACACATGATGTTCATAGAAACTGAGAATTAAGTTTGCACTTTTGTTTAGGAAGTGATACTGCGGGTTTAATTGTGTTTTTTGATACCTATTATATAAAGTCTGTAATTGCCTTTGTGGTCAATTACTTTGTCTAGCAGCAGAATCAGTCAAACGGTAACAGAATTCTTCACCTAGGAAACCAGTCCATCCCTTTGCAGAACGGTCAATGTTCAATCACAGTATTGATAATGCAACAAGCTGGGTCAGCAACAAGGTTGAAGGGAGAGACAGAACATAAATCTAATAAAATCATTCTTGATTTATTGACTAATCTGAGAGGGAGTGATAGCAGTGGGTTAGTCTGACAGTGATAGTAGGAAGCGAACAGCACAAAGTGTCATGCAACAAATGCAACAGCTCAACGTCAGACCTACTATTGCAGAGTCGCAGTCCATTGAGTGATTGAATTAGGTAGAGTCCACCCAGAGCTGCCTCCAAACAGTAGCCTCTGAATCACCACTGGTCAGACAGTTTGCATACCACTAGGGTTGTGTCCTGTCTTAGTAATGTATAAAATAATCAAGATAGTGACTGGCTTCTGTCCAGAATGTTTCAATGAGAACTACAGGCGAGGCATTAGGATTCCTAATTCCTCCAGTCCCCTCACTTGCTCTCGACCCATATCCTTTGAACTTGCTGCTCTTTGCTCTTTTGGGTCCAGCCTTGACATTGTTATGAAACCTGCTGATGGGGGCAGGGGGGATGTTGTTGGCATGGTATCCACTTTTACAGCCTTTTGGACTCAGCACTGTATCAATAATTTCAGACTGTGCCCTCATTTTGTTTCCTTTTTGCAGGTTTTGGCTTTCCTCTTGTTTTTGTTTTCAGATGATAAATCATCAACACGCTGCCATTTACACCTCTTTAAATCCATCTTTTTTTTTAAAGCTCAGCAGGTCTGGCAGCATCTGCGGAGAGGAACCAGCGTTAATGTTTCTGGTCTGGTGACCCTTCCTCAGTTGAGGGCCCGAAACGTTAACTCTGATTTCTCTCTGCAGATGCTGCCAGACCTGCTGAGCTTTTCCAGCAATTTCTGTTTTTGTTTCTGATTTACAGCACCTGCAGTTCTTTGTGTTTTTTTTTGTAATTTGTCCCATTACTGTTGTGCTTGGTTCTGCACCATTGAATCTTTGTCACTTAATCTCTCCGACTTTCTACCTGAATCACAGACTTTCCCTTTTGGTTCTTTGTCGCACTATTTGTGACATACTCAGAATCAAGTCTATCTCAAATAGCCATTGGATTGGAAACAATGAGTCTGCTTCTCTCTTCAGACAGGCTGCCTGACCACCTGAGTTTTTCCAGTATTTGCTGTTTTCATAGAATCACTACAGCATGGGAACAGGCCCTTCGGCCCTAAGTCCATACCGACTCTCTGAAGAGTATCCCATCGAAACCCATTCCTTATTACTCTACATTTACCCCTAACCTACATATCCCTGAACACAATGGGCAATTCAGCAACACCAATTCACCTAACCTGCACATGTTTGGACTGCGGGAGGAAACCAGAGCACCTGGAGGAAACCCATGCAGACACAGGGAGAATGTGCAAACTCCACACAGACAATCGTCCGAGGCGGGAATTGACCTGGGTCCCAGGTGCTGTGTGGCAGCAGTGCTAACCACTGAGCCATCTGGCCACCCTTCATTACAAATTTTCAGTAACCATTGACTTTGATTTTGTGTTCTTTACCATGTAGTTTTAAAATGCCTTCAGCAGAATGAATGACCTCCCTTTGAAGATGCAGTCTTATTACAAACCTGCATTCCAGCTAGTGCATGCTGGGCTAGTTTGACATTCTTCGATTCCAAAGCAAGTTTCAGAGGAGTAAGGCATCTCTCCCTAATAGGAAGAAACAAGGTAAATAAGTCAAAATGTTTTCACAATCATATTATAAACATAAAAATACAGAAAATAGGTGCAGGAGTAGGCTATTCAGCCCTTCAATAGGATCATAACTGATTATCTGACTCAGTACTGCTTTCTCCCTTTGACCCTTAAGCCCTAAGAACAATATCTAATTGTTTCTTGAAAACTTTCAATGTTTTGGCCTCAACTGCTTTCTATGGCAGAGAATTCCACAGACCCACTACTTTCTGGGTGAAGAACTTTCTCCTCATCTCAGTGCTAAATGGCCTACCCTTATATTGTGACCTCTAGATCTGGACTCCCAGGCACTGGGAACGTCCTTTCTGCATTTACCTTGTCTCATCCTGTTAGAATTTTAGAGATTGCTACAAGACTCCCCCCTCATTCTTCTAAACTGCAGTGAATATAGTCCTAACCAATTCTGTCTCTCTTCATATGTCAGTCCTGCCATCCCAGGAATCAGTCTGGTAAACCTTTGTTCAACCTCTTCCATCGCCAGAACAAACTTGCTCAGATAAGGAGATCAAAACTGCACACAATACTCCAGGTGTGGTCTCACCAAGACCTTTTACAATTGCAGCAATATATCCGTGCTCCTGTACTCGAATCCTCTCGTTATGGAGAGAACGTACTACATACCATTTGACTCCTTCACTGCCTGCTATTTTCAGTGTCAAGTATACAAGGCCACCCAGGTCTCATTGTACCTCCCCTTTTTCAAAACCATCACCATTCAGACAGTAATCTGCTTTCCTGTTTTTGCTCTCAGAGTAGATAACCTCTCATTTATCCACATTATACTCTGTCTGCTATGCATTTACCCACTCACTCAGTTTATCCAAATCACAGTGAAGCATCTCTGCATCCTCTTCAGAGCTCACCCTCCCACCCAGCTTTGTCTCACCTGCAAATCTGGAGATATTATATTTAGTTCCTCATCTAAATCATTAATCTCTATCATGAATAGCTGATGTCCAAGCACTGATCCCCACACGGCCTCACTAGTCACCGGCTGCTATTTGGAAAATAACCCATTTATTCCTACTGTCTGCTTTCTTGTAGCCAACTAGTTCTCTTATCCATGTCAGTACACTACCTCCCATTCCATGCACTTTACTTTTACATGCAAATCTCTTATTGACCTTAATAAATGCTTTCTGCAAGTCCAAGCAAACTACATCCACTGGCTCCCTCTTATCAACTCTGCTCATTTACACTCGCAAGAAATTCTGATATTTGTCAAGCATGCTTTCCCTTTTGTAGATCCATGCTGACTCTGTCCAATCCTGTCATTGTTTCCCAAGTGCACAGCCGTTAAATCTTTTACAATGGGCCAATGCCAGGCTAACCAGTCCATAATTCTCTGTTTTCTCTCTACCTCCTGGTTTAAATAGTGGGATTACATTAGCTATCCTCCAATTCATAACACCATAAAAGTTTTAGGAGCTGAATTAGGCCATTCAGCCCATTCAGTCTGCTCCATCATTCAATGATGGCTGATATATTTCTTAATCTCCTTCTCCTGCCTTCTCCCCATAACCACCGATCCCCTTACAAGTCAAGAACCTATCTATCTCTGGCTTAAAGTCACTCAATGACTTGGCCTCCACAGCCCCCTGTGGAAATAGGTTCCAAAGATTCACCACCCTCTGGCTGAAGAAATTCCTCCTCATCTCGGTTTTAAAAGGCCATCCCATCTCTTCACTCAGAGGCTGTGCCCTCAGGTCCTAGTCTCTCCTACTTGTGGAAACATCTTTTCCACGTCCACTCTATCCAAGCCTCTCAGTATTCTATAAGTTTCAATAATATCCCTCCTCTTATTACTCTAAACTCGATTGAGAACAGACCCAGAGTACTCAACCAATCCTCATCTGACAATCCTTCATCCCCAGGATCATTCTTATAAACCTCCTCTGGACACCCTCTAAGGCCAGCACATCCTTTCTTACATACAAAGCCCAAAACTGCTCATAATATTCCAAATGTTGTCTGACCAGAGCCTTAAACAGCTTCAGTCGCACATCTCTGCTCTTGCATTCTCTTGCAATGAATGCTAACATTGCAATGAATGCTAACATTGCATTTGCCTTCCTAAACGCCAGCTGAACTTGTATGTTAACCTTAAAAGAACCTTGAACTAGAACTCCCAAGTTCCTTTATACTTCAGATTTCCGAAGTCTTTCACCATTGAGAAATAGTTATGCCTCTATTCTTCCCACCAATGTGTACATGTTCACTCTTGTCCAGTCTGATTTCCATCTACCACTTCTTTGCCCACTCTCCTAGCCTATAAAAGTCCTTTTGCAGCCTCCCACCTCCTCAACACTACCTGTCCCTCCACCTATTTCGGGTCACCTGCAATCTTAGCAACAGTGCCCTCAGTTCCTTCGTCCAGATTGTTAATGTGTGATGTGAATATTTGTGGTCACATCACTGACCCCTGCAAAACTGCGTTAGTCCTGGGCTGCCATCTTGAGAAAGACCCTTTTATTCGTACCTTCTGCCAGCTAGCCAATCCTCTGTCCATGCCAGTAGAGTCATAGAGTCATAGAGATGTACAGCATGGAAACAGACCCTTCGGTCCAACCCATCCATGCTGACCAGATATCCCAATCCAATCTAGTCCCACGTGCCAGCACCCGGCCCATATCCCTCCAAACGCTTCCTATTCATATACCCATCCAAATGCCTCAAAACGTTGCAATTGCACCAGCCTCCACCATATCATCTGGCAGCTCATTCCATACACGTACCACTCTCTGCGTGAAAGAGTTGCCCCTTTGGTCTCTTTTATATCTTTCCCCTCTCACCCTAAACCTATGCCCTCTAGTTCTGGACTCCCCCACTCGAGGGAAAAGACTTTGTCTATTTATCCTATTCATGCCCCTCATAATTTTGTAAATCTCTATAAGGTCATCCCTCAGCCTCCGACATTCCAGGGAAAACAGCCCCAGCCTGTTCAGCCTCTCCCTATCGCTCAAATCTTCCAACCCTGGCAACATTCTTGTAGATCTTTTCTGAACCTTTTCAAGTTTCACAACATCCTTCTGATAGGAAGGAGACCAGAATTGCACACAATATTCCAACAGCGGCCTAACTAATGTCCTGTACAGCCACAACATGACCTCCCAACTCCTGTACTCAATACTCTGACCAATAAAGGAAAGCATACCAAACGCCTTCTCCACTTTCCTATCTACCTGTGACTCCACTGTCAAGGAGCTATGAATCTGCACTCCAAGGTCTCTTTGTTCAGCAACACTCCCTAGGACCTTACCATTAAGTGTAAAAGTCCTACTAAGATTTGCTTTCCCAAATTGCAGCACAGTACTTTGCCCCGAACACCATGGGCTCTTATCTTATTTAGCAGCCTCCTGTGCAGCACCTTGTCAGGGGTCTTTTGGAAATCTAAATAGATGGCATCCACTAGTTTTCCTTTGTCTAACAGATTTGTGAGGCATGACCTACCCTTGATGAAGCTGTGCTGACTCAGCCCTACTTTACCATGCACTTCCCAGTACTCTACAATTTCATCATTAAGTATGGACTCTAAAATCTTACCAATCACCAAGGTCAGGCTAACATGTCTAATTTCCTGCCTTCTGCCTCCCATCTTTCTTAAACAGGGGTGTTACATTAACCATTTTCCAGACCTCAGGAGCCTCCCCGACTCCAGCGATTCCTAAAAAATTTCCACCAAACCCTCCCCAATATCTTCAGTTATCTTCTTCAGAACAGTAGGGTGTAAAGTCCATCTGGCCTGGGGGATTTACCCACCTTCTTCTTAACGATGGCCACTACACTCTGCCCCTGACTCACTTGAAGTTCAGGTTTGCTGCTAATGTCTTCCACTGTGAAAAGTGACGCAAAGTACCTATTCAGTTCCTTCCCATTTCTTAGTTCTCGATTACTACTTCCCCAGCCTCACTTTCCAGCGGTCCAATGTCCGCTCTTGTCTCTCTCTTACCTTTTGAAAATCCAATAAACTCGTAGAGGCATTGTTATGCTTTCTTGACAGTATTGTCAATGTGGGTAGATGAGGACAGATTAGTGGTGATCATCACACCTAGGAACTTAACGCTCTCAACCATAATACAGTTACATCTGATTTCAGTTTCTCCCTCTCAAACTGGAGGGTGGATTCTATCATATGGTGATCGCCAGCCCCTCAAGATTCCTTCACCTTTAGCTCCCTTATCAAGTCTGCCACATCACCAAGTCCAGAACTGCCTATTCCCTAGAAGGCTCTACCACAAGCTGATCTAAAAAAAAACCCATCTCATAGACATTTCACAAATTCCTTTTCTTGGGATTCACTACCAGCCTGATTTTTTCAGTCCACCTGAACACTGAAGTCTCCCGTGATTATTGTAATAGTGCCTTTCTTACATCCTTTTCTATCTCCGGATTTACTTGCTGCCCTACATCCTGACTATTACTAGAAGGCCCACACACAACTCCCAGCGGGGTCTTTTCTCCTTTACGGTTCCTTAACTCTACCCATAAAGATCTATGCCTTCCAACTCTACATCTCTTCTTGCTATCAATTTTATTTTGTTTCTAACTAATAAGGTAACCCCACTTCCTCTCCCCAAATCCCTGTCCTCTCAATAGAAAGTGTATCTTTGGATATTTATTTCCCAGCTTTGATCCCTTTGCAACACCCACAATATCGTGACTGCCAATTTTAAACTGCGCTACAAGCTCATTGACCTTGTTTCATAACCTGCATGCATTTAAGTACAAACTCCTCTGTCCTGCATAGACGCCTTCCTTCTCACAGTTGTCCCCTTATCTGCTGGGCCTGAAATTAGCCTCTAGGAACTATTCCAGAGTCTACAGAATTTTGAAAGATGATCACCAATGCATCCACTATTTCTAGAGCCCCTTCTTTTTGTCCTCTGGGATGTGGATTAATGGGCTGGGGGCTATTATCGGCTTTCAAGCCAATCAGTTTTCCCACCACCACTTCTCTCATTTTGTCCCTCTCATCTGGACCCCGCACTCGCCAACATTTTTTGGGATATTGTTAGTGTTCTCCTTTGTGAAGGCAAAACCAAAATATATAATTAATTGTTCTGCCTTCTCTTTGTTTCCCATTTTAACGTCAGCTTATGACACTGACGGATCTGCATTAGTCTTAAGCAATACAGCACGGAAACAGACCCTTCGGTTCAACCAGTCCATGCTGACCATGTTCCCAATCTAAACTAGTCCCACCTGCCTGTGCTTGGCCCATATCCTCTGAACATTTCTTATTCACGACCGTACCCAAGTGTCTTTTAAATGTTGTAACTGTACCTGCTTCCACCACTACCTCTGGAATTTCATTCCACACACAAACCACTCTTTCTGTAGAAAAGTTGTCCCTCATGTCCTTTTTATATCCTTCTCCACCAAATTTAAAATTTGTCCCCTAGTTTTGAGCTGTGCCACCCTAGGGAAAAGGCACATGTCAAATCTTTTTGTATTCTCCATAAAAGGCTATCTGCATTTATGTTGTGCTTTTCTCTACCTTAGGAAGATTCAGCTTTACGTCTGGTATGTAATTGCTGCTGGGATGGAGGAAATGTCATTGTCAATCAGTACACTATATGCATTATTTGAATCTAAGATAATGGTCAAGCAGAAATCAAGACACATAGCTTATCTTTGTGGAGAGAGTTTATTCTCTTGCTTAGTCTTACAGTTATCACAGAACTGCGCAGTGTTCCAGCTACCACTATTAATGTGGGCATTTTCCTAAACAACATATTCAGAGATGCTATTACACACCTGTGCCCACAGACAGAACTTGAACTCTGGCTCTCCTGATCTAGAGGTAGGGATACTACCACTGCATGACAAGAGCTTCAATGCTATTTATATGTGACAATTTTCTCATCAATCTGTTCATAGACATTATGACATAACTCTGGGACAGGTGTGATTTGAACCCAGGCCTCCTGGCTCAGAGGTAGGGACAAGACCATAAGACATAGGAGATGAAATTAGGTCATTCTGCCCATTGAGTCTGCTCCACCATTCAATCATGGCTGATACCTTTCTCAACCACATTCTCCCAGTAACCCTTGATCCCTCTGACAATCAAGAACCTATCTATCCCAGTCTTAAATATACTCAATGATTTGGCGTCCACAGCCTTCTATGGCAATGATTTCCATAGTGTCACCACTCTCTGGTTGAAGACGTTTGTCATTATCTCCATTCTAAAAAGGTCTTCCCTTTACTCTAAGGCTGTGCCTCTGATCCTAGTCTTTCCTTTCAATGGAAACATCTTCCCAACATCCACTCTGTTCAGGCTATTCAGTATTCTAAAGAGTGTGTGTGTGTGTGTTCAAAGAGAGTTAATGCCCATCACCATGCTCTCCCAACCATAACCATGTAATTCACGCATTAACAAACATTAATGTGATTTGCAAACAGTCAACAACCAACCAAATAATCTCTTTTGGTTGTGTAATAGATATTGGCCAGTTCATCAGAGACAGCTCCCCCTGATCTTCACTGAAATAGTTGCCACGTTCCTTTACATTCACCAGGGCCTCAGTTGAACATCTCATCTGAAAGACAGCAGTTCTGACAGTGCCCACACATCCTCAGTACTGCTTCGGTGTCTCAGCCCAATTATTATACTCAAGTCCCTGCTGGAGTACTGAGGGGCCACAGCTGACACGCAACCATCCTTTGGCAATCATTGAGGAGCTTTGCAAATGATGCAAGACATGGTCAGAATATGTAATGAGGTAAAAACAATGACTGCAGACGCTGGAAACCAGATTCTGGAATGGTGGTGCTGGAAGAGCACAGCAGTTCAGGCAGCATCCAAGGGGCAGTAAAATCGACGTTTCGGGCAAAAGCCCTTCATCAGGAATAAAGGCAGTGAGCCTGAAGCGTGGAGAGAGAAGCTAGAGGAGGGTGAGGGTGGGGAGAAATGTAATGGCAGATGTATCCATCAGAGGGAGCTAACAATTTGATGGATTGTTGCCAATTTGTTAAAGCTCTTGGGTAAGATTTGTAATTGTAATAATTGAAAAGTTTTTCAAGTTGTTATTGTGATAACTAGGTGAGGGGGGTGAACCAAGTTCCATCTTTTTAACGCCCTCAGTTAATCTCAACAAAGCTTTTTAAATCTTTTTAGCATGCAGTTACATGTCAAAATTAAATGTAGTAAGAGTCAAAATTAACAAACCACTTAGTTTTCTGGACCAACCGAAAGAAAAAATTTGTTAGTTACAAACCCAGAGAAAAATAATAAAGCAGATCAAACACGCACACAAATACTCATAAAAAGTTAAAAGAGTGAGTGTATGGAATAGTAGGAAGATAAAGACTGAAGCCAAGATTATGGTTATTTAGTTGATTAGACTCCCTACAGTATGGAAATAGACCCTTCAGCCCAACAAATCCACACTGCCCCTCCAAAGAGTAATCCACCCAGACCCATGCCCCTACATTTGCATCTGACTAATGTACCTAACACTATAGGCAATTTAGCATGGCCAGTTCACCTAACCTGCACATCTTTGGGTTATGGGAGGAATCCAGAGCACCCAAGAGAAACCCATGCAGACACAGGGAGAACGTTCAAACTTCACACAGACAGTTGCCCAAAACTGGCATCAAACCTGGGTCCCTGGTGCTGTGAGGCAGCAGTGCGAACCACTGAGCCACCGTGCCACCCACAATGATGACTGGTATCCTTAGGATTTGTGATTTTCTTTTAGAATCCTTGGTTCACTGGTTTCCTTTATCACCAGTGCTGGCTTTTGAGATGGTAAGAGGAGAAACATGAAGAGTCTTCCAGCTCCAGCTCTTGCTGTTACTAATCAATTTGGAATTGGGAGGAGTGTGCATTACATGAGCATCACCGTGAAGTGGACTGGGAGGAGCGTGCAGTGAGTCAGCATCGCTATGAAGTAGGCTGAGCAACAGAGAGCAGGACCCTTTGTTTCTGAAAGTATTAATACCAAAATCTGATTCTGTGAAATAAAAATATATCTGCCTCTTAGGTCACTTTGCCTAGCTCACTCTAGGTCAACCTACATGCTGCAGCTGTACAAAACTCTGGTGTGGCCACACTTGGACTATCGCATACAGTTCTGGTCACTGCATTATAGGAAGGATATGGAAGCTTTGGAAAGAGTTCAGAGGAGATTTACGAGGATGTTGTCTGGTATGGAGGGAACATCTTATGAGGAAAGGCTGAGGAACTTGAGGTTGTTTCTGTTAGAGAGAAGAAGGTTGACAGGTGACTTAATTGAGACATATAAGATAATCAGAGGGTTAGATAGGGTGGACAGTGAGAGGCCTTTTCCTTGGATGGTGACAGCCAGCATGAGGGGACACAGCTATATTTTGAGGGGTGATAGATTTAGGACAGTTGTCAGAGGTAGTTTCTTTACTCAGAGAGTAGTAGGGGTATGGAATGCACTGCCTGCCACAGTAGTAGACTCGCCAACTTTAAGGCATTTAAATGGTCATCGAATAGATATAGGAATGAAAATGGAATAGTCTAGGTTAGATGGGCTTCAGATTGGTGTAACATCAAGGGCCAAAGGGTCCGTAATGCGTAGTAACGTTCTATGTTCTATGTTCCAAATGTTCTACTGTAGATCAAGAAACAATCTTTCCAGGTGATGATATTTCAATATGTTTTCTTCACTTATCATTCTATTTGGTGGAGGTTGAGAGTTTGGAAGGTATTGTCAAAGAAGTCTTGCTGAGCTGTTGCAGCCCATCTTGCAGATGGTACACACTGCTGCAACTGTGCATCACTGATGGAGGGAGGGAATGTCTAGATGATGGATAGGTGCCAAACTCTGCAATATTAATGGGTGCGTCAATGTTATTGGAAAATAACTCTCCTAATTTTAAACTCCCTTGTTGGTCAACCCCCACCTATCTCAGTCCCTAGCTGCAGCCCTACAACTCTCTCGAGATCTCTACCTTTCTCCCATTCTGGCCGCTAGTGCATTCCTGGTGTTCATTAGTCCAGCATTGATGGCTATGTCCTTAGCTTCCGTAATTACGCCGGCACCACTCCCCACCTCTTCCTCCGCTACATTGATGACTGCATTGGTGCCACCTCGTGCTCCCGCGATGAGGTTGAGCAATTCATCAACTTCACCAACACATTCCACCCTGACCTTAAATTTACCTGGACTATCTCTGACACCTCGCTCCCCTTCCTGGACCTCTCCATCTCCATTAGTGACGACCGACTTGACACTGACATTTTTTACAAACCCACCGACTCCCATAGCTACCTGGATTACACCTCTTCCCACCCTATCTCTTGCAAAAATGCCATCCCGTATTCCCAATTTCTCCGCCTCCGCAGTATCTGCTCCCAGGAGGACCAGTTCCACCATAGGACACACCAGATGGCCTCCTTCTTTAGAGACCGCAATATCCCTTCCCACGTGGTTAAAGATGCCCTCCAACGCATCTCGTCCACATCCCACACCTCCGCCCTCAGACCCCACCCCTCCAACCGTAACAAGAACAGAACGCCCCTGGTGATCACCTTCCACCCTACAAACCTTCGCATAAACCAAATCATCCGCCGACATTTCCGCCACCTCCAAAAAGACCCCACCACCAGGGATATATTTCCCTCCCCACCCCTTTCCGCCTTCCGCAGAGACCGTTCCCTCCGTGACTACCTGGTCAGGTCCACACCCCCCTACGACCCACCCTCCCATTCTGGCACTTTCCCCTGCCACCGCAGGAACTGTAAAACCTGCGCCCACACCTCCTCCCTCACCTCTATCCAAGGCCCTAAAGGAGCCTTCCACATCCATCAAAGTTTCACCTGCACATCCACTAATATCATTTATTGTATCCGTTGCTCCCAATGTGGTCTCCTCTACATTGGGGAGACTGGGCGCCTCCTAGCAGAGCGCTTTAGGGAACATCTCCGAGACATCCGCAACAATCAACCAAACCACCCTGTGGCCCAACATTTCAACTCCCCCTCCCACTCTGCCGAGGACATGGAGGTCCTGGGCCTCCTTCACCGCCGCTCCCTCACCACCAGACGCCTGGAGGAAGAACGCCTCATCTTCCGCCTCTGAACACTTCAACCCCAGGGCATCAATGTGGACTTCAACAGCTTCCTCATTTCCCCTTCCCCCACCTCATCCTAGTTTCAAACTTCCAGCTCAGTAACTGTCTCCTTGACTTGTCCGACCTGCCTATCTTCTTTTCCACCTATCCACTCCACCCTCTCCTCCTTGACCTATCACCTTCATCCCCTCCCCCACTCACCCATTGTACTCTATGCTACTTTCTCCCCACCCCCACCCTCCTCTAGCTTATCTCTGCACGCTTCAGCCTCACTGCCTTTATTCCTGATGAAGGTCTTTTGCCCGAAACGTCGATTTCGCTGCTCGTTGGATGCTGCCTGAACTGCTGTGCTCTTCCAGCACCACTAATCCAGTATATGTCCTTAGCTGTCTGGGCACATACCTGTAGAATTCCCCCTCTGAACCTTTCTCTCCATAAATCCCAACTCTTTGACCTGAATATATTCTTGTGTGGTAAGTGGTGAATTTTATCGGATATGGCTCTGGGAAGCATTATGGGAAACCTGGCCATGTTGAAAGTGTAACACCATTGCAAGTGCAGCTCCAACAACACTCAAGAAAGTTGACAGCATCCAGGACATAAGGACATAAGAACTATGAATAGGAGTAGGCCATTCAGCCCCTGCTCCGCCATTGGATCGAACCATGGCTGACCTCATTTCTGTCTCTGCTCCTATTTCCTGCCTGTTCTCCATAACCCTTCACCAATTAAAAAAATCAATCTGCTTCTTAAATGTACTCAACTGGCAATGCAGCTCGCTTGATTAGTGCGTCATCCACAAACATCCACTGCCTCTATCACCAACGCGGAGTTGCAGCAGCATATACCAGCTACAAGATGCACTGCAGCAACTCACCAAGGCTCCTCTGACAGCAGCTTCCAAACATGTGATTTCTGCCACTGAGACTGATGAGGGCAGCAACTGCATGAGAACACCACCACCTTCAAGCTTCCCTCCAAGCCACTCACCATCCTGACTTGGAAGGATAGCTCTGTTCCTTCTCTGTCGCTGGATCAAAATTCTGGAATTCTTTTCCTAACAATGCTATGGCAGGGGTCATACAGGACAAGAAGTGCAATGATCCAGTAAGGCAGCTCACCACCACCTTCTCAAGGGCCATTAGGGAGGGGAAGGTTTGAGCAATAAGGAGAGGCTGAATAGACTGAGGCTCTTTCCCTGGAGCACCAGAGGCTGAGGGGTGATTGTATAGAGGTTTATAAGGTCATGAGGGGCATGGATAGGGTGAATAGAAGGTCTTTTCCCCAGGTTGGAGAGGGGCAAAGATTTATAAAGGGCCTAAGCAGCAACTTTTAAATGCAGAAGGTGGTGCTTGCATGGAATGAGCTGCCACAGGAAGTGGTGGAGGCTGGTATAATTACAACACTTAAAAGGCATCTGGATGGGTGTATGAATATGAAGGGTTAAGAGGGATATGGGCCAAATGCTGCCTCGATTCGTTAAAGATACCTGGTCGGCATGGACAAGTTGGACCGAAGGGTCTGTTTCCATGCTGTATATGTCTATGACTCTAAACAGGTCTAGATTTATATGATATCTGCACAGCATGGACAAGTTGGACCGAAGGGTCTGTTTCTGTGCTTTTTGACTCTGACTCGATGGCAATAAATGCTAGTATGAAAGGAATTTTTAAAAAGTCAGCCTCTGGTCCTCTGCTGACATTACAATGTATTCACAGCTCCCTGAAGATGTAAGAAGCCCCTCCAACCTTACCTCTGCACATTCTCAAACCCCTCTTTTCCACACTTACCACTCCATTGTAGGCCAATCCCTCACTGCATCATCCATTTGCAAGTGTGAAATCCAGACTACACAACGACCCAGGGATTAACTGCTGTTCAGGTACACAATGAGAAGATTTACAACATCAAGCTCAGCACTAAAGACATTAGAAACCTGTCTCTCAGTGATGAGTATGAACAGGATAAGACAGGAATTGGTGACTGTGCAGTCACTGACTGTTAGCAACGCCCCAGAACAACTCCCTGGGTGATGACTGATCACTCAATAAGTCTATAGAGGTTAATGAATGATTTATAAGTGCCCATTAGGAAGAACCTCACTCAGAAATGTTAATCAAATTTAAATGCACTTACAATGAATTTTGCCTCATGATTGTTGTGGGTTCCAACTGCCAAGTTCAGATATTATTATCCACAGACCTTGCATCACCCCCAAGTGCTTATCCTCCTACTCCTTCAGTCTGTGGTTTCTGAAGGCTGTTACTTTCTTTCAGCTAATCACGCCTACCTGACAGAGTCTGACTTGCACGCTAATCCCTTTTAAAGGCATTTCTGGTTTGATCTATACATGACTCCTCAGGAAGAGAAATGGCCATCGAGTAGCCAGCCTTTTAAACAACACCCATAGTCTGAGTGTGAATGATAATTAAAAGAATAACCTTTTATGCAACTGCATATTGATAGCAGTGTGGGCAGTAGCAGAACAGTTTGTCCTGCAGTGCATCAATCAGGCTTTGCCAAGCCACACTGCTTTAACTTCTTCCAAGCCTGTATTCTGATCTGGCTGTGGAGCAATATTATCAAATATGTATGTGAAGAATTCCAAAGATATCGGCAGCACTGGTGAGTTTCAATTCCCTGGACTTCTACTGCCACACTGGTATGTCCAATATTACAATTAGGTTATCTAAATAATCCTATTTGTAAATAAACATGGTTTAGCCATTTATGAACCTGCTGAAATCACAAATAACATTGACACCACTCCAGCTCCAGGTAAGACCATCTTCAACAAGACAGGATGGAACTGCCTCCCTGTGGTGTTCAAAAGCATTAACATTGCTGAATCCCCTGTTATCAACACCCTAGATGATTAGAGTCACAGAGTCATGGAGTCATAGAGATGTACAGCATGGAAACAGACCCTTCAGTCCAACTTGTCCATGCTAACCAATCTAGTACCACCTGCCAGCACCCGGCCCATATCCCTCCAAACCCTTCCTATTCATATACCCATCCAAATGCCTCTTAAATGTTGCAATTGTACCAGCCCCACCACTTCCTCTTGCAATTCATTCCATATTTGCACCACTCTCTGTGTGAAAAAGTTGCCTCTTAGGTCTCTTTTAAATCTTTCCCCTCTCACCCTAAACCTATGCCCTCTAGTTCTGGACTCCCCCATCCCAGAGAAAAGACTTTGCCTATTTATCCTATCCATGCCTCTCATAATTTTGTAAACCTCTATAAGGTCACCCCTCAGCCTCCGACGTTCCAGGGAAAACAGACCCAGCCTGTTCAGCCTCTCCCTATAGCTCAAATCCTCCAACTCTGGCAACATCCTTGTAAATCTTTTCTGAACCCTTTCAAGTTTCACAACATCTTTCCAATAGGAAGGAGACCAGAATTGCACACAATATTCCAAAAGTGGCCGAACCAATGTCCTGTACAGCCACAACATGACCTCCCAACTCCTGTACTCAATACTCTGACCAATAAAGGAAAGCATACCAAATGCCTTCTTCACTATCCTATCTACCTGTGACTCCACTTTCAAGGAGCTATGAACCTGCACTCCAAGGTCTCTTTGTTCAGCAACACTCCCGAGGACCTTACCATTAAGTGTATAAGTCCTGCTAAGATTTGCTTTCCCAAAATGCAGCACCTCATATTTATCTAGGTTAAACTCCATCTGCCACTTCTCAGCCCATTGGCCCATCAGATCAAGATCCCATTGTAATCTAAGGTGACCTTCTTTGCTGTCCACCACACTTCCAATTTTGGTGTCATCAGCAAATTTGCTAACTATACCTCTTACGCTCACATCCAAATCATTTATATCAATGATGAAAAGTAGTGGACCCAGCATCGATTCTTGTGGCACTCCACTGGTCACAGGCCTCCAGTCTGAAAAACAACCCTACACCACAACCCTCTATGCCTTTGAGCCAGTTCTAGCTTTGAATAGAAGCTTAACTGGACCAGCAATATAAAAACTATGGCTCCTAACTCTCCAAAGCCTATCCTCTATCTACAAGGCACAAGTCAGGAGCCTAATGTAACACCCACTATTTGCCTGGATGATTGTGTCTCCAATACCAACCAAGAGTCTTGGCACCATCCAGGATAAAGCAGCCTGCTTGATTGGCACCACATCCACTCCCTTCATTATCGACGGGCTGTAGCAGCACTGTGTACCATCTCCAAGCACAATGCAGCAACTCACTCAGCCCTTCAACAGCACTTTCCAAGCGCACAACCACCATTGCATACAAGGACAACAGATGGTTGGGATTACCATTTCTGCTAACTCCCCTCCATGGCGTTCCCCGTTTGTTTCCCATCACTGAGAAGAGAAAGTTGAGAGGAAATAGGATTCAGAGGTTGCAAAAATCGTGAGGAGCCTAGATAGGGGAAGTAGGGAAACACTGTTCCCTTTGATGGAAGAATCCAGCATCAGAGAACAGCACTTGAAGATGAATCCCAAAAGAGCCAACTGAGAAATGAGGAAAAATGCTTTTTATGTAGATTAGGTTAGGATATGGAATTTACTGACAGAGTCTGTCAAGGGAGGTTTCATCATGGCTTCCAAAAAAGAACTAGGTAATAATCTGAAGAGAAAAGATTCTCAGGCAAAGGGCAGGAAGTGTGCAACTCGCTGAGTTGTTCTTGCAAAGAACCAGCATTGACATCACGGGTCAAATGGCCTCCGCATGTGTTGATTCTAGGAGAGGGATGGAATTTTTCCCACTTGACTGGACAATGCAACTCCAACAACATTCCAGGAGCTCAGCACCATACAGAACAGAACGTATAGCCACAGTATTTCGCATTCACTAGCTTATGTTTAAGTCACAGATTCAACTGTGTAAGCCGCCTTTGTAGATGTAATATTTACATCGACTGCTAATGAAAGGATATTCTTTGGATAATGGATCCCCGGAGTATCTCTGAAACCAGAGACTGCCTTCATGTACACGCAAACTTACAAACGAGAGTAAGTCATTCAGCCCTTCAAGCCTCCTGCAACATTCAATAAAATAATGGCTGAACTGATTTTAATCCCGCCTCTGCATTCCTGCATATCCCCCAATCATCTTTCATCCCCTTAGAATCCATCTGCCTCCACATTTAAAATATTTAAAGAATCTGCATCCACTGTATCCGGAGGAGGGGAATTCTAAAGACACTCAACCCTCTGAGACAAAACAAAATTCTTGCTCTGTCTTAAATGAGCGTCTCCTTATTTTTAAACTATGACTCCTAGTTCTAGATCATTCCACAAGAGGAAACATCCATTCCACACCCATCAAGTCCTGTGCAAGTGTATGTGCTTTAGACATTAATAAAACTGACGGGCTTACCTCAATTGATAAGTCGGCAGCTTGGCAGCATTGTTTTCAGATTTCAGTGTCTCTGAAAAAAAAAGAGTGAAAGAGATTCGAATTAACTTTGGAACCTGGAGTATATTCCTTGCACACAGTGCCCAGCATTCAGTTCTCCTGCTCCCTCAAGTTGGCACAAGGAGCGGAACCCACAAATGCCACAGAAATGAAGTCTCATCCTGCTATCACCTCGTTCACCAAAGCCTCAATTTTAAAATTCACCAGGACCTAACTCCTCCCGATCTCCGTGACCTCCGCCAGTCCTGCAACCTTTCAAGATGGCTGCATGACTCCAATCCTGGCCTCAGATGGTTAGACGGTGGCAGATGAGAAAGATGACACTGGCACAGGACAACGCTAAGACCTCTGTAGCAGAACTTATTCTAACATTTCCTAAATCGTTCTGCTCTTTGAAACCTCAATTCTAAGTCTGTTAGTCCTTGCTCTGTTCAATCAGGACCTTTGTATGTTATGAATTACCTATACTTCACGCAAACCAAAACTTTTCACTGTACCTAGGTACATGTGACAAACATAAATCAAATCAAATCAAAGTGGTAATGTTGTTTAGATTAGTAATCCAGGAGGCCAGGCTAGTGTTCTGGGGCATGGATTCAAATGACAACTAGTGGGATTTTCATTCCATTCATAAAAGCTGGAATTAATAGCTATCTATCTCAACCATGATGCATTCACTAAATGTCAGGAAAACCCATCTAATATCCTTTAGACTGGAAAATCTGCTGACTCCACCCAACCTGGCCTACAAGTGACTTCAGACCCACAGCAAAGCGGTTGGCTCTAAACTCAGTCCTGAAATGCCAAGCAAGCCACTCAGTTCAAGGGCATGATCATCGATAAAATATTTCATTCCAAAAATAAATTTTAGTTATTTTTAACAAAACTGCTCAATTATGCTATAACCCACCTCCGGGGGAGTGGCACTTGAACCTGGACCTCCCAGCTCAGAGATAAGGATAGTACCATCACAATGGAAGATCCATTTATGATTGCAACCATTCATGTTCTGAAGCTAAGCTAATAAATTATTTTAAATGTGCTGTCAGAATCTTTAATATTATCTCAGGAATAGATAGCCTAAAAAAACCTTAATTTTAAGTTAAAAGTTTGTCTTAGACATGGCATTACTGACATAACAGTAAAAATATGAAAAAAAAACTGAATGAGTTCTAGTTTATGAACTTAAAAATTAGAAGCAGGAATACAACACTTGCCCCTTGAGCTTTTAATAGATTAGAATCCCTGCAGTATGGAAACAGGCCCTTCAGCCCATCAAGCCCACATTGACCCTCCGAAGACTAACCCATCCAGACACATGCCCCTACCCTATATTTACTTCTGACTAATTCACCTAACCTACATATCCCTGAACACTATTTAGTGCGGCTAATTCACCTCACCTGCACATCTTTGGATTGTGGGAGGAAACCAGCGCACCTGAATAAAACCCACATAGACACAATGAGAACATGCAAACTCCACACACAGTTGTCCAACGGTGGAATCGAACCCAGGTCCCTGGAGCTGTGAGGCAACAGTGCTAACCACTGAGCTACCATGCCAGTACAAGGGCCATCGCCTTACTCTGCATTCAAACCTATTCCTGATAACCTTATAGTCCTTGTCTAGAATCAATCCAGCTTTCTATTAGTAAATTGAAACACACTGCTTCTCCTAGCTTTCATGAAAGATTGTTCCAGAAGTATAGGGTTTTTTTTTAGATTAGATTACTTACAGTGTGGAAACAGGCCCTTCGGCCCAACAAGTCCACACCACCCCGCCGAAGCGTAACCCACCCATACCCCTACATCTACCCCTTACCTAACACTACGGGCAATTTAGCATGGCCAATTCACCTGACCTGCACATCTTTTGGACTGTGGGAGGAAACCGGAGCACCCGGAGGAAACCCACGCAGACACAGGGAGAACGTGCAAACTCCACACAGTCAGTCAGTCGCCTGAGGCAGGAATTGAACCCGGGTCTCTGGTGCTGTGAGGCAGCAGTGCTAACCACTGTGCCACCGTGCCACCCAACATTGGAACAACATAGAAAGGATGTTGATGAATTTGAAAGGGTGCATAAAAGATTTACAAGGATTTTGCAGAGACTGGAGGGCTTGAGCTATAGGAAGAGGTTGAATAGACTGCAGCTTTTTTCCCTAGAGCATCAGAAGCTGAGGGCTGACCTGATAGAGGTTTATAAAACCATGAGGGGCACAGATAGGATGAATAGCCAAGGTCTTTTTCCTAGTGGAAGGAAGTCCAAAACTAGAGGTTTAAGGTGACAGGGGCAAGATTTAAAAGGGACCTGAGGGGTAGCTTTTTCCCGCAGATGGTGGTGCATGTATGGAATGAGCTGCCAGAGAAAATGGTGGGGGCTGGTACAATTACAACATTTAAAAGCCATCTAATGGGTAAATGAATAGGAAGGGTTTAGTGGGATATGGGACACGTTGGCAAATGGGACTAGGTCAGATTGGGATATCTTGTCTGAATGGATGAGTTAGACCGAAGGGTCTGTTTCTGTGTTATGTGTAATCACGATAATCTGGTGAAACATTTCTCCTCATCTTTGCCTTAACTGGATGATACCTTATTTTTAAACAGTGACCCCTAGTTCTTGATTCTCCTACAAGAGGAAACATCCTCTCCACATTCACTCTGTCAAAACTCCTTAGGGTCTTATATATTTCAATTAAGTTACCATTTACTCTTTCAAATTCCAGTGGATATATGCCTACCCTGTCCAACACTTCCTTACAAGACAACTTCTTATTCCAGATACTCATTTAATAAACATTCTCTGAACTTTTTCCAGTGCAATTATATTCTTCCTTTATTAAGGAGATCAATACTGTACACAGTATTCCAGATATGGTGTCCCCTATGCCTTGTATAATTGAAGCATAACCTTCCTACTTGTGTGTTCAATTCCCCTCGCAAATAAGGAGAACATGGAATTAGCTTTCCTACTTGTTGTAACAGCACACTAGCCCTCCGCAATTCATCCACGAGGACACACAGATCCCTCTGCATCTCCAACTTCTGCAATCGCTCATCATTTCGCATTTCCTGCCAAAATGGACAATTTCACACTTTGCCAAATCGTACTCTGTCGTCACTTCCCTTTCTCCCATTTCCTTGATCCAAAGGATGTGTGCTGGGAGATATGACCCAGGAAGTGTGCTGTGTACTGACCCTGAGATAGAAGGTAGATGGGCTGAACTAGTTGGTGTGGAGTTGGTAAGTGAAGTGTGGCAGAGACTGTTCAACCTTCCAGTGGCTTTCCATCAGTTGTTATATATTTGGGGGGTACCACTGTTTGTGAGGCCAGGGCACCAAGGGAGGGGTGCTGAGTGGAAGATTCCGGTTATGATGCTCATTCCTGTCCCCGGTTGAGTGACTGTAAGGTAGGGGTGTGTGTGTGTTTGATTATTGTCACATTTACCTAAATAAAGTTTTGTTTTGCTTGCAGTAAAGGCAGATCATACCATACAAAGTGCATTAAGGTAACAGAACAGAGCAAAAAACACAATATTACGGCTGCAGAGAAGATGCACAGACAGTGACATCAACATTAAATTTAAAGTTTGAGAAGTCCTATCAAAAGTCTAATGGTGGTCAGTATTCTGTAACTTCGAGGAAGTGAGGACTGCAGATGCTGGAAAATCAGAGTCAAAAGTTGTCGTGCTGGAAAAACACAGCAGGTCAGGCAGCATCTGAGGAGCAGATGAAGGGCTTTTGCCCAAAACGTCGACTCCCCTGCTCCTCAGATGCTGCTGTGTTTTTCCAGCATCACACTTTTCAACTCTGTATTCTGCAGCTGAGTCTGAAAGGGAGTGTACTGAGCAAAGTTTAGAATGGCAGCAGTCTGCACAATCAAAGAAAAGATACCTCAGTGGCATACAGACTTGGTCAGATCCCTGTCTGCAACCAACTTTGCACTGCACACCTCACAAAGGATGTGCTGGCCTCTGTAAGGTGCAACAAAGAGCCAACAGTATGATCTGAGGCATCACGGGTTAAATTATAAGGGAAGGCCACACAAACCTGACTTGTGTTCTCTATCTGGAAAATTGAGAGGAGTTTTAATCAAGGTTTACTTCTAATGTCGAGAAGATTTGACCTGTAGGATAGACGGTTTCCTCTAAAGGGACAATCACATTCAAAGGGACCTCATCTGAAGTGAGGCCTCAGATACTCTGTTGGCACTTTGGTGCACTTTACATTGGCCAGCATACCCTCACCTTCAAACTCAAGCTGCTCCACCTCTGAGGGACATCAGGAAACAAGTCTTCACCGAGAGTAGAAAAATTCCCTCCCACTAAAGGCTGCGGATACTCACAGGGGTTTGCTAGGTAGACAATATCGCTATGGGTCTGCAGTCACATGTAGGCCAGACTGAGTAAAGATGGTAGATTTCCTTGCCTAAAGGTCACTTCATGAACCAGATGGATTTTATTTATTAGTCAATAATAGTTTCATGCTCACCATCACGGAGACAAGCTCTCAACTCCAGAGTTATTAATTCAATTCAAGTTCTACCAGCTGCCATGGCAAGATTTGAACCCATACCCCTAGAACATTAGCATTGGATTACCAGATTAAAACATTACCACCATCAACTGCCCATGCTAAATAATGCCTCAATCTAAAGATCATAACATCAAGTATAGGAGTTGGGACATCTTGTTGCAGCTGTACAAGATGTTGGTGAGGTCCCAAGTGTGTGCAATTCTGGTCACCCTACTATCAAAAGGATATTATTAAACTAGAAAGAGTGTAGAAAAGATCTACTAGAACGTTATCTGGACTGAAGGGTTTGAGTTGTAGGGAGTGGTTGGATAGGCTGAGACATTTTTCCCTGGAGCGTAGGAGACTGAGGGGTGACCTTATAGAAGTCAAAATCATGAGGGACATAGATAATGTTGATAGCCAACAGTAGGGGCATATAAAGCTAGAGGGCATAGGTTTAAGGTGAGATGGGAGAGACACAAAAGAGTCCAGAAAGGCATTTGTTTTCACCCAGAGGGTGAGGAGTGTCTGGAATAGGTTGTCAGAGGCAGTGGTGGAAGACAGCACAATTTCGTTATTTAAGAAATATTTAGACAGGTACATGGATGGGATGAGTATGGAGGGATACCTATCAAACATAGGCAAATGGGACTAGTTTAAATTGTGAAAACTGAATGGCATGGGAAAGCTAGGCTGATGGGCCTGTTTCCTTGCTGTAGACCTCTAGGATTAATTCATCCTGTACAGTAGTCAGTACAGTCCAAGATCTCCAGTGGGTAGGGACATGGAGCAAATATAAATTAGACAGGGATTTGCAACTCCTCTGATACAGAAGCAGCCCATGTCCTTATGCAATTTGACCTGTGCAATACCCAGGTTTTATTTTAAGATTAGATTCCCCACAGCATGGAAACAAGCCCTACAGTCCAATCGGTCCACAATGACCCTCCGAAGAGTAACCCACCCAGACCCATTTCCCCTCCGACTATTACACCTAACACTATGGGCAATTTAGCACGGCCAATTTACCTGACTTGCACATCTTTGGACTGTGGGAAGAAACCGGAGCACCCGGAGGAAACCCACACAGACACAGGGAGAATGTGCAAACTCCACACAGACAGTCGCCAGAGGCTGGAATCAAACCTGGGACCATGGTGCTGTGAAGCAGCAGTGTTGACCACTGAGCCACCGTGCCACCCATAGTTTGAGCTGACAATTAGCAAGTAACATTCATGTGATATAAACATCAGTGGATATGTCTGACTACCACCTTTGACATTCAATGGCACTACCATCACTGACTCCCCCGCACAATTCACATTTCTGGGGTTATCAGGTACTCTATTGGACAAGCCATACAAACCGCTGTAGCCACAAAAGCAGGTCAAAGACTAAGAATCCAGTGGCAGGTAAGTCACCTCCTGACTCCCCAAAGCCTGCCTATCATTTACAAGGCACAAGTCAGGCATGTGATGGAACACTTGCTGGCAGGGTGCAGCCCCAATAACACTCAAGAAGCTTGACACCATCCAGGACAAAGCACTCTGCTTGACTGGTATCTCATCCACCACCTTCAACATACACTCCCTCCTTCACCGTTGCACCACGTAGAAGACACCCTACAGCAAATCGCCAAGTTTCCTCAGACAGCACCTTCCAAATGCATAACTCTTGGCATTTGGAAGGACAAGGGTAGCAGATTCATGGGAAAATTCACCTCTAAGCCACAAGCCATCCTGATCTGGGTGGCATGGTGGCTCAGTGGTTAGCACTACTGCTTCACAGGACCCAGATTCAATTCCAGCCTCGGGGGACTGTCTGTGTGGAGTTTGCACATTCCCCCCACTTCTGCGTGGGTTTCGTCCGGGTGCTCCAGTTTCCTCCCACAATCCAAAGCTGTGCATGTTAGGTGAATTGGCCATGCTAAATTGCCCATAGTCAACATAAGATAATAGGATAGGGGAATGGGTCTGGGTGTTTTACTCTTTGGAGGGACAGTGTGGACTTGTTGGGCCAAAAGGCCTGTTTCCACACTGTAGGGATTCTATTAAAAAACTGCATCGTGGATATATCTGTAGCTGTGCAAGTAGATAGGCCACTACTTGGATGGCACAGTGGCACAGCATTTAGCACTGTTGCCTCACAGCACCAGAGACCTGGGTTCAATTCCCACCTTGGGCAGACTGTCTGTGTGGAGTTTGCACATTCTCCCCGTGTCTGCGTGAGTTTCCTCTGGGTGCTCCGGTTTCCTCCCACAGTCTGAAGATGTGTAGGTTAGGTGAATTGGCCATGCTAAATTGCCCGTAGTCAGAGTCATAGAGATGTACAGCATGGAAACAGACTCTTCGGTCCATGCCGACCAGATATCCCAACCCAATCTAGTCCCACCTGCCAGCACGTGGCCCATATCCCTCCAAACCCTTCCTATTCATATACCCATCCAAATGCCTCTTAAATGTTGCAATTGTACCAACCTCCACCACATCCTCTGGCAGCTCATTCCATACACGTGCCACTCTCTGCGTGAAAATGTTGCCCCTGAGGTCTTTTTGATATCTTTCCCCTCGCACCCTAAACCTATGCCCTCTAGTTCTGGATTCTCCGACCCCAGGGAAAAGACTTTGCCTATTTAACCTATCCAAGCCCCTCATAATTTTGTAAACCTCGATAAGGTCACCCCTCAGCCTCCGACGCTCCAGGGAAAACAGCCCCAGCCTATTCAGCCTCTCCCTGTGGCTCAGATTCTCCAACCCTGGCAACATCCTTATAAATCTTTTCTGAATCCTTTCAAGTTTCACAACATCTTTCCGATAGGAAGGAGACCAGAATTGCACACAACATTCCAACAGTGGCCTAACCAATGTCCTGTACAGCCGCAACATGACCTCCCAACTCCTGTACTCAATACTCTGACCAATAAAGGAAAGCATACCAAACGCCTTCTTCACTATCCTATCTACCTGTGACTCCACTTTCAAGGAGCTATGAACCTGCACTCCCTCGGACCTTACCATTAAGTGTAGAAGCCCTGCTAAGATTTGCTTTCTCAAAATGCAGCACCTTGCATTTATCTGAATTAAACTCCATCTGCCACTTCTCAGCCCATTGGCCCATCTGGTCCAGATCCTGTTGTAATCTGAGGTATCCATCTTCGCTGTCCACTACACCTCCAATTTTGGTGTCATCTGCAAACTTACTAACTGTACGTCTTATGCTCGCATCCAATATCATTTATGTAAATGACAAAAAGTAGAGGGTCCAACACCGATCCTTGTGGCACTCACTGGTCACAGGCATCCAGTCTGAAAAACAACCCTCCACCACCACCCTCTGTCTTCTACCTTCGAGCCAGTTCTGTATCCAAATGGCTAGTTCTCCCTGTATTGCATGAGATCTAACCTTGCTAATCAGTCTCCGATGGGGAACCTTGTCGAACACCTTACTGAAGTCCATAGTGTTAGGTGAAGGGGTAAATGTAGGGGAATGGGTCAGGGTGGGTTGCTCTTCGGAGGGTCAGTGTGGACTTGTTGGGCCGAAGGGCCTGCTTCCAAACTGTAGGCAATCTAAGGGCAATTAAGAATGGGCAAGAAATGCTCGAAAATAAATAACGCTCACATTATGTGAGCAAATTTTAAAGATGCATATACCTTTAACTCTAGTTGCTTAGGCATCCCCAATGTTAATTGCTCTATCATTAAGAATCATGCCCACAGCTACCTAGGCTTTCAGCTCTGGAATTCCCTCAATAAAAATCTTCACCTCTTACCCTCCCTTTCCTGTAAGGCACTCCTTAATAGCTACCATGTTGACTAAGCTTTCATTTGACTGACTGTCACCTGATGTGGCTCGGAGTCTACGAAATGTTATTTTATATGCCTCCAAAGCCTTACTGTGAGACATTTATGATGTCAGAGGCGCTTTATAAATGCATGTCGATGTTGGCAAATACGTCGATGAGGAAATTTAAAAACAATATTTCTAATAATGTCAATGTTTTAAAATCATGAAACACTCGACTATCCATGGAACGGTGCTGTCTCTGGGTTATGTAAGAGGCGACTTCATAGCCTGTGGTTCTACAAGTGCAGAGTTGGTAATACCTGGTTTCTATGGTGATGGAGCAGGAGACACAGCCTGTTGCTGAGAACCCAGCAGCTCCATTTCGATTAGTGTCTGAGCTGATGTATCCTCAGTAGCAGGGGATGACTCACTAACATCTGCATTGTCCCCAGGAGGCCCTTTATTTTACTTCACCCCCAGAGAAATGTGCCATTGTATTGCTGGTTTGCTGTCTCCCTGATTCCAACTCCTTTTACCACCCTCCCCCACTCCCAACCCCATTCATAGCGTCACAGAATCCCTGCAGTGTGGAAGCAGGCCATTCGGCCCATCAGGACCACACCAACCCTCTGCAGAGCGTTCCACCCGACCTCACCCTATCCCTGTAACCCTGCCTTCCTGGCAGAAGGAATCTGCAATTCTCTGGGCCAAAACTTCCACCCACCCTCCACCACAGACACACTCATTTCTGACAACACGTTGGGAGGAAATTAGAGATGGCCAGCTGTGCATTGCTTTCTTCCTGAGAGATAAACCCCTGAGCAAAGACAGGAGGTCCTTACATCTCATTACTGACAAACACAATCACTTTCTTCCGAAATCTGATTCGTTTTAAAATTCATTCTCATGACATGGGCAGCCCGGGCTGACCTGGGTTCACTGGCTCCTGCCCTTACAGGATAGGGTTCAGCACCCTCCTTGGGCCGCTGCTATCCTCCCACACGCACTGCCCCTTTAATTGGCTTGAAATTTCCCTTCAAGGTAGCAGTAATCCATGTAAAAGGGTGCCAAATGTACAGAGTAATCTTCCAGGGAGGGACAGTGGCAGCACAGGCTTGAGGGAGCTCAGGCAGCACTTGGACACCAGGTTAGATCAGGATCATATGTTTCAGTAAGATATTCTTGAAGATGTACAGGTCCTTCAGCCCATCGAGTCTGTGCCAACCTAACTACACTAGCCCCACTGTCTGGCACTTGGCACATCACCACTCACTCTTCCACACTCCAATGGATACAGGCCCCACCTGTTCAACATTTCCTCATAAAACTACCCATCATCCTAGGAATCAATCAATTTCTTCTGAACTATTTCCAATGCAAGTCTGCCCCTTCATAAATAAGGAGTCCAAAGCTGTATACTCAAATCTAGGCATGGTCTAGCTAATGCTCCATATAATTGTACCAAAGCATTCTTACATTCATATTCTATTCACCTTACAATAAATGCTGAAAAATGTGTTGCTAGAAAAGCGCAACAACAACTAAGCCCTTCTTCAGGAGCTTATGCCCGAAACGTCGATTCTCCTGCTCCTTGGATGCTGCCTGACCTGCTGCGTTTTTCCAGCAACACATTTTCAGCTCTGATCTCCAGCATCTGCAGTCCTCACTTTCTCCTAGTTGATTTTAACCTTACAATAAATGACAACATTCCACTTGCAGTACCTGCATTGCAACCTTTTGCCATTTTTTTCACCTGATCCTGCAGATCCCTCTGCACTAGTGAGTCCTGTAACTCTCTCTGGGAACATTTTGACCCCATCTGCTCTGTTCAGACCCTTTATGATATTGAACTGCTCTGTCAAATCTCCCCTTAATCCTCTCCAATGAGAGCATCCCCAGCTTCTCCAATCCATCTAAATAACGGGCTTACAGTGGCTGAGTCATCAGCACTGCTACCTCACAGCACCAGGGACTTGAGTTCGATTCCAACCACAGGTGACCATGTGGATTTTGCACACTCTCCCAGTGTCTGCATGGTTTTCCTCTGGGTGCTCAAATTTCCTCCCACAATCCAAAGATGTGCAGGTTATTCGGATTGGCCAAGGGAAATGCAGGGTTACGGAGGAAGGTTAGGGAGGTGGGTGTGGGCTAGTGGGCAGAATGGCCTGATTCCACACTGTAGAGATTCCAACTGACTGGGTTAGCTGCATAATATCCAATGATCTAGATGACATTTTCTCTTCTCTAGCATTGCCTGGATATTTCCAAGTTGATAAAGTGCATTTCCTGGAGAGGCACAGACACACATGTTTAAATCAGTAGATAGGGTCAAAGTTCGATCCTGGCTGCTGGTTACTTGTGGGAAATGGTTAGTGGGAGCCAGCAGTCTATGGTTCACAGCTTGAGTGCATAGACCAAGCAAAGCAAACTGAACCCTTAAGTCAAGAGTGTGTTGCTGGGAAAGCACAGCAGGTCAGGCAGCATCCGAGGAGCAGGAGAATCAACATTTCGGGCATGAGCTCTTCATCAGGAATCCTGATGAAGGGCTGATGCCGAAACATCAATTCTCCTGCTCCTCGGATGCAGACTGACCTGCTGTGCTTTCCCAGCAACACACTCAACTCTCATCTCCAGCATCTGTAGTCCTCACTTTCTCCCGAACCCTGAAGTCAATCTGGTGAACGGAGAACATTAACCGTAGGTGACAGTACTTCACTGAGTGCTCAGATTCTCAGCTCCAGTTAGGTTAGTGCCTTTAAATTAGAAAGCCGGCAAGGAGAATTATCAATCTAAAAATTGAGAAGAAGGAGACAGGTGTGCCAAACGTTTGATGGAGGAGTGAGGGCCACGTTTCAATTTCCTGCCTATGAGGTGCTTGCTCTTCCTCGTCATTGGACCTACTGATTTGTGGTGACAGAATAAATCAATTCATGCTGCCAGGGAGCACAGAGTCTATAATGGAAGCCTTCCTGTATTCCAGGAGGAATGGCAAGCCTTGGGAACAGGCAGCATTTTACTTAAGAAAGGAAACCCAACGAGGGAAAGAAATTGTAACAATGTTGACGGCAGAGAAGCCGAACCTTCCGGTTACACTGCAACCTATAAGTAAACATTAAAACCGCTTCACACACATATTATTGCTTTTGAAACAATTTGCAAATGCCTTTGCTGGCTTACTGGCAAGCTAATAATTGAGACACAGGCCTGAGGGAGCACATTGTGTCTAAGTGATGCTAGAACAGAAAGGTTGACTCATTCCAATCAGTGTTATTGCTACAAGGGCTGTGAGCATTTTGCTTAAGAATTTTCACAACAGGGAACATCCAGCCCTAAGTAAACCTCCGGTACAGACATTTTGTTTTAATCATTCACAGGATGAGGGCGTCACTGGCCAGACCAGTGGGCAGTTAATACTCAACCACATTGCTGTGGGTCTGGAATCACATTCAGACCAGACCAGTAGATTTCCTTCCCTAAATGACATTAGTGAACCAAATGAGTTTTTCCCCAACAATCAATGATGGTTTTGTGGGTCATCATTGGCCTCTTAATTCTAAATTTTCATTGAATTCAAATTCTACTATGGCAAGATTTGAACATAGGACCCCAGAACATTATCTGGATTAACAGCCCTGCGATAATACCACTAGGCTATTGCATATAGTTTATCTGCAACAAAACAAGAGATGTGAGATACCAATACTGGGACTCAATCTCCCTGTTCAGATTTATTACTGCCTTTCACTGAATGCTATCACATCTATTTCTCTCCTCCTCTCTTGATTCATGATGAGTCAATTCCCTCAGAAGTGTTAGTTGCCTCATGGTCCCCAAGAGTCGCATCTTTCACATCCAAACACCGACAGTGAGTGCTGATGGGCAATTTGACTGAGAGGTGCACATTCTCCTTTGGCCTCAACATCCTTGTGTATCCACTTTCCAGAGGGTACCTCTCTACAGACCAGACATACCACGACTGATCCTGGCACCAGATCACTATGACTATTCCCTTCTCCACATGCTTTCAAATCAGATCAGCCACCTAGTTCTAGATTTCTGCCCGGAAATCTGCCATCTTTACCCCGTCTGACCCACATGTGCTTCCAGACCTGCAGCAATGTGGCTAACTCTGATTGTCCTCTGAAGTGGCTAAGCCACTCGTTTGTAGCAAACTGCCTACAGAAAGATCACAAGACGGGCAGCAGTGGTCCATGATGACAGCTTGCCACTAGCTCTCAAGGGCAATTTGGAATGGGCAATAAATGCCTACCTCTTGTCATTAATGCCCACACCTGTCAAAGAATATTTTAAACAAAAACCATTGACCTGGGCTCTCACACACCTGTAACAATGACATGTGCTTCATTTATGCAGCTATTCAACCTGCCCCTGGGTTTGGGAGATGCTGTTAAAGGAGTATTGGTGAGTTGCTGCAGTGCATGGTAGATGGTACACACTGTTGCCACTTGTGTGTCAGTGGTAAAAGGACAGACTGTTGACAGAGGGTGATGGGCACCAAGCAGGCAGGCTGCTTAATTCTAGGCAGTGTCAAGCTTTTTGAGTGTTGTTGGAGCTGTGCTCATTCATGTAAGCGAAGAGTATTAAGTACTGGGCAGCAGAAACACAAAAGCACCATCACTTGCAAGTTACCCTCCAAGCCACACACTTTCCTGACTGAAGACCGTAAGACATAGGAATAGAAACAGGCCATTCAGCCCATCCAGTCTGATCCACCATTCAACACCACCATGGTTGATCTGACAATCCTCAACTCCACTTTCCTCTTTTTTTCCCGAAATTCCCTTAAAAATCTATCTCAGCTTTGAATATACTTAATGACCCAGTGGCAAATAATTCCTTAGATTCACTATGCTCTGAGAAAAGAAATTCTTCCTCATCTTTGTCTTAAAATGTGAGACCTCACATTCTGCAACAATACCCTGTGGCCTTAGAACTCTGCCAATAGGGGAAACTACCTTCTACATCTACCCTGTCAAACTCCCTAAGATTCTTACATATTTCAATGAGGTCATCTCTCATTCCTTCTAAATTCACAGTCCCTATTTACGCAACCTCTCCTCATAAGATAGGCCTGGTATTAGCCTAGAAAAGCTTCTCTGGACTACCTCCAATGTCAGTATATCTTTCCTTAGATAAAGGGACTTGAAACTGTTCAAAGGATTCCAGCTATGGTCTGACTAGTGCCTTGTATAGTTTTGAAAAGCTCTCCCTCCTTATACTCTATTTCCTATTACCCAATGAACTTGGATGTTGGCTTTCTATGATCATGGACAGATCCCTCCGTTACATGGCTTTCTGCAGTCTTTCTCCATTCTCCTCACATAGAATATAATTGGTGGGAAAATATGTCAACTTTTTACCCATTCACTTAACCTGCTGCTATTCCTCTGTGGTATCTTTCTGCCATCCTCACCATTTGCCTTCCCACTTATTTCTGTGTCATCTACAAACTTGGCAAAAGTACATTCACTTTTCTTATCCAAGACATTGATATATATCAATAATTGAGGTCTCAGTCCTGATCCCTGTGGCACACCTGTAATTACAAGTTGCCATCCTGAAAATGTTCCCTTATCCCAGCTCTCAGTCTTCTCTTAGTCGGCCAATCCTCTATCCATACTACCTTCAACACCATGGGTTCTTATCTTATTAAGCAGCCTAATGTGTGACCCCTTCTGAAAATGCAAATATATTACAATCACTGCTTCCTCTTCACATATCCTGCTTGTTGCCTTCTCAAACAATTCTAATCAATATTCTTCTTTCACTGTCATGAGGTCAAAATCCTGGAGCTCCCTCCCTAACAGCATTGTGGGTATCCCTACACTTCAAGGACAGAAGTGTTCAAAAAAGTAGCTCACTACCACCTTCTCCACTGCAACTATGCTGTACAATAAATGCTGGTCCATTTAGTGATACCTACAGGCCACATATTTTTTTAAAAAGTGGATAGACAGCAGTGAGACAGGAGACTTGCCGTAGGATTCCCAACTTCTAACATAATGACACAGTGTAATTTCTGGTCAATAAGAACCCCAGGATGCTGACGGTGGGAGGATTTCTCAACATGATAATGGGCCCTGAACATAAAGGGGTGATGGTTCTATTCACTCTTGTTGGAAATTATTATTGTCTGGCATTTGTATGGTGTAAGTGGTAGTTCCCAATGCCACAAAGTTGATAACTGCTATTTTGTATCACAGTTATTTGAATCAACCTGTTCAGAAATGTTAAGACACGCCCCTTCTGGCCTAGCGATAGGGTCACTACCACTGCACCACAAGAGCCCTAAACTGAAAGATATACACTTAAGACAATTGCGGGTAGGAGGCAGTGGGATATGGGGCTATAGGTCTTTTCCTAGGATGCGTTGCCTGAAAACGTATGGAGGAAAAATTCAACACCAAAGTTCAAAAACATACTTGAAAAATATTCAGGGCTTTGGGCAAAGTGAGACGAATGGGATTCCTCGTTCAGAGGGCTAGCACGGGCAACAAGGGAGTGAATGGCCGCCCTCTGCGCTGCATGATTCTGTCACTAAAACTCACGCACATACAAAACCAGGCACAGTCACATCATCCCTGAACGTAAACACGGTTATGGAGTGCCCCGTGAGAGAAAATAAAAACCACCAAACCTCCAGCCTTCCCCTTTCCATCTGAAAACACTTCATGAATATACAAAGAGAAAGCTGGAAGTTACAACCCAAGATTGTCCAGGAATGGTAGGGGAGAAGGAAGGAGAGAGGGAGGTCGGTCCTTACCACATGCTAAAGTGCAGGCATCTCTTATAGCCTTGTACTTGTTCCCCGTCGCTTCCTTCGAAATCCTCTTCAAAATTTCATCCATGGTTTCGGCACCAGACAAGGGGGAGGAACTCGCCAGGATAAATGGCTCGATTGGAAAGGGGGAGATAAATCAAGTTACGATATTACCTGCGAGTCATTGAGAGGTGGTGGCTAAGGAAACCAGGCAGAGCTAACCCTCCGAACCTAGGGACACGTCTCCCTGTTTGTGAGGAGGGGGTGGAAATATATAAATAAGTGTAATGGGAAGAGGCGAGGATTTGCAGACGGGACTGGGGCACTGTCTAAGACACGCTTCCCCGCAACGATGTCACCACATTGATGCACGGTCCTCCAGACATGGGTATCTCATCCCCAGATCCCCCCCAACAATTTCCCTAGAGCTCAGCACAGACACTGCCCTTCCCACTCTCCATCACCGGAGCTCACACTGTAATCCCTGACATCGTCGGGAAACTCTGGAACTGGAACGCACAAGGGGCTCCAGGGAGAGAGAGACGATGGCATGGAGGGAAGGCGTGCTTAAATAATAAATAGCTGCAATAGAATCAGAAATTAAATATCTAAAGCAGGGTCAAGCGGGTGTAGCAGATTCAGAGCTGAAACAGCTGGAGCAGAGTCAGGAGTTAGAAAAAATGTCTGGTGTAGAATCACAGACGTATAAAAAAACCTGCAACAGTTACAGCTAAAATATCTGAAGTGCCAATGCAAAGCTGCATAAGCAGAGCTAAACAATCTGGATCTTAGAGGAGGATCCCGCAAGAGGCTCAAGAATAAAACCACCTGCTACAGAGTCAGGGTTAAAACATCTGGCATTTGGAGAGTCCACAGCAAACAGCTGGAGCAGTAGCAAAAATATCTGGAGCTCAGGCTGCAACAAAACACCTGGAGTGGAGTCAAATCTGAAACATCTGTTACCGAGTCGGGGTTATAAATCTGGAGCTCAGATAGCCCGTGGGAAACATCGAGAGCAGAATCAGAGTTAGGACATCTGGTGCTCAGAGAGTCCATTGTGAAACATCTGGAGCTTAATCAAAGCTGAAACGTCTGGAGCCCAGATTGTCCCAGATAAAATATCTGGATCAGTCTTGAGTGAAAACATCTGCATCAGAATGGCTCCAAAATCTGGAGTTTGGAGAGTTGAAGTTACAGCAGAGTCAGAGCAAAGCAGCCAATGTAGCCAATAAATTGGCATTATTGCAATAATTGGTGTAAAACACTAAATTGAAACACATGACTTGTCAAAGCAGAGACTTTTTTCTGATATTTCAGTTTATGTTTACAGTGTTGGTAGAGACTATTCAGCCCATTGATTCAATGCTGGCTCTTTTGAAAGAGTTATCTTCTCAAACCCAATCTCTGGGATCTCTCCAAGACCTTGGAGTCATTATCCATTCCTATAATGTAGCCATGTCTCTCACAGTAGATGTAATGTTGTCTCAATGTTATCTCAGTGGAAAAGCAGTAATCCAATAATCCCAACTTCCTTTCTTCAAACTCCAAATTTGACTTAAAACTATGAAGTAAATGTAATTTATCTGCAACATTCTGTGTCCAGATCTTGAAAGAAACATTTTTTTGAAAAGTTTTTTGTGGGCATTGCACGCTGGATCAGCATTTGTTACCAATCCCTCATTGCCCCTTGACTAGGTGGTGATGACGACTACTGCAGTTACCCCTCCTCTGAGAAACCATCGTGCCCTCAACAAATGTCTTTCCATCAAAATCAATCATGTGTCGAAGAAGGAAACTATTGACCTCAGTCTCCAAAGGGCTCACACAGGTATAGCCTTTCCCCATACATTTTCAGACATCCATCAGTCAGGAAAAGTGAAACATCACTGTGATCCAGAGAGTGCTCTAACATATTATAATCCAGATTATGCACTGTGAAATCCCTTCTGGCAGTGTGGGGAAATTTTAAAATAGCTGGAAGTAGATCCTGGTATCAATAAAGGTGACCATGGATTGTGGCTCACTAATAGGCATTGGGTAGAACTATGATCCTGGTTGCTAGTCTGAGTCAACATGCTCTTCCAATCCAACATCAGTGTGATTCACCTCTTACCACCTGGGAAGAGAGGTGATGGCTTAGTGGTATATCATCGTATCCCTAGTGTGGAAAGAAGCCATTCAACCCACTGAGTTCTGCACCACCCCTCTGAAGAGCATCCCACCCAGACCCAGCACCTGCTCTATCTCTATAATTCCACATTTACCACAGCTAACTCACCTAACTTGCACATCCCTAGACACTATGGGGCAAGTTAGCATGGCCAATCCACCTAACTGCACATCTTTGCACTGTGGGAGGAAACCAGAGCACCTGAAGGAAACCCAGACAGACCACAGGGAGAACATGCATACTCCATATGGACAGTCGCCCAAGGCTAGAATCAACCCACATTCCCAGCACTGTGAGGCAGCAATGCTGACACTGAACCACTGTCTCACTCTGGGACTATCACCAGACTATTAATCCCAGAGACCCAAGTTCTGTGGATCTGGGCTTGAATCCTGTCATGACTGAATTCAATAAATATCTGGAATTAAGTGCTTAATGGTGACCATTAGTTAATTAATTGCTGGGGGAAACCCCATCTATTTCATTAATGCACTTTAGTGAAGGAAATCTGATGTCCTTACCTCGTCTGGCCTACATGTGACTCCAGACCCACAGCAATCCCTCCTGGGAAATTAGGGGAGGTCAATAAATGCCGAACCAGTGACACACACATCATGTGAATGAATTTAAGAAGTCACTTCCATGGTAAATAGGGAATTAGCAATAAGCACCTTTGCAAGGAAGGCCCACAAGTCAATAATTAACTTTTTTATAAAGGGTGGAACAATTTCAAGTAAAAACCTAGCGTTTATTGTCCATCCACTTGGGTCTGCAATCACGTGTCAGCAGAATTCCTTCCTTAAAGGACATTAGTGAACCAGTTGGGTTTCCTTCCCCCACCCCCACCATTGATTCATGAATATCATCACCTTTAATTCCAGATGTTATTGTATTCAAATTCCACTCTTTGCCATAGCAGAATTTGAACCCAGATTCCCAGAATAATACCACTCGGGTATTGTTTCCTTCCTGATACATTGAGAACAAAAATAAGTTAAACACTGGCTATCATTTAGACCCTTTTGACTCCAAATGTTATGAAAGGAGCAATGCTCTGATATTTTTTATTTTAAGTGTTTGAAAAATATTTTCCTTATTGTTTACAAAGAGATTGTCAAAAATTCTGCTGTAACCCATATCCCTTGTGTCCATCATCACGTTGGAAATGACTCACAATTGCTTCCTCCCAAGCAACAGGAAGAAGAAAAAATTGTTTTTGATTGAAGTTAATAACATGCTCAGAGTTTGTACAAGGTCAGAGTGGTATAAATGCAAGCGAGTTACTTCATTTATACAGATCCCCCACCCCCACCCCCACCCCCGGCTTGTTTTACTGACTGCATCCAGAGGGATTCATAATGACCCCACGTTGGCCATCCTGTTACGTGGCAGAGGGTGGAATCCGATTCCAGAAGATTCCCCATCTGGTTTTTGTTCTCACCTTGCAGATGCCGTCAATACTTCCTGGTTTCTGCACCGTCATTCCGCCGTCGTCAGGAATCAGAGACGTCAGCCGTGTACAGTCTATGTGTGTGTGTGAAAGAGAGTGCCAGGTTTATAGTTGGAAAACTGCACAGAACCTTAATTAAGTTACGGGACGCAGAGAGTTGCTTATCTGTATATATTATATGGCACTGAAGGTCCTTCTTTTTAGAGATTTGCATTGAATCCAAATACATCAGAAAATACATTGATCTCCTTTCAGCAGTTAATACCAGAAAATTATTATTGTTTTAAAAAGGAATGTATTTGCATTTATAGACCATCATTCAGGTCTTTCCAAAAGCACTTTACAAAAAATGAAGCATTGATTTTTTTTCTTCATTCTTTCCCGGGTTATGTGTGCACTGGTGCCCCGAATTGTCCTTGAGCTGAATGGCTTGCTAGGCCTTTTGCGAAGGCAGTTACCAGTTAACCTCTCTGGTACAGCAGCAGATCTGCTATTACTGTGAAATAGAATATTTTAAAGCATGAATATTATATAACCACATAGGAATAACGTGGCATCAGAAATGATATGGTCTCTGGATGACTAAATTTCAGAGATGGGCTAGATAGAACACAGGATTAGACATCTTGAAGAAAACAATTTCTGAAATAAAGAATAGCTTCTAAGTTAGATATTAAATCAGAAGCTGAACAATTAAATACATTTGTATACACAATTGGGAGTATAGCTGATGATATAACTCATCAATAGGCAAAAGAAACAATCGAGACAATAGTAAATGTACTTAAAGCTTTGACAAATATCCTGAATCTCAGTACAAATAAAATTCTTGAAAGCACAAGATTTAATAGAAGAGCTCAGATTCAAGGAATCCATAGATTATTTCATTAATTATTTCTACAGGTTCATTGAGAAATTGAACTATAGAAACTTCATGTCAGGATTTATGAGAGACAGACTTGATGAACCTTTGTCAGATTCAATACAGTCCAAAGAAGATCTCACTCTGGAAAAAGCTATTCAGATGGTAAGCATATCAGAAGTCTGGAAGTAAGACAATTCAATCCTAAAATGAAAAGGTCAATCTTGGCATAGGAGATCAGCAGACACCATTCAATTGTTAATGTGCAAAACCACAAAAGAGAAACCAAGTCCATGAGTAGGACAAGAATGAGACACTAAAAAGCCTTGTGACAGCTATGGAGTTAAGAAACCTCTCAGGTGCAGGTAAAAGCTTTAAAATTGAATGCTTTAACTGTCACAGAACAGGTCACTTTCAGAAAGTGAATAGAAACAGGACACAGTTTGAGAAAGACAAGAAAGCAAACATTTACCTAAACATGGTTGATAGTCTGAAATGGAAGAAAAACATAAAGTGGTCCTATGGGAAAGAGGTGATCTAGACCTTACATTTTGGTAAGCTGATATTTATCTTAATGATCATCTCATGAATTTCATGTTAGAAACTAGGGTGATTGTATTATCAACTAGTAAGCTATGCTTAGGAAAACACTGCCTAAAGCTGACTGCGATGAAATTACACATGATTCAGGAAACATAGTTTAAGATTAAAGGTATGCCACAAATAACACTCCAATGTAGGGATGCCAAATAGTTGAAAAACTTAACACACTTTGCAAAGAAGAATTGTCACTCTTGATTAAGAAGGGATGGCTTGTTTACAATCTTGTTCAAATGGTAGAAGGAGTTAAACTTTATAAAGTCAAGGGATGGCCAGCCAAGGAGGAAGCAGCCAAAAGAAAGTCAGCTGAAGGCTTCATAGGGCTCCCTAAATTCATACTGGAACCTAAGCATAGGAAAAAGACTCCCTTGAAATTAGGGACATTGGCTTAAGGAATTTGTTTCATGCTGTCTTTGCTGGTAGAACCAGCAAAGAAAAACAAGTAATGTGACAACTGATGAACAGCAGAGGCCACTTGAGCCCGTTGACAAATCCATAACTCAGGATGCACCAGAGCTGATGAACAAATAATGATGAAAGGTTCAAGTCTGATGTTAAATGTTCAGATGACATGGAACAGAGATAATCTGAGCAGAATGCTTCATTTTCTTATCTTTGCAGAAGGATCTTCAGTGACTGTGAGAGAAAAGGACCAAATGGCTTCTTTCTGCACTGTAGGAATCCTATGATCATGTCATACTAGAAACAATTCTCAAAGAGCAGAACTGAGGGAGGGAACATGTTGGATTCGCCAGAAATACAATCAGTGAGGACAAATGAGAGTGTTTAAACTAATCAACATAGAGTTTGATTTAATTTATTGTAGTCACATGTACCTAAGTACAGTGAAAAGCTTTGTTTTGTGAGCAGTACAGGCAGATCATAGCAAACAAGAATATACAGATCACAGGATGCTTAGATAACGCAAGGCATACAGGGTTACAGCTGAACAGAAGGAGTGCAAAACAAGATCAACATTAGCAAGACTATTTGAAGTTAGAGAGATCCACTCAGCAGTCTCACAAGAGCAGGGAAGAGGCTGTTCTTGAACCTGTTGGTGTGTACGTTCAAGCTTCTGTATCTTCTGCCTGAATCATGGAGCTGTACAGCATAGAAACAGACCCTTCAGTCTAACTCATCTATGCAACCAGATATCCTAAATTAATCTAGTCCAATTTGTCAGAATTTGGCCTATATCCCTCAAAACCCTTCCTATTTATGGACCCGTCCATTTGTCTCTTAAATGTTGCAATTGTACCAGCTTCCACCACTTCCTCTGGCAGCTCATTCCATACAAGCACCACTCTCTGCGTGAAACAGTTGCCCCATTGGTCCCTTTTAAAACTTTCCTCTCTCACCTTAAACCTATGCTCTCTAATTTTGGACTCCTCTACCGTGGGAAGCAGACCTTGGTCATTCACTCTGTCCATACCCCTCATGATTTTATAAACCTCTGCAATTCAACCCCCAGTTTCTGATGCTCCAAGCAAAGTAGCCCCAGCCTATTCCACATCTCCATATAGCTCAAACCCTCCAACCCTGGCAACGTTCTTGTAAATATTTTCTGAACCCTTTGTAGTTTCACAACATTGATCCTACAGCAGGGAGACCAGAACTGAATGCAGTATTACTATGTTGAAGTAATGTTTACAGGTTTCAGTGCAAATCCCAGGGCAGAAAGACTAACAAATTGAAGATGTGGTTCTTACAACATCATGGACATCGCCGCTGAGAAGGGGTGAGCCATGACCAGCAACTTAAGATACAGCAAATAGCAAATTACATGTTTCAGCAGAAAAGTCATCCTCCATAAAGGAGATTCAGGCAAGTAAAGATCCTTCAGTTTAAAAGATCGACAGAGCCACCCAATAAACTATCAGTCTCCCAATGAAGAGAGAGTTTTCAGAAGAATAGTGAAATAGAATCATAGAGATGTACAGCATGGAAACAGACCCTTCGGTCTAACCTGTCCATACCGATCAGATATCCCAACCCAATCTAGTCCCACCTGCCAGCACCTGGCCCATATCCCTCCAAACCCTTCCCATTCATATACCCATCCAAATGCCTCTTAAATGTTGCAATTGTACCAGCTTCCACCACTTCCTCTGGCAGCTCATTCCATACACATACCACCCTCTGCATGAAAAAGTTGCCCCATAGGTCTCTTTTATATCTTTCCCCTCTCACCCTAAACCTATGCCCTCTCGTTCTGGACTCCCCCACCCCAGGTTAAAGACTTTGCCTATTTATCCTATCCATGCCCCTCATAATTTTGTAAACCTCTATAAAGGTCACCCCTCAGCCTCCAACTCTCCAGGGAAAACAGCCCCAGCCTGTTCAGCCTCTCCCTATAGCTCAAACCCTCCAACCCTGGCAACATCCTTGTAAATCTTTTCTGAATCCTTTCAAGTTTCACAACATCTTTCCGATAGGAAGGAGACCAGAATTGCACAAAACATTCCAACAATGGCCTAACCAATGTCCTGTACAGCCACAACATGACCTCCCAACTCCTGTACTCAATACTCTGACCAATAAAGGAAAGCATACCAAATGCCTTCTTCACTATCCTATCTACCTGCGACTCCACTTTCAAGAAGCTATGAACCTGCACTCCAAGGTCTCTTTGTTCAGCAACACTCCCTAGGACCTTACCATTAAGTGTATAAGTCCTGCTAAGATGTCCAGATTGCCTGCGTTTGTAAATTCAAGACAGGGGAGATGGGGTTGTGGTGAATGTCATTATACACACAAAAGTACAGCATTCGTGGTCGAAACAAACTTGGGGGGAATTGTTGTATATGGATCTGGAGGGGGCTGAAAGTTTTAAAACTGAGGAATGGCATAAGCCTTGCCATCTATGATGTTGCAATGTGAGTAAAATTCCCTTTCATTTTTTCTCTGCCACTGCGGAGACCTTGAATGTCCATGAGGATGGCAATTTTCAGAACTCAATGGCAATGGATCTGCACATCTATCAGTGCATGTGGACTGTCCAAGTGATTATTCAGAAGTGGTTCTCCTCTTCCATCTAGCTTCTTACACTTGAAGAGCAGCACCTTATACAGTAGTGAGCAAGCATGCTCAGACAGGGCAGGCATAGTTTTCATATCACTTCCAAATGACAGTGCCTCCAACATGCAGTAATTCCATAGTACAGCATATCCACAGACTTTGTATGCTAATGTCTCTCAAATGGGACTCAAACTCATAGTCCTGCTCACTGAGCCATGGCTGATTCATAAATAAACCAGTTTCAATTTAATGTTGCAGGAAACATGTTCCAATCAGATCATTGCAATAGAATTTGTACCACTCCTGCAAAGAGACAAAACACCAACTGAGGAGAACTGCCTAAAATGTATTAAAAAATCCAGTGAGATACTGGAAGCATAGGAAAATCACTTTTAAACGCTGAAGCAGTATTCATCCATCTTTGATCTGCCTTAAATAGTCTCCAATCACACCCTGCACTTAGTGAATACTGTTGACACTGTAAACAGTGACCACTCAGTATAATAATGGTTACCTAGCTGCCAATGTTTCAGCTAATCAGCCTCAAAGTGAACATTATTATCATTGACACTGCAGTTCTCATACAGCCAACGTAAAGATAAAAATCAAACTATCAACATGGATAAAAAGAGAGAGAGAAATGAACCTTGGTTTACTATGGTTCGAACAGGGTATAGGAAATAATTTAATGAATGAAATTATTGACAATTCCCCCAGACGTACACTGAGACAACCATGGACTGTGCCTGGAGGACACAGCCATTTGATAGGGTTCCCCATGGTAGGCTCATTCATAAAGTCAGGAAGTATGGGATACAGAGAGATTTGGCTATCTGGATTCAGAACTGGTTGGCTGACAGAAGGCAGAGAGTGGTTGTAGATGGAAAGAATTCTGCCTGGAGGTCAGTGTTGAGTGGGGTCCCGCAGGGCTCTGTTCTTGGGCCTCTGCTCTTTGTAGTTTTTTATAAATGAATTGGGTGAGGAGGTTGACGGGTTGATTAGTAAATTTGCAGATGACAGAAAGATTGGAAGTACTGTCGATAGTATAGAGGGCTATCGCAGGTTGCAGCATGACATAGACAGGATGCAGAGCTGGGCTGAGAAGTGGCAGATATAGTTCAACCTGGGTAAATGTGAAGTGATGCATTTTGAAGGTCGAACTCAAATGCTGAATATAGGATTAAAAACAGGATTCTTGGTAGTGTGGAGGAACAGAGGGATCTTGGTGTTCACGTACATAGATCCCTCAAAGTTGCCACCCAACTGGATAGGGTTGTTAAGAAAGCATATAGTATTTTGGCTTTCATTAACAGGGGGATCGAGTTTAAGAGCCGTGAGGTTATGCTACAGCTTTACAAGTCCCTAGTGCGACGACACTTGGAATTTTGTGTCTAGTTCTGGTCGCTCTACTATAGGAAAGATACAGAGACTTTGGAGAGGGTGCAAAGAAGGTTTACTAGGATGGTACCTGGACTGGAGGGCTTGCCTTATGAAGAGAGGTTGACTAAGCATGGACTTTTCTATCTGCAGAAAAGGAGGAAGAGAGGTGATCTGATCGAGGTATACAAGGTAATGAGAGGCTTGGATAGAATCAATAGGCAAAGACTTTTCCCCAGGGCAGAATTAACTGGCACGAGGGGTCATAGTTTTAAGATATTAGGAGAGAGGTATAGAGGGGATGTCAGAGGTAGGTTCTTTACACAGAGAGTTGTGAATGCATGGAATGCATTGCCAATGGTGGTGGTGGAAGCAGAGTCATTGGGGACATTTATGTGACTGCTGGACATGCACATGGACAGTAGTGAATTGAGGGGTGTGTAGGTTAAGTTATTTTATTTTACATTAGGATTAATCTTTGGCACAACATTATGGGCCAAAGAGCCTGTTCTGTGCTGTACTTTTCTATGTTCTATATTTTATGACCATCAAATTGGTGAAAGACGTTCTTTGGTTTGCCTGAAATTTGTTGATCTTCCAGAACAAACAGTTGACCTCAACTTGGCACATTCCAGGGTCCGGGACCATGTGCTGAGGGACACAATAAAATTTGGGGCAGCTACCATCTTAGTGAAGTGGGAAAATACCTCTATCTGAGGTTTTTCTGCTTAAGGTAAACGGGGGTCTGTTCAGTTATCAGACCCTCCTAGTGCCTCAAATACATGTAAATATACTTGTATGTGTAAGAAATATCTTTGATTTGTTTGGATACAGTCAAACTCCAATGTTTATTTGTTTCTTTGATGTGCTGCTGTGCAGAACCAAATTATATAGAATCCATAGAAACCATACGGTGTGGAAACAGGCTATTTAGCCCAACGAGTCCACACCGACCCTCCAAAGAGTAACCCACCCATACCCATTACTCTATATTTATCCTTGACTAATGCACCTAGCCTACATATCCTTGAATACTCTGGGTAATTTAGCATGGCCAATTCACCTCACCTACACATATTTGGACTGTGGGGGGGAAACAGGAACACCCAGTGGAAACCCATGCAGACACGGGGAGGGTGTGCAAACTCCACACAGACAGTCGCTTGAAGCTGGAATCAAACCCAGGTCCCTGGTGCTACGAAGCAGCAGTGCTCACCACTGAGTGACTATGTATATATGCACAGATGTTTTTCAGGAATAAAGTATATTTTTGAATTTATGGAGAGGGACAGTGTGTCCTCCTGATTAAACATCTCCAAGGAGATGTCTAACAAGCACAGGTCATGGTGAGGACACAGACCCCTCAGAAAGAGGACACTATGTCACGGGTCTGACACAGCATCAAGGGGATAATTGGATAATTTCTTGTTGTGTCAGGTGCCTGTTCTCTCCCTCTCCACAGCCAAGTTAGCATCTTCACGCTATCCTACTATGACCAGAATTGTCTCTTTCAGGGAAGTGAGAGGATACAGCTGATGGACACCAGTCTAATTCCAGTCTGCACTGGGAATGACTTCCCATCATGGTTTCATTGAGTGTTCTACTTAATCAGAGAAGCAATCGTGTTCCTGTAAAGTTTTAAACTGTCCCCCAGGCTCTCATACCGTAACATCAAGAAGAAAAATGTCTTACAAGATGCAGGCTGGTCAGTTAAGGTGTCTTATACCTAAGAACAACTATTCTGCTCTCTGAAGATATCAGAACCAATCCCTATTAAAGTGTGACATGTTTGTCTGCATTAAGTGTTTCACCATCACGATCAACGATGATGCAAACCTTAGATAATTGATTGTCCACCCAGCAGGATTGGCAGAGATATGTAATAGGATTTGCCATTACCTTGGCAGAATTCAAATGGTGTAGCTTGGCTGAGAGTTTTTTGGAATTTATTTAGGCAGGGGCAAGTGTAAATAATATGAATAAATGGTGTACCCGCCACAACACAGTGGATAGTACTGTCACCACTGAATCTAGTCAGAAGTCACCCACCACCAGGTTATAGTCCAACCAGTTTCATATCATAGAATCTCCACAGTGTGGAAACAGACCATTTGACCCAACAAGTCCACACTAATCTTCTGAACAGCATCCCACCCAGACCCATCCCCCTACCCTATCCATGTAACTCTGCATTTCCTATGGCTACACATTCCTGGACACTACGGGCAATTTAGCATGCCCAATGCACTCTAACCTGCACATCTTTGGAGTGTGGGAGGAAACCGGACCACCCGGAAGAAACCCACGCAGACACAAGGAGAACATGCAAACTCCGCACAGACACCCCAAGGGTGGAGTTGAACCCGGGTCCCTGGCGCCGCGAGGCAGCAGTGCGAACCACTGAGTCACTGTGCCGCCCAAAGTCACCTGATGAAGGAGCAGTGCTCCAAAAGGTTGTGATTTCAAATGAATCCATTGGACTATAACCTGTTATTGTGTGACTTCTGACTTTGTCCACCATAGTCCAACACCAGCACCTCTGCATCACCACTGAATCTAAATCTGTGCTTTCATTATCCTGGATATTGAAATTAAGGCTGACATTGTCAGAACTGTACTGAAGAGGTGCTACGCTGTCAGAAATGACACCTTTCAGGTGAGACTTTGAATTGAGGACTTGAATAGAAATAACAGATCCCATGGCACTACTTTAAAGAAGTTAAGGTAATTTATTCTGGTATCCTGGCCAATATTCGTCCCTTGATCAAAATTATTTGAGCATTATCACTTACTGCATGCAGGAGATATCAATATTCAATCTGCCAGGGCATTTCCTGCATTAAGCTAATGACTACACTTTATTGACTATAAAGAATCTTATCGTATGATTGTGACAGGTGCTGTATAAATGCAGTTTTACGGAGATTTTTTTTAACCTTTTGACATACTTTTAGTTTGGCGTTAAGTTTGATATAACTAGCAAACATTATAAAATTGAAAAGGATTGATCTGAAAACACTGGGTCCTCCAAGGAGTCTAACCTGAGAAGTAAACCTACCTTTTCCACTTCTACAGATTGACAGATCTTCGTATTTTTAATATTGCTTACTTTGTTCCTCCTCTTTATTTTCCTTGCTCCTGACATCTTTTTAAAAAACCTGCTTCAATGCAGAATTGAAAATGGCACTGAGCTAAAATTAAAATGTGTCTGGTATGTTTGGATGCTGGTGAGCAGGCATTGGACTGTGTGCAAGTAGCTGATGTCAATCTGCCTGGCCAGAGTACAGTGTGGAGCCAGCAGTTTAACTTGAGTCTGCAAATGCTTAATTGCTCCTTCCTTACTCTATATCCTTTGATACCAAATCATGATTTAAAAAATTATGAATCACAATCTTAATGTGACCCCCAGCATCATTTGGGCAAGACAATTCCTGCATTCTAACAGCCTTTGAATGAAGAAGTATTATGTGGTAATCGGAACTTCATTTACATTCTTTCATTTCAAATTTACACACCAGTGGGTAATGGCTTCACTCTATTTACCTGAGTAAAACCCTTAGTAATTAAAGCACCTCAATTAGATCATGCATTACTCCTCTGGATTAAAGGGAGTGCAAATCAGATTTATGTAAATCACCCTCAGGTTTATGTAAACATTTGAAATCCCCTTAACATCGAACTAGCAAAGATGCATTGGAACCACATTGCACTGAGAGAAGTCTTTTCTCCTGAAGATCGGTATCTAACAGAATTACTTCTGCTTTACACGACACCCTGCCTTAGAACAAGCTGTCAGAAGAAAATCTCACAGTATGCTGTCATCCTGAAATGGCGGAGAAAGATATTAAACCACCAATTCCCCAAGGCTTTACGTTTTCATATTGGCAATTACTGTAGCTCGCAACTGGATTAATGCCCTATGGTTGAACAGTTCTTGCATTCTCATAACTGCCCATGAAAAAAACTTGAGGGTGCCTTCTTTGGTGCAATAGACTGGTAGACCACATCAGGAGCACCTGATGCAATAAACTAAGTTGGAACAGAGCAGGTGAACCTCTGTCTCACCTGGAAGGACTGTTTGAGGCTCTAGATGGAGGTGAGGGGGGTGTACTGGCAGGTTTTGCAGTTTTTCTGGTTGCAGAGGAAGGTACCTGGGGGTTCGGTGGTGGGGATGGTGTGAACTAAGGACTGGATAAGGGAGTGGTCCTTGTGGTTGGCTGAGCAGTATGGGGGTGGACAAGATGTTCTTGGTGGTGGGGTCTATTTGGAGTTGGCAGCAGTGTTTGAGGATGGTGTGTTGGATGCAGAGACTGGTGGGGTGGTAGGGAAGGACGAAGGGTCTCTGTCCTTATTGCTTTGGGAGGGAGGAGGATTTAGAGTCTTGGAATGGGGAATGGTGCTGGTGCAGAGGAGGGTTGTCTAGGTGACCGGAGGGAGGAAAAGCGTGTTGCTCAAAATAGGTGGACATCTGGAATGTTCGTGAGTGGAATGTCTCCTCGTCTGAGCAAATGCAGCAGAGTTGCAGGAATTGGGAGAATGGGATAGAGTGTTTGGAGGATACTGGGTGGGAGGAAGTGTAGTCCAGGTAGTTATGGGAGTCTGTAGTTTTGTGTTAGATGTCTGTTAGATGTAAATGGTGAAATCGAAAAAGGGGAGGGAGGTGTCCAAGGTGAGGTAAGTTAATTTGAAGGCAGGGTGGAAGTTATGGGTGAAGTCGATGAACTGCTCCAGTTCAGCCTGGGTGCAGGACGCTGTTCTGATGCTGAAGAGTTGGTGTAGGTGCTGAAGAGGGACTGTTCAATATAGCCCCTAAGATGTTAAAATGGCAGTTCTATGCTTTAAATCTTGCGAAAGGGAAGGGATGGCAATATCTCCAGGCAAGTGGGACTAGTTCAGTTTAAGAAACCTGGTCAGCATAAGTGAGATGGGCCGATGGGCCTGTTTCCATGCTGTATGATGCTATCCCTCTGGGTGGAGGGGAACGTGTAGGTGGTGGTGTTCCCATGTATCTGTTATGATGATTAGATTAGATTCCCTACAGTATGAAAACAGGCCGCTCGGCCCAACAATCCATACCGACCCTCCGAAGAGCAATCCACTTAGACCCATTCCCCTACATTCACCCCTGACTAGTGCACCTTACAATACGGGCCATTTTAGAATGGTCAATTCACCTGACTTGCACAGCTTTGGACTGTGGGAGGAAAACAGAGCACCCAGAGGAAACCCACACAGACACAGGGAGAATGTGCAAACTCCACACAGACAGTTGCCTGAGGGGGGAATTGAACCCAGGTCTCTGCCGCTGTGAGGCAGCAGTGCAAACCACTGAGCCACCGTGCCACCCCAATATAGTCATTCATCATGGAAATAGGCCTTTCAGCCCATCTAGTTTATACCTACCAGATTTCCCAAACTGAACTAGTCCCATTTGCCTGTGTTTGACCCATATCCATCTAAACCTTTCCGATCCATGTACCTGTCCAAGTATCTTTTAAAAGTTGTAACTGTGCCTGCATCTACCACTTCCTCTGGCAATTCATTCCATATACACATCACTGTTTGTGTGTAAAAGTTGGCCATCAGGACCCTTTTATATCTTTCCCCTCTTTTCAAAAACTTATGTCCTTAGTTTTGAACACTCCTGCCCTGAGGAAAAGACCTTGTTGACTCACCCTGTCCATGCCCCTCTGATTTTATAAACCCCAATAAGGTCACCCCTCAGTCTCCACCACTCCAGGGATAAAAGTCCCAGCTTCTCTATTTAACTCAAACCCTCCAAACCCAGTAACATTCATGTAAATATTTTCTGCATCCTTTCCAATTAATAATATCCTTCTTATAGCACGGCAATCAGAATTAAAAACAGTACTCCAAAAGTGGCCTCCACTGTACAGCTACAACAAGATTTCCCAACTCCTGTACTCACTGCTCTGACCAATGAAGGCAAGTATGCCAAAAACCTTCTTCACCAGCCTGTCTACCTCTGATGCCACTTTCTAGGAACTATGTATCTGCACCCCTAGATCTCTCTGTTCGGTAACACTCCTCAGGGCCTGACCACGTAATTACAAAAGTAATTTCTATCTAACTCTTCACACTTCTTTCTATCTAACTCTAAGCAAGGTTACATGAAAAACTCGAAGACAGTCTTTTTTATTTAATGTGTCTGATCATTTACTCTTCCATTATCACACCCAGGGCCCAGTTATGGACTCAATGCAGCTGCCTTCCCCTATAAATAAATATTGCACAAATTCTGTTTCAAGGGAAACAAAACTTTAAGCAGCTTCCTGTCGAGTGAAACTGACAGCACTAACGTATTCCTTTTACTATTTCAGGGTGGTGACTAAATATAATGTTTATTCTAAATATATGCCTAATGGCCAACACTTGCTCTCTGCCACATATCCTGACCATTGACCATAAACCTATAGCAGCTGTTTCTGTCCTCCCGCACCCTTTGATAACACAATTAGGGGAAATGGTGATACAATGGTAATGTTATAGCACCAGTGTGATCCAGAGGGTCACTCTCTGCCAACATGGGCTCTTATCTCACCATGCCATTGGTGAAACCTAAATGCAATTATTACCTCTGGATTACATTTTGGGCATATGCCCTTGTTCAGGAATAATGCCCGTTCGGGGCTTATGCCCGAAACGTCGATTCTCCTGCTCCTTGGATGCTGCCTGACCTGCTGCGCTTTTCCAGCAACACATTTATCAGCTCTGATCTCCAACATCTGCAGTCCTCACTTTCTCCTATCCTTTAGGGAGGGCGATCTGCCATCCTTACCTAGTCTGACCTACATGTGAATCCAAACCCACAGCAATGTGATTCACTCTTAAATGCCCTCTGTAATGGCCTGAGCGAGCCATTTAGCTCAAGGGCAGTTAGGGATGGGCACCAAATGTTAACCTCCCTGATCCTGCTCATATTGTCACAGCTCACTGGGATAATATGCTGCACATCCCATGATTCATAGAGTCATCACAATTGTGGGGGTTTGATTATATACAAAATTTCCCAATTTTACCTAATTCTGATGAAAATAATATGCACATCAGGTGGGTTTTTTTTCCATTAACACCAAGAAAATAACTTCTTATTGGAATCAAACTGCTTTTAGGATTGCCAATAAAAAGACAAGTTGAATTGTTAGTCTATAACTCTATAACTTAAATTCTAACCTTTTTGAAAACTTCCAAGCACGTGTTATGTGAATGGAAGTTGTTTAATTCCAGTTATTTGTTCTCCTGGCCTCATTTATTTCCCATCCATAATTGCTATTGAAAAAGCGATGATGATCTGCAACTTTGAGCTGCTGCATGTGGTGTAAATATTCTTACTGTGCTGCTAGGGAGAAAGTTCTGGAATATTTGTCCCAGAAACAATGAAGGAACAGCGGTAAATAGTTATAGACATTTGTTTGAGTGAATGCAACATGAACAACACTCATGAAGCCCAGCACCAGAACAATGAAGGCAAGCATGCAGGTACAGCAGGTCGTGAAGAAGGCTAATAGCATGCTGGCCTTCGTAACAAGAGGGATTGAGTATAGAAGCAAAGAGGTGCTTCTGCAGCTGTACAGGGCCCTGGTGAGACCACACCTGGAGTACTGTGTACAGTTCTGGTCTCCAAATTTGAGGAAAGACATTCTGGCTATTGAGGGAGTGCAGCGTAGGTTCACGAGGTCAATTCCTGGAATGGCAGGATTGCCTTACACGGAAAGACTGAAGCGACTGGGCTTGTATACCCTTGAGTTTAGAAGACTGAGAGGGGATCTGATTGAAACGTATAGGCTTATGAAAGGATTGGACACTCTGGCAGGAGGGAACATATTTCCGTTGATGGGGGAGTGCCGAACCAGAGGACACAACTTAAAAATACGGGGTAGACCATTTAGGACAGAGATGAGGAGAAACTACTTCACACAGAGAGTGGTGGCTGTGTGGAATGCTCTGCCCCAGAGGGCAGTGGAGGCCCAGTCTCTGGATTCTTTTAAGAAAGAATTGGATAGAGCTCTTAAAGATAGTGGAGTCAAGGGGTATGGAGATAAGGCTGGAACAGGATACTAATTAGGAATGATCAGCCATGATCATATTGAATGGCGGTGCAGGCTCGAAGGGCAGAATGGCCTACTCCTGCATCTATTGTCTATTGTCTATTGTCTAAAACAGTCATCTGATCCTCATCCCATCCACCACCTTAAACAATCACTCCATCACTGACAATTAGTATGACAGTGTGTACCACCTACAAGATGAACTGTAGCATCTCATCAAGACTCTTTCAAGTGAAAATTGCAAAAACATGAACTCTACCACCGAGGGACGGTGTGGACTGGTTGAGCCAAATGGCCTGTTCCCAGACTGTAAGGAATCTAATCTAATCGAAGTGGACATTTCAGGTTTTATAATCCTTCTTCAGGACTGGGGGTGGGTGTGTGGGGAGCTGCAGATAAAGGGGGAGGCGGGGGCAGGGTGGTGAAGTGGTAATATGTGAAGAGACATAGAGGGTATGACCTGGTTGGTCAATGGGAGAATGAATCTGATTGGTGGAAGGGAGTGAGAGGGGCTGTGAAGGGAGTCGGGGGATGGAGAGGGAGGTTATTTGAAATTGGAGAACTCAATGTTGAGCCCTCCGGACTGTAAGGTGCCCAGGTGGAAGGTAAGGTGTTGCTCTTGTAATAGACACTGTGGTTGGTTTTGGCAATGGAGGAGGCCAAGGACAGTCATGTCAGAAAGGGAGTGGGAAGGGGAATTGAAATGGGCGGTTTACACGGGGTGGTCCAGTTGGCCCCAGTGGAGCCGGCTGCGATGCTCAGTGAACGGTTCCCTACATTTACATTTAGTCTTCCGATGTAGCGAAGAGCACATCGGGAGCACCTGATGCAATAAACTCGGTTGGAGGAGAGGCAGGTGAACCTCTGTCTCACCTGGAAGGACAGTTTGGGGCCCTGGATGGAGGTGAGGGGGTGTACTGGCAGGTTTTGCATTTTTTTCTGGTTGCAGGGGAAGGTACCTGGGGGTTCGGTGGTGGGGATGGTGTGAACTAAGGACTGGAGGAGGGAGTGGTCCTTGTGGTTGGCTGAGAGATGTGAGCGGGAGGAAAGATGTTCTTGGTGATGGGGTCTATTTGGAGTTGGTGGAAGTGTTTGACGATGATGTGTTAGATGCGGAGACTAGTGGGGTGGTAAGTGAGGACAAGGGGGACTCTGTCCTTATTGCATTGGGAGGGGGGGAGGATTTAGAGCGATGGAGCAAGGAATGGAGGAATTAGAGGGCTGTCTGGATTTGGAGGGACCAAAAGCACGTTGCTCAAAATAGGTGGACATCTGGGACGTTTGTGAGTGGAATATCTCCTCATCCGAGCAGATGCAGCAGAGGTGGAGGAATTGGGAGAATGGGATAGGGTTTTTGCAGGATACTGGGTGGGAGCAAGTGTAGTCCAAGTAGTTATGGGAGTCTGTAGGTTTGGAGTAGATGTCTGTTGGATGCAAATGGTGAAATCGAGAAAGAGGAGGGAGGTGTCCAAGATGAGGTAAGTGAATTTGAGGGCGGGGTGGAAGTTGTGGGCGAAGTCGATGAACTGCTCGAGTTCAGCCTGGATGCAGGACACTGCGCCGATGCAGTCATCAGTGTCACAGCTGAAGAGTTGGCGTACAGTGTCTGTGTAGGTGCTGAAGAGGGACTGTTCAATCGCGCCCCTAAGATATTAGAATGGCAATTCTATGCTTTTAATCTTGTGAGAGAGAAGGGACGGTAATATTTCCAGGCAAGTGGGACAAGTTCAGTTTGAGAAACCTGGTCAGTATAAATGAGATGGGCCGAAGGGCCTGTTTCCATGCTGTATGATGCCATCCCTCTGGGTGGAGGGGAACATGTAGGTTGTGGTATTCCCATGTATCTGCTACCGTAGAGTCATTCAGCATGGAACCAGGCCCTTCAGCCCATCGAGTTTATACCTACCAGGTTTCCCAAACTGAACTAGTCCCATTTGCCTGTGTTTCACCCATATTCCTCTAAACCTTTCCTATCCATGTAACTGTCCAAATATCTTTTAAAAGTTGTAACTGTGCCTGCAGCTATCACTTCCTCTGGCAATTCATTCCATACACGCACTACTATTTATGTGTAAAAGTTGGCCATCAGGACACTTTTATATCTTTCCCCTCTTTTCAAAAACTTACGTCCTTAGTTTTGAACACTCCTGCACTGAGGAAAAGACCTTGTCTATTCACCCTGTCCATGCCCCTCTGATTTTATAAACCCCAATAAGGTCACCCCTCAGACTCCACCACCCCAGGGATAAAAGTCCCAGCCTATCCAGCCTTTCTTTTTAACTCAAACTCTCCAAACCCAATCACATTCATGTAAATATTTTCTGCATCCTTTCCAATTTGATAATATGTGTCTTGTAGCATGGAGATCAGATTTGAAAACAGTACTCCAAAAGTGGCCTCTCCTGTACAGCTACAACAAGATTTCCCAACTCCTGTACTCACTGCTCTGACCAATGAAGGCAAGTATGCCAAAAATCTTCTTCACCAGCCTGTCTACCTCTGATGCCACTTTCTAGGAACTATGTATCTGCACCCCTAGATCTCTCTGTTTGGTAACACTCCTCAGGGACCTATGTCCTTCCAGGTAATTACAAAAGTAATTTCTATCTAACTCTTCACACTTCTTTCTATCTAACTCTAAGCAAGGTTACATGAAAAACTCGAAGACAGTCTTTTTTATTTAATGTGTCTGATCATTTACTCTTCCATTATCACACCCAGGGCCCAGTTATGGACTCAATGCAGCTGCCTTCTCCTATAAATAAATATTGCACAAATTCTGTTTCAAGGGAAACAAAACTTTAAGCAGCTTCCTGTCGAGTGAAACTGACAGCACTAACGTATTCCTTTTACTATTTCAGGGTGGTGACTAAATATAATGTTTATTCTAAATATATGCCTAATGGCCAACACTTGCTCTCTGCCACATATCCTGACCATTGACCATAAACCTATAGCAGCTGTTTCTGTCCTCCCGCACCCTTTGATAATACAATTAGGGGAGATGGTGATACAATGGTAATGTTATAGCACCAGTGTGAGCCAGAGGGTCACTCTCTGCCAACATGGGCTCTTATCTCACCATGCCATTGGTGAAACCTAAATGCAATTATTACCTCTGGATTACAAAGCCACCGTCTGTGACGGTGACCACAATTGATTATCATAAGATGGAATCTGGTTCACTGATATCCTTTAGGGAAGGCAATTTGCCATCCTTATCTAGTCTGGCCTACATGTGAATCCAAACCCACAGCAATGTGGTTGACTCTTAAATGCCCTCTGTAATGGCCTGAGCGAGCCATTTAGCTCAAGGGCAGTTAGGGATGGGCACCAAATGTTAACCTCCCTGATCCTGCTCATATTGTCACAGCTCACTGGGATAATATGCTGCACATCACATCCCATGATTCATAGAGTCATCACAATTGTAGGGGTTTGATTATATACAAAATTGCCCACTTTTACCTAATTCTGGTGAAAATAATATGCACATCAGGTGGTTTTTCTCCATTAACGCCAAAAAATAACTTCTTATTGGAATCAAACTGCTTTTAGGATTGCCAATAAAAAGACAAGTTGAATTGTTAATCTATAACTCTATAACTTACATTCTTACCTTTTTGAAGAACTCCAAGCACGTGTTATGTGAATGGAAGTTTAGATTAGATTAGATTACTTACAGTGTGGAAACAGGCCCTTCGGCCCAACAAGTCCACACCGACCCGCCGAAGCTTAACCCACCCAGACCCATTCTCCTACATTTACCCCTTCACCTAACATTACAGGCAATTTAGCACGGTCAACTCACCTAACCTGCACATTTTTGGATTGTGGGAGGAAACTGGAGGACCCGGAGGAAACGCACGCAGACATGGGGAGAACGTGCAAACTCCGCACAGAGTTGTTCAATTCCAGTTGTTTGTTCTCCTGGCCTCATTTATTTCCCATCCATAATTGCTATTGAGAAAGCGGTGATGATCTGCCACTTTGAGCTGCTGCATATGGTGTAAATATTCCTACTGTGCTGCTAGAGAGAAAGTTCTGGAATATTTGTCCCAGAAACAATGAAGGAACAGCGGTAAATAGTTATAGACATTTGTTTGAGTGAATGCAACATGAACAACACTCATGAAGCCCAGCACCAGAACAAAACAGTTATCTGATTCTCATCCCATCCACCACCTTAAACAATCACTCCATCACTGACAATTAGTATGACAGCGTGTACCACCTACAAGATGAACTGTAGCATCTCATCAAGACTCTTTCAAGTGAAATTTGCAAAAACATGAACTCTACCTTCTAGAAGGGCAAGATGTGCAGATAAACAGGAGCCAGAAAGTTACCACCAGCATGTTCCCCTCCAAGTCACTCACCATCCTGAATTGAAAATATACGGCCATTCTCCAGAGTCGCTGGGCCAAAATCCTGGAACTCCTTCCCTAAGAGTACTGAGGGAGTGCCTGCAACATGTGGCCTGTAGCACTTCAAGAAAGCAGCACCTCAAAGGCATTGAGAGATGGGCCACAAATGTTGGCCTAGTCAGCGATGCCCAGATGCTGTGAATGGATGTTTCAAAAATGGCACTAAACTATTTGTGAAATATCATCCCTGTGCAGACTTATTGAACCTGCAGCATACAATGCAATCAATTCACTGAGCTGACAATCATTGACTCTGACCACTCTGCAGAGGCTGTGAGTTGCAAATGCAATATGTCGAAATAAGCTGGCAAAGACGGAATGCCAAAAAGGATTTGTTCTTCTGTTCTCATATATCATTATTATGGCATTGGAATGAAAGAGCCATTATTTATTATCAGTCAGTTCCCAACAGATGTGGCCTAACAAGGTACAGTTCTCATACACACTGTCAGACACCACAATCCAAGCCAGTTACATTGCCGCAAATTGTATACAGTGACATTAGCAAAGAGTCAATTATTCGGGACTGAGAGGAGGAAAGCTTTCTTCATACAAATGGTTGTGAAACAGTAAAATTCACGACTTCTGGGAACTGTAGATATTATTTTTTGGATTAGTGGTGCTGGAAGAGCACAGCAGTTCAGGCAGCATCTGAGGACCAGAAAAATTGACGTTTCAGGCAAAAGCCCTTCATCAGGAATAAAGGCAGAGAGCCTGAAGCATGGAGAGATAAGCAAGAGGAGGGTGGGGGTGGGGAGAGAGTAGCATGGAGTACAATAAGGTGAGTGGGGGAGGGGTTGAAGGTGACAGGTCAAGGAGGAGGGTGGAGTGGATAGGTGGAAAAGAAGATAGGCAGGTAGGACAAGTCATGGGGATAGTGCTGAGCTGGAAGTTTGGAACTAGGGTGAGGTGGGGGAAGGGGAAATGAGGAAGCTGTTGAAGTCCACATTGATGCCCTGGGGTTGAAGTGTTCCGAGGCAGAAGATGAGGCGTTCTTCCTCCAGGCGTCTGGTGGTGAGGGAGCGGCGGTGAAGGAGGCCCAGGACCTCCACGTCCTCGGCAGAGTGGGAGGGGGAGTTGAAATGTTGGGCCACGGGGCGGTTTGGTTGATTGGTGTGGGTGTCCCGGAGATGTTCCCTAAAGCGCTCTGCTAGGAGGCGTCCAGTCTCCCCAATGTAGAGGAGACCGCATCGGGAGCAATGGATACAATAAATGATATTAGTGGATGTGCAGGTAAAACTTTGATGGATGTGGAAGGCTCCTTTAGGACCTTGGATGGATGTGAGGGAGGAGGTGTGGGCGCAGGTTTTGCAGTTCCTGTGGTAGTAGGAGAAGGTGCCAGGATGGGAGGGTGGGTTGTAGGGGGGCGTGGACCTGACCAGGTAGTCACGGAGGGAACGGTCTTTGCAGAAGGCGGAAAGGGGTGGGGAGGGAAATATATTCCTGGTGGTGGGGTCTGTTTGGAGGTGGCGGAAATGTCAGCGGATGATTTGGTTTATGCGAAAGTTGGTAGGGTGGAAGGTGAGCACGAGTGGCGTTCTGTCCTTGTTACGGTTGGAGGGGTTGGGTCTGAGGGCGGAGGTGCGGGATGTGGACAAGATGCATTGGAGGGCATCTTTAACCACGTGGGAAGGGAAATTGCGGTCTCTAAAGAAGGAGGCCATCTGGTGTGTTCTGTGGTGGAACTGGTCCTCCTGGGAGCAGATCCGGCGGAGGTGGAGGAATTGGGAATATGGGATGGCATTTTTGCAAGAGGTAGGGTGGGAAGAGGTGTAATCCAGGTAGCTGTGGGTTTGTAAAAAATGTCAGTGTCAAGTCGGTCATCATTAATGGAGATGGAGAGGTCCAGGAAGGGGAGGGACGAGTCACAGATGGTCCAGGTAAATTTAAGGTCAGGGTGGAATGTGTTGGTGAAGTTGATGAATTGCTCAACCTCCTCGCGGGAGCATGAGGTGGCGCCAATGCAGTCATCAATGTAGCGGAGGAAGAGGTGGGGAGTGGTGCCAGTGTAATTATGGAAGATCAACTGCTCTACGTAGCCAACAAAGAGACAGGCACAGCTGGGGCCCATACGTGTGCCCATGGCTACGCCTTTGGTCTGGAGGAAGTGGGAGGATTCAAAGGAGAAATTGTTAAGGATGAGGACCAGTTCAGCCAAACGAATGAGAGTGTCAGTGGAAGGGTACTGTTGGGGACGTCGGAAGAGGAAAAATTGGAGGGCTTGGAAGCCCTGATCATGGTGGATGGAGGTGTAGAGGGATTGGATATCCATGGTGAAGATGAGGCATTGGGTGCCGGGGAAATGGAAGTCTTGGAGGAGGTTGAGAGCGTGGGTGGTGTCTTGAACGCATGTGGGGAGTTCCTGGACTAGGGGGGATAGGACCGTGTCGAGGGAGGTAGAGATGAGTTCAGTGGGGCAGGAGCATGCTGAGACAATGGGTCGGCCAGAGGGGTCAGGCTTGTGGATCTTGGAAAGGAGGTAGAACCGGGCAGTGCGGGGTTCCCGGACTATGAGGTTGGAAGCTGTGGGTGGGAGATCTCCTGAGGTGATGAGGTTCTGTATGGTCTGGGAGATGATGTTTTGGTGATGGGGGGGTGGGGTCATGGTCGAGGGAGCAGTAGGAAGAGGTGTCCTCGAGTTGACGTTTGGCTTCAGAGGTGTAGAGGTCAGTGTGCCAGACTACCACTGCACCCCCTTTATCTGCTGGCTTGATGGTGAGGTTGGGATGGAGCAGAGGGATTGGAGAGCTGTGTGTTGTGAGGGTGAGAGGTTGGAGTCGGGGAGGGGGGACGACAGGTTGAGGCGGTTAATGTCCCGGCGGCAGTTGGAAATGAAGAGGTCGAAGGCAGGTAATAGGCCAGCACGGGGTGTCCAGGTGGATGCAGTGTGTTGGAGGTGGGCAAAGGGGTCCTCGGAAGGTAGGCGGGAGCCCTGATTGTGAAAGTAAGCTCGGAGGCAGAGGCAACGGAAGAAGTGTTCGATGTCACGGTGTGTATTAAATTCATTGATGCGTGGACGGAGGGGGATGAAGGTGAGTTCTTTGCTGAGGACTGATCGTTCGTCCTCAGTGAGGGGGAGGTCTGGGGGGATGGTGAAAACTCGGCAGGGCTGGGAGCTGGGATCTGGTGTGGGTGTGGAGCTGGGATTGGGGACGGAGCCAGTAACCAGAGTGGGTGCGATGGTGGGGAGAATGGGGGTGGAGTCATGGGCAGGGGTGGTGTTCCCCTCGGGGTTCTGGAGGCCGGGGATGGTGACAGTGGGATATGTGGGGGGCATGTCAGCAGAATGCAGGTGAGTGGCATTGGTGGGGGTGGAAGTGGTGGCAGACACGGCAGTAGGGATGGCGGAAGTCACTGAGCATGTGACATCAGCGATGATGTGGGGGTGGAAGTGATGTCACATGTGATGTATAAGGAATTGTGAGGGGTGGAAGTGGTTGTGGGAGTGGCCATGATGGGGGTGGAATGACATCATCAATCAGCGTGGGGGTGGCGGCTGCACCAGCCGCATGGCTAATGGAGTCCAAGCAGTTCTAGAGGCTGGGGGAATCTTCTGGAATGTTTGAGGAGCGCTGGTTATGGAAGTGGGTGATAAAAATTTGTTGTACTTACAGTTGTTGATGTTTGAGATGGAATTGAAATACTGTTTGTTGAGATATGAATTCTCCTGAGGATGTAGTACAGAGTGGGTCCTTTGCAATTCTGAGAGAGTGTGGAGGTTAGGTGCCGGTGCATTGCTGCAAGTGTGGAGCGGAGGATCTTGAAGGAGGACTGTTGCTGGTGTTTTTGATTCTGTAGTCTGTACTGTACCTAACTGTAGACATTACATTATTGATCACATCCAAGGCTGGAGTGGAGCGATTTTTGACAAGGGATCAAGAGATATTAGATTAGATTACTTACAGTGGAGAAACAGGCCCTTCGGCCCAACAAGTCCACACCGCCCCGCCAAAGCGCAACCCACCCATACCCCTACATCTACCCCTTACCCACACTTCGGACAATTTAGGATGGCCAATTCACCTGACCTGCACATCTTTGGACTGTGGGAGGAAACCGGAGCACCCGGAGGAAACCCATGCAGACACAGGGAGAATGTGCAAACTCCACACAGTCAGTCGCCTGAGTCGGGAATTGAGCCTGGGTCTCTGGTGCTGTGAAGCAGCAGTGCTAACCACTGTGCCACCGTGCCGCCCACAAAGATATGTGGATTGGACAGTCAAATGGAGATAAAGCCAATGATTATTCATGACCTTAATGATGGGCAAAGCAAGATGGATGGACGAATGGTCTACTTCTACTCCAGTTCCTTATGTAGTAATTAAAGACATCTAAGATTGGACTTAAAGGAACAATTAGAAGATAGTGAGGACTGCAAATGCTGGAGAAGTCAGAGTCGATAAAGTGTGGTGTTGAAAAAAAGCACAGCAGGTCAGGCGGCATCTGAGGAGCAAGAGAATCAATGTTTTAGACGTAACTCTTCCCCAGTCCTGATGAAGGGTTACACCCGAAACATTGACTCTCTTGCTCCTCACTTGCTGCCTGACCTGCTGTGCTTTTTCCAGTGCCACACTTAATCGACTTTTAAAGGGACAGTTGTCCAGCTTGAAAGAGGGAGGGACAGGAGTAAAGCCCTCGACAGTCAGGGATTTCTGGCAGATTTTACACCTTTTCCTTATTCTTTCACAAGATGTAGGCACTGCTGGTGAGGTACCCATCCCTAAATGCCCTTAAGAAGGTGACGTTGAGATGCTTTCTCGAACCGCTGTAGTCGATATGGTATAGATAGAGTCATAGATTCATACAGCTATCTCTGTGGCTACTTCCTTTAATATCCTGGGATGCATCCCATTAGATTCTGGGCACCTAATGTCCTTAGATCCATTTGTTTCCCTCGTACTATTTCTCTGGTAATAGATGTTGTATTTATATCCTGCCGTTTCCCCCCTTAAATATTTAATAACCTTGGAATACTTTGTGTCTTCTACTGTGAAGACTGATGCAACGTATTCATTGAGCTCCTCTGCCATTTCCTGGTTTCCCATCATTATTTCCTCACCTTCATTTCCTAAATGTTAATTTTGGCTTCTCTCTGCCTTTTTATAATTTTAAACAATCAGTCTGGGTATCCCTTGCAAGTTTAACCTCAAAGTTTATTTTCTTCCATTTTTTTAGCTGTATTTTGCTGCTTCTTAAAACCTACCCAATCCTTTGGCATGCCATTAATTTTTGCTACATTGCATGTTTTGTTTTCTTTCAATCTAATGCTATCCTTAACTCCCTGGTTAACCATAGTTGGCCTGTCCCCTTCCTAAAATCCTTCTTCCTCATTGAAACATGTCTTTGCTGTGAGCCCTGCATAATTTAGTTAAACATGATGAAAGTAGAGCAGTGTATGTGGTGTATATGGATTTTAGCAAGGCATTTGATAAGGTTCCCCATGGTAGGCTCATTCAAGAAGTAAGGATGCAAGGGATACAGGGAAATCTGACTGTCTGGAAACAGAATTGGCTGGCCCATAGAAGACAGAGAGTGGTAATAAATAGAAAGTATTCAGCCTGGAACCCGGTGACCAGTGGTGTTTCACAGGGATCAGTTCTAGGACCATTGCTTTCTAATTTTTATAAATGGCTTGGATGAGGAAGTAAAAGGGTGGGTTAGTAAGTTGGCCATTGACGCAAAGGTTGATGGAGATGTGGATAGTGTAAAGGGATGTTATAGGTTGCAACAGGGGCATTGACAGGATGCAGAAACGGGCTGAGAAGTAGCAGATGGAGTTCAACCTGGGAAAGCGTGAAGTGATTCATTTTGGAAGGTGGAATTTGAATGCAGATTACAGGGTTAAAGGCAGGATTCTTGGCTTTATAGAGGAACAGAGGGATCTTGGGGTCCACATCCATAGATGCTTCAAAGTTGCCACCGAAGTTGATAGGGTTGTTAAGAAGGCGTAGAGTGTGTTGGCTTTCATTAGCAGGGGGATTGAGTTTAAGAGCCACAAGGTTATGCTGCAGTTCTATAAAGCCCTGATTAAACAATGCTTGGAATATTGTGCTCAGTTCTGGTCGCCTCATTACAGGAAGTATGTTGAAGCTTTAGAGCAGGTGCAGAGGAAATTTACCAGGATGCTGCATGAACAGGAGGGCCTGTCTTATGAAGAAAAGTTGAGGGAGCTAGGGCCTTTTTCATTGGAGTAAAGAGGGATGAGAGGTTACTTGATGATTAGATTCCCTACAGTGTGAAAACAGGCCCTTTGGCCCAACATGTCCACACCGACCCTCCGAAGAGTAACCCACCCCGCCTCTGACTAATGCACCTAACACTATAGACAATTTAGCATGACTAGAGATGTAGAAGATGATAAGAGGCATAGGTACAGTGGATAGCCAGAGACTTTCTCCCAGGGCGGAAATGGCTATCATGAGGGTTATAATTTTAAGGTGATTGGAGGAAGGTTTAGAGGAGATGTCAGATGTAGGTTATTTATATAGAGTGGTGGGTGTGTGGAATGCACTGCCAGCAATGGTAGTAGATTCAGATACATTAGGGACATTGGATAGGCACATGGATGATAGTAAAATGTAGGGTATGTAGATTAGTTTTGATCTTACAGTAAGGTAAAATGTTGGCCCAACATTGAGGGCCGAAGGGCTGTACTGTGCTGTACTGTTCTATCTGTGGCTCTGGACCAGCCACAGCTAGCCAGGAGACACTCCCAGCTTGTACCATCTGCCAATGCCATACACCTCTCTGAAGAATTTACTGGCTGATAGTCAAATTGTTTGGCTGTACTATCAATGCAGCCTTCTTGGCCAGCAAGTCTTAGAGCGGGACTTAAATCTGAAGTTTCTGGCTCTTGCATCACAAGACGTAATCTCCAAAACATAAAGGCATAAAGATTTCTTGAAAGTGGAGTCCCAGGTAGAAGATGTTTGCCTTTATTGGTTAGTGCATTGAGTGTAGGAGTTGGGAGGTCATGCTGTGGCTCTGAAGGACATTGGTTAGGCCACTTTTGGAGAGCTGCATGTAATTTTGGTCTCCCTGCTATACAAAGGATGTTGTGAAACTTGAAACAGTTCAGAAAAGATTTACAAGGATGTTGCTGGGATTGGAGATATAGGGAAAGGCTGAATAGGCTGGAGCTATTTTTCCTGGAGCATTGAAAGTGAGGGGTGACCTTATAAATTCATGAGGCATGGATAGGGTGAATAGAAAAGATCATTTTTCCAGGGTAGGGGAGTTCAAAGCTAGAGGCCATAGGTTTAGGGTGAGAGGAAAAAGATTTAAAAGGACCTACGGGCAACTTTTTCATTCAGATGGTGATGTATGCATGGAATGAGCTGCCAGAGGAAGTGGTGGTGGATGGCATAATTACCACTTTTAAAAGGCATCAGGATTGGGACATGAATAGAAAAGGTTTAGAGGGATATGGGCCAAATGCTAGCACATGGGACTAGATTAATGTAGGATATCTGGTCGTCATGGACGAGTTGGACCAAAGGGTCTGTTTCCATGCTGTACATCTCTGTCTCTCAGGTCAGGAGGACCAATCTGTTAAAATTGTACAGTGTAATTCTGCATGTGTACACCAGATGGAGCATGTAGGTCTTGGGCCTTAACACTCCAGCAACTTGGACACAGACTCTTGACTGACACTCCCACTGTAGTATTGTGGGAGTGCCACATTGTTAGACATGCCATCACTCACTTTACATATTAAACCATTGGCCCCATCAGCAGGATGAGAGTTAACTGATGGAAATCTATCATCTCAGTGTTCTGATCAATCTCATTCCTTCAAACACCATGACAAATAAATCACAGTAATCTGGCCATTGCTATGCTGCTAATTACCGGATCTTGCTGTGTGCAAACTGGGTGCTACATTTCTTAAAGTACCACAGCATCTGCATTTTGTCTTCTACTGCAAGGAATGAGCAGAAAACACTCCCTAAGTTCCAAAATCAGGATGCTGTTAGCAAGCTTCCCGGACACTGAAGCCAGAATTCTGAGTGATGAGGTTAGGTGTGAAGAGATAAAACAACCTTCACAGTTTTGTCTGACTGGCAAGAATGGGCATTGAATTGTTTTTTTTTTAATTCACTGACAACATGTGGGCATCACTGGCTGGGCTCAGCATTCAATGCCTGTCCCTAGTTGCCCTTGAGAAGGTGGTGATGTGCTGCCTTCTTGAACCACTGCAGTCAATGTGCTGCCATTAAAGCTGTGTTTACAATATTTTGATGCAGTGACAGTGAAAGAATGACAATATATTTCCAAGTCCTGATGGGGAATGGCTTGGAGGGGAACTTGCACCTGGCAGGGTTCCCATGTATCTGCTGCCCTTGTCCTTCTAGATGGAAGTAGTGACTTTGGAAGATGCTATCTAAGGATCTTTGGTGAATTTCTGCATTGCATCTTGTAGATAGCACACACTGCTGTGACTGAGCGTTGGCATTGCAGGGAATGGACCCTGTAGGTGTTAGATGGGCTGCCAATCATGCAGACCGCTTTGTTCTGGAAGTTGGAGGATTTGAGCTATAGGGAGAGGCTGAACAGGCTGGGGCTGTTTTCCCTGGAGCGTCAGAGGATCTCAGGTGACCTTATAGAGGTTTACAAAATTATGAGGGGCATGGATAGGGTGAATAGGCAAAGTCTTTTTCCTGGGGTCGGGGAGTCCAGAACTAGAGGGCATAGGTTTAGGGTGAGAGGGAAAAGATAGAAAAGAGACCTAAGGGGCAACTTTTTCACACGGAGGGTGGTATGGGTATGGAATGAGCTGCCAGAGGATGTGGTGGAGGCTGGTACAATTGCAACATTGAAGAGGCATTTGGATGGGTATATGAATAGGGAGGGTTTGGAGGGATACGGGCCGGATGCTGGCAAGTGGGACTAGATTGGGTTGGGATATCATGGACGGGTTGGACCAAAGTGTCTGTTTCCATGCTGTCCATCTCTATGACTCTCTGACTAATTACAATGTTTTAAAGACATTTGGATAAATACACGAAAAGGAAATGTTTGGAGGGATATGGGCCAGGAGCAGGCAGGTGGGACTAGTTTAGTTTGGGATTATGTTCGACATGGACTGGTTGGATCAAAGGGGCTGTTCTCTGCTGTATATGATCACATTGGAGCTGAGTACTGATGCCTAACCAACAGCAAACACTAGAGGTCAGCATATCCACATATGGGACCATCATTGGAAAAGGAATGGAATCTAATGAGATATCCTCATATTGATACTTCAACACTTTATTGTGAGAGTATCTAACAAGTTAAATTGATCTATTCTAATAGAATTTGCTTGTAACTAGCCATTAGCAATTCATTGGGCATGATTTTTGATCTCATTCTCACCAATTCACCTTCTGAAGACACATTTGTCCAGGATAGTATTGGTATGAGTGACTGTCAAGATAAAGACTTCTCTTTATACTAAGAAAACTCCACATCGTGTGGCATTACCACCACGCTAAATGGAATAGATTTCAAAGAGAACTAGCCAGTCAAATCTGGGCATCCATGAGGTACTGTGGGCCATCATCAGCAGCAGAGTTATATTCAACAACGATCTGTAACCTCATTGTAGTGATTGTAATGAGGTCAGTTATTAGGTGGATCTTAGAGAATATGAAGAATCAAACTGGTGAAGTCACATAGCAGGACTACTTGTGTGCCATCGCCAACGTTGGGGGAGCATTAAAGTGGACCTCAAAGGAGAGTCTCTTGGATTGAAAATGTCTGAGGGAAGTGAAGAATACTGTAAGATCCTCTGATTCCTCCACAACCTCAGTTTAAAGGCAGATCATGTTTAGCAAAGTGTTAGCACCATTCCCGTTTCCCCTGATGCTGCTTGCTGTCAGTGTCAAGTGCCTTTCTTGTTGTATTGAGTAGTTTGGTAATTGCACCTTCCTGTTGAAGGGCTTGTGCCCGAAATGTTGATTCTCCTGCTCCTCGGATGCTGCCTGACCGGCTGTGCTTTTTCAGCGCCCACACTGTCGACTCTGATCTCTGGCATCTGTAATCCTCACTTTCTCCTAGTTGCATCTTCATACAGATTTTGATCTTGTTCTTGCTCTTGAAAACTTGTGAGAGTGAAATCCAGCTTTCTCAATGATCTCAAGGTCAGGTATTCATTGAGGTTAGTCCTCTCCCTATTTCCTGACAAGAAACATAATTCGACCAGGGATGATATATCCATGGATGGAGGTACCGTAAGGTCTATATTCAGGTGTCATACAACACCTTACATTTTGCTGGTATCAGTGAAGTAGCTAATAAACCATTCAGAAGTGTTGATAGTGTTATGAAGCTGTAAAGTGAACTGTACCTTTAAGAGAATTGAAGGACTTAGCAAGGACACAGAGTGCTGAAGAATTTACAATGTAACATTTGGTCCAGCAGATGGCAGTACCTGGGTTGCTATGAGACAAAAACAAATTCAAATTTGGCCAGTTCAAATTATGCCCCAAAATACTAAACTCCAATTAAGTTTGAATTCGGTATTTTGACAATCTTTAAACCAAGCTTGTTGAAAGGGGAAGGTTTCATACAAACACATTGAAGTGCAAGGCAGCTCCTGAGGCAGGGTTTAGCTCAGTCTAGCACTTAGTCAGACATTGAATGCTGCTCCACAATAGCTATGACCTTGACTCTGTGTAGTCCACACAGTGACAAACCCTCGAGACCACTGGATCATAAGACTCTGTCAAGAGGGAGGAGATAGAATCATAGAGTTTTACAGTTCGGAAAATGATGATTCAGCCCATCATGTCCATGCTGGTCATCAAGTATCAATCCAATTCAATTGTCCGGTATTTGGTCCATTCCCTTGTATGCTATGGTACATCAAGTGCTTGTCTGAATATTTCTTGAGGGTTCTCACCTCTGGCATCCTCTTAGGCAGTGAGTTCCAGATAGCCAACAGCCTCTGGGTGAAAGAGATTTTCCTTAAATCCCCACTACACCTCCTGCCCATTACCTTAAATCTGATCCCAGCAATTTACCTCATTATGAAGCAGAAAGGTTTAATCTAGAGCCAATGAGACCCCTGTGTCACCTCTTTTGAGAATGATTCATTGCATTTAAGTGGCCAACGATGGGTCTTCTCCTTGGATTAAGGACCATTGGAGACAGATATCCCCTCCTGCATTCCACCCCCACCTCCACCAATCCCAACTCCACCTCTCCTGCCAGTCCCAAAAACAGGATCAATTGGAGGGATCATGTCCAAGGCAAGGACAGGGTAGAGTCTTTCTGTAGTTCCCACTTTCCCCAAAGCTGGGTCCCTCATATAAGACACTGGGTGCCATTGAACAAAGGATTTCATCCCACCCATGCTCCTGGGAGCCCATATGTTAATGAGGTGTGCTATCTGGTTGCTCGGCAATTATTGGCTAATTGAAGTTCTCCATTAGCTTGCGGACAGGTGGTTTTGGGAAGGCTCCCTACCAATCATTAAGGCCCAGACTTAATAGGGGCAGAAGGGGGATCAGCAGTGACGCCCCACTGCAAACTTCGACCAAGGTCCTTGCATCCCATGGGCACATTCTTTTGAATTTAGCACTAGTTCTCTTTGTAGGCAACATTTATTGATGACCTGAGGTAGGCAGATGGGCTGGAAGGATTTTTTTGAACCTGATGCATCTGTGGAAGGTGGGTTCAACCTTTTGAGAAGGTTGACAATGACCTTATTCCTTCCTGGATGTGTGTTAATCCACAAATTTCCTACGTAGCTTTGGAAACATGAGGCTATTTGGGAGGTATAATTTAATCCAAAATAACTTCACAAGAAGCAGATCATTTGGACATTAACTTCACTGTTCTTTTTAAAACCTCGCTGTGGCCCAAATTGAATTGTTTCCCTTCATTACAGCAATGACAATGTAGTTGACTTTTAACTGTGTTCTGCAATGACCCGGCAAACTGCTCAGTTCAAGAGTCATTAGGGATGGGTAACAAATACTGGTCCCACTAACAACACCTACATCCCATAGAAGAGAATAAAAAAGGCACAACTATGTTCCAATTGTGCTTACTGGACTTAGCAAAACATTTTGGAATGACCACAGGACTTTAAGCTGCTTTATGAATGTATGTTTGTTGCTTATTTCATACATGGGAGCCCTAGAGAAAAGCTCGTGATGACACACATGAATTATCCTTAGCATAAAGAGACTAAATGAGAACCTCCATGAACTGATGGGTGGCACGGTGGCACAGTGGTTAGCACTGCTGCCTCACAGCGCTAGAGATCCGGGTTCAATTCCCGCCTCAGGCGACTAATTGTGTGGAGTTTGCACATTCTCCCCGTGTCTGCGTGGGTTTCCTCCGGGTGCTCCGGTTTCCTCCCACAGTCCAAAGATATGCAGGTCAGGTGAATTGGCCATGCTAAATTGCCCGTAGTGTAGGTAAGGGGTAAATGTAGAGGTATGGGTGGGTTTCGCTTCAGGGGGGTGGTGTGGGCCAAAGGGCCTGTTTCCACACTGTAAGTAATCTAATCTAAAACTCTGAATGATAGATTCCCTACAGAGTGGATGCAGGACATTCAGCCCATCAAGTCCACACTGACCCTCTGAAGAGCATCCTTCCGAGACCCACCCCATCCCAATAACCCTGTAATCCCATAGCTAACCCACCTAGCTTGTATGTCCTCGGACACTACGGGGCAATTTAGCATGGAGAAAGTGAGGATTGCAGATGCAGATGCATGGGCAATCCACCTAGCCTGCACAGCTTTGGACTGTAGGAGGAAACCAGAACACCTGCAGACACAGGGAGAATGTGCAAATTCAACACAGTCATTTCAAAGCTGGAATCGAACCCGGGTCCCTGGCACTGTGAGTCACTGTGTCATTCACAAGGTAAAGGGGTTAAGGACACTTTAGTTATTGAAGGATGTTGACAAGGTGGTTAAAGAATCTCTCTGCCTTTTGATAGGACAGACCCATAAATGAATGATGCAATCTTTAACAAAGGACAAGTTGATAACAAATCCAAAAATGTGTGGGAACAAGAGGCAGCTATTTAGCTCCTTGAACCTTTTCTGACATTCAATGAGATCGATGTGATCATCACTGAGAAATCTCCACTTTCCCTATATCGCTCAACGCCTTCACTAGCAAAAACCTACCTCAGAGTTCAAATTAACAACTGATTCAGTATCATTGGATTTGCAGAAGAGAGTTCCGAACTACAGTGTGTGTGTGAAAATATTCCCCAACATCATTTCTAAAAGCTTGACTCTGATCTGTGTCACTGCATCCTAAACTCCAAGTGGAGTTGACACCCGGATAAGATCAGCTATGATCATGTTAAATAGCGTAGTGAGCTCGAAGGACTAAATTAGCTACTTTCACTCCTATTCTTGTACACACTTCACAAACTCCACCCCATCCAAACCCTTAACACTATGACAGTCCCAGTCTATGTTTGAAAAGTTAAAATCACCCACCATTACAACAGGCCATTCGGCCCTTCAGGTGTATGCCGATGCATTTTGCCCTTCCATACGACAACTGTCTTCACTTATAGGATCTGTATCCCTTCTATTCCCTTGCTATTCATATATGTGTCCAGGAGCTTCTTGAATGCTTGCTTCTAACTTTGAAAAGGGAATTGGATAGATTACCAGGAAAGGAGAGAATCTGCATTGTCATGGGGAGGGGGCACGGGGTGGTACTCATTGAAAATTTCTTTCAATGAGCCAGCACAGGTAGCATGAACTGAAAGGTCTTCTCCTGTTTTACATGGAGTTCCAATATTAAGATGGACAATCAGAATTGTACAGTACAGAAGATGCCCTTTGTTATTTACTGCCATAAAGACACTACTACTTACACTTGTCCCATTTTTCAACACTAGGCCCATGGCCTGGTATGAAATTTAAAAGGTTGTGAAGTTTCCTGTCTCAACTACCCTCCCAGACAATGCATTTCAGATCCTCTGGGGCAAATTACTTTTCCTCAAATGCCCTCAAAACCTCCTGTCTTTCACTTTATAAGTGTGCCCCCTTGTCCTTGACCCTCTGACTAAGTGTAACAATGGCTTTCTATGTCCCTCATAAATCTTATAATTCTCAGATTCCCCACCCCAACCTTCTCTATTTCAAGGTCAGAAGTCACATGACACAAGGCTACAGTCCAACAGGCTTATCTGAAATCATGAGTTTTCGGAGCGCTGCTCCTTTGTCAGGTAAAGTGAAGAAAAGCAAACAGACACAAAACGTATAGGCATTGAGATCAAAAAATCATACAAATTCTGTGAGTGGAGTGTCTGTAGGCTGAATAATAGGACTCTGCAGGTGATCAAAATTGTCAGACAGTGTGAGTAAAGTCTCAACAGCTGAATAACAAGTGAAGGGATATAATCCAATTAAATGAGGCAGACAGATATTTACAAAAAATTAAAAATAAGATGGTGCTGGAGACAAACCAAACGGACGGAATAACGTGATAGGTATAAGAGTCATATGCCGAGGGTCTAACCAAAGTAGCAAGTAATCCAAGTAATCTACAGCATTATCTACTCCAATGAAAACAACCCAAGCTTTATGCATCCTTAATGTTTGTGTGTTCTGATCATTGAGTGAGGTTCATTTCATTTTTTAACCAATAAGACAGCTGGATATAAAGGGAGTGGTTTGAGTCCAGTGAGGTATTTCGGTGAGTTACATTCATGATCAAGGTATAAAAGACTAAAGCCCAGTGATGGAAAGGGCAGGGAAAAGCTCCCTCTAATGAATAATCTCCCTCTAATAGATGTTGTGAAACTTGAAAGGGTTCTGAAAAGATTTACAAGGATGTTGTCAGGGTTGGAGGATTTGAGCTTCAGAGAGAGCTTGAATAAGCTAGGGCTGTTTTCCCTGGAGCGTTGGAGGCTGAGGGGTGACCTTATAGTGGATTACAAAATTATGAGGGGCATGGATCGGATAAATAGACAAAGTCTTTTCCCTGGGATGGGGGAGTCCAGAACTAGAGGGCATAGGTTTAAGGTGAGAGGGAAAGATATAAAAGAGACCTAAGGGGCAACTTTTCACGCAGAGGGTGGTACGTGTATGGAATGAGCTGCCAAATTGCAACATTTAAAAGGCACCTGAAAGAATGTATGAATAGGAAGAGTTTGGAGGAATATGGGCCAGGTGCTGGCAGGTGGGACTAGATTGTGTTGGGATATCTGGTCGGCATGGACGGGTTGGACTGAAGGGTCTGTTTCCATGCTGTACATCTGTAAGACCCTAAGATTCAGTGCAAAAGTGAAAATTAGATTTGATTTGGCAGATCTTTGTTGGTAGTTGAGACCTCATCTCCAGCCTCAGTGAGAGGGGGAAAGGGTCATCCAGCGTAGATTTGGTTGCACAATATAAATTAGGTTTAAAATGTTGATTTTTTAAAAAATATGTTAGCTTTGAATACACAAGGTAGACATCAAAAGACACATTTAAAAGGAAGTAAAACAATTGTGAAGTAATTTTGAAAGAAAGGCTGAAAAAACTTTCTGGATGTCCCAATGAAGTAATTTATGAAGTGTAGTCCACGTTAAAATCTACAAAATGTGGCAACCCATTTGCACACAGCAAGTTCCCACAGACAACATTGAAATAAGTACTCAATCATTCAATTTAGGAGTTAATTTGACTGATAAAGATTGGCCAATATATCAGAGACAACAATGAACAATCTCTTTGAAATGTTGCTGTGGGATCTCCTTCAGTTCAGGTAATGAATTTCCAACTAAGGCGGAAGCTACAGGTTTTTAAGGACAGGAGTGCAAGTAATGGACAGCACTTTGTTGGAGCAAATTACTGCGGATGTAGGAAACTGCACTAAACAAAACAAAAAATGCTGGAATTCACAGTGAGTCAGGCAGCACTCATGGAGACCCAGCAAACTAATGTTTCGAGTCTAGATGACCGTTCAATCAGAGCTAATGGGTAAGTGTGGAGGGGGCAACATTTATGGAGGAGGGGGAAGGGACGGTGTTGACAAGCTCTGACACACTGCCTTCCTGATCAAATAGAGTTCATTTTGCGTGAGAAAGTAATTTTCATTTTGTCATCTTTCTTTCAGTTGATTTCATTCTCTTTTAAAGCAGAATTACTACATCCACAAGTGTCCACTCCCTCCACTATCAATGCTCAGTAGCAGCAGTGTATACCATCTACAAGATGCACTGCAAAAAATCACCAAAGATCCTCAGACAGCACCTTCCAAACCCATGACCACTTGCATCTAGATGGACACATGGGAACACTATCAGCTGCATATTCTCCTCCAAGACACTCACCGTCCTGACTTGGAAATATCCTTGTTGGGTCAAAATCCTGGAACTCCCTCCCCAAGGCATTGTGAGCTAACCTACAGCACATGGACTGCAGCGGTTCAAGAAGGCAGCTCACCCCCCACCTTCTCAAGATGCCCATGCCCCACGAGTGAATTAAAAAGAAATTACAAAACAGCTCCCTTCCAGTCAGGTTTGTCGTGGGTTAAGCTCCAGTGCAGAGTGCAAACTGCATGTAGGGTGTGCTGCCAAGTCTGAGATGTAGCGGTTCATTACACATTTCAGACACATCAGCACCAGGATTGGGAAAATTATTTATACAGGGCACAGTCCAGAGTTGAGGCCGAGGTAGAGTGGGTAAGGGAAGAGCACTGATAGCCCTCCACCCTCAGCCAACCTAACAGTTTCAATTACATGTTTTGTGATGGTGGATCTCATATACACAGCAGAGCAGGAACAACTTGTTGCCGTACCAATGTCTTGGGATGATGATGAACAATTGCCAGGGAGTTTGGGAGCACCTTTCAACTTCCCTCAACTCCACATTGTAATTGCACCTCTGGGTCAGTCAGTAGTTTTTAAGACTGAGGAGATGTGGAGGTTGTTGTGATACACAGTGGATAGTGTCCCTTGCGCTGAGCTGGAGATCTGGGTTCAAGTCCCGCTCCAGGACCTGATGGCCAAGGAAGGTGTTGGGTATCAGCCCGCAAGTCCTCCCATTTGCACACCAGCAGTGCTCAGTAAAAGAGGAAGAGTTTAGGTTCCATGTCATAGATTCGCAGAGCGTGGCAACACCAACATTACTATTCACCGCTCCAGGCGAAACACAAATGTTGCCATAGTAACTCGGATTTCCTGATTGAACTGTAACACGCCCTCACCTGTTGTTCACAGTCAGCAGTTTCACTCCCTGAGATTCCTGATACACCTGGTTTCAGTATCAGTAGCCTTGGTGCCACACCCAAACCTGGTGAATAACGATGTGCATAAAAAGCTGCAGAGAGAGTCTCTAAAGACTGTCAGCCTTTCATTTCCCATTCTTCCTTAAAGAATTGGCAGCATTTATGGCCCATCCCTAATTGGCCCCACACCACTGTCTCTGCAGCCATTACCCACCCGTGTTACGCAGAAGGGAGTAGCCTAATTCTAAAACTGGGTGTATTTACCATGTCCCTCAGGCAGCACTGCCCTTAGGTTTATTTGGAGAGCTTCTGAGAGCATACATGGCACTCAAATCATTACATATATACTGCTCCAAGACAATATTGTTTACAAGATTGGGTTGAACGAAAAGTTCCCTTTTGCCTACTTGATCTCTTCGTTCCTATTGGTTTCACCATTTAACAGTTTCCTAAATGGATCGAGTATCCCCAGCCTCCGACACCTGAATTCAGCCACTTGTGACCAACTGTATTCTGTCAGAAAGATGATAGATGTCAGAAAAGTCCATGGTACTTGAGAAGGCGTTGATGACTGATTAGCCATTTTGGCGAGGGAGGTAAACTTTGTTACATGTCTGATTTCAGGATTGTATTCAGTGTGAGCACCTTCACCCTGAATCAGAAGGTCAGGATGGAGAGACTCGGTTGTAGGGGCGGGGGGGAATGGAGTTGTGGGGGAGGCGTAGTAATCAAAGCTGTTTAAGCCCCTCCCCATTACCTCCTCTGCCTAGATTTTAAATAACAGCAACCTGCATTTACATAGTACCTTTAGCACAATAGTACACCCGAAGATGCTTCAAAAAAAGCAATAACAACCAATCTTTTCACCTCACCATGTGGGAGACAAACGCTTGATGAAAGAGGTAACATTTGAGGAACCTCTTACAGGTTAAAAAAGAGGCTGAGAGGTTCAGGGAGGGAATTCCAGAGCTAACAGTGTAACATTTTAAGTTCTATTTCTGATTACATTATTATAACTTTCAACTGAATCAGAGGGAGGTCATTGGACAATAAGTGGATATAAACAGCATGCTGTGACAGAGAACATCTATAATATCGACACATCCCTGATCTATAATTTCAGAACAGGAATGGGGAGAGGAGAGAGAAGACAAGAGACGAGGAATGAGGAGAGAAAAGGACAGGCGAGAGGAGGAGAAGTGAGAGAAGGGGAAGGGAGGGGAGGACAGGAGAGGGGATTGGAAGGAAGGAGAGGAGGATGTGTAGAGAGCATTTTGAGTGGTTTCAAAATCAGGAGCACTTTGAACTGAGTAGATAGGGGAAAGTGTTCCTCTTGGTGGAAGGGTTGAGAAGCAGATGACGCTGAATAAAGGTGACTGGGAAAAAAAACCAATGGTTCCTCCAACTCCATTTTGAATTAGGCTTTTCCCTCTCTCCCTACCCACACCCCACCCCCCCTCACTTTTGAAGGTTCACATTGCCAGTAATGGGCTTTCCACATAAACGTCTAACTGACTGCATTAGTGATTATTGTTGGGGGTTAATAGTTATAAGCAAAGAAAATGTGGTAATTTGGTAATGGGAAAGCTGCTCAGTTGTGCGTGATAACATCTCTGGGTTTAAAAAAAGAACCAGTGGCCACAAGAGATAAGAAAAAGGCAGGCCAGTTGTTTCCGCTGGTGGGTGAGACTAGGACTAGGGGCATGGCCTCAAGATTAGGGGGAGTAGATTTAGGACAGAGATGAGGACGAACTGCTTTTCCCAGACAGTAGGAATCTATGGAATTCTCTGCTCAAGGAAGCAGTCGAGACAAAAAAAACTGCAGATACTGGAATCCAAAATAGACAGGCAGGAGGCCGGAAGAACACAGCAAGCATCAGGAGGTTGGCAGAGAACTTCTTCAAAGTGGGCAAAACACAGTAGGATGGGTTTTTGCATGGTAGGGGAATTAAGGGTTACGGGGATAATGCAGTTAAGAGGAGCAGAGACAATGAATAGATTGGCCATGATCTTAATGAGGTGGGAATTGAACCTGGGTCTCTGGCGCTGTGAGGCAACAGTGCCACCCCACCCCCTCTGCCCATCAGTCTGTCCTTACGAAGAAGGTGTTTGGTATGCTTTCCTTTATTGGTCAGAGTATTGAGTACAGGAGTTGGGAGGTCATGTTGCAGCTGTACAGGACATTGGTTAGGCCACTGTTGGAATTTTGCGTGCAATTCTGGTCTCCTTCCCATCGGAAAGATGTTGTGAAACTTGAAATGGTTCAGAAAATTTCTACAAAGATGTTGCCAGGGTTGGAGGATTTGAGTTATAGGGAGAGGCTGAACAGGCTGGGGCTGTTTTCCCTGGAGCTTCGGAGGCTGAGGGGTGACCTTATAGAGGTTTACAAAATTATGAGGGGCATGGATAGGATAAATAGACAAAGTCTTTTCCCTGGTGTTGGGGAGACCAGAACTAGAGGGCATAGGTTTAGGGTGAGAGGGGAAAGATATAAAAGAGACCTAAGGGACAATGTTTTCACGCAGAGGGTGGTATGTGTTTGGAATGAGCTGCCAGAGGAAGTGGTGGAGGCTGATACATTTGCAACATTTAAGAGGCATTTGGATGGGTATATGAATAGGGAGGGTTTGGAGGGATATGGGCCGGGTGCTGGCAGGTGAGACTAGATTGGGTTGGGATATCTGGTCGGCATGGACGGGTTGGACCGAAGGGTCTGTTTCCATGCTGTATATCTCTATGACGCGATGACTCGAAGAGGCAATATTTTCATGCAGAGGGTGATGCGTGTATGGAATGAACTGACAGGAATTGGTGGAGCCTGGTACAATTACAACATTCAAAAGGCGTCTGGATGGATACATGAACTGGAAGGATTTAGAGGGATATGGGTCATACGCTGGCAAATGGGACTAGATTGGGTTGGGATATCTGGTTGGCATGGACGAGTTGGACCGAAGGGTCTGTTTCTGTGCTGTACACCTCTATGACTCTATGACTCTAAGTCACACCTGATTCAGAGATTTGTTATAACATTTCTGAGAAGGTTGTATTTCCAGCGATAGGAAGATAACTAAACTCACTATAACTCACAAAGCTCTGTACTATGCTGACTCAGGCCTCTATAATTTTGAAACCAGTGCCTCCTTCATTGTTGCCTTGACAACCTAATATACTCTAAGGACAATAGTTTGCATTTTAATATGAATTGTTGGCATGTAAAGTGATGATGATAGGCAAGTCTTTTTTTAAACAGAGCTAATAGGATGAGGGAATATGATTAACATTTTTGATGAATAATGCATGCAAATTGTTATGGGATTGTTGATGGTCAGCATTTTTCGACTTTCAGCTCACTGTCTTACTGTCAGCAATGGAGACTTTTTAAAAAAACTTACACCATTTTTGACACGTACAAAGGAGCTGAGGCTGTATATCAGTCAATCGAGACTACTCAAGGCAACACAGTCCAGGGAAGAACAGGACAAAACAATCACTGGAAAGGTGGCATTGCAAATACTGCAGAAGACAACATGCCAAGGAGAAGAGGGCATGCCCAGCATTGAGAAAGCAGTGTTCTCACTGCAAAAAACTGTAACATTTTGTCGCCCAGTTAGATTAGATTACTTACAGTGTGGAAACAGGTCCTTTGGCCCAGTAAGTCCACACCGCCCCGCCGAAGCGCAACTCACCCATACCCCTTACCTAACACTATGGGCAATTTAACACGGCCAATTCACCTGACCTGCACATCTTTGGACTGTGGGAGGAAACCGGAGCAAACCCACGCAGACACGGGAGAACGTGCAAACTCCACACAGTCAGTCGCCTGAGGCGGGAACTGAACCCAGGCCTCTGGCGCTGTGAGGCAGCAGTGCTAACCACTGTACCACCGTGCTGCCTTATAGGAAGGATATTATCAAGCTAGAGAGGGCTCAAGAGAGATTTACCAGGATGTTGTCAGGTATGGAAGATTTGAGTTATAAAGGAAGGCTGAATAGGCTGGGATATTTTTCACTGGAGCACAGAAGGTTGAGAGATGACCTTATCAGGGTTTATAAGATCATGAAGGGGTATAGATAGAGTTAATGGTCGGTGTGTTTTCCCCAGGATGGGGGACTTCAAGACTAGGGAGCATATGTTTAAGGTGAGAGGAGAGAGATTTAACAAAGACATGAGAGTCAAACATTTTACAAGAGGCTGGTTTGCATGTGGAATGAACCTCCTGAAGAAGTCGTGGATGTGGGCACAGTCACAATGTTTAAAAGACACTTCGATAAGTACATGAGTAGGAAACATGTGGACCAGGAGCAGGCAGGTGGGACTAGTTTAGTTTGGGATTATAGTCAGCAAGAGGTATGCTTTACTAGCCAAACATGAACAACAAAATCAAAGGCCATATGCCAGTACATTGTTTGTGAAGAGTACCCAGGAGGGCAAGATAAACAGGTACTGCAGACCCATGACATACCAGACAGACAATGGATGAAGCTAGGAAAGACCTCTTCACTTTTGGAGGATCTGGTTATCTCATCACTGTACACTTCCATTTTCACATCAGGCTCCTATTTACTGGCTACAGCTTCACCTTCAACACTATGATTTCAAACAAACCCATCTCTACACTCTAAGACATATGACTCTGCTACCCACTCTGTAACTGGATCCTCAATGTCCTCCTGAGGCAATTCTCCACCGTTATCCTCACATGCTTCTCATAGCCAGAAGTCGTAACAAAAGTAAGACACAAAATCAAGCTGAACGGTTCAAAAGCCGAATTTCATTTCAACAGGACTGCTAAACCATTGGTCAGAATTGAGAATTGGAGTTTCAGAGTACAAACCTTCAACATTCTTAATGAGAGTAAAAAGACAATTTGGGACCTACATAAGCAGTTTGCTACCTCAATGTCTACAGTGGAGGTGAATGACCAGATATAATATTGCAATCTTTTGTGTGTATATTTGTGTTTGGGGAAGGGAGGCGGGGTTGAGCAAAGATGTAGGTATAGTTGAGGCAACAATCAGATCACCTATGATTGGAGCAGTCTCAAGGGAAGAAGGTGGTGTAGTGGCAATGTCACTAAAAGCTAGCAATGCAATCCACCAGGTTAATAATCTGGGGACAAAGACTTGAGCCCGATCATGGCAGATGGTGAAATTTCACCCAGATTAACCCAATAATGGAACAGATACAACAGTAACAACAATTGACATGAGACAGACACTCCTCAGGGAGGGAATATTGCCCTCCAGGAGCAAATATGTTCCAGATGGGCAGCTGGGAGAAGAAAAGGCCAAGTGAAGACTAAATAGAGGTGTTCACAATCTTGAGGAGATAGTGACAAAACTGTTCCCACTGATGAAGGAGCAGTACTCCAAAAGCTAGTACTTCCAAATAAACCTGCTGGACTAGAACCTGGTGTTGTGTGATTTTTAACTTTATCAACCCCAATCCAACACCTGCACCTCCACATCATAGAAAGAGAGAGAGCGGAAGGTGTAGATTTAAGGTAATTGCAAAAGAAGCAATGGTGGATTGAAGAAAAGCATTTTCATGCAGTGAGAGGTCAGGGTCTGGGGTGAACTCCAAAAGAAGGTGACGGAGCTTGGTTAAACTAAGGCTTTCAAAAGAAAATTTAATGTTTTTTAAAAATTCTCTCATGAGACGTGAGTGTCACTGGCTTGACCAGAATTTATTGCCTGTCCCTAGTTGCCCCTTGAGAAGATGACGGTGAGCTGTCCTCTTGAATCGCTGCAGTCCATGTGCTGTGAGTTGACCCACAATGCCCTTACAGAGAGAATTCCAGAATGTTGGCCCAGTAACCCTGAAGGTACAGTAATATTTCCAAGTCAGGAGAGTGAATGAGTGGGAGGAGAACTTACAGGTTGTGGTTGCCCTTGTCCTTCTAGATGAAAATGGTCATGGGTTTGGAAGGTGCTGTGCAAGGAACTTTGGCGAATTTCTGCAGTGCACCTCGTAGATTGGACAAAAACAATGGCTCGGTGCAGTGGCTCAATGGTTAGCACTGCTGCTTCACAGCACCGGGGACCTGGGTATGATTCCAACCTCGGGTGACTGTCTGTGTGGAGTTTGCACGTTCTCCCCGTGTCTGTGTGGGTTTCCTCCGGGTGCTCCAGTTTCCTCCCACAGTCCAAAGATGTGCAGGTCAGGTGAATTGGCCATGCTAAATTGTCAATAGTGTTCAGCAGTGTGTAGGTTAGGTGGATTAGTCGGGGATAAATGTAAAGAAGTAGGGTAGGGGAATGGGTCTGGGTGGGTTAATGTTTGGAGGGTCAGTGTGGATTTGATGGGCCAAATGGCCTGTTTCCACACTCTGTTCTAAACAGAAATTTTTGGAAAATCTCAGCAGGTCTGGCAGCATCAGAGCAGAGAAATCGGAGTTAATGTTTCAGGTCTGGTGACCCTTCCTCAGAACTTGTAGATAGTACACATTGCTGCTACTGAGCGTTTGGTGGTGGAGAGGGTGGTGGATGTTTGTGGATGTGGTGCCAATCGGGTGGGCTGCTTCGTCTGGATGGTGTCAAACTTCTCGAGGGTAGATGGAGCTGCACCATTCCAGGTTCATTGGACAATGTGGAAAAGCAGGAGAAAATCGATGTGAAGAGGTGATACTCACTTGGACAGCTGTCAGTGGGATTGGCCAAGAGCTGTTAAGGGCTCTGTGGCCAGGCACTAACTTTGGAAAGTTTGAGCGAGGGAAGGGTTAACAGAAAGAGGCTGTAACTTAATTCTGGGCGGGTGTGTGTGTGTGTGTCATGCCTTGAAACAGTTGTGGTGTAGTTGCCCTTCCCTCTGCTTCGACAGGTTTGGGGTGTGGACTGAGTGAGTGAGAGAAGCCAAAGGCTGTGAGTGTTGCTGAGCTCTCTCAGTCTGACCTGGGAGAGGCACTCGCTGTGGGTTGGAGCTAACCAGGCAGCTGCCAGTTTCTCTCTCTGCCTCTTGGAGCGGTCTCGGTCCTGTCTGGCCATGTTTAAGTGCGGACTCGCCTTCCCCCGCTGTAAATGGATCCTGCCTTTGCTGCTGCTCCTCGCTATCATCTTCGACATCATCGCACTGGCGGCTAGCTCCGGCTGGGTGGACTCCAAGTATCACTATGCCTCCCTGTGGGAACAGTTCAGGGGCAGGGACCCCACCTGGGAATCCACCTCCCTCATGGAATACGGTAAGGAGAGGAGATCGGGACTGGGAAAGGGAGGGACACAATACACACACAAGGGAGGGAGGGAGGAGAGAAAAGGATCAGAGAGAATAAAAACAGGAGGGAGAGAGGGAGTTGGTGGGAAAAAAAAAGAGGAGAGGAAGGACAAGGTGTGAGAAAATAGGAAGGAAGGATGGACAGAGTGCAAGGGATGGAGAGTGTGAGGGGAGAGGAGCGAGGGATGGATAGTGTGAGGGGATAGGAGTGATGGATGGAGAGGAGTGAGGGGAGAGGAGCGAGGGATGGAGAGTGTGAGGGGAGAGGAGTGAGGGATGGATAGTGTGAGGGGAGAGGAGCGAGGGATGGATAGTGTGAGGGGAGAGGAGCGAGGGATGGATAGTGTGAGGGGATAGGAGTGAGGGATGGAGAGTGTGAGGGATGGAGAGTGTGAGGGGAGAGGAGCGAGGGGTGGAGAGCGTGAGGGGGGTGGAGAGCGTGAGGGGGGTGGAGAGCGTGAGGGGGGTGGAGAGCGAGGGGGGGTGGAGAGCGTGAGGGGGGGTGGAGAGCGTGAGGGGGGGTGGAGAGCGTGAGGGGAGGGGAGCGTGGGGGGGGAGGGGAGCGTGGGGGGGGAGCGGGGGGGGGAGCAAGGGGGGGAGAGGAGCGAGGGGGGGAGAGGAGCGAGAGGAGAGGAGCGAGGGGGGGAGAGGAGCGAGGGGGGGAGAGGAGCGAGAGGAGAGGAGCGAGGGGGGGAGAGGAGCGAGGGGGGGAGAGGAGCGAGAGGAGAGGAGCGAGGGGGGGAGAGGAGCGAGAGGAGAGGAGCGAGGGGGGGAGAGGAGCGAGAGGAGAGGAGCGAGGGGGGGAGAGGAGCGAGAGGAGAGGAGCGAGGGGGGGGAGAGGAGCGAGAGGAGAGGAGCGAGGGGGGGAGAGGAGCGAGAGGAGAGGAGCGAGGGGGGGAGAGGAGCGAGAGGAGAGGAGCGAGGGGGGGAGAGGAGCGAGGGGGGGAGAGGAGCGAGGGGGGGAGAGGAGCGAGAGGAGAGGGGGGGGAGCGAGGGGGGGAGAGGAGCGAGAGGAGAGGAGCGAGGGGGGGAGAGGAGCGAGAGGAGAGGAGCGAGGGGGGGAGAGGAGCGAGAGGAGAGGAGCGAGGGGGGGAGAGGAGCGAGAGGAGAGGAGCGAGGGGGGGAGAGGAGCGAGAGGAGAGGAGCGAGGGGGGGAGAGGAGCGAGAGGAGAGGAGCGAGGGGGGGAGAGGAGCGAGAGGAGAGGAGCGAGGGGGGGAGAGGAGCGAGAGGAGAGGAGCGAGGGGGGGAGAGGAGCGAGAGGAGAGGAGCGAGGGGGGGAGAGGAGCGAGAGGAGAGGAGCGAGGGGGGGAGAGGAGCGAGAGGAGAGGAGCGAGAGGAGAGGAGCGAGGGGGGGAGAGGAGCGAGAGGAGAGGAGCGAGGGGGGGGAGAGGAGCGAGGGGGGGAGAGGAGCGAGAGGAGAGGAGCGAGGGGGGGGAGAGGAGCGAGAGGAGAGGAGCGAGGGGGGGGAGAGGAGCGAGAGGAGAGGAGCGAGGGGGGGAGAGGAGCGAGAGGAGAGGAGCGAGGGGGGGGAGAGGAGCGAGAGGAGAGGAGCGAGGGGGGGGAGAGGAGCGAGAGGAGAGGAGCGAGGGGGGGGAGAGGAGCGAGAGGAGAGGAGCGAGGGGGGAGAGGAGCGAGAGGAGAGGAGCGAGGGGGGGAGAGGAGCGAGGGGGGGAGAGGAGCGAGAGGAGAGGAGCGGGGGGGGAGAGGAGCAAGAGGAGAGGAGCGAGGGGGGAGAGGAGCGAGAGGCGGAGAGGAGCGAGGGGGGGAGAGGAGCGAGGGGGGGGAGAGGAGCGAGAGGAGAGGAGCGAGGGGGGGGAGAGGAGCGAGAGGAGAGGAGCGAGGGGGGGGAGAGGAGCGAGAGGAGAGGAGCGAGGGGGGGGGAGAGGAGCGAGAGGAGAGGAGCGAGGGGGGGAGAGGAGCGAGAGGAGAGGAGCGAGGGGGGGGGAGAGGAGCGAGAGGAGAGGAGCGAGGGGGGGAGAGGAGCGAGAGGAGAGGAGCGAGGGGGGGAGAGGAGCGAGAGGAGAGGAGCGAGGGGGGGGAGAGGAGCGAGAGGAGAGGAGCGAGGGGGGGGAGAGGAGCGAGAGGAGAGGAGCGAGGGGGGGGAGAGGAGCGAGAGGAGAGGAGCGAGGGGGGGGGAGAGGAGCGAGAGGAGAGGAGCGAGGGGGGGAGAGGAGCGAGAGGAGAGGAGCGAGGGGGGGGAGAGGAGCGAGAGGAGTGAGGAGTGAGGGGTGAGGGGTGGAGAGTGAGGGGGGGAGAGGAGCGAGGAGGGGAGAGGAGTGAGGGGGGGAGAGGAGTGAGGGGGGGAGAGGAGTGAGGGGGGGAGAGGAGTGAGGGGGGGAGAGGAGTGAGGGGTGGAGAATGAGGGGTGGAGAGGAGTGAGGGGAGAGGAGCGAAGGGGGAGGAGAGGAATGAGGGGGAGAGGAGTGAGGGGAGAGGAGCGAAGGGGGAGAGGAGTGAGGGGTTGAGAGCGTGAGGGGAGAGGAGCGAGGGGGGGAGAGGAGCGAGGAGGGGAGAGGAGCGAGGAGGGGAGAGGAGCGAGGAGGGGAGAGGAGCGAGGGGGCGAGAGGAGTGAGGGGTGGAGAGGAGTGAGGGGTGGAGAGGAGTGAGGGGAGAGGAGCGAAGGGGGAGGAGAGGAATGAGGGGGGAGAGGAGTGAGGGGAGAGGAGCGAAGGGGGAGAGGAGTGAGGGGTTGAGAGCGTGAGGGGAGAGGAGCGAGGGGGGGAGAGGAGCGAGGAGGGGCGAGGAGGGGAGAGGAGCGAGGGGGGGAGAGGAGTGAGGGGGGGAGAGGAGTGAGGGGTGGAGAGGAGTGAGGGGTGGAGAGGAGCGAGGGGGGAGAGGAGTGAGGGGGCGAGAGGAGTGAGGGGTGGAGAGGAGTGAGGGGTGGAGAGGAGTGAGGGGAGAGGAGCGAAGGGGGAGGAGAGGAATGAGGGGGGAGAGGAGTGAGGGGAGAGGAGCGAAGGGGGAGAGGAGTGAGGGGTTGAGAGCGTGAGGGGAGAGGAGCGAGGGGGGGAGAGGAGCGAGGAGGGGCGAGGAGGGGAGAGGAGCGAGGGGGGGAGAGGAGTGAGGGGGGGAGAGGAGTGAGGGGTGGAGAGGAGTGAGGGGTGGAGAGGAGTGAGGGGAGAGGAGCGAAGGGGGAGGAGAGGAGTGAGGGGAGAGGAGCGAAGGGGGAGGAGAGGAGTGAGGGGAGAGGAGCGAAGGGGGAGAGGAGTGAGGGGTTGAGAGCGTGAGGGGAGAGGAGTGAGGGAGTGGAGAGCGTGAGGGGGGTGGAGAGCGTGAGGGGGGTGGAGAGCGTGGGGGGGGAGAGGAGTGAGGGGAGGAGAGCGTGGGGGGGAGAGGAGCGAGGGGGGAGGGGAGCGAGGGGGGAGGAGGGGAGCGAGGGGGGAGGAGAGGAGCGAGGGGGGAGGGGAGGGGAGCGAGGGGGGAGGGGAGGGGAGCGAGGGGGGAGGGGAGGAGCGAGGGGGGAGGGGAGGGGAGCGAGGGGGGAGGGGAGGGGAGCGAGGGGGGAGGGGAGGGGAGCGAGGGGGGAGGGGAGGGGAGCGAGGGGGGAGGGGAGGAGCGAGGGGGGAGGGGAGGAGCGAGGGGGGAGGAGAGGAGTGAGGGGGGGAGAGGAGCGAGGGGTGGAGAGCGTGAGGGGAGAGGAGTGAGGGGAGAGGAGCGAGGGGTGGAGAGCGTGAGCCGGAGAGGAGTGAGGGGAGAGGAGCGAGGGGTGGAGAGCATGAGGGGAGAGGAGTGAGGGGAGAGGAATGAGGGGGGAGAGGAGCGAGAGGAGAGGAATGAGGGGGGAGAGGAGCGAGAGGAGAGGAATGAGGGGGGAGAGGAGCGAGAGGAGAGGAATGACGGGGGAGAGGAGCGAGGGGAGAGGGGGGGAGAGGAGTGAGGGGGGGAGAGGAGTGAGGGGGGGAGAGGAGCGAGGAGGGGAGAGGAGCGAGGAGGGGAGAGGAGTAAGGGGGGGAGAGGAGTGAGGGGTGGAGAATGAGGCGGGGAGAGGAGTGAGGGGTGGAGAGGAGTGAGGGGAGAGGAGCGAAGGGGGAGAGGAGTGAGGGGTTGAGAGCGTGAGGGGAGAGGAGCGAAGGGGGAGAGGAGCGAGGGGTGGAGAGCGAGGGGGGGAGAGGAGCAAGGAGGGGAGAGGAGCGAGGGGGGGAGAGGAGCGAGGGGGGGAGAGGAGCGAGGGGGGGAGAGGAGTGAGGGGGGAGAGGAGTGAGGGGTGGAGAGGAGTGAGGGGTGGAGAATGAGGGGTGGAGAGGAGTGAGGGGTGGAGAGGAGTGAGGGGTGGAGAGGAGTGAGGGGTGGAGAGGAGTGAGGGGAGAGGAGTGAGGGGAGAGGAGCGAAGGGGGAGAGGAGTGAGGGGTTGAGAGCGTGAGGGGAGAGGAGTGAGGGAGTGGAGAGCGTGAGGGGGGTGGAGAGCGTGAGGGGGGTGGAGAGCGTGGGGGGGGAGAGGAGTGAGGGGAGGAGAGCGTGGGGGGGAGAGGAGCGAGGGGGGAGGGGAGCGAGGGGGGAGGGGAGCGAGGGGGGAGGAGAGGAGTGAGGGGGGAGGGGGGGGAGGAGAGGAGTGAGGGGGGAGGGGAGGGGAGGAGCGAGGGGGGAGGGGAGGAGCGAGGGGGGAGGGGAGGAGCGAGGGGGGAGGGGAGGAGCGAGGGGGAGGGGAGGAGTGAGGGGGAGGAGAGGAGTGAGGGGGGGAGAGGAGCGAGGGGTGGAGAGCGTGAGGGGAGAGGAGTGAGGGGAGAGGAGCGAGGGGTGGAGAGCGTGAGGGGAGAGGAGCGAGGGGAGAGGAATGAGGGGGGAGAGGAGCAAGGGGAGAGGAATGAGGGGGGAGAGGAGCGAGGGGAGAGGAATGAGGGGGGAGAGGAGCGAGAGGAGAGGAATGAGGGGGGAGAGGAGCGAGAGGAGAGGAATGAGGGGGGAGAGGAGCGAGAGGAGAGGAATGAGGGGGGAGAGGAGCGAGAGGAGAGGAATGAGGGGGGAGAGGAGCGAGAGGAGAGGAATGAGGGGGAGAGGAGCGAGGGGTGGAGAGGAGCGAGGGGTGGAGAGGAGCGAGGGGTGGAGAGGAGCGAGGGGTGGAGAGCGTGAGCCGGAGAGGAGTGAGGGGAGAGGAGCGAGGGGTGGAGAGCGTGAGGGGAGAGGAATGAGGGGGGAGAGGAGTGAGAGGAGAGGAATGAGGGGGGAGAGGAGCGAGAGGAGAGGAATGAGGGGGAGAGGAGTGAGAGGAGAAGAGAGGAGAGGAATGAGGGGGAGAGGAGTGAGAGGAGAAGAGAGGAGAGGAATGAGGGGGGAGAGGAGCGAGAGGAGAGGAATGAGGGGGAGAGGAGTGAGAGGAGAAGAGAGGAGAGGAATGAGGGGGGAGAGGAGCGAGGGGTGGAGAGGAGCGAGGGGTGGAGAGCGTGAGGGGAGAGGAGCGAGGGGTGGAGAGCGTGAGGGGAGAGGAGCGAGGGGTGGAGAGCGTGAGGGGAGAGGAGCGAGGGGTGGAGAGCGTGAGGGGAGAGGAGCGAGGGGTGGATAGCGAGGGGGGAGAGGAGCGAGGGAGGGGGAGAGGAATGAGGGGGGAGAGGAGCGAAGGGGGAGAGGAGTGAGGGGTTGAGAGCGTGAGAGGGAGAGGAGTGAGGGGTTGGGAGCCAGTGGGGGAGAGGAGCGAGGGGTAGAGAGGAATGAGAGGGGGAGAGGAATGAGAGGGGGAGAGGAGTGAAGGGAGAGGAATGAGAGGGGGAGAGGAGTGAAGGGAGAGGAATGAGAGGGGGAGAGGAGTGAGGGGAGAGGAATGAGAGGGGGAGAGGAGTGAGGGGAGAGGAATGAGAGGGGGAGAGGAGTGAGGGGAGAGGAATGAGAGGGGGAGAGGAGTGAGGGGAGAGGAATGAGAGGGGGAGAGGAGTGAGGGGAGAGGAATGAGAGGGGGAGAGGAGTGAGGGGAGAGGAATGAGAGGGGGAGAGGAGTGAGGGGAGAGGAATGAGAGGGGGAGAGGAGTGAGGGGAGAGGAATGAGAGGGGGAGAGGAGTGAGGGGAGAGGAATGAGAGGGGGAGAGGAGTGAGGGGGAGAGGAATGAGAGGGGGAGAGGAGTGAGGGGAGAGGAATGAGAGGGGGAGAGGAGTGAGGGGAGAGGAATGAGAGGGGGAGAGGAGTGAGGGGAGAGGAATGAGAGGGGGAGAGGAGTGAGGGGAGAGGAATGAGAGGGGGAGAGGAGTGAGGGGAGAGGAATGAGAGGGGGAGAGGAATGAGAGGGGGAGAGGAATGAGGGGTGGAGAGGAGCGAGGGGTGGAGAGGAGCGAGGGGTGGAGAGGAGCGATGGGTGGAGAGCGTGAGGGGGGTGGAGAGCGAGGGGGGGGGAGAGCGAGGGATGTAGAGCGTGAGGGGGGAGGAGAGCGTGAGGGGGGAGAGGAGTGGGTGGAGAGGAGCGGGGGTAGAGGAGCGAGGGATGGAGAGGAGCGAGGGGGGGAGAGGAGCGAGGGGGGGAGAGGGTGAGGGGAGAGGAGCGAGGGGGGGAGAGGGTGAGGGGAGAGGAGCGAGGGGGGGGAGAGGGTGAGGGGAGAGGAGGGTGAGGGGAGAGGAGCGAGGGGGGGAGAGGGTGAGGGGAGAGGAGCGAGGGGGGGAGAGGGTGAGGGGAGAGGAGCGAGGGGGGGAGAGGGGGGGGGGAGAGGGTGAGGGGAGAGGAGCGAGGGGGGGAGAGGGTGAGGGGAGAGGAGCGAGGGGGGGAGAGGGTGAGGGGAGAGGGGAGAGGGTGAGGGGAGAGGAGCGAGGGGGGGAGAGGAGCGGGGGGGAGAGGAGCGAGGGGGGGAGAGGAGCGAGGGGTGGAGAGCGTGGGGGAGAGGAACGAGGGGTGGAGAGCGTGAGGGGGGTGGAGAGTGTGGGGAGAGGAATGAGGGGAGAGGAGTGAGGGGGGTGGAGAGCTTGAGGGGGGTGGAGAGCGTGGGGGGTGGAGAGCGGGGGGTGGAGAGCGTGAGGGGGTTGGAGAGCACGAGGGGAGAGGAGCGCGAGGGGAGAGGAGCGCGAGGGGTGGAGGGTGCGAGGGGAGAGGAGCGAGGGAAGAATGCGAGGGGTGGAGATAGCAAGGGGTGGAGAGCGCGAGGGGTGGAGGTTCGAGGGGTGGAGAGGAGCGAGGGGAGGGGAGCGAGGGAAGAAGGGAGCGAGGGAAGAGGAGAGAGGGAAGGAGAGGAGCGAGGGAAGAAGGGAGCGAGGGGAGAGGAGCGAGGGAAGAAGGGAGCGAGGGGAGAGGAGCGAGGGATGAAGCGAGCGAGGGAAGAAGGGAGCGAGGGAAGAAGGGAGCGAGGGGAGGGGAGCGAGGGAAGAAGGGAGCGAGGGGAGAGGCGCGAGGGATGAAGGGAGCGAGGGGAAGGGAGCGAGGGGAGGGGAGCGAGGGAAGAAGGGAGCAAGGGGAGGGGAGCGAGGGATGAAGGGAGCGAGGGGAGAGGCGCGAGGGATGAAGGGAGCGAGGGATGAAGCGAGCGAGGGGAGAGGAGCGAGGGATGAAGCGAGCGAGGGGAGAGGAGCGAGGGATGAAGGGAGCAAGGGGAGAGGAGCGAGGGATGAAGCGAGCGAGGGATGAAGCGAGTGAGGGGAGAAGCGAGCGAGGGGAGAGGAGCGAGGGATGAAGCGAGCGAGGGGAGAGGAGCGAGGGATGAAGCGAGCGAGGGGAGAGGAGCGAGGGATGAAGCGAGCGAGGGGAGAGGAGCGAGGGATGAAGCGAGCGAGGGGAGAGGAGCGAGGGATGAATGGAGCGAGGGGAGAGGAGCGAGGGATGAAGCGAGCGAGGGGAGAGGAGCGAGGGATGAAGCGAGCGAGGGGAGAGGCGCGAGGGATGAAGCGAGCGAGGGGAGAGGAGCGAGGGATGAAGCGAGCGAGGGGAGAGGCGCGAGGGATGAAGAGAGCGAGGGGAGAGGCGCGAGGGATGATGGGAGCGAGGGGAGAGGCGCGAGGGATGAAGGGAGCGAGGGATGAAGGGAGCGAGGGGAGAGGAACGATGGATGTAGGGAGCGAGGGGAGAGGAGCGAGGGATGAAGGCAGTGAGGGATGAAGCGAGCGAGGGGAGAGGAGCGAGGGATGAATGGAGCGAGGGGAGAGGAGCGAGGGATGAATGGAGCGAGGGGAGAGGCGCGAGGGATGAAGGGAGCGAGGGGAGAGGCGCGAGGGATGAAGGGAGCGAGGGGAGAGGCGCGAGGGATGAAGGGAGCGAGGGGAGAGGCGCGAGGGATGAAGGGAGCGAGGGATGAAGCGAGCGAGGGGAGAGGAGCGAGGGATGAAGCGAGCGAGGGGAGAGGAGCGAGGGATGAATGGAGCGAGGGGAGAGGAGCGAGGGATGAATGGAGCGAGGGGAGAGGAGCGAGGGATGAAGGGAGCGAGGGGAGAGGCGCGAGGGATGAAGCGAGCGAGGGGAGAGGCGCGAGGGATGAAGCGAGCGAGGGGAGAGGAGCGAGGGATGAAGCGAGCGAGGGGAGAGGAGCGAGGGATGAAGCGAGCGAGGGGAGAGGAGCGAGGGATGAAGCGAGCGAGGGGAGAGGAGCGAGGGATGAAGCGAGCGAGGGGAGAGGAGCGAGGGATGAAGCGAGCGAGGGATGAAGCGAGCGAGGGGAGAGGAGCGAGGGATGAAGCGAGCGAGGGGAGAGGAGCGAGGGATGAAGCGAGCGAGGGGAGAGGAGCGAGGGATGAAGCGAGCGAGGGGAGAGGAGCGAGGGATGAAGCGAGCGAGGGGAGAGGAGCGAGGGATGAAGCGAGCGAGGGATGAAGCGAGCGAGGGGAGAGGAGCGAGGGATGAAGCGAGCGAGGGGAGAGGAGCGAGGGATGAAGCGAGCGAGGGGAGAGGAGCGAGGGATGAAGCGAGCGAGGGGAGAGGAGCGAGGGATGAAGCGAGCGAGGGGAGAGGCGCGAGGGATGAAGCGAGCGAGGGGAGAGGCGCGAGGGATGAAGCGAGCGAGGGGAGAGGAGCGAGGGATGAAGCGAGCGAGGGGAGAGGAGCGAGGAGAAAGGAGCGAGGGATGAAGCGAGTGATGGGAGAGGAGCGAGGGATGAAGGGAGTGAGGTATGAAGCGAGCGAGGGGAGAGGAGTTAGGGATGAAGGGAGTGAGGTATGAAGCGAGCGAGGGGAGAGGAGCGAGGGATGAAGGGAGCAAGGGGAGAGGAGCGAGGGATGAAGCGAGCGAGGGATGAAGGGAGTGAGGTATGGAGTGAGGTATGGAGCGAGGGATGAAGCGAGCGAGGGGAGAGGAGCGAGGGAAGAAGCAAGCGAGGGGAGAAGAGCGAGGGATGAAGCGAGCGAGGGGAGAGGAGCGAGGGATGAAGCGAGGGATGAAGCGAGCGAGGGGAGAGGAGCGAGGGATGAAGCGAGCGAGGGGAGAGGAGCGAGGGATGAAGCGAGCGAAGGGAGAGGAGCGAGGGATGAAGCGAGCGAGGGGAGAGGAGCGAGGGATGAAGTGAGTGAGGTATGAAGCGAGCGAGAGGAGAGGAGCGAGGGATGAAGGGAGCGAGGGATGAAGCGAGCGAGGGGATAGGAGCGAGGGATGAAGCGAGTGAGGGGAGGGGAGCGAGGGCTGAAGGGAGTGAGGGATGAAGCGAGCGAGAGGAGAGGAGCGAGGGATGAAGCGAGCGAGGGATGAAGCGAGCGAGGGATGAAGCGAGCGAGGGGAGAGGCGCGAAGGATGAAGCGAGCGAGGGGAGAGGAGCGAGGGATGAAGCGAGCGAGGGGAGAGGAGCGAGGAGAAAGGAGCGAGGGATGAAGCGAGTGATGGGAGAGGAGCGAGGGATGAAGGGAGTGAGGTATGAAGCGAGCGAGGGGAGAGGAGTTAGGGATGAAGGGAGTGAGGTATGAAGCGAGCGAGGGGAGAGGAGCAAGGGATGAAGGGAGCAAGGGGAGAGGAGCGAGGGATGAAGCGAGCGAGGGATGAAGGGAGTGAGGTATGGAGTGAGGTATGGAGCGAGGGATGAAGCGAGCGAGGGGAGAGTAGCGAGGGATGAAGGGAGCGAGGGAAGAAGCAAGCGAGGGGAGAAGAGCGAGGGATGAAGCGAGCGAGGGGAGAGGAGCGAGGGATGAAGCGAGCGAGGGGAGAGGAGCGAGGGATGAAGCGAGCGAGGGGAGAGGAGCGAGGGATGAAGCGAGCGAGGGGAGAGGAGCGAGGGATGAAGCGAGCGAGGGGAGAGGAGCGAGGGATGAAGCGAGCGAGGGGAGAGGAGCGAGGGATGAAGCGAGCGAGGGGAGAGGAGCGAGGGATGAAGCGAGCGAGGGGAGAGGAGCGAGGGATGAAGCGAGCGAGGGGAGAGGAGCGAGGGATGAAGCGAGCGAGGGGAGAGGAGCGAGGGATGAAGCGAGCGAAGGGAGAGGAGCGAGGGATGAAGCGAGCGAGGGGAGAGGAGTGAGGGATGAAGGGAGTGAGGTATGAAGCGAGCGAGAGGAGAGGAGCGAGGGATGAAGGGAGCGAGGGATGAAGGGAGCGAGGGATGAAGCGAGCGAGGGGATAGGAGCGAGGGATGAAGCGAGTGAGGGGAGGGGAGCGAGGGATGAAGGGAGTGAGGGATGAAGCGAGCGAGAGGAGAGGAGCGAGGGATGAAGCGAGCGAGGGATGAAGCGAGCGAGGGATGAAGCGAGCGAGGGATGAAGGGAGCGAGGGATGAAGCGAGCGAGGGGATAGGAGCGAGGGATGAAGCGAGTGAGGGGAGAGGAGCGAGGGATGAAGGGAGCGAGGGATGAAGGGAGCGAGGGAAGAAGCGAGCGAGGGATGAAGCGAGCGAGGGGAGAGGAGCGAGGGATGAAGGGAGCGAGGGGAGAGGAGCGAGGGATGAAGGGAGTGAGGTATGAAGCGAGCGAGGGGAGAGGAGTGAGGGATGAAGGGAGCGAGGGAAGAGGAGCGAGGGATGAAGTGAGCGAGGCGTGGGGAGCGTGAGGGGCGAACAGAAAAGGGAGAAATGGAGCAGGAAAAAGAATGAAGGCCACTGAGTCAAGCTGGAAGAAAGTTTAAATAGGAGAGGAAGATAGAGAAAGTGAGATTAAACTGAGAGGGAGGAGTGAAGAACTGAGAGAAGTGAACAAGAAATAACGAGTGTGGAGGAACCACAGAAAGGGAGAGGAAAGTAAGGCAGAGAATCGAAAGAAAATGTGAAAGTCGATAAAAGATCAAAACAAAACCACGCAAAAGAAAATCAGAGAAGGGGAAAAAAAAGAGGTAAAAGGAAGTGGGGGTGGGAGAAGGCAGTGAATTAATGAAAGAGATGGTGAAGAGGCCAGTGAAGACGGTGCGAAACTGACTGAGACAACAACATTAATGGACAATCAGAAAGAACCAGAGCTGAAAATGAAAGAAAAATCAGGTCATGAGGCAGTGAAGGAAAGAGATGGAGAGAGTACCAGGGGTCAAATGAAAGAGAACAAGAAGAAACATGAAAGTGAGGCAGACACAGGCAAAAATCTGAGAGGAGGGAGAGATGCAGACAAGATGACTCAGAAAGGCAGTGAAAAGAAAATAGGTCTGTGTGTGATCGAAACAACATGAGCGAAGCAGATCAAAGGGTGTGAGTGAGGACAGCGAGAGCAAAAATGTAAATGGATAGAGAAAGAGGAGAAATAGATTGAGCAGAGAAGACATGTTGCAAAACGTAAAAGAGAGAGCAGTCAGAAGACGCATAAATGATCAAGTAAGAACACAAGTCAGTTTCTGATGCCAAGTTTAATTGAAAACTAATCCAGTGCTTTCCTCCATTTTACTTTTTGATTTGAATGTTGTCTGAAGCAGATATCGACTGTTGTCAGTAGAAGCCTGGCCAACTGCCTGCCTACACAGTACATCTGTTAATAATATGTTCTAACACTGACACTGCAGTTCACTCCCGAAGAGTCTTTACTTCATGCAGCAGAATTAGAATGAAGCAACCTCCCGCCATTGACAGGACATCCATAACATTTAAAAAATAATCCTTCAATAGGAAGAGAAAAATTGAGCAGAGGCAGAAATCTGGTGAGGAGATTGCGTGTACAGTCACAGAAAATGTGGGCCTTAGATCGGGAAAGGGAAATGAAATTGGCTTGGGAGAGGATTAAACTCAGAAAGAGAGATCGTGATGAGTCGGAAGTACATGGGAGGACGACTGGAATAGGGTGAGGTGAAAGCATTTGGCAAATTTGAAGTTTGGGATTGTGAAGGCTGTTCTTGAAGCTACTGGGAGACAGTATAGTCTGACAGCAACAGCAAACTTTTAACATAGTCCAAGGCACTTCACAGGAGAAATTTTAGCACCAGATCACAAAAGGCAGTACTGAACCAGATGACCAGAAGCCTGGTCTCAGCGGTAGATTCTTAAAAGAAAGAGAGGTATGGGGAAGGATTAACAGAGCTTAGAGCCAGGGTAGTTAATACACAACTGTCAACTATGGGTTGCTGTACAGAACTTTGGTTAGGCCACAGTTGGAGTGTGTGTGCATTTCTAGTCACACCACACTGTAGAACGAACGTAATAACACCAGACAAGGTGTAGAGAATATTCACTAGGAATGTTGTCTGAGATGGAGCATTTCAGAGAAGCTGGATAAGCTCAGGTTGTTTTTTTTTAAGAGCAGGAAAGGGGGTGCCTGCTAGAGATGTGTAAGATTATGAGGGGCATGGACAGAGTGGATAGAACGCAGCTGTTAGTTGAAAGGTCAATAACAAAGTGCATAATTTTAAATTGAACGGCAGGAGGCCTTAAGGATAAAAAGAATTCACCCAGACGATGATGAGAATCTGAAATGCACTGTCTGGGAGGGTAGTGGAGATGGGAAACCTCAAACCATTAAAATGTATGAGGATGAACACTTGTCATAACATTCAAAGCTACAGGCCAAGTGCTGGAAAGTAGGACTAGTATAGGTTTAGAGTACAGTTTGTCAGTACAGACTTGATGGGCCAAAGGTCCTCTTCTATATGGATCTGTGATTCTATTACAGGTATATTGATACGATCGCAGACATAGGGAGAGGCAGGACCACGGATGCAACACTTAGGTGAAAAAAAAAGGGTGTGAGAAAGGAGACAGTGGCAGAGGAAAGTAAAAATTCGAGTGAGATAAAGAGAGGCAAAGAGGAGGGGGAAAAAGTAAGTTGTGAAAAAGCAAAATGGAAAGTTAAAACTGTTGTCTGATAAATGGGGTCAAATGGAACACAGTACAAGTTAATCGGAATTTATGTGCCATTTTTAGAATGCTATAGCCACCTCTGTTCCATCGTAAGACCCACAGGAGGTTGGTCAGAGAAGATGAATCTGGCGGTGAGAGGTGGACAGAAATTAGAAATGGAGAGGGTGGGAAGGTGAAATGAAAGGAAAAATGGAAAGAGAGAAAGCGATGGGAGACTGGAATGACACTTTTGGGTCCAAACACAAGAAGGAAATATGTAAACTTGAAAGGGGAAGTTACACCCAGGAGTTTTCTATTAGAACCTTTTCCTCAGCGATGTTGTAGTGCAGCAGTGACTACACATTTTGATGTTGTGATAGGTGCTAAATAAATGCAAAAGGTTCTTTCTCTCATTTCATCTCATTCCTGATCACGCGCATTTGTTGTTGTTCTCAACACCAGTGAAAGCGTTGACCATGTGTAAGTATTTCTAAGTTTGGGAAGAGATTTGTAGCTCGGGTGCTCGTTGTTGTGGTTCTGTTCGCCGAGCTGGGAATTTGTGTTGCAGACGTTTCGTCCCCTGTCTAGGTGACATCCTCAGTGCTTGGGAGCCTCCTGTGAAGCGCTTCTGTGCTGTTTTCTCTGGTATTTATAGTGGCCTGTCTCTGCCACTTCCGGTTGTCAGTTCGAGCTGTCCGCTGTAGTGGCCGGTATATTGGGTCCAGGTCGATGTGTTTGTTGATAGAGTCTATGGATGAGTGCCATGCCTCTAGGAATTTCCTGGCTGTTCTCTGTTTGGCTTGCCCTATAATGGTAGTGTTGTCCCAGTCGAATTCATGTTGCTTGTCGTCTGTGTGTGTGGCTACTAAGGATAGCTGGTCGTGTCGTTTCGTGGCTAGTTGGTGTTCGTGTATATGAACAGCCAGGGAATTCCTCGAGGCATGGCACTCATCCACGGACTCTATCAACAAACACATCGACCTGGACCCAATATACCGGCCACTACAGTGGACAGCTCGAACTGACAACCGGAAGTGGCAGAGACAGGCCACTATAAATACCGGAGAAAACAGCACAGAAGCGCTTCACAGAAGGCTCCCAAGCACTGAGGATGTCACCTAGACAGGGGACGAAACATTTGCAAGACAAATTCCCAGCTCGGTGTAAGTATTTCTGTTTTTCAAGAATGGGATTCAAAGTAGACAGGCAGGAGGCTAGAAGAACGCAGCAAGTTAGGCAGCATCAGGAGGTGGAGAAGTTGCTGTTTCAGGTGTAACCCTTCTTCAGGGCTGGGGGTGTGTGTAAGGGGAGATGCAGATAAAGGGGCTGGCGGGGGCAGGGTGGTGAAGTGGGGATAGGTGAAGACAGGCAGAGGGTACGACCTGGTTGGTCAATGGGAGGGATGAATCCGATTGGTGGCAGCGAGGAGTGGAAGGGATGGGGAGAGGCTAGGAAGAGAGTCAGGGGATGGGGAGGGAGCTTATTTGAAATTGGCGAACTCAGTGTTGAATCCTCAGGGCTGTAGGGTGCCCAGGCAGAAGATAGGTGTTGTTCTTCAATAGGAGCTGTGGTTTGTATTGGCAATGGAGGAGGCCAAGGATGGTCATGTCAGAAAGGGAACGGTTGGGGGAATTGAAATGGCTGGTGAATGGGAGGTCCAGTCAGCTCCTGTGGACCCAGCCGCGATGCTCAGTGAGCTGTTGCCGAAGTTTACCTTCGGTCTCCCCAGAGTAGAGAAGACCACATCGAGAGCACCTGATGCATGTGTTTCAAGGATGGGATAGCGTGTGAAACATGTTCACTGCACAACCCAATGAAAAAAAGGAATTCTACTTGGCTATTGTGAACAAATTTACTTTATCTCTTTGCAAAATAATTGACCAAGCGGAGCTGTGATGTGTTAGAGAAGACATAGGAGCAGTAGGCCATTCAAACCCTTAGAGAATGATGCCATACAATAGAAGGTGGCTATTTGCCCCATTGTGCCTGTGCTGTTCCGTCATTTGAGCAGTTTCTGTGCCAATTCCATGAGTTGTTAACGCTGCCTGGCACATGGTACTCAGTCCCCCAGACTGAGAGGATCTTGAGTTGTTTTGAATCTGGGTACATTGTAGAATTAGCTAGTCTCAGGGTGGAGTTGTTAAATATTTGTGACTGGTGTGGTAGAAATACTTAAATGACGTGTGTGTTTAATGTGTGAGCTTACTGGGTGGAAAGCGCAGTTTGTGTGTGTGTGGTACTTCTCTCGGTATTTCAACATGTCAGCCTACATGGCCAGTACAGACACTATGGGCCAAATGGCCTCCTCTTGTGCTATAACACTTCGGTGATGTCAAGTTTAAGTCTTTGGAGTGTGGCTATGGGTGAACTCTCAATTTCAGGTACAAGGCAAGAGTTCTCCTCATTCTTTCATGGGATGTCTGTGTCATTTGGAAGACCACCATTTGTTGCCCATCCCTAATTGCCCTCGAGTTCAGTGTTTTGTTCGGCCATTTCAAAGGGCAGTTATGGTCAACCACACCTTTGCCCTCCGGGCCAAGTCCTGTAAGCTAGTGACCTCCAGACAGAGAGTGATTTAAGTGGATCTCATTAAAATCTACTTATTCCCCTTTCAGTGTTAGCCACCATAGTTGATCTACGGTGTCAGTATTGGCACAGAACTCATTACGATATTTGTGTTATATTCATTGATCCTTGGCTAACAACGAGGTCAAAGGATGTTTGGGAGTAGGCAGGAAATGACATTACTATTGTGACCACCATCAGATCAGCCATGATGTTATTTAATGGTCATAAGGGGTGAATGACCTAATCCTGCTATTAATTTATTTTTCATATATCTTTATGGCACAGGAGGGTCTCATTGACATAGCTAAGAGGCACGATGCCCTCACATTGGTGAGCACATTAAACAAAAGTGACGATCAATTGAGCAGTGGGACCACACAGGTTGAAGGCCTGAGACAGCAAGCCTAGACACTAGTTTCTGTCTCCATACCGCCCTTACCTCTGGGCACTCCCGACTATTTCATATGGTTCCTAAGATACAAGTTTGACAAGTTTGGAAACCACTCCCTGATTCAATTCTTCGCTAATTTGAAGGCCTTTGTTCTTTTGGGAATGTTGCAAAGTTGAGTGAAGGTTTTCTGTCTCCACAAACAATTGCAGTACAAGTTTGGACAAAAATCATTTTGGTTCAAAAATCACCATTCTGGGTGTTTTTATACAAGAGGTGAACAGCAAGCACATAGAAAGGCAAATAAAGTATTGTCTGTTTTTCTGCAAGGTGAATGGAATGCAAAAGTAGGGAAGTCTGATTTACCTGCACAGGGTTTTCCTGAGACCACAATGTGACGACTGTGTCTAGCTCCTGTACACCTTATTTAAGGTGGAATATGCTGAATTCTAAGCGGTTCAAAGAAGGTTCACAAGTTTGATCCTTGGACTTGGTCTTACAGGAAAATGGTGAACATATACTCTGTGGGCTCTAGAATGAGAGGCGATCTTAGTGAAACTAGAAGATCCTGTGGAGCTAGACAAGGTGGATGTTGAAAGATTGTGTCCCCTTATAGGAAAACTGGGGGCACGGTTCCAAAGTGAAGAGTAAACTGTTTCGTACAGGAAACTCCCTGAGAGATGATAATCTACGATGCTGTCTACATCGTGGACATTGGACTATCAAATATGTAAAAGGTAAAAACATGGATTGCAGATGCCATTGGGGAGACTAGACGCCTTCTCACAGAGCGCTTTAGGGAACATCTCCGAGACACCCGCACCAATCAACCCCACCGCCCTGTGGCCCAACATTTCAACTTCCCCTCCCACTCTGCCGAGGACATGCAGGTCCTGGGCCTCCTCCACCGCTGCTCACTCACCACCCGATGCCTGAAGGAAGAACACCTCCTCTTCCGCCTTGGAACACTTCAACCCCACAGCATCATTGTGGACTTCATCAGTTTCCTCATTTCCCCTTCCCCCACCTCACCCCAGTTCCAACCTTCTAGCTCAGCACTGTCCCCATGACCTGTCCTACCTGCCTATCTTCCTTTCCACCTATCCACTCCACCCTCCTCTCTGACCTATCACCTCCATCCCCACCCCCATTCACCTATTGTACTCTATGCTACTTTCTCCCCAACCCCACCCCCTCTCATTTATCTCTCCACTCAGCAGGCACCCTGCCTCTATTCCTGATGAAGGGCTTTTGCCCTAAACATCAATTTTCCAGCTCCTCGGATGCTGCCTGACCTGCTGTGCTTTTCCAGCACCACTCTAATCTAGCCCCTATCAAATACGTAAAGGCATGAGATAAAGTTAAAAACCACACAAGACAAAGGAGCAGTACTTCGAAAGCTCATACTTCCAAATAAATTCAACGATAACCTGGTGTGGTGTGATTTTTAACTGTATCTCAGGCCTGAACATATTTGATGAACTTTGTCCACTCCAGTCCAACACTGGCACCTCCACATCAGACCTGAGATAGACAGATGTTTAAACTTTAGGGAAATCAAGGAACGGGCAGGAAAGTGGAGTTGAGGCTAATCTCTAGTCAGCCTTGAGGAATGGAGCAGACCCGAGGGGCTGAATGGCCTGTTCCTGTTTCCTATACTAACTTTCCATGACCTCTACTGCCAGCCTACCTGTCCCAGATCTGATTGGGACAAAATTGGGTTGGAGTGCAATTCCATATTTCTCCTTCTCTTCAGGCTCTCTCCTCCCTCTGTACTTCATTACCTGCTGGTGGTAAATATTTGGGAATTTACTTTTAGCTGCTTAGTTCAGGTAGACAGAAGCTGGAGTCATCCATTTGGTAGTACAGCAGTAAGAGCAGGGAGTTGGGCAAGAGAATAGCATCACTCTAAATGAATCTTTCAACAACTGGGAAGTCTGACAACAGTGGTCCTATTCTGGAACTTGGAATAATTACTGCACGTTCACTGCAACAGCAGAAGACGACTTTTGAAAATAACGCACTTTTAAGTTTTGAATGGCTCTTGCCAACGTAGGATGTCTCTGCTTCCAGGAAAGGCCAGAAATAGTCACAAACATATGATAATTGCTAAAAACTCCAGTTGGGAATTTGGGAAAAATTCTTTCCACATGCTCACCAAATTCCATGTAATTCCTTCCTACAGGGAGTGGTTGAGGCAGATAACATGGGAGCACTTAAGGAGAAGCTGAGAGGGTATCAAGTGCTGAATATGGGTCACACAAAATTTCTCTCCACAGATGCTCCCAGACCAGCTGAGCTTTTCCAGTGATTTCTGTTTTTGTTTGAGAAAGTTATTCCTGACCGGGTTAAATAAAGTGGTAGAAAATTCATGTATATAACAAACATTGATCATAAAGCTTTTCCTTGCACTGTGGATTGACAGTGATTGTAATGAGGTCAATCAGGTGGACTTTGTGAAATATGAGTTCCCTGATTGGACCAGATTAACAGCCCCAATCAGGGAGCTCTGGCTGACAGATAAAAAAAAAACAGGAGTATCCCCCTTCGCTGTTGGATCACACAGCATTGCCTTTTGTGAAGGGCACTGCTTCAAAAACAAACAGGAGTATCAGAGGTTCCATTCCCCCCTCAGAGCTGGCTCTGAAGGAGCTGGATCAGTGCAAGAACTTGCCATTTATAAATAAGGGGTGACTTGGTGACAGGATACCGGCCTCTGTGGAGTTATTTCATAATCTACGTACATTGAGGGTAAAGTGTAAAAGGCAGGATTAATAATGATGAGCAGACAGGCCTTGGTGTGCACAGGTCATTAAAGCTGGCTGTGCAAATCAGTAAAGTTCAATAAAGGCAAGTGAAATCCTTAACTGCATAGTTATAGTAATTTACATCTCTATAGCAAAAGGCGTCTACACAAAAGGTAGCCAGAGAAACAGAAGGAGATGATATCATGAAAGGTGCCTGGTATTTAAAGGCAAACAATCCACATGTAGAGAGGAACATTGAATATTAGAAGCCTTCTAGGTGGGCAGCATTTGGCTTATTGTGGTTAGCTTTGGCCAATTCTTCCAAGAAGGATGTAGAGCAAATGGGTAAATACAATGGTGCGTCGTTAGGGCAATCACAGGAGTGTGGAGTTATAGTACGGAAGTCAAACATTAGACGTTGGAGTATTTATTTGCAAGTGTGGAAAGTTGGTGATCTGATGGAGAACTCACACACACCCAATAAGTTGTTTAGGATAAACAGTGACCGATTGCTAGAAGAAGGATGTTGTCAAACTCGAGAGGGTGCAGAAGAGATTTACGAGGATGTTGCTGGAGTTGGAGGGTTTGAGCTATAGGAAGAACCTAAATAGGCTGGGGCTGTTTATCTGGAGCATCAGGGGCTGAGGGCTGACGTTAAAGAAGTTTTTATAAAATCATGAGGGGCATAGATAGGGTAAATAGCCAAGGTTTTTTTCCTTGGATGGGGGAATCCAAAACTAGAGGGCATAGTTTTAAGATGAGAGGGGAAAGGTTTAAAAGAGAACTAAGGGGCAACTTTTTCACATAGAGGGTGGTACATGTATGGAATGTGGTGGGGCTGGTACAATGATAACATTTAAAAGGCATCTGAATGGGTACATGAATAGGAAGGGCTTAGAGGGGCATAGGCCAAATGCTGGCAAATGGGACTAGACGAGTTGGACTGAAGGGTCTGTTTCTGTACTTACAACCCTATGACACTGCTTGGTGAGGTAGTACTAACTTAAGATAATTGCATATGCAATTAATGGAGAAGTTAGAAATATACATAAAAGGGATCAGTCACATGCAAATCATCAGCAAGGCATGAGTCAGGAATGTGATAGAATATTGCCCACTTGCCGGGGTGAGTGCAGCTCTAACAATACTTGAGGAGATTGACATCATCCAGGAGAAAGCAGCCTGCTTGATTGTCACCGCATCCACTGTTTCCACCCGTGACGCTTAGTAGCAGCAGTGTGTACCACCTACAAGATGCACTGCAGACATTCACCAAAGATCTTAGACAGCGCCTTAGAACATAGAACATAGAACAATACAGCACAGAACAGGCCCTTCGGCCCACGATGTTGTGCCGAACTTCTATCCTAGATTAAGCACCCATCCATGTACCTATCCAAACGCCGCTTAAAGGTCGCCAATGATTCTGACTCTACCACTCCCATGGGCAGCGCATTCCATGCCCCCACCACTCTCTGGGTAAAGAACCCACCCCTGACATCTCCCCTATACCTTCCACCCTTCACCTTAAATTTATGTCCCCTTGTAACACTCTGTTGTACCCGGGGAAAAAGTTTCTGACTGTCTACTCTATCTATTCCTCTGATCATCTTATAAACCTCTATCAAGTCACCCCTCATCCTTCGCCGTTCCAATGAGAAAAGGCCGAGAACTCTCAACCTATCCTCGTACGACCTACTCTCCATTCCAGGCAACATCCTGGTAAATCTTCTCTGCACCCTCTCCAAAGCTTCCACATCTTTCCTAAAGTGAGGCGACCAGAACTGCACACAGTACTCCAACTGTGGCCTAACCAAAGTCCTGTACAGCTGCAACATCACTTCACGACTCTTGAATTCAATCCCTCTGCCTTCAAAACTTACTACCAGTACCACCTAGAAGGACAAGGGTAGCAGGTACATGGGAACACCATCGCCACCTGCAAGTTCCTCTCCAGGTCACTCACCGTACTGCCTTAGAAATATATTACTGCTTCTTCAGTATCTCTGGTCAAAATCCTGGGAATCCCTTCCTAACAGCATTATATGTCTACCGGCAGCACATGGATTACAACAGTTCAAGTAAGCAGCGCACCATTACCTTCTGCTGGGTAACTAGGGATAGACAATAAATTACATCACATAGGAACACGCTAGTGGATTCGATGGGTCCATTGGACTGCTTTGGTATGATACTGATTCTATCCTCTTTCCATTCGTAAGAGAGAGGGTAAAACTGAGGAAGGAGCTAACTGCTGTCATGAGAGAGGATACGAAACGACATCATTTAGATGATTCTGGTTCTCGGAACTTACACTGACGAGAAAAACACGTTATTTCTTTTAGAAAGTGGAAGCTTCAGTGCAACCTAATTCAGGTTTTCAACATTGTGAAAGGCTTAATAATATTGCGAAAACCAATTCAAGACTTGCATTTATGTAGTGCCTTTCACAATCGTAGGATGTGAAAGCTAGTTAGCAACTTTACGCTACAGCAGTGGCTCACTCTAATCAGCCAGTTTGCTCACAGAAAGCTCGCTGGAACAAACAGATCAGGGCCAGGAATAGGCCATTCAGCCCTGGACTACCATACAATAAAATCATGGCTGACCTGCTAGTGGCCTCAACTTCATATTTTAAGTTATTCCTTCATTGTAATACTTATTAGACCATCTGTTTTTGTGATGCTGGCTGAAGAATTACTATTGGCCAGTACACAAGGGATGGCTTTCATTATCATCTTCACAATAGGGATCTTTTAGACCCACCCAACAAGTCAGGAAGGATCTCTCTTTGATGGTTCATCAGATGGATAGCACCACCGTCAGTATCCATACAGGGCATCAGCCTAGATCACAGTACCCAGGTCTCTGGAGTGGGATTTGAACCTACAAAGTTCTGACTCAAAATGGAGAGTGTTAGCCGCTGAACCACACAGAGGGATAGGCTCGGACTCTCTGGAATTCAATTTAAGGACTTGGAAAGCAAAGGTAATAACAGGCATGGTAAAAAACACCAGGGAAGAACGTCAAATAGTCGAAGCATTCGGAGACAAGAAGACTGAGGGTTGTGGTGGAGATGGTACATACCAAAATGGGATAGACTAGATTTGCCACATGACAGCAATGAGGCAAAGAATAATTGAGGAATGTGGACTTTAGCTAAGTTCCACAGTGTTTCATTATTGGAGTGACCCCAATATTAAATGTTCAAAATAGTTGCACAAGGTAGCCATGATGTGTCATATTGTTTCCTGTCAATTGCAGGATTGGTTAACCCACAGGAAAGAGAGAGTTGAGATAAATGGGTTATTTTTCAGCATGATAGACAGCGGAGTGCCACAGGATCACCCGATTACAATATACATTTGTGACTTGGATGGGGTAGGAGAAAGAATTGTAACCAAATTTGCTGATGATACAAAAATGCATAGGAAAGCAAGTTGTATTTTGGACACAAGGCTCTTTTAAATAAAAGGGATATAAATAGGTCAAATGAGTGGTCAAAAAAATCAGCTGATAATGTACAACGTAGGAAAATGTGAAGTCGCCTACTTTATTTTGAAAGGTAGAAAAGCAGAATGTTAATTAAATATGGTGAGACTACAGAATACTGTGGGATTTAGGTGTCTTTGTATATGAATTTCAATCTTAACATTGTAGAAGCAGTGAGTACACAGGAAGGTAAATGGTTTAAGTTGGTCCTTATTGCTAGTGGAATGGCTTATAAAAGTAAGGAATTCTTGCTGCACCTTTACAGGTAAATGGATGACCATGTAGTTTTAGTTTCCTTACTTAAGAAGGGGTGTGTTACATTGAAAACAGTTCACTGAGCTAAGTCCTGGGATAAAAGGCTAGGCTTGTAATATAAAGCTGAGCAGGATGATTCTATACTCCTTGGAGTTTAAAAGAATGGTTGGTGATCTTATTGAAACATTCAGAGGAGGCCTGACGATGTGAAGGTGCCGGTGTTGGACTGGAATGGACAATCTCAGAAATCACATGACACCAGGTTGTAGTCCAACAGGTCTATTCAAAGCCATGAGCGCTCCGAAAGTTTTTGATTCTAAATAAGCCTGTTGGACCATAACCTGATGTTGTGTGACTTCTGACTTTGTCAGATGTGAACCAGAGAAGATGTTTCTTCTCGGTGAATCTAGAACGAGTGGTCGCAGTTTAAAAATAGGGGGAGTCCCATTTAAGTAAATGAGGAATTTCTTCTGAGGATCATTCAACTTTGAGCAGGACCGTGGGGGCCAGATCATTGAATATATTCAAGGTGGAGTTAGACAGTTTTTAAGTTCATGAGAGTTGAGGGTTATGGGGACAGGCAGGAAGGTGGAGTTAAGGCCACAATCAGAAGAGCCATGATCTTACCAAATGCCCTTTGAGCTTGCTTCACCACTGTCCTGCTTCTTTCTGATGATCTTGTGTAGATCAAAGCCAGAAACCAACCAACAAACAGTTGTTCGTTTAGAATAATCTGATGCATTTTGGAGATGGTCCCTTACCACTGTCAAGGTCAGAGTGAGTCAGACTGCGGTCTGATAACAAATTCTGTTTGGCAGGTGTGTTTACTGTACAAACTGTCCACCCTCGCTGCATTGTCTGTCCACCATTCTTTTATCATCAGTTCTGTAGCTTTGTGTTGGTAATCTTTTTCCATGTGGGTGCTATTTCTAAATACTCGTGGGTTTTTAATTCAACAGAGGAAAATGGCAGCATTTGTTCATTCCAAACCTAAAAAGAAACAAACCTATTTTTAAATACAAAAGGTTAGTTCTTAAGTCGGGAGAAAGGCAACACTTTTTCTGAAGTTTAAAACCAGCTTGCATCGAACAAGTGATAAAGCGAGTGATGAGGATGTGGCAGTGCACTACCTGAGACTGTGGTGGAGGCTGGTTCAACTGTGGCTTTCAAAAAGGGACTGGGAAAATTCTCCACAGAGATGAGATTTTAAGGTTGTATGGAAAGATAAGCGAGTGAGACTATCCAAGTCGCTCTTGTGGAGAACCAGCACTGGACACGGAAGGAGGGGGATGGGGAGATGGAGGATGGTAGCGAGACCTATCTCCAAAGAGCTTGTACTGCAGTGATGGGCTGAATAGTCTCTATCTCTGCCATGGATAAGAGGATTTAATTGTGCAGTTTCCATTTCAGAACGCTCCTGTTCATCAGCTGGTAAGCTGAAACAGGGTGGCAGGGTGTCTCAGTGGTTAGCACTGCTGCCTCACAGCAACAGGGAGCTGGGTTCAATTTCGGCCTCGGGTAACTGCCTGTGTGGAATGTGCATACTCTCCCGGGGTTTCCTCCAGATGCTCTAGATTTCTTCCACAGTCCCAAGATGTGCTGGCTAAATAGATTAGCCATGGGAAATGTAGGGTTATGGAGATAAGATAAGGGGGGGGCGGGGTGAGTCTTTGTGGGATGCTCTTCAGAGGGTCAGTGTGGACTTAATGGGCCAAATGGCCTGCATCTCCACTGTAGGGATTCTATGATATGGTTAAACGGGAATTCTCCCCTCTCAGTTGTTGGGCCCTTTGCAGTCGTTGCAAACACTGACCTAGTAATGGAATGGTGTTAGTACAGACACTCAGTATCTCTCTACCACAAGAGGAGAAGGAAATATTTGGGGAATGTGAATCACTGTCGTTGAGCAAGCCTTCATATCAGGTGGCAGCAGAGGGAAGAGCAGACATTGGGTGTCGGAATTTGTTCCTAAATAACTTCTGAGCAAACAAGTGTTGGGAATTATTAACTCACAAAAGCCAGGGCTCACAGTGTGCGATTCTACTCCATCTTCTCAGTAATTCACTTTTCCAGAATATCCCTTTCTGTTTGTAGACTGAAAGCAGATTTTTCCATGTTTACTTTGGATTTAATGTACTATACTGATTCACTCTCTCCCCGCCATTTCGTACCCCTAAACTCACTTCTTAAAAAATTCATTCATGGGATGTCGGCGTCACTGACTGGGCCAGTTCAGAGGGCAGTTAAGGGTCAACCACATTGCTGTGGGTCTGGAGTCACATGTAGGCCAGACCGGGTAAGGATGGCAGTTTCCTTCCCTAAAGAACACAGGAGGTTTTTCCCCTGACAATCGACAATGAATTCACGGTCATCGTTAGATATTTATCAAATTCAAATTCCACCATCTGCTGAGGCAGAGCCCCCCAAAACATTACCACAGTCTCTGGATTATTAATCTAGTGATAATACCATTAGGCCATCACTTCCTTGTTCAATTAATATGTTAAGAATATAAAGCTAGTCTTCGTAATATTGACCAAAAAAACTACCATAGGCTGTTGGGACGATCCATCTGGTTCATTAATGCCCGTTAAGGATGGAAATCTTCTGTCCTTACCCAGTCTGTCCTGTATGTGACTCCAGACCACGATACTGTGATTGGCTCCTAACTGCCCTCTGAAATGGCTGAGCAAAAATACTCAGTTCAATGAAATTCGGGACTGGGGAATTAAGGCTTGCCAACATAAATGCAATAACCTGTTTTTTTAAATTATGCATTGGGGACACCCTGTTGCAATGTAAATGCAGTAAGTCTATTTTTTTAAATCAATCTATTCTTAATGGGCGGCACAATAGCTCAGTGGTTCGCACACTGCCTCACAGCACCAGGGACCCGGGTTCAATTCCCACCTCGGGCAACTGTCTGTGGAGTTTGCACACAGTTTCTCCCCGTGTCTGCGTGGGTTTCCTCCGGGTGCTCCAGTTTCCTCCCACAGTCCAAAGATGTGCAGGTCAGGTGAATTGGCCATGCTAAATTACCCGTAGTGTTAGGTGCATTAGTCAGGGGTAAATGTAGGGGAATGGGTCTGGGTGGGTTGCTTTTCGGAGGGTCGGTGTGTACTTGTTGGGATGAAGGCCTGTTTCCACACTGTAGGGAATCTAATCTTAATTTTAAAGACCACTATCAGATTTTCTAAGAGCCCCTTGAACATAGTCCTGGTGTCAGTGCTGCACTGAGTGAGGGGAGCAGTACTGTGTACAGGGTGATTGATGGCTTTGTCATGAGTCACACTAAGACAGGTTTACAGTTTGAAAGGGCGTCTCTGTGTGAGGGAGCTGCTGGGTAGGTACAACTGCTGTGCTGTGAGCTGATTCACAATCTTCTAAATTTACGAAACACCTTCAGTATTGTGACACCGCCCTTTTGCACGGATTGAGAGAGATCATCTTACCTGGGCACACCTTGTACTAACAATGTTTCCCACCTCCTATGCGAAATGACTTGCATTTACTTAGCACCTTTGCTAACCACCCAAAGTCATTTTACATCCAGTGAACTACTTTTTTGAAGAACGGTCACTGTTGTAACCTAGGAAAGGGCAGCAACCATTTGCACACTGCACGCTCTCACTAACAGCAGTGTAATAATTACCACATAGTCTGTGGCAATGATGTTGATTGAGGGATAAATATTGTACCTAGGGTAGCAGGGAGAAAATCTCTGGATTTCTTTTAAACAATCCCCCGGGACGTTTTACATCCATCTGAGTGACCAGATGGGACATCCAGTTAATTGAGAAAGGCAGCACCTCTGACAGTGCAGCACTCACACTGTACTCCTCAGATGCTGCCTGAACTGCTGTGCTCTTCCAGCACCACTAATCCAAAATCTGGTTTCCAGCATCTGCAGTCATTGTTTTTAACCCTGTACTCAAATAGCCAGGTCAGCCTTAAGAATTTGTTTTTAGATTAGATTACTTACAGTGTGGAAACAGGCCCTTCGGCCCAACAAGTCCACACTGACCCTCCGAAGAGCAACCCACCCAGACCCATTCCTCTACATCTACCCCTTCACCTAACACTACGGTCAGTTTAGCATAGCCAATTCACCTAGCCTGCACATTTTTGGACTGTGGGAGGAAACCGAAGCACCTGGAGGAAACCCACGCAGACACGGGGAGAATGTGCAAATGTTCTTGAATCTCGGGAGTGGAGCATGAATTCATGGCTTTCGGATTTAACGGTGGACGGTCAACCCATTAAGCCCATGTCTGGTATCTGACCATAAATAACAATTAGGAGCAGGAATTGACCATTCAGCCCGTCAAGCCTGTCCCGCCAGATGATACCGGTCGCCGCAACACCACTTTTCTGCTCGCTCCTTATAACCTGTGACTCCCCCTTAGCAATCCAGTCTAGCTCAGCTGTGTCTCTCATCATTGACCCAGCTTCTGCCCCTCTCTGGGGGAGAGAATTGCAAAGACTAACGACCAGCTGATGGAATCCGTTTCTCTCCAAATGGGAGGTCCCTTCTTCTGAAACAGAGCACCCCAGTTCTAGATTCCCCTATGAGGGAAAACATCTTCTCAGCCTCTGTCAAGCCCCCTCAGAATTTGAATTCTTTCAACAAGATCATGCCCCTCCCATTCTCCAAAACCTCAGTGTGTTCAGATCCAACTTCTGAACACATCCGTGTCACCTCAGGAACTAGGGGATAGTGAGGACTGCAGGTGCTGGAGACTCAGAGTCGATAAGTTGTGGAGCTGGAAAAGGAACAGCAGGTCAGGCAGCATCTGCGGAGCAAGAGAGTCAACGTTTCAGGCAGGACCCTTCATCAGTGCTCCTGATCAGGAGGAGGGGGGTGGGAGGAAGGGGTGGTGGGGGGGTGGGGGGAAGGAGGAGAAGGAGTAGGGGGTAGGAGGAAGTGGGCAGGAGAAAGGTTATGCCTGAAGTCCTGACTGTCTTGCCCCTCAGATGCTGCCTGACCTGCTGTTCCTTTTCCATCTCAGGAACTAGTCAAATGAGCCTTTTCTGAATTGCTAATGCAATTGGAGCCTTGCTTAAGTAAAGAGAGCTAAACTGTCGACAGTTCCCTCAGTGCAGTCTTACTAAGACCCACTAATAATGTTTGGAATATGGCTTGGTTCACTGGCAGCCCACGTTTGTTTGAAGTATTCCCTTCTGTCCGAAATTCAGCCTCCATCCAAGTGTTGTCCATTATCCAACAGCATGCCCTCTGCAGCATTCCCAGTTTGTCACTCTCTGCCCACTGAGAGGAATGAGATTATAGGGAAGTGGCCTGTGCAGTTGGTGTAGGAAGGCGAGGTAGGCTTTATTATAATGGCAAATCACTGTGGCTGGTCCCTATGCTACAATATCTGATGCATTCTGGGGTGTGTTGGATAGTCACCAGTCCTCCTTACTGATGCCACCTGGGGAAGGATGCCCACAAAACTGTTGTGGCGTAAGTTAGTCTCAATCTTGATGACCAGAAAATAGGTTTATTGCATATTGCTTAGTAATGAGATACATTACATCTGGGAAAAATGATGGTCTCCTCTGAGACAAATTGGCTCAATTTAAGATCAAACATATGTTACTAATTTAGTCAGATGGAGCACGACACTGGGTTATAGTCCACCAGGTTTATTTAAAATCACGAGCTTTCCGATCACTGCTCCTTTGTTACTTGATGATGGAGCAGCGGTCTGAAAGCTTGTCATTTTAAATAAATCTGTTGGACTGTAACCTGATGTTATGTGACTTCTGACTTTGTTCAGGGAGAAAGTGAGGACTGCAGATGCTGGAGATCAGAGCTGAAAAATGTGTTGCTGGAAAAGCGCAGCAGGTCAGGCAGCCCTTCTTCAGGAAGAAGGGCTGATGCCCGAAACGTCGATTCTCCTGCTCCTTGGATGCTGTCTGACCTGCTGCGCTTTTCCAGCAACATATTTTCAGTTCTGACTTTGTTCACCCCAGTTCAACACCGGGACCTCTTTATTATGGTTACCATTTTAGCTTTGTACTGTTAACTACTTACTGAAACATAATACACATTCTTGTGAGCATGTAGGGACTGGTAGGACACAATTGAGAACTGCTTAGCTGCTTCCCTCTGCAACAGTCTGTGGGTGGTGCATATCTTGTGAAGACAGTTAACCCTTTCAGGTTCTAACTGCCTCATACAATGGATCTGGCCTCTGTTTTGCAGCTCACTCAGACGACAGACTGCACTCTTGGGGAAATAAAAGCCTCAATGGCTGCCTGGTGCATCGTAAGCTGTGAAAGGTGCTACATAAATGCAACTATCTCTCTCTCCAACCAACATCTTGTGACCAGGGTGCTCTGGCAACTCCTACAGCTAAATGGAGTAAATAGAGGGAAACTGTTGCCGCTTGTAAAAGGAAGGAGAAGAGGGCAGATTTAAAGTGATGTGAAAGTAGTGTGGATGAAGTGGGAAAAACCTTTTTCACACAGTGAGCAGTTTGGATCTGGAAATGTGGTGGAGGCAGGTTCATTTGAGGCACTGAAAGGTTCGCTTCCACTGAAATAGTGTGCAAGGTTTAGAGGGAGAGAGCTGAAGATTTGCACATGGTAATTGTGCTAATTTGAAGAGCCAGCACAGGAAAGATGGGCCAAAGGGACTGTTCCTGCTCAGAATGACTTTGTCTTCAGTGGATACTAGGGCAGTGCAGGTAAACCAGAGACTAGGTGGTCCCATACCTGTGTCTTAATTGCAGGAAAACGTGAGGAAGCAGCAGGAATTCCAGGTGGAGTGGGAATGCCGTGGGAAGGAATGGGAGATGGTGCAGAGAACAGCAAGGAAGAATGAAGAGGGGAGGGACCATGGTGCTATTGATAACTATGCAACCACACTACTATATATGGATGAGTACAAATAGGAGGAGTGTTTGGTCTGGGAGCAACCTCTCTGTCAGGCTTTTCTATTGAGCAGCTGCATAGAGGATTGTCTCCCAGTCCCGTGGGAGAAAGCACAAAGAGCTCTCACGATACCATGCCAAACGACCATTCTCACCCGCGTGGTTAGACTTTAAATGGGGCTTTCATTTCAAAGCATGGACCAGTGCCATTTATAGATCCCAGAGCTGAGAAATACTTGTTTGAGAGCTGGTGTGAGACCACACATGCAGGCGCGGTGTCAAGTGGTGAAACGATGACCTGCTTCCCAACTCGCGCTCACAAAGAAAGTACAAATTCCCTTTTCTTTAAAACAGCCATTTCCCTTTCCTCAGCACAAGACCCTGTCTCTCTTCTCTGGTGGAAGTAAGCAATCCAGGGCCAATGTTAAAGAAAAACTGTCTCCCCCCCCATCATTCAGTCCTTTTGCTTTGCAGTTTATGGGAGATTGCTGTGTGCAGTTTTCCTCCATTAGAAGAAGTAATGGGTTGTAGAATATTAATAACACAAAATGTGGCTTCCTAACCTTTCAGGCTCTCTGTAAGTGCAACTCAGCGACCCTCCTGTCTACCCCCAGAACTTCACAAATCCTTCCCCTTCAAGTCATTTACTTTGATTTTGAGACCCTCTCTCAAATCTCTCTACCTTTTCTTCTCCAGGGAGAACAGATCTACCTTCTCCATTTCATATCTTTGTAACTAAAGTCGCTGATCCCAGGGACCATTCTTATAAATCGTCTGTACACCATATCCAAAGCTTTCTTAAAATGTGATGCCCACAACTGGACACGACACTCTCTAGTGTTTCATAAAGGTTCACCTTAAAATCCTTGCTTTTCTACTCTGTCCTTCTCTTTGTCAAGCTGTGTCTTTATTAATCACTTTCTCGACCCACCCTGGTATGTTTTTGAGAAACATTTGTTTATGGAATGAGGGTGTCATTGGCTAAACTACCATTTCTTGCCCATCCCTAATTGCCCAGAGAGCAGTTAAGAGTCAACCACGTTGCTGTGGGTCTGGAGTCACATGTAGGCCAGACCAGGTAAGGATGGCAGATTTCCTTCCCTAAAGGACATCAGTGAACCAGATGTGTTTTCTTTTTAATAATAAATGACATTGGTCCTTTCATTCTACCAGGATGGGCGAAAGCTACTGCAGCACTGCTGATAATCGGTTGTATCCTGTTGATCATTTGCTTCATCCTGTCCATCTTTGCCCTTTGCAAGGAGCAATCGGGTCTGCTGAGAGTGATTGGTATCATCCTCTTTGTTGCTGGTAAGTGTTGCTGTTCGGTAAATACCTCGCTCCTTCCCCAGGGCCCTCACTTGTTGACTGGACTCAACCTCAGTGAGTCTACAACAGACCCAGATTAAACACGAGGTTTTCCCAAACCAGGTGTCATTCTCAAATTACTCCTATTGTAGGAGCAGGAGTGGCCATTCAACTCTCCTGTCATTCTAGATCGTGGATGATCATCTACCTCAACAGTATTTTCCTGCACTTTATCAACACATCTCTTGACTTACTTAAGAAGTAGAATTGTGTCATTCTCTGACTTGAAGTTAATGAATAACTGAATTCTCTACCCCATAGGATTGTGAAAGCTTATCACCCTCTGCGTGAAGTCATTCATCCTCATCTCAGCCCTAAGTAACTTGCCTTTTGTTCTGAGATCAAGTAATTATAATTACAATTCAGAATATTATTTTCTGGAAGTAAAATGTACCTAAATCGCACAATGACTGTTTCCACACCTGCCAAGCCAGCTTGTTCCATAGTTTGATCACTCACTCAGTGAGGGAGTGTTTCCTCCGAGTAATCTTTGTACCTCTTTTAGCTGACTCAGTTAAACTCCAATAATTCAGTTGGATGACCAGTGTTAACGTGTGGCAAAACATGGCAGCTCTGCTGTGCGCAGCAAGAACCCACAGATGCACTGTGTAAAGAATGAGCAGCTAGTTACAGGTGGCATTGATGAAACCAAGGGATGTCAAAATAAAAAAGGAACCCTACTGCTCCTCAACTAGAACCCCAAAGTTTGCTCCTTTTCACATCCAGCAAATTTTCATCATACTGGGCATTCATAGAACATAGAACATAGAACAATACAGCACAGAACAGGCCCTTCGGCCCACGATGTTGTGCCGAACTTCTAACCTAGATTAAGCACCCATCCATGTACCTATCCAAATGCCGCTTAAAGGTCGCCAATGATTCTGACTCTATCACTCCCACGGGCAGCGCATTCCATGCCCCCACCATTCTCTGGGTAAAGAACCCACCCTTGACATCTCCCCTATACCTTCCACCCTTCACCTTAAATTTATGTCCCCTTGTAACACTCTGTTGTACCCGGGGAAAAAGTTTCTGACTGTCTACTCTATCTATTCCTCTGATCATCTTATAAACCTCTATCAAGTCACCTCTCATCCTTCACCGTTCCAACGAGAAAAGGCCGAGAACTCTCAACCTATCCTCGTACGACCTACTCTCCATTCCAGGCAACATCCTGGTAAATCTTCTCTGCACCCTCTCCAAAGCTTCCACATCTTTCCTAAAGTGAGGCGACCAGAACTGCACACAGTACTCCAACTGTGGCCTAACCAAAGTCCTGTACAGCTGCAACATCACTTCACGACTCTTGAATTCAATCCCTCTGCTAATGAACGATAATACTCCATAGGCCTTCTTACAAACTCTATCCACCTGAGTGGCAACCTTCAAAGATCTATGTACATAGACCCCAAGATCCCTCTGTTCCTCCACCTGACTAAGAACCCTACCATTAACCCTGTATTCCGCATTCTTATTTGTTCTTCTAAAATGGACAACCTCACACTTGGCAGGGTTGAACTCCATCTGCCACTCCTCAGCCCAGCTCTGCATCATATCTAAGTCCCTCTGCAGCCGACAACAGCCCTCCTCACTGTCCACAACTCCACCTATCTTCGTATCATCTGCAAATTTACTGACCCACCCTTCGACTCCCTCATCTAAGTCATTAATAAAAATTACAAACAGATTCTTGGCTTATGTCCAGCACTTTGGTCTACGTACAGATGGATCAATGCAGGTTTTCATTCACTCCCCTCCAAAGAAAGTGTTGTACAATCCTGTTCATTAGGAAAATATTTTTAATAAAGAACATGAGGAACAGGAGGGGGCCATCTGGACCTATGAGCCTACTTTGTCACTCAATAAAATCCTAACTAATCCTCAACTCCACTTTTCTACCCTACCCCCCGCCCCCCTGCCCCAGGACTTTTAATTCTCCAAAAATCCTTCGATCTCAGTATTCAACACACTCCATGACTGAGCGTTGACTATTCTCTGGGAAAGGGAGTTCCAAAGGAATTTCCATCACCCTCTGAGTCCAAAATGGCTGACCCCTTATCCACAGATTGATCAATTTAATTGAATGGTGACATCCAGAATCAATTGACCAGTGTGAATGTGGAACTTGATTGCTATATTTAAATTGGAATGCAATTCAAATTCCTTACTCTGAAAATACCGTCCCATCAATGAATCTGGTGATATTTCTGGTTATGGGAATGGATCGGTGAGCCTTCAGCAGTAAGCTTGCATCCAGCAACAATGAAGCCAAGTGTTGAGTTTGAGTTCAAAACTCAATTCAAAACTCACCCCACCTGTAAAAAGGTTAAGGTCGGGCTCATCCAGGATAGCTGATGTATCGGGTGTTCTTTTTTTTGCCTTCCCTCTCTAACCATGTTTTCTTCTGCACCCCCCCCCCCCCCCCCCCCCACCTTCCACAGTCCTCTTCCAGTTCATCGCCCTCATCGTGTACCCAGTCAACTTCACCAAGACCCTCATCAAAACTGGCAACTATGAGTACAGCTGGAGCTATGGCTTTGGGTGGGGGGCCACCATCCTGATGATCGGCTGTGGCATTTTCTTCTGCTGCCTTCCCAAGTACGAAGACGAGCTCTACGGTCAAGCTAAGCCCATCTACATCTACGGCTGAGCCCTTGGAGTCAGCGGTGGTGAAGATTTGACTCTGGTGCCGTGCACACGTGTATATTCGCTGTTTCAAAATGCCAGAGGAATGACTATGTTCCACTTCTTCTTGAGAAACAAAAGAGCCTGCACATGTTAGTACACACAAGTACTGGATTCAACTAAGTTCTTGTTTTTATCTGTTAAGGTAGTTTTTTTTTAAAAAAAAGAATTTTGGCTTTAAATAGACTTGCTGGTGTTGGGGATAGCAAGAGATAAGATTTTGGGGATGCGGACAGGGATCGATATAGACACTAGACCGTCACCAAATGCAATTTGTAGCCAGCATCTGAATCTTAAAAATTGAAATGGCAACTCTTTCCACTTCCCTGTCTGGCAACTTCTTCCTCTTAATAGTATAAATTGTGGTCCAGATTAGGGCAAAACAAGTGTTGGCACTGGCAAGAGAAGTTGGAATAAAGTTGATTGTGTGAGAGAGTATCAGGGTGTCTCAAGGTCAGATAAGGATAAAGATAGAAATTACTTCCAGACAAGAGAGTGCAGAAGTTTTTTTTAATGCAAGGACCACGTTAAGTATAGGATGATATTGCCATTCAAATATTCTTCTTTATATTTTTATCTTTGACCAAAAAATTCTGTGGCTGTTCCAAATGCAGGCACAAATCTGTTAACCTAAATCAGGTGATGTTGTTTGAAAAATAATAATTGACATTCTGAAGTTCCAATTCTGACCATTTTATTAAAGAGTGCATGTTATACATACTGTCTGTAAATATTTCTTCTCTGGAATATGATGGTTCTAATCATAGGGGAGAGGGTGCAACAGGGGGAAATGTATTAGAAGTTGGTCAAAATTCTGAGTGTTTATACAGCTGGATTGAGAAAAACAGTCTGTAATCAGAGGAAGCAAATTTAAGATCATCGGAAAATGAACTGCACGGGCGATTATTTTTATGCAACGAATTGTTACAGTTTGCAGTACATTGCCTGAAAGAGTAGTGGTAAAAGCAGATTCACTATTCACTTTCAAAGGGGCATTGGAAAAATACTCAAAGGGCAAACTCTGGAGAAAGAGCTAGCATAGGAACAGTGGGCCAAATGGCCTCCCTCTGTGTTCATCGCTCGACAATTCTTTACATTATACATTGACACAGCTTTTCCTTGGACATTGAATGTTTTTATGGCAGACTCATGACGAATGAGGGAGGTAGGAATGTGCGTTGACTCCATGATCAAATTAAGCATGATCTTATAAAATAGCAGAGCAGTCTCGAGGGGCCTGCTCCTAACCTGTGTCTGCTCGAGTATGCTAATGCACTTAACAGACAAGTTTATGAGTCATGCTGCTTTGAATTGTGAGGGCAGAGTGATAAGATATGTCTGCAAAACACTGTTTACAATTTGTCAGTAGGAAAGCTTCAGCTTCTCAAAGCATGGGGTGGGGCATGGAGAGAAAAGGTTAAAACGATAATTACACATGGAGGATTGTTAGGACGTAGAGTGGTGACAAACATCTGTAATAGTTTTGCTAAAGGCAAGCAGTTGATGGTTTGAAATGTGGATATGGGGAAAAGATTGGGGGATTTTTGTAAGTGGTTAGTTCTTTCAGAGTTGTCACAAATGGAAGAACTTTCTGAGCTCTTAGGTTCTATGATATTACATTTAAGCCTGGCTGTGTCAGTATAACTCTTACCTAACAGTCTGGAGTCTATGTATCACCAATTCCATTGAAGAATAAACTTGCATTTATATAGCACCTTTTAACAATCTTGGGACTTCTCTGTAGTGATTGGAATGAGGCCAGCTAGGCGGACTTTATAGAATATGGGTTCCCTGATTGGACCAGGTCAACAGCCCCATTCAGGGACCCCTGGCTGGGAGTTGCCTCTGAGCTAGCTGGGTCAGTGTCATGTACTATGCACATGTAAATAAAGGGTGACTTGGTGACAGGATACTGGCCTTTGTGGAGTTATTTCAATCCCAACCTTCTTCATAACCATGAAGTACTTTTGGTTGTGTCTGTAAATATAGGAAGGCACATGCAGCCAACTTACACACAGCAAGATCCTGCAACCGGAAGTGTGATGATAATCTATTTCACTGGAAGTTGGCCAGGACATGTCCCTGTTTTTCTATGAATGCTTCAGGAACTTTTAAATTCAACTGCGCTGTTTAGTTTAATGTGTTACCTGATCTGCCGTTTTCTCTGAATAGGCAGCATTCCCCCTCCCCTAACACTGCACTGGGCATGTTGACCAAGATTCCATGTGCCTGTCTCTGGAACAGGACTTGACGCCACGGGTTTTTTTGAGGCAGCTGACAAAGTCGGCTGTGAGAACTGTAGAAACCCATCACGATGTGGGAGCAGGCTTCCTTTGCCTAACAGCTTTCGGTTGAATCAACATTTCTGGCTTTGTTTCAACAGTGAGAGGGAGCAGTGAGAGACTGTGAGTGAGGACAGGCTGCTACAGGCAGAGAGGACTAACTCTAGGTATAATGCATCATGGGCTGTGTCCCTCCCCTTATTCATCCAAGAGCTTATTCTCCATTACACACTGAGCACACTCTGACGTACATTTGTAACTCCTGGCGACTAGAGACAGCAGGTAGAAATTGAATAGTAACACAAAGTGGGCATCATCACAATGGGGGTCTTCCAGCACAACTAATCCAGTATTTGCTTTCCAGCATCTGCAGTCATTGTTTTTACCTCCTTTTACATCATCACAATGGGGTCATGTATCAGTACCTGCTGAGCAACTTGCAAAGCTGCAGGATTGTATTTGCTGCCCCTCTCCCCACCCCCAAGTTGATTTTCACCTACTATTGTACACTTTGGATTCCAGTTTTACATCCTGACATTTTGCTCGTGGTTCAGGACACCCACTCTGTGTGTGTCAGCTCCAGATAGGCAATTCAACCACATAGGTCATCACAAGCAAGCTCAATCCTACCTCAAATTATCCGAATACCAGGGACCAATCAAGTGTGGGAACTATCTGCAGCCCTGAGTTAAGATCAGGTAAGTCTACTAGTAGCGGGAATCCCAGTGGACAAACAGAAGGCTGGAAGCAGTATCAGGAGGTTGAGAAATCAACGTTTCAAGTATAACCCTTCTTCAGGAATCAAGCAGTGTCCTCTTGTTCTTCAATGGTCTAGTATATTCTTCAGATTTCTGCTGATGAGCTTATGAACCCCATCACAAAAATACAATTCAGCCAGCTGCAGCTTATTTGACGATTGTTAAATCACCCCTCTACATTACTACACCAGAAACCCAAAGAATCCCGGTTAATGCTCTGATGACCCAAGTTCAGATACCACCATGGTGGAATTTAAGTTAAATTAATAATTCTGAAATTCAAAATTAATCCTGACCAACTATCACCCAACTAGTTCATTAATGTCCTTTAGGGAAGGAAATCTGCTATCCTCACCCAGTCTGGCCTACATATGGCTCTGGAGTCACAGCAAAGTATTTAACACTGCCCTCTGAAATGACCAAACAAACCACTCCATGGGGCAACTAAAAATGGGTAATAAATGCTGGCCCTGCCTGAGATGACCACATCCCATGGAAGAATGAATTGCAAAAATGTATAGTTTGTTAACTATGGAGATCGCATTTGCTACTATTTAATTCAGCGTCATGCTTCCTCCTTCTTTGAGAGAGACTCTTAAGTTATCAGATAGTTGCCACATGTCACTATTGAAATCTCTGGACTCCAGTGACATTGATGGGAACACCACTGCCTGCACATTCAGCTCCAAGTCACTCACCATCTTGACTTGGAATTATATTGCTATTCCTTCATTGTCGCTGGGTAAAGATTCTGCAGTCATTCAAGATATCAGCTCACTACCACCTTATCGAGGGTAATCAGGGAGGGGCAGTAAATGTTGTGAAAATATTTTTGTTTAAAATTCACGTCACAACAGGAAAGCATTGTTAAGGATTTCAGAGTTAGCACAAGACAGACACGTCAGGATAAGAGGTCCTAACTGCTGGCAGCCAAGGTGTGGGCTCATTCTTAGGGTTGACTCATTTCTACCACGATGCTTTAGATAGAGAGTCACAACATGGCCTAGTGCCACAGGCTCAGGGAGGGGAAATTCAACTTAGGAATTCACGTTCTGAATGCTGTGTACTTAAAGCAACAAGTTTTATTATTCTTACATGGGATGTGGGCATCGCTGGCAAGATCTGCACTTTGTTTCCCATGTCCAGTTGCTCCTGGAGAAGGTGGCACCTTTAACCAAGCACCTGAGGCACTGCATTAGAATGATGACATTGGGCCACACGAGGAGATACTAGAACAAGGAACCCATGTGTTGGACAAAGACGTAAGTTTACAAGGAGGAAGCTGAGAGAGTGGGAGAATTTCAGAGCTCAGGACTTCAGTAGCCAAAGGCATGGCCACCATCTGTACAGCAATGAAAATCCCAGGTGTTCAATTCATGGAATGCACCAGCAAATTTCCATTAATCCATCCTGAATGCAACACGTTCAAACGTTCCTATTGTGTGGCATCTTGCTGTGTGCAAATGGACTGCTGCTTATCTACTCATCAGGAAAGGCCAAATGTATAATAGATTTCAGCTTACTAGATAATTGTAGTCATTTTCAATCAGTCTATTCAAATATGTTAATGATGCACCTCTGTGACAAGTGAGACATGAGTACACACTAGGGACAGTGTCATTGTCTCACAAGAGCCCTTGTGAGCTAGTTACAAGTTTGGTGTTCCTTTCTTGTGCTGGGCTTAGTCAGTGGGTCACAATCGCATTTTCAATGCACAGGAACTAGAAGTAGGAGTAGGCTATTCAGCCCCTCAGGCCTGCTGTAACATTAATATCTGATCATGGTTGATCTGATTGTGAGCTCAATGTCACTTTCCTGCCTTTCCCCGATATTCTTTGGCTCCCTTATTAGTCAAGAATCCATCTACCTCAGCTTCAAAACTGTACCAGGACCCTGCCCCTCTGCTCACTGGGGAGGAGTACTCACTACCAAATACCCTCAACTCTCCGAGATGATCCAATTGTTGTTTGTGGGATCTCACTGTGTAAAAATTGCCTACCAAGTTTCTTGCATTACAAAAATATCTATACCTCAGAAGTGTTGTATTGCTTCTGATGCATATTTGAGGCAAATGGGGGAAGGTTAGGAGATATAGGCTCATGAAAAGTGATACACAAATGTAAGTCAGTCATTCCTTCAGGGAAAGCACAGGTTCTAGATCTATGTGAAACATTAGACCTCTGGGACTGGAATAAGATCTTTTGAGACAGTTCCTAAATTAGTATTCAGTTAAGAGTACACAGAGTTCAGTTTCCATGGTCACTTGGACTTTGGAGTCTATAGATTGAAGTGATATGGCCAGGATTATAAGATCATTCAATTAGATTCTGTTAGTTATTGTCGTTGTTCCCAGTGTGGTTTTAGCACCTTCTCTTGCTTAGTCTTTAATGTAAAATCCTGTTTACAATGCTCTTAGGTCAATACACTTTTCCAGTTGAACCAGGGCCTGTCTATTATTCATTAACCACGTCTCACAGAATATCACTGTGGATTTGACTGCCTCCCTGTTGCATTGTACCAGTTCAGCCATGCACTTAACATAAAAGGCACTTTGATTACACTAACAATAAAACACATTATTCAAAGTGTATGCACCAAGGTTACAGTTGGTAAGTCCAGTTACAACACGGACGTGGGTATGACTGCATCATAAGAACATAAGAAAGTAAGAACTCGGAGCAGATGCTGCCTGAACTGCTGTGCTCTTCCAGCACCACTAATCCAGCGTCTGGCCCCTTGAGCCTGCCCTGCCATTCAATAAGATCATGGCTAATCTTTTCATGGACTCAACCCTACTTAGCCGCGCTCTCACCGAGACCCTTAATTCCATTATTGTTCAAAAGAAATCTATCTCGGCTTCAAAAATATTTACTGAAGTAGTGTCCACCACTTCACTGGGCAGGGAATTCCACAAATTCACAACTCTCTGGGTGAAGAAGTTCCTTCTCAATTCAGTCCTAAATCTGCTCCTCCTAATTTTGAGACTATGCCCCCTTGTCCTAGTTTCTCCCACCAGTGGAAACATCCTTTCTACGTCTATCTTATCAATTCCCTTCATAATTTTACATGTTTCTATATAAATGATCCCCCCTGATTCTTCTAAATTGCAATGAATATAATCCCAGTCTACTTAGTCTCTCCTCATAAACCAACCCATTGACTCTGGAATCAATCTGGTGAATCTCCTCTGCGTCTCCTCTAGTGCCAGTATATCCTCTCTCAAGTAAGGAAACCAAACCTGCACACAGTTCCCCAGGTGTGGCCTCATGAGCACCCTGTACGCCTGTAACATCATCTCCCTGCTTTTAAATTGGCTACATCATGGCTACATTACTGGGTTAGTCATCCAGAGAACCGGACTAATACTGCATAAACATAACAAATAGCCATTTGGCCCCGCAAGCCTGCTATTTTATTCAATAGAATCCTCTGGAGATATGAGTTCAAATCACACTGCAAAAACTCAGCAATCTTTTATCCAATTAATGAATAAATCTACAATAAAATGCTGGTCTCATTTACAATAATCCGAACATTAGGGGAAAAGAAAACACCCATCTGGTTCAGCAGCACCCAAAGGGAATCTGCTTCCTTACCCGGTCTGGCCTACATATGTGATTTCAGCCTCACAGCAATGGGCAGTCAGGTCCAGGGAACCCAGGGATGGCAATAAATGCCAGTTTTGCCAGCAATGGTCAGATTACAAGAACACACAGCAGGAGAAATATTCATCACTGGTCCCGTTGAGCATTGAGAGATAATTAAGTAGGATTTAAGGATTGGAGGAGTCCAATGATTCATAGAATCATACAGCACAGAAATAGGCCCTTTGGTCCAACCAGTCCATGCCAACCATGTTCCCAAACTAAACTAGTCCCACCTGTAATTGTTTGGTCCATATCCCTCCAAACCATTCCTATTCATGACCTTGGCATTCAACAATTTCACCATCACTGAATCCCCCACTGTCAACTTCCTGAGGGTTATCATTGACTAGAAACTTAATTGGACTCACCACATAAACACAGTGCCTACAAGAACAGGTCAGAAGCTAGGAGCACAGCAGAATGTAACTCACCTCCTGACTCCTCAAAGCCTATCTACCACTGCAAGGCACAAGTCAGGAGTATGATGGAATACTCCCCACTTGCCTGGATGAGTACAGCTCCAACAACACTTAAGAAAATTGTACCATCCAGGACAAAGCAGTCTGCTTGATTGGCACCACATCCACAAACATCCACTCCCTCCACCACCGATGGTCAGCAGCAGCAGTTGATAGCACAGTACTATCAACAAGATGCACTGTGGAAATTCACCAAGGATCCTCAGACTGCACCTTCCAAATTCACAATCGCTTCCATCCAGAAGGATGAGGGCAGCAGATGTATGAGAACACCATCCCCTGCAAGGTCCCCTCAAGCCACTCACCATCCGGACTAGGAAATACTCATTGTCGCTGGGTCAGACTCCTGGGATTCCCTCCCTAAAGGCGTTGTGGGTAGATTTACAGGACAGGGACTGAAGCAGTTTAAAATGGCAGTTCACCACCATCTTCTCAATGGCAACTAGGGACGGATAATAAATGCTGAACCGGCCAGCAACATCCACATTTCACGATTAAAGAAAATTAATTCAGAATCTTCTGTTTCTAGCATCCACAATATTTTGCTTTTTAAGAGCCTCAAAAGCAGGTCCAGGGATGATATGGATCAGAAGATCGCTCTGGTGAACACTAAAGAACCAGCAGGATTGCAGGAAGTAGAAAGCCTCTCCCACCTATGTTTCTAACCAACTTGTTCAGAGATTTTATTACACATCTTTAGAGCACCTTGAACCCAGGCCTTCCAGTCCAGGGGTAGGGGCACTACCACTGCACCACAAAAGGGCCTAAAAGCCACTCCTAAAAGCTTGCCATACAATGAGCAACAAAATTATGAGAATCTGCCTAGTCCCATTACTTTCAGTGAATGATTCTTACATTTCATTTCATGGTCAGGCTGCACCTACTAGTGGCAGAATGACAGCAGTACAACTCTATACAAATATACCAAAAATGCCAAGTGTCACAAAACTCTTAACTAAAAGCAGAAAATGTTTAAAATTCACATCAGATTCCTATATCATTTATCATTTGAAAATAAATAAACATATATTAGATTTAATGAGAATATAGAAGGCATGGGTTAGTAAGTTTGCAGACGACACCAAGATAGGTGATATAGTGGACAGTGAAGAAGGTACCGAAGATTAAAAACAGATCTTGATCAATTGAATCAATGGGCTGAAGAGTGGCGTATGGAGTTTAATTTTTAAATGCAAGGTATTGCATTTCGGTAAAACAAACAAGAGCAAGACTTATACAATTCAGAGCTTGACACCATCCAGGACAAAGCAGCCCGCTTGATTGGAACAACATCTACAAACATCCACTCCCTCCACCACCGATGCTCAGTAGCAGCAGTGTGTGCTATTTAAAAGAGACACTGCAGAAATTTACCAAAGATCCTTCGACATCACCTTCCAAATTCACAAACACTTCCATCTAGAAGGACAAGGGTAACAGCTCTATGGAAACACCATCAATTTCAAGTTCCCCTCCAAGTCACACACCAACCAGACTTGGAAATATATCACTGTTCCTTCACTGTCACTGGGTCAAAATCCTGGAATTCCCTCTCTAAAGGTATTGTGGGTCAACCCACAGCAGGTGGACTGCAGCAATTCAAGAAGACAGCTTACCCCACATTCTCAAGGGCAACTAGGGATGGGCAATAAATGCTGGGTTCAGTCAGCAATACCCACATCCCCGAAATGAATCCATTTTCTAAAATGTAGTGCCTTGGGAGGTGTCATAGAACAACTGACCTAGGGGTGCAGGTACGTAATTCTTTGACGTTTGCATCACATATAGATAGACTGGTTAAGAAGACATTTAGCATGCATGTCTTCATTGCTCAGACCTTTGAATATAGGAGTTGGGACATCATGTTGAGGTTGTACAGGATGCTGGTGAGGCATCTTCTGGGGGTACTGTGTCCAGTTTGGTCGCCCTGTTATAGGAAGAATATTATTAAACTGGAGAGGGTTCAGAAGAGATTTACCAGAATGTTGCTGGGAATGGAAGGTATGAGTTATAAGGAGAGGCTGGATAGGCTGGGACTTTTTTCAATGGAGCATAGGAGGTTGAAGGATGACCTTATAGAGGTTCATAAAATCCTAAGAGGTATAGATTAGTTCAATGGTAGGTGGTTTTTCACTAGTGTGGGGAAGTTCAAGACAAGGGCCATATGTTTAAGGTGAGAGGAGAAAGATTTAAAAAAGACATGAGGGACAACTTGTTTACACAGAGAATAGTTCATGTGTGGAATGAACTTCCAGAGGAAGTGGTGGATGCAAGTACAGTTATAGTGTTTAAAAAACATTTGGATTAGTACATGAATAAGAAATGTTCGGAGAGATATGGACCAAGAGGATGAGTTTAGATTGGAATTATGGTCAGCATGGCCTGGAGAGTCTATCTCCATGCTGTATGACTCTGACTGTAATCTCGCCTGTTACATCAATCCTTCAAGCCTACAAAAAAATGTAGCCTGATATTTCTGGCGCATCTTTGAGGGAGTGTTGGAGGAGCCAGTGATGCCTACATCCCATGAATTAATTAAGTAAGACCCACAGCAAGGAATCAAGATGGCGGTGATCTAACAAGTCAGCCTTGCTGAGCTCTGCACCATAATCCAGGCAAAGTGGGTGCTTTTACCCTCCACATTTTAGATGTTCTGGGAAAATTTGGTAATTTTAAGTTACCAGAATCATTATATATCATAGAATCCCTACAGTGTGGAAACAGGCCCTTCAGCCCAACAAGTCCACAGACCCTCTGAAGAGTAATCCACCCAGACCAACTCCACTACCCTATTATCCTATATTTATGTGGAAGAATTGTTAGATTTGAGGCAGCCATTTTGTCACATATTAAAAGCCTGGTAACCATTTTGAATCTCATTTAGTGCTTGCTTGCTAAAAGCCTGTGTTTCCCAGGCTCAGATAAGATGGTTGGCCTTACAGCTGTACAAATCCTTTCCTTGCATGGGAATATTCTTCTTTTCGCAAAGACCTATTGTATAATAACACTTGCTTATCAGCTACAAACCAACACTGTCCAGACACTACATGACTGAAGCTAGTTACTGGGTGTGGGATATAGGTAAAGCAGTGTTACTTCTGCAATCATAATTACTTATGCAAGGTAAATGCACTCACACCAGTGTATAATTGTTTCAACCAAGAGCTGAGTCAACAAGAATGATGGGCATTGGATGTTACCTGATGGAAGGGAAATGTTAAACAAAATGACGATGCGAGAGATTATGGCTGTCCTACACCAAGGCAGCCATTGGGGTGTACAAGCAATGTGTGATTTCGTTCTTAGGGAATATGGATGTAAAGGAATATATACAATTGCTAAACAAATATGTGAGGGATGTATAATATGCAGAAAGGTAAATAAGAAAGTCTTGAGAAAACAGACCCCGGGAGGAAGAGACCCGGGATTGAGACCCTTCCAGAGTATACAAGTAGATTATACTGAACTACCAGAGTAGGAAGACTAAAATATATGTTGGTCATAGTAGATCATCTATCTGGTTGGGTTGAGGCATACCCCCTAGCTAACGCCACTGCGAGCGGGGTGTCTAAAACAATATTAGAGCACATAATTCCATGATATGGGATAGTGATCCATATAGATTCCAACCAAGGAACTCATTTTACCTCTAAAGTGTTACGGGGGTAATGAAAGGGTTGGGAATTTCCTGGGAGTTCCATACTCCATGGCACCTGCCGTCATCAGGAAGGGTTGAGAGAATGAACCAAACCCTCAAATGACAGCTCTCTAAATTGATAATAGAAACCAGACTCCCTTGGACCAAATGTTTACCTATAACTCTCTTGCAAGTACGAACAGCCCCAAGGAAAGATTTGGGACTATCCCCCTATTAAATCTTATTTGGCTTACCTTATCTGGGAACAAATGGAGAATTGCCAATTCCCGAAACTAAAGACTTGTTCTTAAAGAAGTATATACTGGGCTTATCCTCCTCTTTGTCTTTCCTCAGGAAACAGGATTTATTGGCACAGACTCCGCCCCTTGAATTCACCGTTCATCCCATCCGGCCAGGAGATTGGGTCTTAGTAAAATCATGGACAGAGACTAAATTGCAACCGGACTGGGAAGGGCTGTATCAGGCTCTTTTGACCGAAACGGCAATAAGGACAGCGGAGAAAGGCTGGACTCACTACACTCGGCTCAAAGGGCCAGTGGAATCTCAAGTTGAGGAAGAAGTCTGGACAGCAGAATCAATGCAAGAATGGCTGAAAGTCAGGCTAAAGAGACTTTGAGTAACTGATTATACAGTGGTGATGCGAACGTGGGATTATTTCTGTAGGATTGTATATTAAGTCTTTTTGTGCTTCAGCACGATTTTTAGAATGCTGGGGATGCTTAGAGTTATGATACTAGCCCTCTTAATATTGGGATTTTGTCAAATATCATTTTCATTTGTGTTATTAACGGTTCCTGAGTCTGATAACCCACAAGTAATAGACGCTGATGCATGCAGCTTAGTAAATTGTGGGGATGTAGATAATCAGAGACAGTACCGCAGCTCAGAGATACATCTTATGTCCTATGGGGATGGTACTTGGTATACTGGTCTTGTCACAGTACACCGGGCCCCCTTCCGACCAGCTCGCGATTGTCCCGATAAAAAGTGTAACCCATTATACCTAACGATAAAGAAAACCACATGGCACGAAACGATTCTTGGGGTGGGGGGGTCCTGTCAGGTACAATTAAATGAAACATTTGGGATAGAAATGAAAACAAATGGGAATGATTTCTCGGGCTGTTGTTTTCAAATTAGCATAGGACAGGGAAAACGGGCGGAACTACTGGATAATAAGGTACAACCTTTCACCCTTCCCGATGACCTTAAAGTAGTAAAAATTATAGAGGTAAAGGACTTAAAACAGACCATTGAAATAGAAACTGGGTATGGGGATGCAAATGCCTGGGTTGAATGGGTAAAGTACACTGTAAAAAGTCTGAATAAGAGCAATTGCTGTGCATGTGCCTCCGGTCGGCCAGTGGCCCAGGTGGTTCCCTTTCCGCTCGGGTGGAAGCGAGACAGGAAGGGCATGAAATGTATGATAGCCCTGTATCAGGATGAGACTGCGTGGAATGATAGGAATTGTACCTCCCTATCTCTGATGTTCCCTCCCTTGGAGAAGAAAGATTAAAAGGCCCCGCCCCCCCCCACCTATGTTTTCAGCTGCAGTTGGAAATCACACGTCGTGTGTGCGTAGACGAGGTACAAATTCGTCTAGAGATTTGGGGGAGCTGAAATTATGTACAGAGATTAAGAATGTCACTGAAATGGACAAGGGAGGGAACTACTCAGCACTAAAGGTTCCCCGAGCGATCTGTGGTGGGACTGTGGAGGCAAAATATTGAGACCCATCCTACCTCCAGATTGGAGAGGGATATGTGCAATTGTACAATTGGCAATTCCATTTAACCTGGCATTTGAGAAGGAAAAGATAGGAGGGAAAAAGGGAAGGAGTAAGAGATCACTGTTAGACACTTCTTTCGATGACAAGATTTATCTTGATTCTGTAGGAGTCCCTGGGGGGGGGGGGGGGAGAGGGGGGGGTTACCTGATGAGTTCAAGGCTCGTAACCAGATTGCAGCAGGCTTTGAGTCTGCTCTCTTTTCATGGGTAACAATTAATAAAAATGTAGATTGGATAAATTACATTTTCTATAATCAATAGCGATTTATAAATTATACGAGAGATGCTGTTAAAGGAATAACAGAACAGCTTGATGCAACACGTAGGATGGCATGGGAAAACAGAATGGCCCTTGATATGATTTTAGTGGAAAAAGGGTGTGTGTGTGTCACGTTAGGAGGAATCTGTTGTACCTTTATTCCTAATAACACTGCGCCTGATGGTTTAATTACTCGGGCCTTAAGGGGATTGACTACCTTAGCAGAGGAACTGGCTGAGAATTCAGGAATAGACACATCTCTCACGGGATGGCTTGAATCATGGTTTGGAAAATGGAAGGGGTTGGTGGTTTCCATCCTTACTTCCATGATAATAGTAGCCGGGGTATTGGTAGCCATTGGCTGTTGTATCATACCCTGTATACGAGGACTCACCCAAAGACTGATTGAGACAGCCTTAATGAAACAGATGCCCTAAAAGGGAATCAGGCAGAGGAACTTTATCGATTAAATAATGAGGGGATGAGTGAGACCAAGATGGATGAAATCTCTGGAAGGAAGCTTGCGAATTTTGGGGGCAATGCTTAAAAGAAAAGTGCAGAAGATAACAAATGGTGATTAAAGAAAAAGGGGGAAATTGTGGGATATAGGTAAAGTAGTGTTACTTCTGCAATCATAATTACTTATGCAAGCTAGATGCACTCACACCAGTGTATAATTGTTTCAACCAAGAGCTGCGTCAACAAGAATGAAAACTATGTGAAGGAAATATATAATTGTTTTTGTATTAGCTAAAGTGTGCGTACAAGAATGAAACGTGCCTGAAAACAATGGTAGATGTTACAGACAATAGATAAGGTGCTGTGAGGATGTAGGTTATGCCAGATATGCTTGTACAAGCAGTAGTTATAAGCATCTGTTTCCCACTTCTGCAAAAACAAAAAACAAACCCCAATTAAAAGGTCATAAGGTTCAATATGGTTGGAGAAAAGGAGGAAATGTCACAAATGGGGGAAATAGATAGCAGTGAAGGAGGATATACCTAACAATGGACCACAGCAGGATGTGGTGAAATGGCCAAGTAAAACTTGTACTTTGTTATGCACAAGGCCGGATAAGGCAGGAGATAAACAATAGTAATAGGCACCGGGTTTGGAGTAGTGAATCCTATATAAGATATGTACTTGCTAAACTCTGCATGTCTATTTTAGGCACCACGCTTGCAAGCGTATAATAAACATACTGATTGCTTCAGATCTTGTCTCGGACTGAAATTATTGAAGTGAGTGAGCTTCGTTTCTCACATTGGGCAAGGTGCCTAACTTGCTCATTATCCTGCAATTAGCAGTTTGCTAATTGTCAAATGATTGTAACCTATATAATCACACAACTCACTGTATCTCGTCAGAGTGACTTGTGACCATTCGGTTGACATGTCTCTCCCTGTGAGCTCACAAATAAACCAGTCAATAACTCAAGGTTTGTGTGGCATCACTACTTATCTAAATTGAACCGCTCGGAGTGAGTCACCCACTACATAATTTATTTCCATCCCGAACAGTTGGCGTAGTCGGCGGGACCTATACTTCATGAGGTTTCCCAGAAGCTTTTTCAATTTTGTCCCCTAACTTGTGGAATACCTCCCTGAGTCAGCAGTCCTTGAGACAAGATGGGAGAGGAGAAGTCACCGCTGCAGGTGGTGCTACCTCGAGCCATGAGCCAAAGTGAGTGGGATGGGGCTGTGAGGACAGAGGCTAGTGCCGGTAGCGTTCTGAGCCATGATTTTGACTGTCTCAGTTTGTCTGTTGTCTTTGTTTGTTTGTCCTGGGTCTGTCTATGGTTTTGTTCTGTTTGTTTTTGTGATTGTTCTTTGCCTCTTGTTTGTTTGCTTTTCAGGTTAGTGGGATCGCTGTTCTCTAAATGCAAGAGGAAGGCTGCCCCCCCAAGGGACAAGTGAATCTTGTCTCGCTGAGCAGGGCAGCCTGCGTCTGGTTGTTGTCTTGAGGAAAACACAGAAGTACCATGGTAAATATGTTCGAATCAAGATTAAGGTAGGTGATATCCTGGTCCTGACAGGTCACTAGCCAATATTGTTTGAGAGATGAAATATTGAGGGTGGTTGCTGCTTTTGTGACTTCCAAACAAAAAGATAGCTGGCCGAGGACAAAAATGCTGTTAGAAATGCTGATACAATTTTCACTAATCAGCCACAAAATACCAGTGTTAGTACTCCACAGGGTCCTAGTGTCCGGACAGAAAGAATTGCTGAGAGCATCTTGCACTTTACAAAATTACTAATAAAACATTTGCTTGCCCCAAGGTTATGATAGGTGAAACCCCATTTGATAAGCCATGCTGAGGTCTGCGGCTCGCTTCAACATGCCCCAGATCCGATCAAGTGCCCAAAATTATTTTTAATTGGCCAGTACAAACCTGCAGTAATTATAGCTGCTTGCTTCGGGATGTCCAGACTTTATTGAATTTGGCATATGGAACACATTGGGCAATATTTAAGATTCCGTTCTTTTCCCTTAGGAAATGGAGTACTGCAGAGGCACAAGCAACTTGCCTTGAAAATATTGTTCAAATTGCAAATGGAATGCCTGACAGGTATTTTGATTTTGCACACTCTGTTAAGCAGCTATGTGTCACAGTCAGGATTTATGAGGCTAAACTCCCTAACTTTGACTGTTCTGGAATGTGAGTGCTTTATTATCCTTTATAAGCATGCAATAAACAAAAGTTAAAAACTGAGATATGAGGAAAGTTGGAAAATGTTCATGTGGGTGGGTGCGAGAGAGAGACTGACACAGCGCTGGTTCCCTGCAGCTTGGAGAAAGGTTAACCCTTTGTGATTTGGTTTGAATGCACATCTGCTTGCTGGTGATTGAATGTCTGTGTTTTGTTCCCTTGAGCTCGAGATTGGGGACTGTTTTGAATTTGACTTGCATTTTGGGAATTTAAGATAATTTCTTTTAAGGTTAAGGAACCATCAGTGATTATGAAATGAAATATTAACCCACCCCATTCTTCTTACAGACTATGACTGCCCTACTGTCAATTTCTAACTAATCATTTTTTATGCTTACATCTTATTTAAATTCAAATCAGTCTAATGTGGAGGAAGACGACATTACAATCTTTTTAAAAGTCTTCTCCTTAGATTCTGCACCATTTGACGTCAGTATAAACTTGCTGTCAAATTCCACATGATTTCATGTTACTGCAGGAGATCAATTTCACCCCTTTCACCCCTACATTTTGGACTAATAAAAGAATTGACTAAAGGAAGTAAAAGGAATAGCACTAAATCCTGGCCTCAGGTGCAGAATCATTCTGTTCCAGGATAAGAATAGGTCTTTTTTTTTAAATTTTTAATTATAATCTAAACTTAACATTGAGGAAAATCACCCCAGCCTTTAACATTTGCACAATGAGTGGAGGAATTGCATGAACTTTATATAATTTAGTTAAATATTCTAAAACTGGACGTATAAAGATAAATCCAAAATATCTCAAACCAACAGTATTGTTTTCAGAAAATGATATTAGCTGATTTAATTTTTTGTTTCGGACTTGTTTATTTAATTTTAAGATTGCTGCATCTCATTGGTGATTGTGGAGTGCTTTATTTTGTATCAATTTCCCTCCCTCACTGACAATTGAAGTTTCAGTTCATCATTATGTTGCGAAAAATCATGTAACAAATATTACTACCCTATTATTAATATCTGTGTGTTTGGATCCGGCCATTATTTGTGCTTTAGATGTATTTTGTTACCATGTGAGTAGACAAGACCTTTTCATGCAGCTGCAGTCATTTCAGGGCCTACAACATTGTTAATGAGCAATGACTGGTCAGAACCACTTAAAAAAGCTAATCTCGAATTTAAATTAAGGGACTAAAACCAGGTAATTATAATGGATTTCAGATTTGGAAACTGTGTATATTTTTAAAAATTGAATTTTGAATAAATGAATTTCCAGTTTATTTTGACTTATAAAGTGTCTTCATCACTTGTTCAGTTCCCACCTCTCGATTATAGATCATATTAGTTATTATTTTTAGTATGGAAAAGCGCAGCAGGTCAGGCAGCATCCAAGGAGCAGGAGAATCGACGTTTCGGGCATGAGCCCTTCTTCAGGAATGAGGAAAGTGTGTCCAGCAGGCTAAGATAAAAGGTAGGGAGGAGGGACTTGGGGGAGGGGCGTTGGGAATGCGATAGGTGGAAGGAGGTTAAGGTGAGGGTGATAGGCCGGAGTGGGGTGGGGGCGGAGAGATTAGGAAGAAGATTGCAGGTTAGGAAGGTGGTGCTGAGTTCGAGGGTTGGGACTGAGACAAGGTGGGGGGAGGGGAAATGAGGAAACTGGAGAAATCTGAGTTCATCCCTTGTGGTTGGAAGGTTCCTAGGCGGAAGATGAGGCGCTCTTCCTCCAGCCGTCGTGTTGCTATGGTCTGGCGATGGAGGAGTAAAGGACCTGCATGTCCTTGGTGGAGTGGGAGGGGGAGTTGAAGTGTTGAGCCACGGGGTGGTTGGTTGGTTACTTCTTCAACCAGGATTCTCGCCCACCCTCTGACGACCCCTTCTCCCGCCTCCAACACACCCCATCCACCTGGACACCCTGTGCTGGCCTCTTACCTGCCCTCGATCTCTTCATAGCCAACTGCCACTGCGACATTAACCGCCTCAACCTCTCCACCCCTCTCACCCACTCCAACCTCTCACCCTCGGAACGTACAGCCCTCCACTCCCTCCATTCCAACCCCAACCTCACTATCAAACAGGCAGACAAGGGAGGCGCGGTGGTAGTTTGGCGCACCAACCTTTACACCGCTGATGCTAAACGCCAGCTCGCGGACACCTCCTCCTACTGCCCTCTTGACCATGACCCCACCTCCCACCACCAAACCATCATCTCCCAGACCATCCATAACCTCATCACCTCAGGGGATCTCCCATCCACTGCCTCCAACCTCATAGTCCCACAACCCCGCACCGCCCGTTTCTACCTCCTGCCCAAAATCCACAAACCTGACTGCCCCGGCCGACCCATTGTCTCAGCCTGCTCCTGCCCCACCAAACTCATCTCTGCATACCTCGACACTGTCCTGTCCCCCTTAGTCCAAGAACTCCCCACCTATGTTCAGGACACTACCCACGCCCTCCACCTCCTTCAGGATTTTCGCTTTCCCGGTCCCCAACGCCTTCTCTTCACCATGGACATCCAGTCCCTGTACACCTCCATCCCCCATCACGAAGGACTCAAAGCCCTCCACTTCTTCCTTTCCCGCCGTACCAACCAGTACCCTTCCACTGACACCCTCCTTCGACTGACTGAACTGGTCCTCACTCCGAACAACTTCTCTTTCCAATCCTCCCACTTCCTCCAAACCAAAGGAGTAACCATGGGCACCCGCATGGGCCCCAGCTATGCCTGCCTCTTAGCCAGATATGTGGAATAGTCCATCTTCCACAGTTACACTGGCACCATCCCCACCTTTTCCTCCGCTACATCGATGACTGTATCGGCGCTGCCTCGTGCTCCCACGAGGAGGTTGAACAGTTCATCCACTTTACTAACACCTTCCACCCCGACCTCAAATTTACCTGGACAGTCTCAGACTCCTCCCTCCCCTTCCTAGACCTCTCCATTTCTATCTCGGGCGACCGAATCAACACGGACATTTACTATAAACCAAACGACTCCCACAGCTACCTAGACTACACCTCCTCCCACCCTGGCCCCTCCCATATTCCCAATTCCTTCGTCTCCACCGCATCTGCTCCCAGGAGGACCAGTTCCAATACCGAACAACCCAGATGGCCTCTTTCTTCAAAGACCGTAATTTCCCCCCAGACGTGGTCGACGATGCTCTCCACTGCATCTCCTCCACTTCCCGCTCCTCCACTCTTGAGCCCCGCCCCTCCAATCGCCACCAGGACAGAACCCCACTGGTCCTCACCTACCACCCCACCAACCTCCATATACATCGTATCATCCATCGTCATTTCCGCCACCTCCAAACGGACCCCACCATCAGGGATATATTTCTCTCCCCTCCCCTATCAGCATTCCGAAAAGACCACTCCCTCCATGACTCCCTTGTCAGGTCCACACCCCCCACCAACCCAACCTCCACTCCCGGCACCTTCCCCTGCAACCGCAAGAAATGCAAAACTGCGCCCACACCTCCCCCCTTACTTCCCTTCAAGGCCCCAAGGGATCCTTCCATATCCGCCACAAATTCACCTGCACCTCCCCACACATCATTTACTGCATCCGCTGCACCCGATGTGGCCTCTTCTATATTGGGGAGAACGTTTCAGAGAACACCTCTGGGACACCCGGACCAACCAACCCAACCACCCCGTGGCTTAACACTTCAACTCCCCCTCCCACTCCACCAAGGACATGCAGACCATGTCATCCACCACCAGACCATAGCAACACAACAGCTGGAGGAAGAGTGCCTCATCTTCCGCCTAGGAACCCTCCAACCACAAGGGATGAACTCAGATTTCTCCAGTTTCCTCATTTCCCCGCCCCCCACCTTGTCTCAGTCCCAACCCTCGAACTCAGCACCACCTTCCTAACCTGTAATCTTCTTCCTGACCTCTCCGCCCCCACCCCCACTCCGGCCTATCACCCTCACCTTATCAGCTAACCTCCTTCCACCTATGGCATTTCCAACGCCCCTCCCCCAAGTCCCTCCTCCCTGCCTCTTATCTTAGCCTGCATGGCACATTTTCCTCATTCCTGAAGAAGGGCTCATGCCCGAAACGTTGATTCTCCTGCTCCTTGGATGCTGCCTGACCTGCTGCGCTTTTTCAGCAACACATTTTCAGCTCTGATCTCCCGCATCTGCAGTCCTCACTTTCTCCTATTATTTTTAGTAACCAATTGTATTAGCCCTGAATCACAAGATCAGAATTATTTGGCAGAATTGATTGGTTTTATACCTTTATATGTTGTCAGTGACCTTTGACATTGCCTCATGGTTAATTTGAAGCATGGCTGCATTAATTCGTTGCTAACTGAAGAATGAAAAGATACCTTACTGGCCAGTGGAAGGAAGTTTTCATTTGACAGGGGGATAGAGGTATTACAGCAGATGGAACTCCCAAAAGCAGGGAGATGTTCATAGTTGAGTGTGAATGGATAGATGGAAAACAAAGGGAACAGGCGAAACAGTGTAAGGCCATTAAACCTGAGGAAGATACAAAAAGGATTAAAGCAACAACTCTGTTTAAAAATAAACTAACATTCGACTCGGATTCCCAAGTCTATGTCTGGCTTACCAACCCTATTTAAGGATGGGGATTTTGTTCTGGGATACCACTGGGCCCCTAAGATCTCCTGATTACAACCTTTCCTTACTCTGAAAATGAAGGGTCCAGTATTGGTAACCGGCTTCATAGCTGACATCATGGGAGTGAGCAGCCTGAGTCATCCTAAACCAGGGGCCATCCCAAAAATCAGAGTAATGTTAATGAACCCAGCCCTTGACCACAAGGAGAAACTGGCCCAGTTTGCTCGACATGTCCACAGAACAACACAAATGTAAAGGGAACAAAAAAAGTTCTGGGAGTGACCTGAATAAGGATGGCCAATGTTATAAGACTGAAATAAGTGGCCATCTATCTGATGGAAGTGGTATACAGCCCACAATTGAAAAATAATCGAAGCTGCCTCACCTTTGTTTAACTCTATGCTTTTGCAATGTATTCCTTCTGATGTCTCCGACATGATCAAGGCAAACAATATGAACTACCCCAGGATTTTCCAGTCGCAAATGCGGTGAATGGTGGTTTTCTATTGGGATGGCCAGAACCAGTCTGGACCATGATCCAAGTTGCAGCTAAAACTGAGTATGTCCAGCACCCTCGTGATCCCAAAAGCCGTGTGCCAAGTCTGACAGGGTAAATTGGGACCAGGATACCCACTGGGGACAGAACCTACCTCAGATGCCCACCCAGCGACCACTGCTGGGCAACCCTTTCCCAAGGGGACCCTGGAAATGGGGACAGGCGAGCCCCAATGTTACACCTTTGGGACTGGGAACCATACAGAGAAATCCCCCAGGAGCGAATGGTTGGCCCTTGCTTTAACTGTGGAAATATGGCCACTGGGGAGTGATGTGTCCTTATTGTTACCTTGGAGCTAACACAGGGATTGACATGCTTGCATCCCAGCAAAAGGAAAATCTGTTAATATACACAGACTCTCGTTGTGCTTTTGATGTGACCCATGATTATGGAGCCTTGTGGGAGCATAGAGGACTTTTAACCTCCACGGGGCATCCAATTAGCTATGCTGTTTTTGTCCAATCGATCTGGCAGTTATCAAGACGTTCGGCTCACGCTGAGGTAACTGATATAATCTCCAAAGGAACAAGCAGATTGATGCTGCTGGCAATTAGGCTGCCTTACATCCCAAACTCTGGTCCCATTGGGTTCCCAGCAAAACCCAGATACAGACAATATGGGGATAGGTATACCAGACCTGGGTTAAGATACAGAAATCACAGGGGAAGTCCCTGCTGAACAGCACAAACTATGGCCTCAAATAGGGTACTCCCTCGATACTCAAACCAAAATGGGGGTGACCCCTGCTGGATAAGTTTGTGTCCCTTCTTTGCTGCTGCCTAACTTTGTTAATTATGTGTGTTATTGTACACTCTTGGGCAACGAGGAAATGGTTGATATTCTATTACATAATTGGTGGCACCCAGGTTATCAGAAAGCAGATAAGAAAAGAACTGAAGCATATTTAATTTGTAAACAAACAAGATGAATGCTGTAAGAGGAATGCCCTGCAGATGTTAACCACTTCCTTGCCTGGAGGGCCTTTTCACTTGTCTACAGCTTGCTTTTATAGAATTACTTCGCATACATTGTTATGAATTTTGTGTAATAATAGTAGATGTATTTAGTAGATGAATCAAAACCATCCCAATGACTTATACAGCTGCCACTATAGTGTTGGACAAGTGGGAAATATTTGCATTAGTTAACCAAAATTCCAACAAGTTTACGTTCACAGGTACGCCAGGCCGAAGAATTAGGACCGGGGCATATTGGAGCCAAGTTGGACAGGCCTGTTCCTAGTTCTGCTGGTTACCTGTTCAGCAGTCAAAGTCAAAGGGAGACCTGAATGGATGTAAGCCATGCAGTGCAAGAGAGCGCCACCTGTGGAGGAACACCAGAAGAACACTGCAAAGGCACGTTTACAACCAGCGACAAAACATGCCCCTTATTACACTGCTTATGCTTATTTCTCTAGGGCCCTATGGAGAGCCTAATGGCACTACACTTCAACACTTTTCTTTACATGACTTGCCCTTATGCACAGAAGGTCAACCACTCGAGCTGCTGGGTTTGTGCTCATATTCCCATCCGCTCCAAGGGAGGGATCCCCCGAGACCCATACCATTTAATGAATCAGACACTGCTGAATGGTGACCAGGGTCGTTCTGCTGCTGTTACAATGTCTCATATCCGTGCTGGTTCCCTTACGTAGGTGGGCGACCCACAGTTTTACAAGGATAATACATGCCTCTACTGGATACCTTTTAAAGGTTGGTTCCAGCCTCAATACAATCTCTCGCGCACACGCCCCCTCACCGTTCCTCACCAATCTCACAGCCACGGCTACACCCGTAGCAAGTATTTGCATTAAAAGCAAGCATCCTTCAGGGTGGCAGGCTGGGTTCAGTAAGTGCCTTCACTCCGTTCTCCTTACTTTGACTTCTTATCAGTACACTGCAGACTGGAGCATACTCAACTTCAGAGTTCCCAACAAGACCATCGTCAATTCCACTTCTACAACCTTTTGGACTGGCACTCAATGCAACCATTTGTTGGCATTGAACGGCTTTTTCTTTTCATTTGTGGCCAGAAGGCCTACCGCTGGCTGCATACCTCCTGGACTGAGGGCTGTTATTTAGGTTATGTTGTCGATTTCCTTTCCCACTCCCACACTTCACCTTTTGAGACTTCCAAGTCTCGCATCAAGAAGGCTCTCACTACCTTTCAGCACCTATTATCTATCTTCTCCCTTCCAACTTGAGGTTGAGGTTTGGTGAATTGTTACCACTCTGGAGGAGATTGCCCACGCCACGCCTTAGTCTTTTGACCAGCTCACTGCAGAGATGGTCGCTGTCCACATTGTTGCTCTCCAAAATTGCCTGGCCCTTGACTACCTCACCAGGGACTTGTAGAGCTGCAGCAAAACCTCGCGGCTCTTAAACTCAATCCCCCTGCTAATGAAACCCAAAACGCCATATACTTTCTTAACAATCCTATCCACTTGGGTGGCAACTTTAGGGATCTATGCACTTGGACACCAAGATCCTGCAGTTCCTCCACACTACCAAGAATCCTGTTTTTAATCCTATATTCAGCATTCAAGTTCAACATTCCAAAAGGCATCACTTCGCATTTACCCAGGTTGAACACCATCTGCCATTTCTCAGCCCAGCCCTGCATACTGTCTATGTCACGCTGCAGCCTGCAATAGCCCTCAATACTATCAACGGTACCTCCAACCTTTGTGTCATCGGCAAACTTACTAACCCACACTTCAACCTCCTCATCCAAGTCATTTATAAAAACTACAAAGAGCAGCGGCCCAAGAATAGAGCCCTGCAGGACCCCACTCAACACTGACCTTCGGGCAGCATATCCATCTACAATCACTCTCTGCCTTCTGTCAGCCAACCAATTCTGAATCCAGACAGCCAAATCTCCCTGTATCCCATACTTCCTGACTTGATGAATGAGCCTACTGTGGGGACCCTTATTGACTGCCTTGCTGAAGTCCATGTATGCCACATCCACTGCTTGGCCACCGTTAACCTGCCTCGTCACCTCCTCAAAGAACTCAATAAGATTTGTGAGGCATAACCTGCCCAACAAGGCCATGCTGTCTGCTTTTAATCGTGCTATGCTTTTCCAAATAGCCATAAATCCTATCCCTCAGAATTCTTTCCAAAACCTTGCTGACCACAGATGTAAGACTGGTCTGTAATTGTCAGGGATTTTCCTATTCCCCTTCTTGAAATCCTCCAGTACAACTCCCGTGGAGAGTGAGGAAGCAAAGATCTTCACCAGCGGCTTAGCAACCTCCTTTCTCACTTCCCGGAGCAACCTTAGGATAAATCTGGTCTGGCCATGGGGACTTATCAATCTTAATGTTTGCCCAAATTTCCTGACGTCAACTTCCTCAATATCGATCTGTTTAAGCCTAATTCCCAGCTCCTCAAAGTTCTCATTCACAACAAGGACCCTTTCCTTCGTGAAAACCAAAGCAAAAACTCATTTAGGGCTTCCCCTATCTGCTCAGACTCCATGCACAGATTCCCTGCTCTATCCCTGATCGGCCCTACCTTCTCCCTGATTATTCTGTTATTCCTCACATATGAGTAAAATGGGTTTTGGTTCTCCTTAATGTTTCCTGCCAAGTCTTTTTTGTGCCCCCTCCTGGCTCTCCACAGTCCATTTTTGAGCTCCTTCCGAGCAAACCTATAATCCCCTAAAGCTGTGCTAGACCCTTGCTACCTCCACCTTACGTAAGCTCCTCTGTTCTCCTCATCCCAAGGCTCCTTAATCTTACCCCTTCACGCCCGTCTCAGAGGAACAAATTTATGCATCACTCGCAACAACTGCTCCTTAAACAGTCTCCACATGTTTGTTGTGCCCATTCTGTGGAACAATTGCTCCCAATCTGTATTTCCCAACTCCTGTCTGATAGCGTCATAATTTCCCTTTCCCCAATTAAATATTTTCCCAATATGCGAGGAAGAACATTCATTTTAATAAGAGCTATTTGGCCTAGCCAAGATATTGGAAGAACCTCCCAACGCTGAAGATCCTGCCTTATCTTATTGAGCAAGTGCACAAAGTTAGCCTTACATAACTGATCAAATGTGGGAGTAATGAAAATGCCTACGTACAGAAAACCTCCCTGTGATCACCTGAAAGGGAATCGGATTTCACCTACGAGATCAGGTATTCCCCCAAGACCTCCCATGGGCATGGCCTCCGACTTCATTAAAATTAATCTTATATCCCAAGAAAGAGCCTACCAAATTGACACATTGCATTAAATGAGGCACAGTCACTGCCAGGTTTGAGAGGAAAAAGAAAACATCATCTGCATAGAGTGTGATCGTATGTGCCCCTGAACCCACTTCCGAGGCAATTATACTGGGGTCCCTCCAGATAGCCTCCGCCATTGGATCAATCACCCAGCATGAACAACAGCTGTGAGAGGGGCAACCTTGTCAGCTGCCTCTACCAATACTGAAATTATTAGATCTTATGCCATTAGTAAAGACCACTGCCATAGGATCACTATATAGCACTAGCACCCATCCGGTAAAGATCCCACTAAGAACAAACCACTCCAAAAAAGATATAGCCATTCCACCCGGTCAAATGCCTTTTCTGTTTAAGGGAGACCAGCAAGCCCGGAATCGACCTCTGCTGGCACAACTAGACCATGTTCAATACTCTTCTAATGTTATTAGAGGACCTACAGCCCTTAATAAAACCTTAATAAATCCTTTACGATAAAGGGCAACACCTTCTCCAATCTCAATGCGAGTGTCTTAGATAAAGGATGTAGGTTTGTTCACTGAGCTGTAAGGTTCATTTTCAGATGTTTCATCACCATACTAGGTAACATTTTCAGTGAGCCTCCGGACGAAGCACTACTGGTGATTCCTGCTTTCTATTTATATGTTTGGGTTTCTTTGGGTCGGTGATGTCATTTTGTGTGGTGATGTCATTTCCTATGGTGATGTCAATTCCTTTTCTTTTTCTCAGGGAGTGGTAAATTGGGTCCAACTCAGTGTGTTTGTTGATAGAGTTCTGGTTGGAATGCCATGCTTCTAGGAATTCTCATGCGTGTCTCTGTTTGGCTTGTCCTAGGATGGATGTGTTGTCCCAGTCAAAGTGGTATCCTTTCTTATCTGTATGTAAGGATACTAGTGAGACAGGGTCATGTCGTTTTGTGGCTAGCTGATGTTCATGTATCCTGGTGGGTAGCTTTCTGCCTGTTTGTCCAATGTAGTGTTTGTTACAGTTCTTGCATTGACCAATCCCAACTCCACACCTAAGTCCACCAATTGTTTAGATTGTGGGGAGATGCCTGGGAGGCCCCTGGGCATCCCATCCACTGTGGGATCCATGAGGCGAATAAAATCTCCCCCTATAATAGTATGGCGCATTCGAAGGGCTATTAACCTAGACAGCGCATCCGTCAGAAATTAAAGGGGCTGTGCTGGGGGACAATAAACAGTCAGAATACTGTACTCCTCACCATGCATTAAAACTTTGAGAATCACAAACTGCCCATATTCATCCTTAATTTGACGTAGCAACTGGAATGGGAGATTCTTCTGAATGAGTATAGCCACTCGTCTGCTTTTAGTATTAAATGGTGAAAAGAACACCTTGTCAAAATCCCCCTGCTGCAACTTTAGATGCTCCTTGTCATCAAGGTGGGTTTCTTGTAACCTTCTCCTTTCTAAGACTTGAAAGTACTTTCTCTTAATCGGTGAGTGACTTTCCTTAATATTCCAGGTGCACTATTTAAGCGAACAAATAACCATAGCCATCTGAAACAGCCCATGACCCCCCACCAGAGGAAGAATCCCACTCACAATGTGCCGAGTGGAGACAGTTAAAGACTCAAAGAGCCTGAGGAACACATCTACAAAAACTACTAAAACAAAACTCTTAAAAACTACAGCTACAATAAACCAAAACAAAAAACAGATAATAGAAGACTTTCCCAAAGGGGGCACTCACACTACCCACAAACACCTCCATGGCTCCTTCTAGCTGAAGCCATGCCCCAAACCCAGGCAAAACAAAAGTAAATATTCTCATTCCTGATGAAGGACTTATGTCCAAAATGTCAATTCTCCTGCTCCTCGGATGCTGCCTGACCTGCTGTGCTTTTCCAGCACCACACTCTCTGATCTCCAGCATCTGCAGTCCTCACTTTCTCCAAAACAAAAGTAAAGAATACATAAATCTTACGAGCACAGGAATTAAAAGTGAGCATTACATCCATCCCACCCACACATCGACCTCCATTATTGCTGGAATAAACTAACCAAAAGTTCCAACAATGCTTCCCAAACCTCAGGAAAGTGAAGAAGGGGAGAGAGAAGGGACAAAAATGAAGGAACAAAACAAAACAAGAAAAACAACAACGATAAAGAACCATCATTGTCCATATTGTTTGAGCCAGTCAGTCTATTTTAAAGTGTCCAAAAAGTTCTTTGCTTTCTCTATTGAGTCAAAGACATGTGTGGACTCTCCGTGACTGAAACAGAGCACTTGCAGGTACCTTACAGAATATTGGATATCCAGATCCCTCAGCCTCTCCTTTACATCATCAAATGTCTTCCTCTTACAGATCATGGCAGCCATGCTCAAAAGTGCTGGCTGGCTGATCCCCTTTTTCTCTCCGGCAGCCCAATAATACGGATGTTCTTTCTCTGACCTCGATTTCGAGGTCGTCGACCTGCTCCACCGTACCATCTTTTCCAGAGCCTGATCGATCCCGCTGAAGATTCGGACATGGTCTCTGACGCCGCGGTCTGCCACTCGACCTCTTCCGAATGCTGCCTGAGATGCTGCATCTCCTGCTCATGCTTTTGCAGCATGGCTGAGATCAGTTCCAGCCTGGCCCTGGACTCCTCCATCACTGACTCGATCTCTTCTCGGGGTTTAATGAACTCTGAAGCCTGGCGTTGCTGAGCAGGTGTGTCCAACGGGGCTTCTACAGGAGTCGACCCTGCGGTCACGGGGGCTTCTGTCACTGCAAGGGAGTGCCCAGCTTGCTGTGATTCAGGTGGCTCCTTGCCTTTAGTCATAGAGGTATACAGCATGGAAACAGACCCATTGGTTCAACCAGCCCATGTTTACCAGATATCCTAACCCAATCTAGTCTCACCTACCAGCACCCGGCCCATACCCTCCAAACCCTTCCTATTCAGGTACCCATCCAAATGCCTCTTAAATGTTGCAATTGTACCAGCCTCCACCACTTCCTCTGGCAGCTCATAGTTATCTTCCTAATTCACTAAAAAGGATATATATTGGGATGGCCATGACGATGGGAAATTGCCCCATGGTGTCCAGGGATGTGCAGGCTAGGTGGATTAGCCACAGAAAATGCAGGATTACTGGTTAGCGTAGGGTGGTCTGGGTGGGAGGTCCTTTGGAGGGTTGGTAGGGATTGAGTGGTATGCTGCCAAACTGTAGGGATTCTCTGTTTAAAGAAAATTGTGGAATTATTCAAAGGGACAATTGGGATAAACATCACTCCTTCCAAGGTCACCTTCAAGCCACTCATCATCCTGACTTGGAAATATATTACCAATCCTTTGCGGCGACATGGTGTCTCAGTGGTTAGCACTGTTGCCTCACAATGCCAATTTCAGCCTCAGGAAACTGTCTGTGTGGAGTTTGCATATTCTCCCCGTGTCCGCGTGGGTTTCCTCCCACAGTCCAAAGATGTGCAGGTTAGGTGAATTGGCTATGCTAAATTGACGCTAGTATTCAGGGATGTGTAGGCTAGGTGCATTAGTCAGGAGTAAATTGTTCAGGATGGAAATAAATTATGCAGTGGGTGACTCACTCCGAGCGGTCCAATTTAGATAAGTAATCGTGCCACACAAACCTTGAGTTATTGACTGGTTTATTCATGAGCTCACAGGGAGAGACATGTCAACCGAATGGTCACAAGTCACCCTGACAAGATACAGCGAGTTGCGTGATTATATAGGTTACAATCATTTGACAATCAATTGTTAATTGCAGGATAATGAGCAAGTTAGGCATCTTGCCCAGTCACTAGCTTCAGTCATGTAGTGTCTGGGCAGTGTTGGTTAGTAGCTGATAGGCAATTGTTAATATACAATATGTCCTTGCAAAAAGAGAAATATTTCCATGCAAGAACACGAATTTGTTTATCATGTATCAGTACAGCTGCAAGGCTAACCATCTTAGCTGAGCCTGGGAATCACAGGCTTTTCGGAAGCAGGCACTAAATGAGATTCAAAATGGTTTCCAGGCTTTTAATATGTGACAAAATGGCTGCCCCAAATCTAACAATTCTCCCTTAATTCCTTCCTTTTGTCTTTTCACCAAATTAGCAGTGCAGTTCAGAGGAACCACAAAGGCAGAAAGACACAAATGAGTTCATGAAACTGATGACACAAAGATAGGTTGGAAAGTATGAAGACATCTGTTTATAAACTCACACAGTGAAGGGTAGGTCTTGCCTTACAAGTCTTATTGAATTCTTTGAGGAGGTGACCAAGCATGTGGATGTGGGTAGAGCAGTGGATGTAGTGTACATGGATTTTAGTAAGGCATTTGATAAGGTTCCCCATGGTAGGCTTATGCAGAAAGTCAGGAGGCATGGGATAGAGGGAAATTTGGCCAGTTGGATAGAAAACTGGCTAACCAGTCGAAGTCAGAGAGTGGTGGTAGATGGTAAATATTCAGCCTGGAGCCCAGTTACAAGTGGAGTTCCGCAGGGATCAGTTCTGGGTCCTCTGCTATTTGTAATTTTTATCAATGACTTGGAAGAGGGAGTCGAAGGGTGGGTCAGTAAATTTGCAGATAATACGAAGATTGGTGGAGTTGTGGATAGTGAGGAGGGCTGTTGTCAGCTGCAAAGGGACTTAGATATGATGCAGAGCTGGGCTGAGGAGTGGCAGCTGGAGTTCAACCCTGTCAAGTGTGAGGTTGTCCATTTTGGAAGGACAAATAAGAATGTGGAATACAGGGTTAATGATAGGGTTTTTAGTAAGGTGGAGGAGCAGAGGGATCTTGGGGTCTATGTTCATAGATCTTTGAAAGTTGCCACTCGGGTGGATAGAGTTTGTAAGAAGGCCTATGGTGTATTAGCGTTCATTAGCAGAGGGATTGAATTCAAGAGTCGTGAGGTGATGTTGCAGCTGTACAGGACCTTGGTTAGGCCACATTTGGAGTACTGTGTGCAGTTCTGGTCGCCTCACTTTAGGAAAGATGTGGAAGCTTTGGAGAGGGTGCAGAGGAGATTTACCAGGATGTTGCCTGGAATGGAGAGTAGGTCGTACGAGGATAGGTTGAGAGTTCTCGGCCTTTTCTCATTGGAACGGCAAAGGATGAAGGGTGACTTGATAGAGGTTTATAAGATGATCAGAGGAATAGATAGAGTAGACAGTCAGAAACTTTTTCCTCGGGTACAACAGAGTGTTACAAGGGGACATAAATTTAAGGTGAAGGGTGGAAGGTATAGGGGGGATGTCAGGTGTAGGTTCTTTACCCAGAGAGTGGTGGGGGCATGGAATGCCTGCCTGTGGGAGTGGCAGAGTCAGAATCATTGGTGACCTTTAAGTGGCAATTGGATAGGTACATGGATAGGTGCTTAAGCTAGGACAAATGTCCAGCACAACATCGTGGGCCGAAGGGCCTGTTCTGTGCTGTATTGTTCTATGTTCTATGTTCTATGACACAACTAGAGATTATGGACCAGAATCCAGGAATTACAATGTTTAAATGGTCTGACCAAAAGAAGATGCCTGGCAAAATGTTTCACTTCCTTCCCACTTTTCATTGTGATAGAGGGACGTCTAGAGGGAGTTTTAGATTCTCCCAGTTTGGTGGTCCATATTTTCAAGGATTCGTACAATCATCACCCTCTTCCCAACACAGAATAAGTTCAGGTTGGTTGTCTATGCTCAATGGGGTAACAGGCGGTGTTCGGGTTAGACTATGTGAACACATTGCCTGGATTTACAGATCTCCAGGAATGCGGGAGCTAATCCTTACAAATGAGGCCATCCTAGGATGCACGTGGCACTCCCGTAGGCACGGGCTGTGAAGTTAAACCTGCAGTTATTGTTCCTAGCAGGAAGCAGCTGTGGGACTAGTAACAGTGAAGATAGCAGTGAACAAAGGTGGACATTGACAAATAATAGGTGCCAAGACTTCAAGGTTAGTATGTTCAATTATACCCTGTTAAGGAACTTCAAATTTAATAAAATCTAATATAAAATGTTACATGCAAAGATTGTATGAAGCCATTTTGATTTTATAGTACAGCTTTAGCTGAAAGAGTTGCCTTGTCTGCTTGACTTGAACAGGTGGAACGAAACATTTACGCAGGTGTGTTGCCTTATTAAATTTTAAGAAATGTTTTCTCAGTCAACAAGATCTAAATGCCAGGAGAAAGTGAGGACTGCGAAATGCTGGAGATTAGAGTCGAGAGTGTGGTGCTGGAAAAGCACAACAGGTTAGGCAACAGCTGAAGAGCAGGAGTATTGATGTTTTGGGCATAAGCCCACAGAAATGTGGGGATAGCCATTTTTTTTTGGAATTAAAAACAACAAAAATTCCTTTGTGAAAAGAGAATGCTCTGCATCTTAAATTAAATTTTGATTATTCCCTTATAACTTTTCAGCATTTTGGAAGTTTTTGTTTTCCAGAATCTACTTTTTTCTGTTACAGCAAGATCATTAACTAGCCAGGATCAATACCCAATTGTCGGGATTAAATATTTAAAATCTGAAAGTGTTGAGTTTCATCTGTACTTAAGCTTTATTATACAAAATGAAGGTCTCTGACATATACCCTCATCACGTAACTCGAGTGTCACAATGGTGAGTGAAACTCTAATTTGCACAATTAAATGTGTTAATTAACCTCATAACTATATTCAGAGTAATGCCAACAGCCGTTGTGGGGGATGTCCCTCCCTCTTAGCCAGGAGTTCTGAGTTCAAGTCATTATAAAATGCACTAATAGCCTTGAACAGAGGTCTGGATTCAGTTCCACTTCTTTTGGACATGTATCATAACATATTGGTGAAAGGCAAAATACTGAAGATGCTGGAAATCACAGAAGGTCCTGGAGAAAGTCAGCAGGTCTTGTAGCATCTATGGAGAGAGAAACAGAATTAATATTTTGAGTTCAGTACAACTTTACTTCAGAACTGAACTCTTCATCAGAGATTAATTCAAAATGTTAACTGTGTTTCTTTTTCCACAGATAGAGTCACAGAGTCAGAGAGATGTATATCATGGAAACAGACCCTTCCATCCAACGAGTTCACGCTGACCAGATATTTTAAATCAATCCAATCTCATTTGACAACATTTGACCGATATCCCTCTAAACCTTCCCACTCATATACCCTTCCAGATGCCTTTTCAATGTTGTAATTGTCCCAGCTTCCACCACATCCTCTGACAGCTCATTCCATACATGCACCACCCACTGCCAGAAAACATTTCTGCAGAAATTCACCAAAGATTCCCAGACAGCACCTTTCTAACCCATGACCACTTCAATCCAGAAGGACAAGGGTAGCAGATATATGGGAACATCACCACCTTCCAGTTCCCCTCCAAGCCACTCACCATCCTGACTTGGAAATATATCGCCGTTCCTTCACTGTCACTGGGTCAAAATCCTGGAATTCCTTGCCCAATGGCATTATGGGTCAACCCAAAGCAGGTGGACTGCAGTGGTTCAAGAAGGCAGCTTACCCCCCACCTTCTCAAGGGCAACTAGGGATGGGCAATAAATGCTGACCAGCCAGCAACACTCGCATCCCACCAAAAGAAAGTTCCCCTTAGGTCCCATTTATATCTTTCCCCTCTCACCGTAAAACTATGCCCTCCAGTTTTGAATTCTCCTACACTGGGGGAAAGCCAATGGCTATTCATTCTATTTCCCTCATGATTTTATAAACCTCTATAGCGTCATCCCTCAGCCGCCAATGCTCCAGGAAAAATTGCCCCAGCCTATTCAGCCTCTCCCTGTAGCTCAACCTTCTAACCCTGGCAACATCTTTGTAAGTCTTTTCTAAATTCTTTCAAGTTTCATAACATCCTTCCTGTAACAGGGAGACCAGAATTGAATGCAGTACTCCAAATGTTGCCTGACAAATAATCTGCAACATGACATCCCAACTCCTATACTCAATGCACTGACTAATAAAGACAAGCATACTAAACGCTTTCTTCACTACCCTCTGACTCCACCTTCAAGGAGCTATGAACTTGCAACCCAAGGTCTCTGTTTGACAACACTCCCCAGGACCCTACCATTAAGTGTATTACTCCTGCCCTGATTTGCCTTAAATCTGAGATGTTGCATTTTGTTATCTAAATTGAGTTCCATCTGCCATTCTTCGGCCAACTGGCCCATCTGAGATAAACTCTGAGATTACCTTCTTCACCATTCACTACACCACCAATTTTGTTGTCATTTGCAAACTTACTAACCATTCTATATTCACATCAAAATAATTTAGATAAATGACAAAAAGCAGTTGACACAGCATCAATCCTTGTGGCACACCTCTAGTGACAGGCCTCCACTACCACCCAAAGTCTCCTACCTTCAAGCGAATTTTGTATCCAAATGGCTAGATAGAACATAGAACATAGAAAAATACAGCGCAGTACAGGCCCTTCTGCCCTCGATGTTGCGCCGACCGAAGCCTACCTAACCTACACTAGCCCAATAACCTCCATATGCTTGTCCAATGCCCGCTTAAATGATCATAAAGAGGGAGAGTCCACCACTGCTACTGGCAGGGCATTCCATGAACTCACAACCCGCTGAGTAAAAAATCTATCCCTAACATCTGTCCTATACCTACCACCCCTTAATTTAAAGCAGTGTCCCCTAGTAACAGCTGACTCCATACGCGGAAAAAGGTTCTCACTGTCAACCCTATCTAAACCCCTAATCATCTTGTACACCTCTATCAAATCTCCCCTAAACCTTCTTTTCTCCAATGAGAAAAGTCCCAAGTGCCTCAGTCTTTCCTCATACGATCTTCCTACCATGCCAGGCAACATCCTGGTAAACCTCCTCTGCACTCGTTCCAATGCCTCCACATCCTTCCTATAGTATGGCGACCAAAACTGCACACAATACTCGAGGTGAGGCCGCACCAGAGTCTTATACAACTGCAACATGACCTCAGGACTCCGGAACTCAATTCCTCTACCAATAAAGCCCAGTACACCATATGCCTTCTTCACAGCACTATTTACCTGGGTGGCAACTTTCAAAGATCTGTGTACATGGACACCAAGATCCCTCTGCTCATCCACACTACCAAGTAGTCTACCATTAGCCCAGTAATCCATCTTCTTGTTACTCCTACCAAAGTGAATGACTTCACACTTAGCTACATTGAATTCCATTTGCCACCTTACTGCCCAGCTCTGCAACTTATCTATATCCCGCTGTAACCTGCCACACCCTTCTTCGCTGTCCACAACTCCACCGATTTTCGTGTCATCCGCAAACTTGCTCACCCAGCCTTCAAGCCCCTCCTCCAGGTCATTTATAAAAATGACAAACAGCAATGGTCCCAAAACAGATCCTTGTGGAACACCGCTAGTAACTGCGCTCCAAGATGAACCTATACCATCAGTGGATTCCATGTGATCTAACCTTGCTAACCAGTCTACCATGCAGAATGTGTCAAACGCCTTGCTGAGGTCCACATAGACAACATCTACTGCTCTGCTCTTCTTTGTCACTTCTTCAAAAACCTCCATCAAGTTAGTGAGACACAATTTCTCACACACAAAGCCATACTGACTATCCCTAATCAGGCCTTACCTTTTCAAATCCTGTCCATTAGAATCCCCATCACTGACATCAGGCTCACAGGTCGATAATTCCCTAGATTTTCCTTGCCGCCTTTCTTAAATAGTGGCGCCACATTAGCCACCTTCCTGTCAGCCAAGGCTATCAATGATGCAAATATCTCAGTAAGGGGGTCAACAATCACTTCCCTAGCTTTCCACAAAGTCCTGGGAAACACCTGATCAGGTTCAGGGATTTACCCACCTTTATGCGTTTAACACGTCCAGCACCTCCCCCTCTGCACTATAGATATTATTCGAAGGCACCACTACTTATTTTCCCCAAGTGCTCCAGCTTCCATATTCTTCTCCACAGTAAACACTGATGAGAAATACTCATTTAGTATCTCACCCATGTTCTGCAGTTCCACGCTTAGACAACCTTGTTAATCTTAAAGGGGCTCTATTCCCTCCCTATTTACTCTTCTAACTTGATGTATTTGTAGAATCTATTTGGATTCTCCTTAACCCTATTTGCTAAAGTTATCTGATGTCCACATTTTGCCATCCTGATTTCCATCTTGAGTATACTCCGACGACCCTTATACTGCCCTTATATCAAGGGATTCATTCGATCCCAGTTGTCCACACCTCCCACATGCCTCCATCTTTTTCTTGACCAGATCCTCAATTTCTCTAGTCATCCAGCATTCCCTATACCTACCAGTCTTGGTCTTCACCCCCAGAGGAAGATACTGCCTCCATACTCTCATTACAAGATCATAGAGTCATAGAGTCAAGAGATGTTCAGCACAGAAACAGAACCTTCGGTCCAACTCGTCCATGCCGACCAGATATCTCAACCCAATCTAGTCCCATCTGCCAGCACATGACCCATATCCCTCCAAACCCTTCCTATTCATATACCCATCAGATTACTATAGATATTCAGATGCTATCCATGTAAATGTTTTCTGAACCCTTTCAAGTTTCGCAACATCTTTCTGATAGGAAGGAGACCAGAATTGCACACAATATTCCAAAAGTGGCCGAACCAATGTCCTGTACAGCCGCAACATGACCTTCCAACTCCTGAACTCAATACTCTGACCAATAAAGGAAAGCATACCAAATGCCTTCTTCACTATCCTATCTACCTGCGACTCCACTTTCAAGGAGCTATGAACCTGCACTCCAAGGTCTCTTTGTTCAGCAACACTCCCTGGGACCTTACCATTAAGTGTAAAAGTCATGCTAAGATTTGCTTTCCCAAAATGCAGCACCTCACATTTATCTAAATTAAACTCCATCTGCCACTTCTCAGCCCATTGGCCCATCTGATGAAGATCCTGTTGTAATCTGAGGTAGGTTTCTTTCGCTGTCCACTACACCTCCAATTTTGGTGTCATTTGCAAACTTACTAACTGTACCTCTTATGCTCACATCCAAATCATTTATGTAAATGACAAAAAGTAGAGGACCCAGCACCGATCCTTGTGGCACTCCACTAGTCACGGGCCTCCAGTCTGAAAAACAACCCTCCACCACCACCCTCTATCTTCTACCTTTGAGCCAGTTCTATATCCAAATGGCTAGTTCTCCCTGTATTCCATGAGATCTACCTTTTTAACCAATCTCCCATGAAGAACCTTGTCAAATGCAAGAGAATCGATGTTTTGGGCATGAGCCCTTCTTCAGGAATCCTCCTGCTCCTTGGATGCTGCCTGACCTGCTGCGCTTTTCCAGCAACACATTTTCAGCTCTGATCTCCAGCATCTGCAGTCCTCACTTTCTCCTAGAACCTTGTCAAATGCCTTACTGAAATCCATATATATCACATCTATCGCTCTGCCCTTAATCCTCTTTGTTACTTCTTCAAAAAACCAATCAAGTTCATGAGACATGATTTCCCACGCACAAAGCCATGTTGACTATCCCTAATCAGTCCTTGCCTTTCCAAATACATGTACATCCTGTCCCTCAGGATTCCCTCCAACAACTTGCCCACCACTGAGGTCAGGCTCACCAGTCTACAGTTCCCTGGTTTGTCCTTACCACCCTTCTTAAACAGTGGCACCACAATAGTCAACTCCAGTCTCCTGGCACCTCACCTGTGACTATCGATGATCCAAATATCTCAGCAAGAGGCCCAGCAATCACTTCCCTATCTTCCCACAGAGTTCTCGGGTACACCTGATCAGGTCCTGGGGATTTATCCACTTTTATGCATTTCAAGACATCCAGCACTTCCCCCTCTGTAATATGGATATTTTTCAAGATGTCATCATCCATTTCCCTACATTCTATATCTTCCACGTCCTTTTCCACAGTAAATACTGATGCAAAGTACTTGTTTAGTAAAGCTCCCATCTCCTACGGCTCCACACAAAGGCCGCATTGCTGATCTTTAAGGGGCCCTATTCTCTCCCTATTGTCCTTAGTGTATTTGGAAAAACCCTTTGGATTCTCCTTAATTCTATTTGCCAAAACTATTTCATGTCCCCTTTTTCCCCTATTGATTTCCCTCTTAAGTATACTCCTACTGCCTTTATACTCTTCTAAGGATTCATTTGATCTCTGCCGTCTATACCTGACATATGCTTCCTTATTTTCTTAATCAAACCCTCAATTTAGTTAGTCATCCAGCATTCCCTGTACCTACCAGCCTTTCCTTTCACCCTGACAGGAATATACTTTCTCTGGACTCTCGTTATCTCATTTCTGAAGGCTTCCCATTTTCCAGTCGTCCCTTTACCCGCGAACATCTGCCTCCAATCAGCTTTTGAAAGTTCTTGCCTAATACCGTCAAAATTGGCCTTTCTCCAATTTTGAACTTCAACTTTTAGATCAGGATGAAAAAAATCAATCTTCAGCAACAAGTTGACATAGCCCTCAGGGTAAATGGAACTTCTCAAACCACAAAGGTAGAAGCAATACCACAAATTCCTTAACACAGGTTTGATGATGTTTTTAAGCACTCTGTTCAGACACGTTATGATACGAACACAGAAGAAGCTGGAGAAACTCAGCAGGTCTCTCAGCATACAAATGCTACAGGAAGGACAGAAAGGGAGGCAAAAGAGGATTATGGTTGCTGGCCCCAAAGTGCTCCCCCACTGACACCTCAGTCACCTGCCCTGCCTTATTTCCCAAAAGTAGGTCAAGCTTTGCACCTTCTCTCGTCGGTACATCCACATACTGAATCAGAAAATTGTCTTGTACACACTTAAGAAATTCCTCTCCATCTAAACCTTTAGCACTATGGCAGTCCCAGTCTTTGTTTGGAAAGTTGAAATCCCCTACCGTAACCACTCTACTATTCTTACAGATAACGGAGGTCTCCTAACAAATTTGTTTCTCAATTTCTCTCTGACTATTAGGTGATCTATAATACAATCCCAATAAGAGATCATCCCTTTCTTATTTCTCAGTTCCACCCAAATAACTTCCCTGGATGTATTTCCAGGAATATCTTCCCTCAGTACAGCTGTAATGCTATCCCTTATCAAAAACGCACTCCCCCTCCTCTCTTGCCTCCCTTTCTGTCCTTCCTGTAGCATTTGTATGCTGAGAGACCTGCTGAGTTTCTCCAGCTTCTTCTGTGTTCGTATCATAACGTGTCTGAACAGAGTGCTTAAAAACATCATCAAACCTGTGTTAAGGAATTTGTGGTATTGCTTCTACCTTTGTGGTTTGAGAAGTTCCACTTACCCTGAGGGCTATGTCAACTTGTTGCTGCAGATTGATTTTTTTTTTAAAAATCATTCTTTAAAAAGGCTATATGAACTAAACAGCACATATTCTGAGATGTTTGCTGGCTAATCTCATATGAATTAAACCAAAGTCAGCAACATTTGTCTTCGACTTGATTTTTCCATGTCTTTTCAACTTGATCACAAAAGTTTGAAATTTCACATTGGATTTCTGGAAGACATTTTCAAGGCTTCAGAGACACCTAAGGAACAAAATATTGCTTTTGCAAATATAGTGCTTCATAAAAGCACAATCATTGAAGACCTACTGTGTGGAAGCAGACCATTCAGCCCATCAAGTCTACACTGACTCTCAGCAGAATATCCCACTCAGACCCACCCTATAACTCCTCATTCCGCATGGCCAATCTGCCTAATCTGCACATCTTTGGATTATGGGAGGAAACCCATGCGTACACGGGGAGAATGTGCAAACTCCACACAGACAGTCACTCAAGGCTGGAATTGAACTTAGGCCCTTGGCATTGTGAGGCAGTAGTGCCAACCACTTAACCACCATGCTGCCCCAATACACTGTCTTTCAACCAAAGATGCCAGTGTCACCCAGTTCTTAAGAGCTTGATGAGTCAACAATGAAATTTGTACTGTCTGCAAGAAGAGATGAAGCTCTCTGTAGAGACATAGATGTAGTGGTAATCTCATTTCTGTTCTGGAGCCCCAGGCCAATACTCCAGGGGTATGGGGTCAAATCCCTACCCTGGAAGCAGGTGGGGGAATTTAAATGCAGTTAACAAATTTGGAATGCAAAATGCAACTAACTTTAATCTTTATAAAAGCCCATCTGGTTCTCCCTTTAGAGAAAGAAACTTACCTGGTCTAGGCTACATGTAACTCCAACCTTACAGTGATGTGGTTGACTCATACCTGTCCCTTGAAAGGCCTCCCTAGCAGACCACTCAGTTCAAAGACAATGAGAGATGAACAGCAATCGCTGCTCTTGACAGTTACACCTGTATCACGTGAAAGAAGAAAAGATAAGACGAGTAACAAGTTTATGCATTCCACGTTAGGAGCCAGATGATGAAGGGTTAAAGATCTTACTTTCTCCAGGCACACACAAACACAGATGTACAGTTGCCTTCCCTAAAGGTATCTTATGGGTTCTAGCTCTAACTCCGGCCTGACGGCTTTGCTGCCTTGTCTATACCAGGCCAGGTTTTGAAATTATCTTCGTCCCAGGCATTGCTTTCAGTGTTTACTTTCAGCTTTAGCAGTCTGCTTGTTATTGGGAGTGGGTTTTTCAAACTGAACAGCAATTATGGGGATTGTGAAATGATTCCCAGATGCAAATCTTACAAAATAAGAAACAGCAAAGCAATGTTGTAGCCGTGTGGTTGGCTATAATAAACATTTCTCCTCAGGGCATGCTGTTGAAGGATTACTGCTGAGCCCCTACTTTGAATATGAACAGCAACTCAGTAACAACATTATATCTCCAACTGAAAGCAAAATTATCTCATCAAGACCAGGTATCCCCTGGTTCCCCAGCTGATTAGATTCCCAACAGTGCAGAAACAGGCCCTTTGGCCCAACAAGTCCACACCGACCCTCCGTAGAGTAATCCACCCAATCCCATTTCCCTCTGACTAATGCACCTAACACTATAGGCAATTTAACATGGCCAATTTACCTGACCTGCACATCTTTGGACTGTGGGAGGAAATCCACACAGACACAGGGAGAATGTGCAAATTCCACACAGACAGTCGCCAAAGGCTGGAATTGAACCTGGGACCCTGGTGCTGTGAGGCAGCAGTGCTAACCACTGAGCCTGGAAGGGTGGTGCTGGTAGAGCACAGCAGTTCAGGAAGCATCCAAGGAGCTTCGAAATCAACGTTTCAGGCAAAAGCCCTTCATCAGGAATTAAGGCAGTGAGCCTGAAGCGTGGAGAGATAAGCTAGAGGAGGGTGGGGGTGGGGAGAAAGTAGCATAGAGTACAATGGGTGAGTGGGGGAGGGGATGAAGGTGATAGGTCAGGGAGGAGAGGGTGGAGTGGATAGGTGGAAAAGGAGATAGGCAGGTAGGACAAGTCCGGACAAGTCATGGGGACAGTACTGAGCTGGAAGTTTGGAACTAGGGTGAGGTGGGGGAAAGGGAAATGAGGAAACTGTTGAAGTCCACATTGATGCCCTGGGGTTGAAGTGTTCCGAGGCGGAAGATGAGGCGTTATTTCTCCAGGCGTCTGGTGGTGAGGGAGCGGCGGTGAAGGAGGCCCAGGACCTCCATGTCCTCGGCAGAGTGGGAGGGGGAGTTGAAATGTTGGGCCACGGGGCGGGGTGGTTGATTGGTGCGGGTGTCCCGGAGATGTTCCCTGAAGCGCTCTGCTAGGAGGCGCCCAGTCTCCCCAATGTAGAGGAGACCACATCGGGAGCAACGGATACAATAAATGATATTGGTGGATGTGCAGGTGAAACTTTGATGGATGTGGAAGGCTCCTTTAGGGTCTTGGATAGAGGTGAGGGAGGAGGTGTGGGTGCAGGTTTTACAGTTCCTGCGGTGGCAGGGGAAAGTGCCAGGATGGGAGGGTGGGTTGTAGGGGGGGCGTTGGCCTGACCAGGTAGTCACGGAGGGAACAGTCTTAGCGGAAGGTGGAAAGGGGTGGGGAGGGAAATATATTCCTGGTGATGGGGTCTGTTTGGAGGTGGCGGAAATGTCGGTGGATGATTTGGTTTATGCGAAGGGTGGTCAGGTGGAAGGTGAGCACCAGGGGCGTTCTGTCCTTGTTACGGTTGGAGGGGTTGGGCCTGAGGGCGGAGGTGCGGGATGTGGACGAGATGCGTTGGAGGGCATCTTTAACCATGTGGGAAGGGAAATTGCGGTCTCTAAAGAAGGAGGCCATCTGGTGTGTTGTGTGTTGGAACTGGTCCTCCTGGGAGCAGATACGGCGGAGGCGGAGGAATTGGGAATACAGGATGGCAGTGGGAAGAAGTGTAATCCAGGTAGCTGTGGGAGTCGGTGGGTTTGTAAAAAATGTCAGTGTCAAGTCGGTCATCATTAATGGAGATGGAGAGGTCCAGGAAGGGGAGGGAGTTGTCAGAGATGGTCCAGGTAAATTTAAGGTCAGGGTGGAATGTGTTGGTGAAGTTGATGAATTGCTCAACCTCCTCGCGGGAGCATGAGGTGGCGCCAATGCAGTCATCAATGTAGCGGAGGAAGAGGTGGGGAGTGGTGCCGGTGTAATTACGGAAGATCAACTGTTCTACGTAGCCAACAAAGAGACAGGCATAGCTGGGGCCCATACGTGTGCCCATGGCTACCCCTTTGATCTGGAGGAAGTGGGAGGACTCAAAGGAGCAATTGTTAAGGGTGAGGACCAGTTCGGCCAAACGACTGAGTGTGTCAGTGGAAGGGTACTGTTGGGGACGTCTGGAGAGGAAAACATGGAGGGCTTGGAGGCCCTGGTCATGGATGGATATCCATGGTGAAGATGAGGCGATGTGGGCCGGGGAAACGGAAGTCTTGGAGGAGGTAGAGGGCGTGGGTGGTGTCTCGAACATATGTGGACAGTTCTTGGACTAGGGGAGATAGGACAGTGTCGAGGTAGGTAGAGATGAGTTCAGTGGAGCAGGAGCATGCTGAGACAATGAGCCCTGAAGCTCTTCAACCATGTTGTGAAACAAACTCGCTACCACAGCCATATTTGCTTCCTCAGTGCCTGCCTCCGTAACCAACTCATCCCACACGGACTCCGGACCACCTTTAAACCAGCAGAGTTCAGATTCAAACAGGACAAACAGTACAGACTACAGATTCAAAAACACCAGCAACAGTTCTCCTTCAGGATCCTCCGCTCCACGCTTGCAGCAATGTGCCGGCACCTAACCTCTCTCCAGTCAGCCCTGCCTCAGCTGAGGGCCACACTCTCTCAGAATTGCAAAGGACCCACTCTGTACTACATCCTCAGGAGAATTCATACTCTCAACAAACAGTCTTTCAATTCCATCTCAAACAGCAAATACTGTAAGTACAACAAACTTTTATCTACCCACTTCCATAACCAGCGCTCCTCAAACATTCCAGAAGCTTCCCCTGGCCTCACAATCTACTCAGATGCTATTAGCCATGTGGCTGATGCAGCTGCCAACCCCACACTGATTGATGATGTCACTTCTGCCACCATCATGGCCACGCCCACAACCACTTCCACCCCTCACAATTCCTCATGCATCACACGTGACATCACTTCTACCCCTCACATCATCGCTGATGCCACATGCTCAGTGACTTCTGCTACCCCTACTGCCGTGGTCACCACCACTGCCGCCCCCACCAGCGCCCCACTGTCACTATCCCCACCCCCCAGAACCCCGAGGGGAACACTACCCCTGCTCATGACTCCACCCTCATTCCCCCCACCATCACACCCACTCCAGTTACAGGTTCCGCCCCCGCTCCCAGCCCTGCCGAGTTTTCAACATCCCTCCAGACCTCCCCCTCACTGAGGACGAACGATCAGTCCTCAGCAAAGGACTCACCTTCATCCCGCTCCGTCCATGCATCAATGAATTTAATACACACCGTGACATCGAACAATTCTTCCGTCGCCTCCGCCTCCGAGCTTACTTTCACAATCAGGACTCCCACCCACCTTCCGAGGACCCCTTCACCCACCTCCAACACACTGCATCCACCTGGACACCCCACGCTGGCCTATTACCTGCCCTCGACCTCTTCATTTCCAAATGCCGCTGGGACATTAACCGCCTCAACCTGTCTAATCCCCTCCCCCACTCCAACCTCTCACCCTCCAACACACAGCCCTCCAATCCCAACCTCACCATCAAGCCAGTGGATAAAGGGGGCGCAGTGGTAGTCTGGCGCACTGACCTCTACACTGCTGACACCAAACACCAACTCGAGGACACCTCTTCCTTCTGCCCCCTCGACCATGACCCCACCCCTCATCACCAAACCATCATCTCCCAGACCATACAGAACCTCATCACCTCAGGAGATCTCCCACCCACAGCTTCCAACCTCATAGTCCGGGAACCCCGCACTGCCCGGTTCTACCTCCTTCCCAAGATCCACAAGCCTGACCACCCTGGCCGACCCATTGTCTCAGCATGCTCCTGCCCCACTGAACTCTTCCCCACCTACCTCGACACTGTCCTATCCCCCCTAGTCCAGGAACTGCCCACATACGTTCGAGACACTACCCACGCCCTCCACCTCCTCCAAGACTTCCGTTTCCCCGGGCCACAACGCCTCATCTTCACCATGGATATCCAATTCCTCTACACCTCCATCTGCCATGACCAGGGCTTCCAAGCCCTCCATTTTTTCCTCTCCAGACGTCCCCAACAGTACCCTTCCACTGACACTCTCATTCGTTTGGCCGAACTGGTCCTCACCCTTAACAATTGCTCCTTTGAATCCTCCCACTTCCTCCAGACCAAAGGGGTAGCCATGGGCACACGTATGGGCCCCAGCTATGCCTGTCTCTTTGTTGGCTATGTAGAACAGTTGATCTTCCGTAATTACACCGGCACCACTCCCTGCCTCTTCCTCCGCTACATTGATGACTGCATTGGCGCCACCTCGTGCTCCTGCGAGGAGGTTGAGCAATTCATCAACTTCACCAACACATTCCACCCTGACCTTAAATTTACCTGGACCATCTCTGACACCTCCCTCCCCTTCCTGGACCTCTCCATCTCCATTAATGATGACCAACTTGACACTGACATTTTTTACAAACCCACCGACTCCCACAGCTACCTGGATTACACCTCTTCCCACCCTACCTCCTGCAAAAATGCCATCCCGTATTCCCAATTCCTCCGCCTTCGCCGTATCTGCTGCCAGGAGGACCAGTTCCAACACACAACACACCAGATGGCCTCCTTCTTTAGAGACCGCAATTTCCCTTCCCACGTGGTTAAACATGCTCTCCAATGCATCTCGTCCACATCCCACATCTCCGCCCTCAGACCCCACCCCTCCAACCGTAACAAGGACAGAACGCCCCTAGTGCTCACCTTCCACCCTACCAACCTTCGCATAAATCAAATCATCCACCGACATTTCCGCCACCTCCAAACAGACCCCACCACCAGGGATATATTTCCCTCCCCACCCCTTTCTGCCTTCCGCAAAGACCGTTCCCTCCGCGACTACCTGGTCAGGTCCACGCCCCCAAACAACCCACCCTCCCATCCGGGCACTTTCCCCTGCCACCGCAGGAACTGTAAAACCTGCGCCCACACCTCCTCCCTCACTCTATCCAAGGCCCTAAAGGAGCCTTCCACATCCATCAAAGTTTTACTTGCACATCCACTAATATCATTTATTGTATCAGTTGCTCCCGATGCGATCCCCTCTACATTGGGGAGACTGGACACCTCCTAACAGAGTGCTTTAGGGAACATCTCTGGGACACCCGCACCAATCAACTAAACCGCCCCATGGCCCAACATTTCAACTCCCCCTCCCATTCTGCCGAGGACATGGAGGTCCTGGGCCTCCCTCACCGCCACTCCCTCACCACCAGACGCCTGGAGGAAGAACGCCTCATCTTCCGCCTCGGAACACTTCACCCCCAGGGCATCAATGTGGACTTCAACAGTTTCCTCATTTCCCCTTCCCGCACCTCATCCTAGTTTCAAACTTCCAGCTCAGCACTGTCCCCATGACTTGTCCGGACTTGTCCTACCTGCCTATCTCCTTTTCCACCTATCCACTCCACCCTCTCCTCACTGACCTATCACCTTCATCCCCTTCCCCACTCACCCATTGTACTCTATGCTACTCTCTCCCCACCCCCACACTCCTCTTGCTTATCTCTCCACGCTTCAGGCTCACTGTCTTTATTCCTGATGAAGGGCTTTTGTCCGAAACGTCGATTTCGAAGCTCCTTGGATGCTACCTGAACTGCTGTGCTCTTCCAGCACCACTAATCCAGAATCTGGTTTCCAGCATCTGCAGTCATTTTTTTTACCCCGTTTTAACCACTTAGCCACCAAGCCACCCCAATCTTTATGATTAAGAAGAATGAACTGTTCCTTTGACATTTGAGGCAATTAAAAAGGCATTGGGATTTTTCATATTTTGTATAGTAATGGTGTGCAGGGATATGGGGACAAAGCAGGAGATTGGCACAGAGCCAGTCCAGGTGTGATGGGCCAAATAGCCTCCATCTGCACTGTAACAATTCTGTGATGAGCATGAATAGATGTTGTATTCCAAAGCCTGGAAATTCCTCCCTAAGGACGTTGTGGATCCACCTACAACACATGGAGCACAGCGGTTCAAGAAGTCAGGTTACTGTCATCTTTTCAAGGGCAGCTAGGGATGGGCAATAAATGTTGGCCCCACCAGCCACACCCACACCCCAGGAGTGAATAGAAAAAAGTTGAGGTTGTCATCTCGTCAAAATAAAGACTGCTTGACATTTAAACGAAAGGAACCTGTATTGAGTGTATAAAACACTCCAAAACTTTATATCTTTCAGATTCCAAGCCAACCTTGTTCAGTTTGTTCCCTTCAATTTCCTCTGAGCTCTTTGTCTCAATCTATGGGCTGTTATAACTCTTTGATGCACTGGTCCTTACCTTGGATGATCTTGTCTTCATTGGTAACACATGATTTGGATGTGAACGTAAGGGGTATGGTTTGTAAGTTTGCAGATGTCACCAACATTGGAAGTGTACTAGACAGCGAAGAAGGTTGCCTCTCAGAGTACGACAGGATCTTGATCAGATGGGCCAATGGGCAGAGGAGTGGCAGACGGAGTTTAATTTAGATAAATGTGAGGTGCTGCATTTTGGAAAGGCAAATCAGAGCAGGACTTATACACTTAATGGTAAGGTCCTGGGAAGTGTTGCTGAACAGAGACCTTGGAATGCAGGTTCATAGTTCCTTGAAAGTGGAGTCACGTAGGTAGGCTAATGAAGAAGGTGTTTGGTATGCTTGCCTTGTGGGTCACTGTGGCAAAGTGTGGAGCTGGAAAAGACACAGCAAGTCAAGCAGCATCTGAGGAGCAGGGAGTCAACGTTTCAGGTTGGAATCTTTCATCCAACATCTGCAATCCTCACTATCTCTTACTTTATTGGTCAGCACATTGAGTATAGGAGTTGGGAGGTCATGTTACAGCTTTACTGGTTATAGGTTAGGCCAATTTTAGAATACTGAATGCAGTTCTGATCCCCTTACTATAAGAAGGATGTGGTGAAACTTGAAAGGGTTCAGAAAAGATTTACAAAGGTTTTTCCAGGGTTGGAGGGTTTGAGCGATAGGGAGAGGCTGAATAGACTGGGGCTATTTTCCCTGGAGGCTGAACGGTGACCTTAGCCGAAGTTTATAAAATCATGAGGGCATGGATAGTGTAAATGGACAAGGTCTTTTCCCTAGGGAGGGGGAGTCCAAAACTAGAGGGCATAGGTTTAGGTTGAGAGGGGAAAGATATAAAAGGGACCTAAAGGGGTAATGTTTTCATGCAGAGGGTGATGTGTGTGTGGAATGAGCTTCTGGAGGAGGTGGTGGAGGTTTGTACAACTACGACATTTAAAAGGCAGCTGGATGGATATATGAATACAAAGGGTATAGAGGGATATGGGCCAAATGCTGGCAAATGGGACTAGATTTATTTACGATATCTGGTCGGGATGGACATGTTGGACTGAAAGGTCTGTATGTAGCAAGCACTTCACCGACTTGCACACTTCCTTATCAACTTCCTCTGACAGGAGAATGATAACAACATGGTACAGGACTAGCCTTATCAAACATTCCTCCCATAGTTTTCAATCTCCACACCAGACTTTACTGGAAGACAATATTTGGCACTGACATAGAAGCACAGAAAATAGAGCAAAAATAGGCCATTCAGCCCTTCAAGCTTGCTCTGCCATTCAACGTCATCAAAAATGGCTGACCATTCAACTCAGTACCCGGCTCCTGCTTTCTCTGCATATTTTTTGATTCAATTAGCTCTAAGAACTATATCTAGTGGTTTCTTGAAAACATTCAATGTTTTAATGTCAACTGCTTTCTGTGGCTGAGAATTCCGTGTGATCGCCAATCTCTGGTGAAGAAATTTCTCCTCAAATCAGTCCTAAATGGGCTATGCTGTATCCTTGGATTACAATCCCTGGCTTTGGACTCCCTGGTCATTGGGAACATCCATCCTTTGCTTACCCTGACTAGTCATAGAATCACAGAGTCATAGAGATGTATAGCAAGGAAACTGACCCTTCCATCCAACTCGTCCACGCTGACCAGATATCCTAGATAAATCTAGTCCCATTTGCCAACACTTGGCCTATATCCTTCTAAACCTTTCCTATTCATATACCCATCCAGATGCCTTTTAAGTGTTGTAATTGTACCAGCCTCCACCACTTCCTCTGGCAACTCATTCAAACGTACCATCCTTTGCTTGAAAATGTTGTCCCTTAGGTTCCTTTTGAATCTTTCCCCTCTCACCTTAAACCTATGCCCTCTAGCTTTAGACTTCCATACCCTGCGAAAAAAGGCCTTGTTTAATCACCCTTTCCATACCCCTCCATGATTTAATAAACTGTATAAGGTCATCCCACAGTCTCTGTTGCTCCAGGAATAATGGCCCCAACCTATTCAGCCTCTCCCTGTAGCTCAAAACTATCCAACCCTGGCATTATCATTGTAAACCTATCCTGAACCTTTTCAAGTTTCACAACATCTTTCCTTTAGCAGCGAGACCAGAACTGAATGCAGTATTTCATAAATGGCCTAACCAATGTCCTCCTGTTAGACTTTTATAGGTTTATATGGGATCGCTCCCTCATTCTTCTAAACTTCAATGAATATAGTCTTAATCGATCAGTCTCTGTTCATACATCAGTCCTGCCATCCCGGGAATTAGTCTCGTACACATGTTAAACCTGGACATCCAATCCCATTACACCTCCATCCACCATGACCAGGGCCTCCATTTCTTCCTCTCCCAACATCCCCACCAGTACCTTTCCACTGACACTCTCATTCGTTTGGCTGAACTGGTCCTTACCCTTAACAATTTCTCCTTTGAATCCTCCCACTTCCTCCAGGGATAGCCATGGGCACACGTATGGGCCCCAGCTATGCCTGTCTCTTTGTTGGCTATGTAGAACAGTTGATCTTCCGTAATTACACCGGCACCACTCCCCACCTCTTCCTCCGCTACATTGATGACTGCATTGGCGCCATCTCGTGCTCCCGCGAGGAGGTTGAGCAATTCATCAACTTCACCAACACATTCCACCCTGACCTTAAATTTACCTGGACCATCTCTGACACCTCCCTCCCCTTCCTGGACCTCTCCATCTCCATTAATGACGACCGACTTGACACTGACATTTTTTACAAACCCACCAACTCCCACAGCTACCTGGATTACACCTCTTCCCACCCTACCTCCTGCAAAAATGCCATCCCGTATTCCCAATTCCTCAGCCTCCGCTGTATCTGCTCCCAGGAGGACCAGTTCCACCACAGAACACACCAGATGGCCTCCTTCTTTAAAGACCATATTTCCCCTCCCACGTGGTTGAAGATGCCCTCCAACACATCTCATCCATGTCCCACACCTCTGCACTCAAACCCCATCCCTTCAACCTCAACAAGGACAGAACCCCCCGGTCCTCACCTTCCATCCTACCAACCTCCGCATAAATCGCATCATCCATCAACCCCACCATCAGGGATCTAATTCCCTCCCCACCCATTCGCTTTCCGCAAAGACCGTTCCCTCCGTGACTATCTGGTCAGGTCCATGCCCCCCAACAACCCACTGTACCCCCTGGCACCTTTCCTTGCCTGCTGGAATAGTAAAACCTGTGCCCACACCTCCCCCCTCACCTCCATCCAAGGCCCCAAAGGAGCCTTCCATATCCATTAAAGTTTCACCTGCACTTCCACAAATGTCATTTATTGTATCCGTTGCTCCTGATGCAGTCTCCTCTACGCTGGAGAGACTGGACGCCTTCTCGCAGAGCACTTTAGGGAACATCTCTGGGACATCTGCACCAATCAACCCCACCGCCTCATGGCCAAACATTTCAACTCCCCCTCCCACTCTGCCGGGGACATGCAGGTCCTGTGCCTCCTCTACCACCACACCCTCACTGCCCAATGCGTGGAGGAAGAACTCCTCATCTTCCGCCTTGGGCCTCTTCAACCCCAGGGCATCAATGTGGACTTCACCAGTTTCCTCATATCCCCCCCAACCTTACCCCAGTTCTAACCTTCCAGCTCAGCACCATCCTCATGATCTGTCCTACCTGCCAATCTTCCCTCCCACCTATCCGCTCCACCCTCCTCTCCAACTTATCACCTCCATCCCCCACCTCCATCCACCTATTGCAGTCTTAGCTACCTTCTCCCCAGCCCCGCCTCCTTCCATTCATCTCTCCATCCAGGAGGCTACCAACCTCATCCTGATGATGGGCTTCTGCTCCTCGGATGCTGCCTGACCTGCTGTGCTTTTCCGGCACCACTCTGATCTTGTCTCTGATCTCTAGCATCTGCAGTCCTCACTTTTGCCCTGTTAAACTTTTAGTTACAATGTACATTTTTTGAGTGGAGGATAAACAGCTAGAAGTTAGAATAGAATAGAATATCCTTTATCAAAACTCCAGTGCAGAAGTACAGTGCAATGTTTTTACAATGGCTGCCTCTAATGGTGCCATGTTAGATATAAGTCATAGAGATGTACAGCATGGAAACAGACCCTTCAGTCCAGCCTGTCCACGCCAACCAGATATCCCAACCCAATCTAGTCCCACCTGCCAGCACCCGGCCCATATCCCTCCAAACCCTTCCTATTCATATACCCATCCAAATGCCTCTTAAATGTTGCAATTGTACCAGCCTCCACCACATCCTCTGTCAGCTCATTCCATACACGTACCACCCTCTGCGTGAAAAGGTTGCCCCTTAGGTCCCTTTTATATCTTTCCCCTCTCACCCTCAACCTATTCCTCTAGTTCTGGACTCTCCCATCCCAGGGAAAAGACTTTGTCTGTTTACCCTATCCATGCCCCGATGACTTTGTAAACCTCTGTAAGGTCACCGCTCAACCTCCTATGCTCCAAGGAAAAAAGCCCCAGCCTGTTCAGCCTCTCCATATAGCTCAAATCCTCCAACCCTGGCAATATCCTTGTAAATCTTTTCTGAACCCTTTCAAGTTTCACAATATCTTTACGATAGGAAGGAGACCAGAATTGCATACAATATTCCAACAGTGGCCTAACCAATGTCCTGTACAGCTGCAACATGACCTCCCAACTCCTGTACTCAATACTCTGACCAATAAAAGAAAGCATACCAAATGCCTTCTTCACTATCCTATCTATCTGCAACTCCACTTTCAAGGAACTATGAAACTGCACTCCAAGGTCTCTTTGTTCAGCAACACTTCCTAGGACCTTACCATTAAGTGTATAAGTCCTGCTAAGATTTACTTTCCCAAAATGCAGCACCTTGCATTTATCTAAATTAAACTCAATCTGCCACTTCTCAGCCCATTTGCCCATCTGATCAAGATCCCATTGTAATCTGAGGTAACTTTCTTCACTGTCCACTTCACCTCCAATTTTGGTGTCATCTGCAAAGTTACTAACTGTACCTCTTATGCTCGCATCCAAATTATTTATGTAAATGACAAAAAGTAGTGGACCCAGCACCGATCCTTGTGGCACTCCACTACTCACAGGCCTCCAGTCTGAAAAACAACCCTCTACCACCACCTTTGAGCCAGTTCTGTATCCAAATGGCTAGTTGTCCCTGTATTCCGTGAGATCTAACCTTTCTAACCAGTCTCCCATGAGGAACCTTGTTGAACACCTTACTGAAGTCTATAAAGATCGCATCTACTGCTCTGCCCTCATCAATCCTCTTTGTTACCTCTTCAAAAAACTCAATCGAGTTTGTAAGACATGACTTCCCATGCACAAAGCCATGTTGACTACCGCTAATCAGTCCTTGCCTTTCCAAATACATGTACATCCTGTCCCTCAGGATTCCCTCCAACAACTTATCCACCACCGACGTCAGGCTCACTGGTCTATAGCTCCCTGGCTTGTCCTTACCACCCTTCTTAAACAGTGGCATCATGCTAGCCAACCTCCAGTCTTCCGGCACCTCATCAGTGACTATCGATGATACAAATATCTCAGTAAGAGGCCCAGCAGTTACTTCCTGAACTTCCCACAATGTTCCAGGGTACACCTGATCATGTCCTGGGAATTTATTCACCTTTATGCGTTTCCAAACATCCAGCACTCCTTCCTCTGTAATATGGACATTTTGCAAGGTGTCACCATCAATATCCCTACAGTCTATATCTTCCATATCCTTTTCAACAGTAAATACTGATGGAAATTACTCGTTTAGTATTTCCCCCATTTTCTGCAGCTCCACATTAAGGCCACCTTGCTGATCTTTGTGGGGCCCTATTCTCTCCCTAGTTACCCTTTTGTCCTTAATGTATTTGTAAAAACCCTTTGGATTCTCTTTAATTCTATTTGCCAAAGCTATCTTATGTCCCCTTTTTGCCCTCCTGATTTCCCTCTTAAGTATACTCCTACTTCCTTTATACTCTAAGGATTCACTCAATCTATCCTGTCTATACCTGACATATGTTTCCTTTTTCTTCTTAACCAAACCCTCAATTTCTCTAGTCATCCAGCATTCCCTACACCTACCAGCCTTTCCTTTCACCCTGACAGGAATATACTTTCTCTGAATTCTCGTTATCTCATTTCTGAAGGCTTCCCATTTTCCAGCCGTCCCTTTGCCTGTGAACATCTGTGCCCAGTCAGCTTTTGAAAGTTCTTGCCTAATACTGTCCAAATTAGCCTTTTTCCAATTTAGAACTTCAACTTTTAGATCTGGTCTATCCTTTTCCATCACTATTTTAAATCTAATGGATTTATGGTCACTGGCCCCAAAGTGCTCCCCCACTGACACCTCAGTCACCTGCCCTACCTTATTTCCCAAGAGTAGGTCAAGTTTTGCACCTTCTTTAGTCAGTACATCCACATACTGAATCAGAAAATTGTCTTGTACACAGTTAACAAATTCCTCTCCATCTAAACGCTCAACACAATGGCAGTCCCAGTCCATGTTTGGAAAGTTAAAATCCCCTACCATAACGACCCTATTATTTTTACAAATAGCTGAAATCTTCTTACAAGTTTGTTTCTGAATTTCCCTCTGACTATTAGGGGGTCTATAATACAATCCCAATAAGGTGATCATCCCTTTCTTATTTCTCAGCTCCAACCAAATAACTTCCCTGGATGTATTTCCAGGAATATCCTCCCTTAGCATAGCTGTCATGCTATCCCTTATCAAGAATGCCATTCCCTCTCCTTTCTTGCCTCCCTTTCTATCCTTCCTGAAGCATTTGTATCCTGGAACATTAAGCTGCCAGTCCTGCCCATCCCTGAGCCATGTTTCTGTAATTGCTGTGATATCCCAGTCCCATGTTCCTAACCATGCCCTGAGTTCATCTGCCTTCCCTGTTAGGCTCCTTGCATTGAAATAAATGCAGTTTAATTTATTAGTCCTACCTTGTCCCTGCCTGCCCTGACTGTTCAAATCTCTTCTGTTCCCAACTGTACCCATCTCAGATCGATCTCTTTCCTCACTATCTCCCTGGATCCCACCCCCCCCACCTTACTAGTTTAAATCCTCCCATGCAGCTCTAGCAAATCTCCCTGTCAGTATATTAGTCCCCTTCCAATTTAGGTGCAATCCGTTCTTCTTGTATAGGTCACTTCTATCCCAAAAGAGATTCCAATGATCCAAAAATGTGAATCCTTCTCCCATACACCAGCTCCTCAGCCACGCATTCATCTGCTCTATCCTCCTATTCCTGTCCTCACTAGCTTGTAGCACCAGGAGTAATCCAGATATTACTACTCTCGAGGACCTCCTTTTTAAATTCCTGCCTAACTCTCTGTAATCTCCCTTCAGACTCTCAATCTTTTCCCTTCCTATGTCGTTGGTTCCAATGTGGACAGTGACCTTTTGCTGGCCTCTCTCCCCCTTGAGAACATTCTGCACCCTCTCTGAGACACCCTTGATCCTGGCACCAGGGAAACAACAGACCATTCTGATTTTTTGCTGCTGGCCACAGAAACGTCTGTCTGTACCTTGGACTACAGAGTCCCCTAACACAATCGATCTCTTGGAAGCCGACATACCCCTCATTGCATTAGAGCCAGTCTCAATACCAGAAACTTGGCTGTTCGTGCTACATTCCCCGGAGAACCCATCACCCCCTACCTTTTCCAAAACAGCATAACTGTTGAAATGGGTAGAGCCACAGAACAGACCTGGACTAGGGGCGTACCTCTCTTACCTTTTCTGGAGTTAACCCATCCATGTGACTGTATCTGAGACTTTCCCCCCTTCCTATAACTGCCATCCATCAGATCCTGTTGCTGTTGCAAATTCCTCATCGCTGCTAACTGTCTCTCCAACCGATCCATTCCATCTGATAAGATTCGCAACCAACAGCATTTATTACAGATATAATCCGCATTAACCCTTAAACTCTCTTTAAACTCCCACATCTGACAAGAAGTACATATCACTGTACTAAAGGCCATTTTTGCTCCTTCAAAATCTACAGACCCAGAAAATAACACCGCCTTGTTCCTCTACAAAACACTGCCCCAGGTTAGATTCATAGATACAGCTTATATTTTAAGTTTAATCAAGCGACATATCTCAAAAAAACATACAATCAAGAAAGAACCCACTCTACTCACTACTGCAGAATTTCTGTAGGCCACTTAGAACAATTACCTTATCTGACACTGTGCTGTGAACTTCGCCCAAACAATTTCTCCAAGATCAGTTGTGAATTTCACTGTTTGTTAATTTTCCCAGAAGCACTCTGATGTCCAGCAATTCAAACAGCAAAGGCAGTAACTGTGCAGGTTCACTCTGGTGTCAGTTACTTTCTCTCTCTCTCTCTCTCTCTCCTGCAATGACCTCACCAGTTGCTTCCTTTGTCTGCTCTTCTCCCTTTTAAAACTGCTGTTGTTTTTACTTTTTTTCTCCAAAGTTCCAAAACAATGCAACAGCATATAAAACAGTAAGTGCTGCTCCTGGAATTCGAGGAAATCACCTCCAGCACCTAAAATACCTCAAAAAAGGAGCAGCTGTTACAGCCAGAAATTCTTCCTGTCCTCCATCTTGGATTACCCAGAATTCCCCCCTTAAGTACCTCGGTCCAAATCTTAGATACAAAAGAGAAATAAAAGGAAAAGTTGTAGCATTACTGACAGTGTCAAAAAAAATTAGAAATAAGGTAGTTATAACACAGTTTAAGGATTTACATTGCAGTCCGGGAAAAAATTTCAAATAGCAGCCGCTCAGCACATGGTCTGACCACCAGCACCAGGCACCAGTCCAACAACTGTCCCATTTTGCTCCAGCCTCCAATCCACTCCTCATCAGCAATCAGCTGCAACAAGTAAGTGGCACTGTTCTGGGACCCACTTCCCTTGTCCTGCTCTGGTACTCGTATTTGCTCTCCCACCATTCCAGGACTCACGATTCCCCTCCACACATTCCAGTACTAGGATTTCCTCTCATGCCGCTCTAGGACTGCTGAAAAGAGAGAAAAAAAGTAGAAAAGAAACAAAGAGCAGAGGGTCTCCAGTTGGAGAATCCTACAGTACTACCATCTTGTAATGGAGTGTGTAAAACCTGAGAAATGTGATTCAATCCTGCATATCTATTTCCACACCCAGGAGTGTCATTCCTGATCGGTTCAAGAAAATCACAAAGATGAGAATTTGAAAGGGAGAATTGCACTACCAACTAGATTGCAATCTCCTGTGAGTTATCTCAGACTGTGAACATGATAAGAGAAAAGAGAGCAATCTAGGTGAGAGACATGTTTCATGAATACACAAGAACTGGACTTAAAAGCCAATTTGGACCCTGGTCTTGCATGGGATGGCATATGCTGTGAGGGTCACAGCTGAGAAAACCCTTAGTTATCCCTGCGCTGCAGGTAAAATTAAATAAAGTCTTTCTCCCTTTGCTGGAAGACAGAAAGCAAATAAAACCATAGTCAAAAGAAACAGGACAAAGGATTTTCAACTAACCTATCAAGCTAAGCATCTCAAAATCATTGGCTCACCTGGGGATTGGTTATAACACTAGTCATAGTAAATTTGTAGTCAACCTTTCCCAAAATGCAGGTTCACTTTTACTAACCAAATCGAACATAAGAACATAAGAACCCAGAGCAGAGGTAGGCAATCTGGCCCTATGAGCCTGCTCCACCACTCAATGTCACCATGACTGATCTTTTTGTTGTCTCAGCTTCACTTACCCGCCCTCTCACCGTATCCCTTAATTACTTTAATGTTCAAAAAAAACCTATCTTAGCCTTAAAAACATTTACTGAAGTAGCATTAACTACTTCATGGGCAGGGAATTCCATAGATTTACAACTCTCTGGGTGAAGAAGTTCCTTCTCAATTTGGCCCTAAATGTGAGGCTATGCCCCTTTGCTCTGGTTTTACCTGCTCGTGGAAACACCTTCCCTACTTCTATCATATCTATTCTCTTCATAATTTTATAGGTTACTATAAGATGGCCTCACATTCTTCTAAATTCCAATGAATATAATCCCAGTCTATTCAGTCTCTCCTTATAAACCAGCCCCTTCAACCCCCTCGACCTAGTGAACCTCCTCTGCACTGCCTCTAGTGCCAATACATCCTTTCTCAAACAAGGAGACTAGAACTGCATGCAGTACTCCAGATGTGGCCTCACCAGCACCCTATACTGCTGCAGCATAACCTCCCAGCTTTTAAACTCAATCCTTTTATCAATGAAGGACAACATTCCATTTGCCTTCCTAATTACCTGTTGCACCTGCAGGCCATCCTTCTGTGATTCATGCACAAGGACACCCAGGTCCCTCTGCATAGCAGCATGCTGCAACTTTTTACCATTCAAGTAATCATCCTTTTTACTGTTATTCCTACCAAAATGGATGACTTCATATTTATTAACATTATGTTCCATCTGCCAGACCTTTACCACTCACTTTAGGTATCTATGTTCCGCTGCAAAGTTTCACAGTCCTCTGCACACTTTGCTCTGCCACTCATCTTAGTGTCATCTGCAAACTTTGACACACAACACATGGTCCCCAACTATGTAAATTGTGAATAATTGTGGTCCCAACACTGATCCCTGAGGTACACCATTAGTCACTGATTGTCAACCAATTAGTACTCATTTATCCCCACTCTTTGCTTCCTGTTAGTGAACCAATCCTCTATCCATGCTAATACTTTAGCTATAACCATGCATCTTTATCTTATGCAGCAGCCTTTTGTGCAGCACCTTGTCGAAGGCCTTTTGGAAATCTAGGTACACCACATCTATTGGATCCCCATTGTCTACTGTGTTTGTAATGTCTTCATAGAACTCCAAAAGATTAGTTTGCAGATGACACAAATGTCCAGCTTTTCATTTTGTCCATCCACATTCACCACATTTTAATGTGGTCTCTTGCGGTAAACTTAATGTTATTTGATCAACTTATCTGTAACTTTTTTCGCTTCCGTCCTAGCACTTTGCCATATAAGATATTCTCCCACTAAGGCCAAAGTAGAACTTTGTGTGGTACAATTTATTTTCAAAAATTTATTAAAAGAAAAAAATATACTTAACAGCATTAAGTTGATAACTCTTTCTTACATTTGATTTGGGACAATTCTCTTTTCATGCAGTCACTCAGTTCACTAAGAGTTCATTCTGTCTGGAGCTAATCAAACTTTATCTGATCATAATTACTTTCACCTACACAGAGACTACAGTGACTGATTAGTCACTTTAAACCAGACTTCCAGCGTTTTAAATACAACCCAATCTATTAATTTCGCTCAAATAAAGGCAAAATACTGCAGGTGCTGGAAATTTGAATAAAGTATAGAGATTGCTGGAGGAATTCAGCTGGTCTGGTGAGGGAGAAATAGAGTTACCGTTTCGAATCCAGTATGATTCATTTTCAACTCTTGACATATCTAAGGTGCCACATCAAAAGATATTGCGGAAAATGAAATCTCGTGGTATGGGGGCAATATAGTAGCATTGCTAAAGGATTGGTTGCCTGACAGGAAGCAGGGAGCAGGAATATGTGAGTCGTTTCAGGCTGGCAGGATGTCACAAATGGTGCACCATAGGGATTACTCTATAATTTAGATAAATGATTTGTATGAACGAATCAAAGGAATGGCCCTGAAATTTACTGAAGACACGAAGATAGGTAGGAAAGTGTAAAGACATCCAGTTTAAGTCTCAGGGACAAAAATAGAGATGTTTTGGGAACAGTTCTGAAGAAAGGTCACTGGACCCAAAATATTAATTCTGGGTTCTCTCCACAGACCTGCTGAGCTTTTCCAGCATATTCTGTTTTTGTTTCTGATTTCCAGCATCTGCAGTACTTCCTGTTTTAAATTAGGTCTCAGAGAGACTGATTAGTATACTTTTTAAGTTTACAGAAATCTGAAATTCTCTTCACACCAAGAAAGTGAGGACGCTGAGGTTGAATTGAAAAGTTGATTGTTGGTTTCTGGTTGGTATGGATATTCTGAGTGGGGGAATGAAAGTGTGTGAATGTAGTTGAGATACAGAATAGACACGAATGTATTGAATGGTCTGACAGGTTTTATGAGTACAATGAATTACAAACAGATTATGAGATTAAATGAACAATGTCTGTTCACATTCTCAGTATTTAATATTTTTAACCAAGCAACATCAGCAATGAGATATTTATTCAATGTAATTGTAATTATACATTGGCTTTAAGATATATATTTTGTCCTGTTTTTGTTTGAACAGAGGTTTTAAAACAGAGGCGCAGAACTGTTTATTTGAATCCAATAAAGTAAACAACTTGTAAGGCTTTTTAAATGTTGAAACAATAGAAGCAGCCTGAAAGGGTGGGGTCAAACTCCCACAGAACCAGGATTTTTAGTTTTGGTTTCTCAGTAGCAGCAGTTTATGAGATCTTGAAGCTGGGTTTGGAAGCTGCAGGTACACCTCTCCCTCCAATCTCTCTCTCAGAGTATTCTCTTGATATTTTTCCTCCTGGACTGGAGAATTGCCTCTGAGACAATTTATTTTACTGAATTTGCCTTTTGCCAATTATGTGTTTATGTAATGTTATTATATTGGAATAATTACTGTTTAGTAGCTAAATAATCCATTATTCTGTTAAGTTTTCCAATAAAGTTGTTATTCCAATTTCTTTTTTCTTTTGTTGTATTTTAACTATAGTATTTGAATAAAGTGTGTTTTGCTTAATGTTGAGTATTTTGACCAATTGAATTGCTTCTGGAATGCAACATCTAACACCTTTAAACTAAGAAGCAGTTAGGGTCTAGACTATCTTCTTAATATATTCTGACAGGGTTTGTTCTGGTCCACAACATAATTGATAGTGAGACTAACAGACCAACAAATCATTAGCATGGGAGGTTTCAACAAATTTGCCAACTTCAGCCATTACACCCACTTCAACCCAATCTCCGAAAGGAGACAACACATTACTGCAAATTCCCATGACCATCTCTTGACTGAGTCTACTCCATTTGCTGCAGACATTACTGCTGAAATCAGGAGGGTCACATCTTTGAAGGTCTCTACCTCATCATCTGCACTTGTCCCTCTGCAACTCTCAAATATCTTGCCCACTCCTAGCTCCTTTTGCAGCTCCCTCACTGTCAGTCTGACTGCTGGCTCTTCTGGCAACATCCTTTTCTTGAAAGCAGCAGAAAAGCCTTTATCGCACCTCGGTACATCCTGCCCCTCTGACCACACACGGTTGTTTAGACAGGGGTCAGTATTTGGGCTTGGTGAGGAGGTGCAGCAAAGGGCAGTCCAGGCTACCCCAGGCACAATCACCTTGTTATTCACCTTGATGGTGGTGGAATTGGCTGATCCCGTCACTACGTAGGCCGAGCGGCCGGATTTGTGGCAAATCTTTGCCAACTCGAGGACAACATCTTCTGCCTCCTTCGCCCAGTTCACATTGGCTTTGTGCTCCTGTGGGACTGCATTGGTGAGGGTGCAGGTGGCTGTAGCACTGTCATTCCTATTAAAGGAATAGGGATATAGATGACCTCGATCATACCCTGAGCCACGGTAATCTGCATCCACCGCCTGATGGTCACTGGAGGTATTGTTGCTGCTGGTCATTTCAGGTGAGGCATGTGGATCATCGATCTAAAACCAGCAACAAATAACACATAGAGTTATAGAGTCATACAGCATGGAAACAGACCTTTCAGTCCAATTTGTCCATGCCAACCAGCTATCCTAAATTAATCCAGTCTCGTTTGTTAGCATTTGGCCTATAGGATTCACTGGATCTCTGCTATTTATACATGTTTCTTTAGCCATCCAGCATTTCCTACATCTACTAACCTTGCCCCTTGGAATCTCTCAGGAACATACTGTCTCTGGACTCTCATTATCTCATTTTTGAAGGCTTCCCATTTTCCAGCCATCCTGTTAACATTCGCTCCCAATCAACTTTTGAAAATTCTTGCCTAATACATCAAAATTGGCCTTCCTCCATTTTAGAACCTTAATTTTTAGATTGGTCTATCCTTTTTCATCACTTTTTTAAAAAAACTAATAGAATTATGGTCACTGGTCCCAAAATGCTTCCCCACTAATGCCTCAGTCATCTGCCCTGCCTTATTTCCCAAGAATAGGTCAAGTTTTGCACCTTCTGTAGTAGGTACATACTAGACCAGAAATATTTCTTTTATACACTTATCAAATTCCTCTGCATTCAAGCCCTTAACACTATGGCAATCCTAACCTATGTTTAGAAAGTTACAACCCCTACCATAACCACTCTATTAAATTGTCCGAATTTTAATTAAAAAACGAGAGAAATCTCACTCGCACTAACAAACAGACCCCCCTTCTTAGGTCATATTGATATTCTCAGCACCAGAATGAAATTACTCATCCCCACAAAATAAATTGTGGTTACAATGGGCGTGCATTTCTTATTTAAAGATGCTTTCACCAAGTCTCATGAGAGAAATGACAAGACTTTATTCAAAGAAGTCGGGTTTAAGAATTGCCTTGAAGAAGGAGATAAAGGCCAAGAGGTTTTGAGGAAAATTCTAAGTCCTTCTAAACCTGGTTATGTTACTTACTATTTGGTTTTTCCAAATATTGAAGTCATTTCCAAAGTTGACTATTTTCAAGGCATTCACCTTGTGATCCCCTTGTGAACTCTGACGAAGGGTCATCTAGACTCAAAACGTTAGCTCACTCTCTCTCCTTGGACTCTGCCTAACCTGTTGTGATATCCAGCATTTTTCATTTTCAGTACAATTTCCAGTATCTTCAGTAATTTACTCCCCTTGTGGTCAGTATATATTTTATTTTTAAAAGTTACTGTATTTAGAGAACATTGGCAGTCCATCAAACTTCAGCTGATTGAGTTTGATTTTAGATTAGATTACTTACAGTGTCGAAACAGGCCCTTCGGCCCAACAAGTCCACACCGACCCGCCGAAGCGCAACCCACCCATACCCCTACATCTACCCCTTACCTAACACTACGGGCAATTTAGCATGGCCAATTCACCTGACCTGCACATCTTTGGACTGTGGGAGGAAACCGGAGCACCCGGAGGAAACCCACGCAGACACGGGGAGAACGTGCAAACTCCACACAGACAGTGACTGGGAATGAGCCACTTAGGACTGAGATGAGGAGAAATTTCTTCACCCAGAGAGTGGCAAGCCTATGGAATTCGCAACCACAGAAAGTAGTCAAAGCCAAAACATTGTATGATTTCAAGAAGGAGTTGGATATAGCACTCTGGGGCTAAAAGGATCAAGGGATAAAGAGGATAGATAGAAAAAGGCTATTGAGTTGTATCATCAGCCCACGTTCATACTAAATGCTGGAGCAAGCTCAAAGGGCCAAATGGCCTACTCCTGCTCCTACTTTCTATATTTCTATGTTTCTAACTCAAGAAAGTGAATTGAAGGAGGGTGCAGAGGGGCAGTGAGTGGATGGCCGATCTATGACTCAGATTAACACCAATCTCAAAGGGAATGGGTTTAATTCTCACCTCCTCACCTTGCCCCTTAGCTCCATGCAAAGAAATGCCCTCAAGCTATGTAACCATTGTTTTTTTCTCTCTCTCTCTCTCTCTCTCTCTCTCTCTCTAATACAAAGAGCTGCCTATAAGCATGGAGGATAGCTAATGAACTATCCAGAAGGAGAATGGAGGCTGACTTTATGAGTAATTGAGACCACTCAAACCTTCACTGCTATCGTGTCTGTGGTATCTTGCTTTTTAATTTCAAATATCTGGAGACTATTGTGAGAAACAAAGCTCACACACTTCAATAATTGCAGTCCGAGACAAAATCTGAATCAGCAGTGTCCTTTATTTTTACACTTGCAAGAGGGTGAGATGTCCAGTGCCTATAAGGCAGAGGACATACACACACCAAATTCAATTCATACACAATATTTATATAGGTTGGTTTATTTTGTTTTACACTGCTCCTCCCCTGCTTACATCTTCCACTTCCCTAAGACCGGCCCCCATTACCCCTGTTTATCTCTTGCCTTATCCGGCCTTGTCTGTGACAAAATGCTTATTTCTGGCCTCACAAGGCCGTTTGACCTCATCCCGCTATAGGTCATTGTTAGGCATATTCTTTTTTCATCATTATCTACCCCCTTCATCTGTGCCTTTCCCGAGGCCGTTCTGATCCCTATGACCCTTTTAATTGGGGTTTGTTCCTCTGTCTCTGTAAAAGTGGGAAACAGATGTTTATACCGACTGTTTGTACAGGCGTATCTAGCTTAACTTCATCCCCTCACAACATTTTATCTATTTGCCCATAATGTCTACCATTGTTTTGCTGTCACGTTTCATTCTGACATACAAATTTAGCTAATACAAAAACAATTATATATTTCTTCCACATCGTTTCCATTCTTGTTGACTCAGCTCTTGGCTAAAACAATTACACACTGGTGTGAGCTCATTTACTTTGTAAAATGGAATTTCAGAAGTAACATTATTTCTCCCACATCCCACACTATGAAGAGCACTGTATAAATTACATTCTTTTACTCAGTCCTTATTATATTTGAAGTAAGTCACCAGCAAGGAAGCTAGGGAGATGAATGAACTCTTGACTTGGCTTCTCAACGTCAGCAAAGTCAAGGCTGGATTTGTGATTTCCCAATTCCAATGTAGCCTCTCAACATCGAGAAATCTCACCGAGTTCTGTGATAAATGATGTTCGTTAGAATTCGGGCTCTCTGTGGTACACAGTAAACAGTTTAGCAACTAATGCTTACCTGTGGCTCATAAAACCATGGCCTGGGTCTCTTTTCCTTCGTAACCCCCATGGTGCAGGGATACCTGTACGCCGAGTAGATGGGGTTTCTCAACTCGGTGCGGTACAAGGTTACAAAGTGGTAATGGTTCTTGTACCTCTGGCAGATTTTGACGCGGTTCTGAGTGTCGAAACCCTGTGGTGGCACCTTTCCCTGAAAGAACCAGGCACATTGGCTGAAATCCTGGATCACCTCCCCTTGCACTGCCCCAGGAACCAGCAGTGGTAACAGCAGGAAGAACGGCAGCCTCCCTGTCCCCATGTCCAACCTCTGCAGATTGCTATTCCTCTCCTGGTTCAATAGCCTGCAATCAGCTGATTGAATCCTCTTTCTCCTGTTCTAGTTTTGCTGATTTTTACAATCAGACTCTCAGTCTGAAAATCTCAATTTTGAAGGTGTCTTCAGAGCAATGTCCAATGGAATTGAGATTTTGTGTTCCTCAGACTACTCCTCTCTCCCCTTTTAACTGGAGAGATGTTGGTTTCTGTTTCTGCTTCTGTAATTTCACCTCATATTTCCTTGTAATAATCTGCAGACTCTGATGAAAATTGTTAACCCTGTGATGGAGTTATATTCCCCTTTCACTGTGAATCATATACAACCAGGGTTACTGTACTCTTGAGTATCAGTGCAGAGGTGATTTATAGTTAGTTTCATCTTCTCCAAGGCTACATTAAAGACCATTAAACAACAGATCAATCTATTTAAAGAATTATTGCTGGTTCGGTGGGTAACATCCTCCTCACCAAGTCACCAGGTCATGGGTTCAAGTCCCACTCTAGAGGCTTGAGTATCTGAAGCAAGCTGACACTGAGGGAGTGCTGCACTGTCCAGGGTGCTGTCTTTCAGATCAGAGGTTAAACTGAGGCCCCTGTGCCCCTCCCAGGTGTGTGTAAAAGATCCTATGGTACTATTCAAAGACCGGAGGTAACATTCTCTCTGGTGTCATGGCGAATATTTATCCCTCAATCAATATTGAAGCACAAATTAACTGAGAATTAATCTCTGGTCGTGGGAGCTTGCTCTGCATAAATCCTATTCTGCCCTTCCAACATCACAACCCTGACTCATTGTGAAAAGATTTGAGACATCTTGATGGCATGATAGGTGCTTACAAATGTAAGTTCTTGATATTTACCTCTACTCATGCCAATTATTTCAGCTAGAGTTTTGCTCAGTTAAACATGGTTAAGGTAGCATCGGGCCAGTGTTGGAGAGCACAGGGGCTGCATTGAGGGGTACACCACTGTACAACTGGCCATTGGATGTACAGAGCAAGTTCATAGCAAGTAATGTCTGCTCTGTGCTGCCCCCATCACTTCACTCACACACATCACAAGACACTTTCAGACTGACATCCGCTGGCCCGAAGTTAGACCTCATTCCACCTTCTTTTGATTAAGGTCTCTCCTTGAAAACAGACCCTCAGACACTGGATTAGTCATTGTTTCTCTTGCTGAATATTATCCACAGCTTGCCAATCATTAAGACTGGCAGTTGAAAATGCTGGTTACTTACTAACTAGTGCAGACTTCCTGAGTTTTCTCTAATGTGTAAGGTCAGGAGGGTAACTGATAAGTAATCAATTTTTTGTCATAATTTCCTTTTGATAAGTCGAATAGCACAACAAGATTAAGACATAATTGGCAAAATTGATAAAATCGCATTCTATTTTCAGCTAGCAAGCCCAGGAGGTATATAGGGAATGGACTCATACTGAGGATTCATTCTTCAGAAAGTCAAACAATGAAGGGTAGTGTTAAAGTCCATATTTACTTAGTTTTTTATTGGTATTCATAGAGTAAACACTACGCACACAGAACAAAGAACAGTATTGCACAGTAACATGCCCTGCAGCTCATCAAGGTTGCACCAACACATGACACCTTTTTAACATAAAAGCCTTTAGCCTCTACTAAGACAGGCACAACACAGTTTCAGTAAATGTGCTCAAGTGAAACTCCAATTAATCTTTACCACCCCCATATAATTAAACACAGTTATTACAGTTCTTGCAATGTTAATGTTTTGAAATCAATAGAGAAAGTAACTTGGGAAATCCAAGATTTGGACGGTTAACAGAGTCCAAGATGGCGGCAGAGTAGGATGCTCTGGCCGCAGTTCCTCTGCTTCATCAGTTCCTTTTCCAATTCCTTGCTTTTTTCTTTTCTTTCCTGCAGTTTTTCTTTCCCCTCCTCTCCACCTTTTAACTTCTTAACTTTATCAGGAGGGAATGGAGGAAGGTGGCAAGTCCAAGCCCAGGCTGGCCTGGGAGATGTGTTGTGGAGATGAGTGGCTAGCCAGAGCATGGAGCGGTAGGCAAGTTCGTCCAAGTCCAGCCGTTGCAGGAGATGAGTCCCTGAGGTGAGTCGTGGGCCAGAGCATGGAGCGGGAGAGTCAGTCCGAGCCCAGGCCAGCCTGGGAGATGGGTCCCAGAGGTGAGGCGTGGGCCAGAGCATGGAGCGGGAGTCAGTCTGAGCCCAGGCCAGCCTGGGAGATGCGTCCCAGAGGTGAGTCGTGGGCCAGAGTACAGAGCGGGAGTCAGTCTGAGCCCAGGCCAGCCTGGGAGATGCGTCCCAGAGGTGAGTCGTGGGCCAGAGTACGGAGCGGGAGGCAGTCCGAGCCCAGGCCAGCCTGGGAGATGGGTCCTAAAGGCAAGCCGCGCCCACAGCATGGAGTGTGGAGACAGCGAGGCCTCATGTTCTGAAGCCCAGTGGGCACAGGCTTGGTCTAGAAGGACTATAATTTGAGCTCTTCTTAAAAATTTGTATTCCTTTGCTAGATGTTTTTTTACTGTTTCAATTCTGTAACAAACATTTGAAGTATCTATACCCTCTACCTAACTTGGTGTCAAAGTAGCAACATTACAAGCTTTTAACTGCACGCATTCAGGTGCACATGACTATAAAGGTTATTCCATTCAATTCAATCCAACTGAGGATATTTATAATTGGCTTCAAATGTGATAGAGTCAGTTTCAGTAAACCAGTGTTCTACCAGGAACAGGAACCTGGTTATTTTCTCATGATTGAATCTTAGAAGAAAACAATTTTGGGAAGTCACGATGCGACTGTACAGGACATTGATTAAGCCACTGTTGGAATATTGTGTGCAATTCTGGTCTCCTTGCTTTTGCAAGATGTTGTGACATTTGAAAGGTGTCACAAAGCTAGTCCCTTTTGTTTCTAAGAGCTGTTCCTTGACTCAAGGATACTTTGTCCTTGATTTTTTTTCAGAGGGGCAATAAACCAGAGCTCCGATCGGTCTGATTTTACACAGAAGTGAAAAGGATTTTGAGAGGCCTTTTGTTTATATGTAAACGGATGAGTCTTCAGGCCAAAGTGGTCATGTTTTAGAAGTGATCTGTATAATGAAAGGGGAGTAGTCAGCTCTCTAGCTGAACAGTTTAGTTCAGTCCTGAACTGGTGAGGTGTTCAGCAGTGAGCTGTGTGGAAACTCTCTCCCTCTCTCTCTTTTTGCCCTTCAACTTCAACCTATAAGCATGTATTCCATTTATGTTGGCTTTTAAAGGGAATTTGCTTATTGCGACAGTTGTGTATATTTGAAACAGCATAATTAAGTCTAGTTTGGAGAGATTAAATTCTGTTGGGATTCTTTATTCTGCTCTTTGTGTTTCTTTGTGTAATTTTGTGAATAAATTTTCATCTGTTTTAAAATCTAGTAGTCAACCTAGCGAACTTAATCTGGGTAATTTTCACTATACACTTAGCAAAATAAATTGCAAAGATATGGTCTGGGCTGCCTGCTTAAGAATGTTTTGAGGGTCTGGCCTAGTCCATAACAGATTGGGAACTCTTTGTGGGATTTTAAACAGCGAGTTGTAGGTGCGAGTGTCTGTATTTCGGGTATTGGTTTGGTTGGGTTGACAAAGCTTGGGATAGCAATGTCACCAAAAGTTTTCTGGGTGTGCATGCATTGACTTTGTAAGTTTGGCAAAACATGAATAAGACCAAGTTGCAGGAATTAGCTGACCAGCTGGAATTGGAACTGCCTGCTTCTGTGAGGAAAGGAGAGATAATTACAGCAGTAGCTCAGCATTTAAACCTGCTGGAGAAACCATCAGAATCTATAGAGATGGCAAGAATTCAATTGCAAATGAAGCAATTTGATTTAGAGGCGGGAGATAAGGAACGGGCAGCAGGAATGAAACAATTTAAGTTATGATTGAAAGCAGAAGAGAGAGAAAAAGAGAGCACAGAAAAAAAAAGAGAGCTTTTGAACTTTAAAAACTGACACTTAAAATGGAAAGGCAGCTTAAAAGGCTGGAGATACAGGCTGAAGGTAACATTAGAGAGGAAGAGAGTGAGGATGAGCAAGCTCCTGGTAGTCAGAAGCCTAGTGAGAAACTGTTTAAGTATGTTCAAGCATTGCCTAAATTTGATGAGAAGGATGTGGAAGCCTTTTCATCTCATTTGAAAAGGTGGATAAACAAATGCAGTGGCCAGTGACTATGTGGGTTTTGTTGATCCAAATGAAACTTGTAGGTAGGGCTAGTGAGTTATTTGCACCACTATCAGAGTATCTGGGGAGTATGAGGAAGTGAAAAAATCCAATTTAAGTGCATATGAGCTTGTACCAGAAGCTTATAGACAATGTTTCAGGAATCTAAGGAGGGACCCTGGTCAAACCTATATTGAGTTTGAAAGGATCAAACAGAGTAATTTGGATAGATGAGTAAGAGCTTTAAAGATCGAACAAATCTACAATGCCCTTAGCAAGGTAATTATTTTGGAGGAATTCAAAACTTCACTGCCTGAAGTAGTGTGAACTCATGTGGAAGAGCAGAGAGTTAAAACAGCGAGGTTAGTAGCTGAAGGGGCTGATGGTTATCAGTTATGATGGTCCATAAAACATGTTTTGGCTTTCAGAATCAATTTCAGTCCATGAGGGATAGAAATTGGGGCAAAGAGAAATCCTCACATGGAAAGGGAAAGGTAGATCTCAGTGAAGATCATAAGGATAACTTACTGCAGAGTGAAAAAGAAATCTTGAGGGGGACAAAGAAGTTAAAAAACTCCGGTGTTTTCACTGTAATAAAGTGGGCCACACGTAATCACAATGTTGGTGGGCTAGGAGAAAGACAGATGTAGGAAAACCAGACAAACCTGGAAGTTTTGTTGGACTATTAACAAACAGCACAAAGGATGTTAGACAGCACGGTGGTTCAGTGGTTAGCACTGCTGCCTCACAGTCCCAGGTTCGATTCCAGCCTGGGGTGACTGTCTGTGTGGAGTTTGCACATTCTCTCTGTGTCTGCGTGGGTTTGCTCCGGGTTCTCTGGCTTCCTCCATCAGTCCAAAGATGTGCAGGTCAGGTGAATTGGCCATGCTAATTTGCCCATAGTGTTAGGTGGATTAGTCAGAGGGAACTGGGCCTGGGTATGTTACTCTTTGGAGGGTTGGTGTGGACTGGTTGGGCCGAAGGGCCTGTTTCCACACTGTAGGGAATCCAATCCAATCTAAAACTGCCTCAGAGTGTACAAGATGATCAGAGGTTGTTTAAGGAGGAAGTGCCAGATCTCCTTAAAAATATACATGTAAGGGTAAAGTTTATTTACATTGGCCAGGAATAATAGGTAAGAAGATTACAATATTAATCTTCTCAGGATCTTCTCAGTCTATAGTGCTGAAGGATGCTGGGCGGCACGGTGGCACAGTGGTTAGCACTGCTGCCTCACAGCGCCTGAGACCCGGGTTCAATTCCCGCCTCAGGCGACTGACTGTGTGGAGTTTGCAAGTTCTCCCTGTGGGTTTCCTCCGGGTGCTCCGGTTTCCTCCCACAGTCCAAAGATGTGCAGGCCAGGTGAATTGACCATACTAAATTGCCCATAGTGTTAGGTGAGGGGTAAATGTAGATGGAGGGGTATGGGTGGGTTACGCTTCGGCGGGGCGGTGTGGACTTGTTGGGCCGAAGGGCCTGTTTCCACACTGTAAGTAATCTAATCTAAAAAAAACACTCCTGAGGAACTATTGCCAAAAAAGGTACTGGTAACAGGAATTCATGGTGAGACAAAAAGTGCTCAGTAATGTAAAGTGAGGCCCCAGAGTCCCAAGAAAAGTGGGGAATTTATGCTAGGAGTACTGGACAAACTCTCAGCTCCTGGAATGCAATTTGTCCTTGCAAATGATATATCTGATACACCAGTAGGCGTGCTGCCTACTCTAGTTGAAAAGCCAGTGGGGACGCAGGCAACTGAAGATATGAAGAATGTTTATCCAGTAATTTTCCCTGATTGTGTGATCACAAGATCATAGAGGCACAAGCTGATGCAGGAGGAATCAAAAGGCACAAATAAGGAAGCTGACATAACTTTATCCAAGACTTTTTTTTCAATCAGATAAGTGGAACAGAGAAAGAGCAAATAGATAAACATTCAAGTATCTTTAGCTCTGCTAAGCTGATTGAATTACAGCAGAAAGATGAGAACTTAAAATAGTTATATCAAAGGGCATTTATAGAGAAGGAAAGTGAATGCATTCCAGTGTCTCATTACTTAACAAGTGATGTCTTAATGAGGAAATAAAGACCATCACACAGTTAAGCAGATGAGAAATGAGCAGAGATTCATCAAATTGTTTTGCCAGTAGGGTATAGAAAGGAGGTGCTACAAGTGGTGCATGAGCTACTACTTGGAAGTTGTTTAGGGGTGAAGAAAAGACGGGCTAAGATACAAAGACATTTTTACTGGCCTGGACTACACAAGGACATAGTTGAATTTTTCCAGATGTATCATACTTGTCAGCTAATCAGAAAACCACAGGCAGTAATAAAACCTGCACCTTAATGCATTTGAGGAACGTTCACAAGAGTCTTGTTTTGACTGCGTAGATCCCCTACTTCAAATACAAAGTGGGAATAAGCATTTATTAACAATAATGAATGTGTCAACTAGATTTTCAGAAGCAATCCCATTACACAACATCACAGCTAAAAGGGTTGTAGAAGAATATTTATATCATCGATAGTCACAGGTGAGGTGCCAGAAGACTGGAGGTTCGCTAACATAGTGCCGCTGTTTAAGAAAGGTGGTAAAGACAAGCCAGGGAACTATAGACCAGTGCGCCTGACATCGGTAGTGGGCAAGTTGTTGGAGGGAATCCTGAGGGACAGGACGTCCATGTATTTTGAAAAGCAAGGACTGATTAGGGATAGTCAACATGGCTTTATGTTTTGGAAATCATGTCTCATAAACTTGATTGAGCTTTTTGAGGAAGTAACAAAGAGGATTGATGAGGGCAGAGCGGTGGACATGATCTACATGGATATACTGGATTAGTGGTGCTGGAAGAGCACAGCAGTTCTGGCAGCATCCAACGAGCAGCGAAATCGACGTTTCGGGCAAAAGCCCTTCATCAGGATCTACATGGACTTCAGTAAGGCATTCGACAAGGTTCCCCAAGGGACACTGGTTAGCAAGGTTAGATCTCACAGACTACAGGAAGAACTAGCCATTTGGATACAGGTTATTTTTCAGACTGGTAGCCTGTGACCATTACACAGCATCACAGTGGAGTGCTACAAGGATCAGTGCTGGGTCCACTATTTTTCAACATTTATATAAATGATTTGGATGTGAGCATAAGAGGTATAGTTAGTAAGTTTGCAGATGACACCAAGATTGGAGGTGTAGTGGACAGCGAAAGAAAGTTACCTCAGATTACAACGGGGTCTTGATCAGATGGGCCAATGAGCTGAGAAGTGGCAGACGGAGTTTAATTTAGATAAATGTGAGGTGCTGCATTGTGGGAAAGCAAAACTTAGCAGGACTTATACACTTAATGGTAAGGTCCAAGGGAGTGTTGCTGAACAAAGAGACCTTGGAGTGCAGGTTCATAATTCCTTCAAAGTGGAGTTGCAGATAGATAGGATGGTGAAGAAGGCGTTTGGTATGCTTTCCTTTATTGGTCAGAGTATTGAGTACAGGAGTTGGGAGGTCATGTTGCGGCTGTACAGGACATTGGTTAGGCCACTGTTGGAATATTACATGCAATTCTGGTCTCCTTCCTATCGGAAAGATGTTGTGAAACTTGAAAGGGTTCAGAAAAGATTTGCAAGGATGTTGCTAGGGTTGAAGGATTTGATCTATAGGGAGAGGTTGAATAGGCTGGGGCTGTTTTCCTCGGAGTGTTGGAGGCTGAGGGGTGACCTTATAGAGGTTTATAAAATCACGAGGGGCATGGGTAGGATAAATAGATAAAGTCTTTTCCCTGGGGTCAGAGAGTCTATAGAAGGCATAGGTTTAGGGAGAGGGGGAAAAGATACAAAAGAGACCTAAGGGGCAACATTTTCACACAGAGGGTGGTACGTGTATGGAATGAGCTGCCAGAGGAAGTGGTGGAGACTAGTACAATTGTATCATTTAAAAGGCATCTGGATGGGTATATGAATAGGAAGGGTTTGGAGGAATATGGGCCAGGTGCTGGCAGGTAGGTCTAGATTGGGTTGGGATATCTGGTTGGCATGGATGGGTTGGACCGACGAGTTTGTTTCTGTGCTGTACATCTCTATGACTCTATAACTACTTAAACTTTTTACTAGATGTGGACTGCCAATAAAGATGCAGTTAGATCAATGGTCAAACTTCACATCCAAACTATTCAAGGAGGTTATGGATAACTTGGGAATAAAGCAGTTCAAATCTACCCCATACCATCTGGAATCGCAGGGAGCACTAGAGAGATGGGATCAAACACTAAAGACCATGTTGAGGGCTTATGATCAGGATTATCTTGATGACTGGGATACGGGAGTTCTGTTTGTACTTTTTGCAATAAGAAATACTCCGAATAAATCAACCAAATTCAGTCCATTTGAATTAATTTGTGGGCATGAAGCTGGCTGGTGGGATTAGATTGGGTTGGGATATCTGATCGGCATGGATGGGTTGGACCGAAGGGTCTGTTTCCATGTTGTGCTTCTCTATGACTATGACTCTAAGTAAGAGGACTGTTAAAACTGATTAAGGGGAAATTAATAAGTTAGAATTCAGAGACCACCCGTTTGGACTTCGTGTCAAATTTTAGAGAACGATTAAATAGAGCTGGAGAGTTGGTTAGACAGCATTTAGAAGTATCACAGCATACAATGAAACAAGAGGCGGATAAGGAATCACAAATTCGCAATTGGTATTGGTGTTACTTCCAGTGACAGGTCAGCCTTTAAAAGCAAGGTTTAGTGGACCTTTTCAAATTGAGATGAAACTGAATGTGGTGAATTACTTGACAAGTGCCCCAGACAGGAAGAAATCTCACAGAGTGTGTCATGTGAACATGCTCAAAAGGTATTTTGATAGGGAAGGAAAGCAAGAGACGAGGTGTTAATGATGACAGCACAGAAGGGAGAACCAAGTTCGGAGGATTCTGAAGTGGACATTCCTTAAATCAAATTGGACAATGAGGAAGTTGTCAAAAATTGGGATAAATTATTGAGTTATCTTCCACAAGAAAATCAAAATGACCTGAAAGAGTTATTACTATCACATGGGGAGATATGGGAAATAAACTGAGAAGTACTAACCCATGGCTTAGAAAGGGTGGACGCTGGAAATTTGTTTCCGTCAGCCAGGGATATGAGGACCCGTGGGCACAGCCTTAGAATTACAGGGGGTGAATTTAAAACCGAAATGAGGAGACATTTCTTCAGCCACAGAGTGGTGGGCCTGTGGAATTCATTGCCACGGAGTGCAGTGGAGGCTGGGACATTAAATGAATGTGCCAACACATCTCGCAAGGAATTAAGGGATGTGGGGAGAGTGTGGGTAAGTGGCATTGAAATGTCCATCAGCCACGATTTAATGGCAGAGTGGACTCAATGGGCTGAATGGCCTTGCTTCCACCCCTACGTCTTATGGTCTAACCTAATTGTGCATGATGTAGATATAGGAGATGCTGTTCCAATTAAGCAACATCCTTCTAGGCATAACCCTCTAAAGTTGGCACAGGTTCAGAAAGAGTTAGAGTGCATGCTCCTTGTTGACATAATCAAAGTGACTGGAGCTCACCCATAGTCATGGTGCCAAAGCCAGATGGTACCCAATGGTTATGTGTGGACTATCACAAAATCAACGCCATTACAAAGACTAATGCATATCCAATTCCAGGGTTGGAGGACTGTGTCGAGAAAATGGGACAAGCAGCTTACATCTTCTTTTCCACCTATCCACTCCACCCTCCCCTTAACCTATCACCTTCATCCCCTCCCCACTCACCTATTGTACTCTCTGCTACTTTCTCCCCACCCCCACCCTCCTCTCACTTATCTCTCCACCCTTCAGGCTCTCTGCCTGTATTCCTGATGAAGGGCTTTTGCCCGAAACGTCGATTTTACTGCTCCTTGGATGCTGCCTGAACTGCTGTGCTTCTCCAGCACCACTCTAACCTAGACTCTGGTTTCCAGCATCTGCAGTCATTGTTTTTACCAACTTACATTTCTAAGTTGGACTTGCTCAGAGGATACTGGCAAGTACCTCTGTCGGAGAGAGCGAAGGCAATTTTGGCTTTCGTAATGCCAAATGGACTATATCAGTTCAAAGTCATGACATTTGGTATGAAAATGTTCCAGCCGTGTTTCAGAGACTGACCAATACGGTCACTGCCGGTTTACCCAACTGTGTGGTGTATATTAATGACCCGGTGATTTTTAGTCACTCATGGAAGGAACATTATCAGCATTTATCGGACTTGTTTGATCGACTTCGGAAGGCAGGCTTGGTGGTAAACCTAGCTAAAAGTGAATTTGCCAAAGCCCAAATCACTTTCCTGGGTCATGTTATTGGACATGGACAAATGGTCCCGCGATTTGCAAAAACAAAAGTAATTGGGAAATTTCCCACACCCATGAGGAGTACTACGGTTCCTGGGATTGAGTGAATTTTACCGAAAGTTTGTGCTGATATTTAGCAGTGTAGCTGCTCCACTCACCAAATTGTCAAAAAAAGGACAAGAAGTTTCAGTGGACAGTGGACTGTCAAAAGGCATTTGACAGCCTAATACCTGTGTTAACCATTACCCCAGTATTAACCACGCTGGATTATGCAAAGTCTTTCAAGGTGGCTATCGATGCCAGTGATGCAGGTGTCGGTGAGGTGCTTCTGCAGGAGGATGATGAGGGAATAGAAAGACCCATTGGGTATTTTTCCAGGAAGTTGAACATTGATCAACAGAAATATTCAGTCGTGAGAAAGAGACTTTAAGCTTGGTGTTGGCCTTACAACATTTCAGTGTTTATATTACCAGCAATGCATCTGAGACAATCATCTACATTGATCATAACCCATTGACATTTGTGGAAAAAGTTAAGGACAAAAATGCCAGCCTGTTTAGATGGAGCTTATTGTTGCAGCCATTCAGTTTGACAATTGTACATGTGGCAGGTCGCAAAAACGTGATTGCCGATATGTTATCAAGACTCGAATGAGATATGGAGGTGTTTGGTGGTGGGTTTACCGTGGCCTGAGTTTGCATGTGGTTGTACATATTTGCATGTTTATCGTTAGTGTAGTGTATAAGCGTGTTTAGACTACTAACCGGGCTTTGAACGGTTAAAAATGAAGCCATCTTTTGGTATTAATGGCTCATCTCTTTTTAAGGGGGCAGGTGTCACAAATCTAATCCTTCTTTCCAAAAAGCCATTCCTTGGCTCAAGAAGACTCTGTCCTTGATTTTATCCAGAGGGGTAATAAACCAGGCCGGGCTCCGATCAGTCTGATATAGAGATGAAAAGGATTTTGAGAGGCCTTTTATTTATATATAAACAGATGAGACTTCAGGACAAAGTGGTCATGTTTTAGAAGTGACCTGTAGAATGAAAGGGGAGTGGTCAGCTCTCTAGCTGAGCTGTTTAGTTCAGTCCAGAATTGGTTGGGAGTTCAACAGTGAGCTGTATAGAAATTCTCTCTCTCTTTCTGCCCTTCAACTTCAGCCTGTAAGAATGTGTTCCATTTAGACTGGTTTTTAAAAGGGGTTTTCTTATTGGGACTGTTGTGAATATTCAGAACAGCATATTTAAGTCTAATTTGGATAGACTGAGTTTGGTAGGTGTTCTTTATTCTGTTCTTTGTGTTTCATTGTATAATTTTGTGAATAATTTTTTGTCTGTTTTAAAGTCTAGTAATCAACCTAGCTAACTTATTCCGGGTAATTTTCACGGTACACTTAGCGAAACAAATTGCAAAGTAATGGTCTGAGTTGCCTGCTTAAGAATGTTTTGAGTGGTCTGGCCTAGTCCATAACAAATGGTTCAGAAAAGGTTTACAAGGATGTTGCCAGGATTGAAGGATTTGAACGATAGGGAAAGGCTGAATAGACTGCGGCTGTATTCCCTGGCGCATCAGAGACTGTGGGGTGACCTTACGAAAGTTTATACAGTCATGAGGGACATGGATACGCTGAAAATACAAGGTCTTTTCTCTGGGGTGGGGGAATCCAGAACTAGAGGGCATAGGTATAGGGTGAGAGGGGAAAGATATAAAAGGGATCTATAGGGAAACTTTTCACACAGTGGGTTGTACATGTATGGAACAAACTGCCAGAGGAAATGGTGGAGGCTGGTACAATTACAACATTTAAAAGGCATCTGGAATGGGTATATGAATAGGAAGGTTTTAGAGGGATATGGCCCAAGTGCTGGCAAATGGGACTAGATGAGGTTAGGATATCTGGTCGGCATGGACGGGTTGGACCAAAGGGTCTGTTTCCATGCTGTACAGCTCTATGACTCTATGACTCCTAAGTTTCATTTCAAGGCAAATCATCATTTGGAAATGGATGAGCTAATTAACAAAGCAAATTGGAAACTTTCTTTTTCAAAAGTTAATTCTTGTATTGATCGTCACTGGCTAGACCAACATTTGTTGACTACTTCTAACTGCCCTTGAAAAGTTGGGGGTGAACTATCTTCCTCAACCACTGCAGCAAGTGTAATGTGGATATCTCACAGTGCTATTGGGAAGCGTTCCACAATTTTGACCAAGTAACAGTGAAGGAATGGCAATGTAGCTTGAAGTCTAAAGAGCACCTAGAACCAGAGTGTACAATCTCAGAGCAAAGAGTTGCACATTTAAGAGAGAGATGAAGAGGAATTTCTTCTCTCAGAATGGAAGGGGTCTGTGGAATTCTTTACGACAGAGAGCTGCCAAGGCTTGGTCATTAAGTATATTTGAGGCTGAGAGAGTTTTTTTTAATCAATAAGGGAATCAAAAATTATCGGGAAAGGCAAGATACTGGAGTTGAGGGTTATCTAATTATGCATGATCTAACTGAATGGTGGAGTGGACTCAATGGGCTGACTGGCCTACTTTCGTTCCTCCATCTCATGGTCTTAAGTCAGGAGGATGGACAACTTGAAGGGGAATTTGCAAGTCATTGTGTTCCTATATATCTGTCCTTCTAGGCAGTGAAGATCAGTGGTTTGAAAGAGAGAGCATTCTGGTGAGTTACTGCAGCACCTCTTATAGATGGTGAACATTGCTGTTACTCTGTGTCAGTGGTGCAGGGAGCAAGTATTTAAGGTGGTGGATGGAATGCCATTAAAGAGGATGCATAATGTTGTCAAGTTCCTTGAATGTTGTTGGAGCTGCATGCATCCAGCCAAGCAAGGAGTATTCCATCACACTTCTGACATGTAGATGGTGGACAGGATCTGGGAGTCAGGAGGCTAGTTACCTGCTGCAGAATTCCTCATCTTTGGCTGCTCTTGTAGCTGCAATATCTGTATTATTGCCCCAGATTTAAGCTGGCTGGACAGTGTAGGGCTTCAAAGTTATCAAAACACAAAAAATGCTACTGCTCAGTGCAAGAACTGCTAACTGCTCACAATTAATCTAGGCATGATGCAGTGAAATATTCTTTTGTAAGTCCATTGCTTTAGAAATCCTACTGATGTGCACATTGATCTCCATGATATTCCCTCACACTGTTTCCTATAAGGACTACATTCCATTCTTCTGGTTTTTCCACTTTTTTTGTATGGCTCAAATAGTGCCACCTCTAATCCAATGTTTCTGAAATGTCTGTTTTTCTTGAACAAAGGACTCTTCCTCATCATGTCAACCTTATGGATCCCACTTCTCACACTTCTACTCTTACCCCTTGTTCTCCCTCTCTCCCAAACTACAGTAGAATTCCCTTTGTCCTTCACCTGGTGAGGGAAATACTTCATTCCAATGTGAAAATCCATTGCAGACTGGGTGACTGCTTCCATTGAGTTACCATTTTGATTCTACATCCTGCTCTCTTGCTGACCTCTCTGTCCTTGGCCAGTTCCCCCACTGAAGCTCAGTGTAAACTCAAGAAATGCACCCCTTCATTTTTTATCATCTAATGCCCCCTGGCTTCAAGTGTGCCAGCAACCTTTCCTTTCCTCTTTCACTCACACTCTGACAGACTGCATTTGACCTGAAACGTTGGCATTGAGTTTTCTGGGATAGTCACTGAGATTGGATGCAGGAGCAATGCCAATGTGATGGGTGAGTTGCAGGAGGCATGGGAAAGATTCCAGAGAAGATAATTCTGGATCAGCCAGCCAATTAATGAATGGGTATCCAATCACATGGTGATGGGAGGTCACGCTGCTGGGAATCATACTGAAATCACACCTCCCACATCTTAATACCCAATGGAGGGTAACCTTTGGAGCAAAGGTATATAAGGAAGATTTCACAATCATCCTATTTCTTTGTGATTTCTGAGAGAAAAATCTGTCTTCCCCATCTTAAATATGTTCAACAATGGAGCATCCACAACCTTATGGAGTAGACCAGCCTCCTATCTTGAAATTATGCCCCATGTTAGAGGTTCCCCATCCATTAGAAATGAACTCTCAGTATCTCAAGAACCTTCAGAATCATGTAAGTTTCATGTATGTTTCACCTCTCACTCTTCTCAACTTCAGAAATTATGGACCTCATATATAACTCTGCGGAGTTCAATAGTTCTGGCTTTGTTCCTCAGCTTCAGGGCCACACGTCAGCTTACGACTGCATTCAATTGCCAAATTGTGATGCCTGATGGTGTTTTATTGCAGCTGATAATCAACAATGTGCTTCTAAGAAAACACTGCAAAATGCAGAAGAAAGTGCCAATAGAGAGGATGGCATCCCTAGCTCACTTTGTGAGGTGGAAGTCATTGCATTGCCAATGTAAGTCCTGGGAGAGAGAGTTTGCTTCATGGTTAGACACAAAGAACCTCTGGTGAACTCAAAGCATTGTGCTTCACCACTGGTCACATGGGTCTCCACATGAGGAGTCACAATGTGATGGAATGCAGATTAACATCTAATCACTCTTCCTTTACACACAGGTCAAAACAAGAGCAGCTTGTCCCAGTAAACCCTTTGCCTTTGATGCGTGTGGGCTTTTATTCCTACCTCCCTGGTCTGTTAGGTTTATTCTGGGTATCCATATCTCAAAGGAGTCCCAACAATGGAATATACTCAGTTGTTCTTTGTTGAAGCAAGGTAGACTAAAGAATACTGCAATAATTGTAATATATCAAGATCTTATCCATCAAATGCTTACCGCCTCGGGACACTTCAACCCCAGGGCATCAATGTGGACTTCAACAGCTTCCTCATTTCCCCTTCCCCCACCTCATCCTAGTTTCAAACGTCCAGCTCAGCACTGTCTCCTTGACTTGTCCGGACTTGTCCGACCTGCCTATCTCCTTTTCCACCTATCCACTCCACCCTCTCCTCCTTGACCTATCACCTTCATCTCCTCCCCCACTCACCCATTGTACTCTATGCTACTCTCTCCCCACCCCCACCCTCCTCTAGCTTATCTCTCCACGCTTCAGGCTCACTGCCTTTATTCCTGATGAAGGGCTTTTGCCCGAAAACGTCAATTTCGCTGCTCGTTGGATGCTGCCTGAACTGCTGTGCTCTTCCAGCACCACAAATCCAGTATTTGGTTTTCAGCATCTGCAGTCATTGTTTTTACCTTGTTGATTTTAACCCTACTGCGAATCCTCTTGCAAGGATGCCTGCCTTGAAGAAGTTTTCCTCCTCTCTCTACAAGAATCTCAGGGAGTCCCTCTCCCACTGCAACTCCCAGGTCATTTCCTCTGCTCTGAAGCTCTTCAACCATGTTGTGAAACAAACTCGCTACCACAGCCACATTTGCTTCCTCAGTGCCTGCCTCCGTAACCAACTCATCCCACACGGACTCCAGACCACCTTTAAACCAGCAGAGTTCGGACCCGAACAGGACAAACAGTACAGACTACAGATTCAAAAACACCAGCAACAGTTCTCCTTCAAGATCCTCCGCTCCACGCTTGCAGCAATGCGCCGTCACCTAACCTCTCTCCAGTCAGCCCTGCCTCAGCTGAGGGCCACACTCTCTCAGAATTGCAAAGGACCCACTCTGTACTACATCCTCAGGAGAATTCATACTCTCAACAAACAGTATTTCAATTCCATCTCAAACATCAAAAACTGTAAGTACAACAAACTTTTATCCACCCACCTCCATAACCAGCGCTCCACAAACATTCCAGAAGATTCCCCTGGCCTCGGAAACGCCATTAGCCATGCGGCTGACGCAGCTACCAGCCCCACGCTGAGTGATGATGTCACTTCCGCCCACATCATGGCCGCTCCCACAGCCACTTCCGGCCCTCACATCATCGCTGATGTCACATGCTCAGTGACCTCCGCCACCCCTACTGCCATGATCACCACCACTTCCACCCCCACCAGCGCCACTCACCTGCATTCTGCTGACACGCCCCCCACAGACCCCACTGTCACTATCCCCACCCCCCCAGAACCCCGAGGGCAACATTACCCCTGCTCATGCCTCCACCCCCATTCCCCCCACCATCACACCCACTCCAGGTACTGGCTCCGACCCCACTCCCAGCTCCACACCCACACCAGATCCCAGCTCCCGGCCCTGCCGAGTTTTGACCATCCCTACAGACCTCCCACTCAGTGAGGACGAACGATCAGTCCTCAGCAAAGGACTCACCTTCATCCCCCTCCGTCCACGCATCAATGAATTTAATACACGATGTGACATCAAACAATTCTTCCATCGCCTCCGCCTCCGAGCTTACTTTCACAATCAGGACTCCTGCCCACCTTCCGAGGACCCCTTCGCCCACCTCCAACACACTGCATCCACCTGGACTCCCCGCGCTGGCCTATTACCTGCCCTCGACCTCTTCATTTCCAACTGCCGCCGGGACATTAACCGCCTCAACCTGTCGTCCCCCCTCCCCCACTCCAACCTCTCACCCTCACAACGCGCAGCCCTCCAATCCCTCTGCTCTAATCCCAACCTCACCATCAAGCCAGCGGATAAAGGGGGCGCAGTGGTAGTCTGGCGCACTGACCTCTACACCGCTGAAGTCAAACGCCAACTCGAGGACACCTCTTCCTACTGCTCCCTCGACCATGACCCCACACCCCCATCACCAAACCATCATCTCCCAGACCACACAGAACCTCATCACCTCAGGAGATCTCCCACCCACAGCTTCCAACCTCATAGTCCGGGAACCTCGCACTGCCCGGTTCTACCTCCTTCCCAAGATCCACAAGCCTGACCCCTCTGGCCGACCCATTGTCTCAGCATGCTCCTGCCCCACTGAACTCATCTCTACCTACCTTGACACTGTCCTATCCCCCCTAGTCCAGGAACTCCCCACATACCTTTGAGACACCACCCACGCCCTCCACCTCCTCCAAGACTTCCGTTTCCTCGGCCCCCAACGCCTCATCTTCACCATGGATATCCAATCCCTCTACACCTCCATTCACCATGACCAGGTCCTCCAAGCCCTCCATTTTTTCCTCTCCAGACGTCCCCAACAGTACCCTTCCACTGACACTCTCATTCGTTTGGCCAAACTGGTCCTCACCCTTAACAATTTCTCCTTTGAATCCTCCCACTTCCTCCAGACCAAAGGCGTAGCCATGGGCACACGCATGGGCCCCAGCTATGCCTGTCTCTTTGTTGGCTATGTAGAACAGTTGATCTTCCGTAATTACACCGGCACCACTCCCCACCTCTTCCTCCGCTACATTGATGACTGCATTGGCGCCACCTCGTGCTCCCGCGAGGAGGTTGAGCAATTCATCAACTTCACCAACACATTCCACCCTGACCTTAAATTTATCTGGACCATCTCTGACACCTCCCTCCCCTTCCTGGACCTCTCCATCTCCATTAGTGACGACCGACTTGACACTGACATTTTTTACAAACCCACCGACTCCCATAGCTACCTGGATTATACCTCTTCCCACCGTATCTCTTGCAAAAATGCCATCCCGTATTCCCAATTTCTCCGCCTCTGCCGTATCTGCTCCCAGGAGGACCAGTTCCACCATAGAACACACCAGAAGGCCTCCTTCTTTAGAGACCGCAATTTCCCTTCCCACGTGGTCAAAGATGCCCTCCAACGCATCTTGTCCACATCCCGCACCTCCGCCCTCAGACCCCACCCCTCCAACTGTAACAAGGACAGAACGCCCCTGGTGCTCACCTTCCACCCTACAAACCTTCGCATAAACCAAATCATCCGCCGGCATTTCCGCCACCTCCAAAAAGACCCCACCACCAGGGATATATTTCCCTCCCCACCACTTTCCGCCTTCCGCAAAGACCGTTCCCTCCGTGACTACCTGGTCAGGTCCACACCCCCCCTACGACCCACCCTCCCATTCTGGCACTTTCCCCTGCCACCACAGGAACTGTAAAACCTGTGCCCACACCTCCTCCCTCACCTCTATCCAAGGCCCTAAAGGAGCCTTCCACATCCATCAAAGTTTCACCTGCACATCCACTAATATCATTTATTGTATCCGTTGCTCCCGATGTGGTCTCCTCTACATTGGGGAGACTGGGCGCCTCCTAGCAGAGCACTTTAGGGAACATCTCCGAAACACCCGCACCAATCAACCAAACCGCCCCGTGGCCCAACATTTCAACTCCCCCTCCCACTCTGCCGAGGACATGGAGGTCCTGGGCCTCCTTCACCGCCGCTCCCTCACCACCAGACGCCTGGAGGAAGAACGCCTCATCTTCCGCCTCAGAACACTTCAATCCCTGGGCATCAATGTGGACTTCAACAGCTTCCTCATTTCCCCTTCCCCCACCTCATCCTAGTTTCAAACTTCCAGCTCAGCACTGTCTCCTTGACTTGTCCGGACTTGTCGAACCTGCCTATCTCCTTTTCCACCTATCCACTCCACCCTCTCCTCCTTGACCTATCACCTTCATCTCCTTCCCCACTCACCCATTGTACTCTATGCTACTCTCTCCCCACCCCCACCCTCCTCTAGCTTATCTCTCCACGCTTCAGGCTCACTGCCTTTATTCCTGATGAAGGGCTTTTGCCCGAAACGTCGATTTTGCTGCTCGTTGGATGCTGCCTGAACTGCTGTGCTCTTCCAGCACCACTAATCCAGTACACTCATGAGTAACCTGTTTTTCGTGGATTTGTCCAAAGATCAGACCAGAACAGGTGACCTTCCTGCTGTATCCTGACCTCCAGTCATTGATGAGATGACTTTGTTCAGAAGCTAGCTAATTGTCAAACTGAGTTACTTCTCAGTTTTCATACAAACATCCTGCGTGATCAATCCTTTTTTACTGTCCAGTCTTCAGTGATCTATCAGTTGAACTCTGGCTAATGTCACAAGTGTGTCACTTTCAGTTGACCTTTCACCCATGAGGACATCTTTTTGTTTTCCCTGGAAGGAGGCTTATCTCCTGGTTTTAATGAACCTTGACTCCAGACCAGCATGCTAAATCTGTTCAAATTAGCTCGCTCCTTTTAGTTTCGGTATCCTCCAATCAACTAATACTACACAACATAACCCTGTGATCAACAGTGCTTCGTTTTGATGCCAAATGGTCACCAGTTCAGTCCATCTTCTGATGAGTTGAAAAGAAACTTAAACACAAATATCTCTTCAGAAAAGACTTAAGTCATCACTGATTGACCTTTCCAAAGATCACGTTTCATATGTTACTTCTCATTTCAACTGACTCAACAAATTCAGGGTAACTACTTACAGATGGAAGCTGGAACTGCAGACGGAGCACAGTCATATGATGGCCTGCTCTCTCCAGTACCCTCCATCGGCACAGATTTGAGGGTGGCACAGTGGCTCAATGGTTAACACTGCTGTGTCACAGCGCCAGCCAGGGACCCGAGTTCAAGTCCAGCCACTGGCGATGGTCTGTGTGGAGTTTGCACGTTCTCCTGGTGTCTGCATGGGTTTCCTCCAGATGCTCTGGTTTCCCCCCCACAGTCCAAAGATGTGCAGGTTAGCATAAATTGGCTGTGCTAAATTGCCCATAGTGTCCAGAGATGTTAAGATTAAGTACATTTGTCAGCAGTAAATATAGTGTAGGTGGAATGGGTCTGGGTGGATTACTCTTCGGATGGTCAGTGTGGGCTTGTTGGGCCTAAAGGCCTGTTTCCACACTATAGGAATTCTATGATTCATATTCAGTCGGTACCTGTTTGATGGAGATTTGAGGTGATAACTGAGTGGGCACAGAGCAGACATGCCTGGCCAGCTGACAGAGGGGCTATAGCAGCTGAGGCCATTCACACTATGGCTGCCTAGACCTAGCTGAGCCCCAGGCTGATGACGGGCCTCTGGTGTGTTCATTAACATGAGACTAGGGGAGTGGTAAGGGGATGCAGTGAGAGGTGGGGGAACATTTGGCGGAACTGGCATGCAGCAGGGATTGGAAGATGCAGGAGGGCAACTGGATTGTGTCTCTGGTGTACATCCTCCCGGCTTAGTCCACTGAGAGACTGACAACCTTCATGGAGAAGTAAATCCAGCAGACCACTCAGTGGGTGCCAGCCATGTGTGGGTGCGAGGATGATGTGGGGATGGACTATCTGCAAACTCTTGAAATTCTCTGCTGAGCTGTGAGGGTCAAGTCCAGCCTGTTAGTGCTTCTTAGGTCTCTCCTGGTGTGATGAGGGGTTGGGGAAGAGAGGTGTTGGGGCATACCTCAGCTCCTCTGCCAGTGTCCCCACACTTAGCTGCAATGGCAGAGGTCACCCTCATCGCTGGCTCTGGGTGGCACTCATTGTGAAGAGAAGAAAGCAAATGACAGGGGTGATTGTGGCAGGTGGAATAATGCTAGAATGACGCCACTTAGCTCCACTTTTATTCATGTAAGTGCCTCATCCCACTTGGCATTCTCCAGCATGTTGGCACCTTCTTCGCTGTTACTGAGAGCCAATGCCAAGCCTTTATTGTTGCAAGAAAACTCATCCATTGTTCACTCATTCAGAGCCAGAACACCTGCCAATGCACCGCTTCCTTATCCTTGGACAGGCCACAAATCTCCAGGGGTCCTGTGCACTCTTTGGAAATATTTGCAAACCCCGCTTAAAAAGGAGCTGATTGCTGGAGTTTGGTTAGCTCATTTGCCTGAATGGCTGGTGAGTGATACCAACGATGCGGGTTCAATTCCCTCACCGGCTGAAGTTACCATGAAGGACTCTCCTTCTCAATCTCTCCTCTTGCCTGAGGCATGGTGACCCTCAGGTTAAACCACCACCTGTTCTCTCTCTCTCTCTCTCTCTCTGTAATGGGACAACAGTCCTATGGTTTGTTAAGACGATGGTGGCTTTCAAACAAATTGCCTGGTTGACATAATTGATTAACTTACTGCCATCTTTGAGCAGGAAATTGTCCACCACAGTGGGCTGAATGGCCTCCTTCTGCACTGTAAGAATTCTGTGATGCCAGTCACTCATCCACATGAGGATAGGAAGACGGCAGGTCCAACACCTTTTGGTGTTCTATTCCATTGGCATTGTGCTGGGAAATTGAGCCCTTTACTCTCTCCACAGACACTGTCAGATATGTTCTCGGCACTTCCTCTTTTTATTTCTGAAGAATTTTGTTTTTTTGCACTTTAGAAGGGTTTTCGTGTAAGACGGAACTTATCTTTTCCCAAATTTCAGTTACTGAAACTGGTTCACAGAAACAAACAAGCCATTCTGTTTAAACTCCATTGCAAAATAGGCCTTTTCTTCGAAAACCCTGAACTTTTAAACCCTCTTCCCCTTCTGGTTTCAAGCGGTCTACACAGCAATTTTCTTTATAAAAAATGTAGGTGAGGACATAGTACAGACTTCCGTCACTACCTTCCATGTCATTCTGTTTCAGGAACAGCCCACTTAGTTCAGAAAATTGCAAATTTAAATCCATCAAAAAATAGAGGACAGAACTTATATCTCTGTTAGTTTAATGTTGGTTTTGAGGAAGCTTATCATAAGAACAGGACAACTGAACACTTAAAGAAATGTGAACTGATTAGAGAGCGATGTGGATGTGACGGGTAGGTTGTGTTTAATGCACCTTATTGAATCTTTTTTAAAAGTGACAAAAATATTAGGCATCTTTTTTTAAAATAGAAATGGTCCAGTGAGAGGGGAACCTGTGTAATCTAGAGTCCCAGACTAATACTCTAGGGACTTGGGTTTGAATTCTGCCATGATGAAATTTGAATTCAATAAAAATCTGGAATTAAAAACTGGTTTAATAGCAACTATATAAGGGTGGCATGGTGGCTCAGTGGTTAACACTGCTGCCTCACAGTGCTAGGGACCCAGATTCAATTCCAACTACAGGCGACTGTCTGTGTGGAGTTTGCACATTATCTACATGTCTGCACGTGTTTCCTCTGAATGCTCTGCTTTCCTCCCACAGGCCAAAGATGTGCAGGTTAGGTGAATTGGCCATGCTAAATTGTCCCATGGGGATGAGTAGATTAGGTACATTAGTCAGGGGTAGATCGAGAGGAATGGGTTTGGATGGATTACTGTTCGGAGGGTCGGTGTGGACTTTTTGGGCCGAAGGGCCTGTTTCCACACTGTAGGGATTCTATGAATTATTAAAACAAACAACTGACTTACTCATGTCCTTTTGGGAAGGAAATCTGCCTTTCTTACCTTGTCTGGCCTATGTGTGACCACAGACCCACCATAATATGGATGCCTCTTTAAATGGCCTCACGAGCCCCTCAGATCAATGGGCAATAAATGATCATTCAGCCAGCAATGCCCACATCCCAAGAAAGAATTAAAAACATAATTCATATGGACCTCCCTAAGGTGGGTAAGGTTCCATATAGGAGGCTGTCAGCTAAAATTAAAATGACATGCCAAAGTTATGAACTAAAATTGAAGTTCATGGAACTAAAGACGTATTATTGTCAGTGTTGTGATTCCCTCATTCCCTCCATTCCCTCATGGGATTGCAGTATTCGATCTACTTTCTTAATCATTTACTGCACCTACATACTAACATTTTTGAACATACATAGAACATTGAACTAGTACAGCACAGGAACATGCCCTTTGGCCCACGATGCTGTGCTGAACGTGATGCCAAATTAAACAAATCACTTTTGTCTGCACTTGGTCCATATCCTTCCATCCCTTGTATATTCATGTCCTTATTCAGAAGTCCTTTAAACACCCCTATCATACCTGCCTTCACCACCAACCTGACAGTGCATTCCACATTCCTACCATGCTCTGTGTTAAAAACTTGACCCTCACACCAGCTTTGAACTTACCCCCCTCACCTTAAATCTATGTAAGAATTTTTGTAACATGTGTCCCAGGATATCCTTTATAGAGTTCACAGTCTGTCTTCATTAAAGTGATAAATTGTTTTTCTATTCCTGCTACTTTATTTCTATTCTTATTAGGGGACTAGATGCCTTCTGGAAAACTTGCCTTTCCTACTTGACTTTGTATTATCTGAAAATGTGCATACATTTGATCCTTTCCTCCAAGTCACTGATATAGGTTGCAAATAGTTAAGGCCCCACTACTGTGCTGGGCCACTAGTTACAGCTTGCAAGTCAAAAATGGTCCGTTTATCCCTACTCTCTGCTTCCTGTTAGCTAACCATTCCTCAATGCAAACAAACATAAAATAGTCATTAGCATTCCATGATTGAATTTGTCCTGTACAATTCCTGAGATGTTGAAAATGAGTAGGAAAGGAGATGGTGCGCTGATCTTTGTCCTTCACAGGGAGGATTCAGCAGATAGGAGGAAATCTGTGTATCAGCTAGGAAGCTGTGTTGTGACCGTCCATTCTTTTCCTGCAAGTCATGGTCTTTTATGTCAAGTCTCTCCCTGCTTTGGAAGCAATATTCAAATCTTGGATGAATTTAGGTATTTTAACAAAATGAAGAGTAAATTACATTTGTAATTCTGGTGTCATTATTTGATCCAAAAATTGAGTTTCTGACATTAGGTTAACACCAGCACTAATACTGTTATTACAATTCAGGCTGATCACTGTCTCAGCTCATCTGATATTGAATTCATAGCCTTGTTACTTCTTGATTACCATAATGCACCTCTGTCTGGTTTCCCATTCTGTTCTTTGTAAACTTGATCCAAAACTCTGCGGTTCATATCTTAAACCAAGAATTATCATAAGAATTTGAATCCGAGTAAACTTTACTCCCACTAAAGTCTTTAGTCAATATCACTTTGCACCCCAACTCCACATTTTACACAAGTTCCAATGAACTGACTTTCAAGATACTTATTAACTGTAGTGAATCAAAGTGGAATTTATGAAACAAGAACAGGAATTATACTTAATCAAAGTCAGTGCGTGGATCAGTCCTCAATGTCCACAGATCCTCTGAGTGTTAACTGTACAGTTGAAGACTTTCTCTTCATCCTGGATTGCACCAAGTCTTCAGGAGAGATGTCACCATAGATGATACGGCAATGCCCTGATACTCCTGAGACTTTCAATACTTATCCAACATTCTCAATGTCCTTGTGCCAAATTTGGACATGGCTTATATTAATTGCTCAATTGGTCAGGATTTGGAGATGCCGGTGTTGGACTGGGGTGCACAAAGTTAAAAATCACACAACACCAGGTTATAGTCCAACAGGTTTAATTGGAAGCACACTAGCTTTCGGAGTGACGCTCCTTCATCAGGTGGTTGTGGAGGGCACAATTGACAAATTCTGTGTCTGGTATTCTTTGATTTTTAAATCAATTGGTCAGGGTGAGGTCATTAACTTTCTCTCCCCATCTGGAAGCTCACTCACTGAAAAACACATTCATTTTTACACTCAATTTTATCTCCAGATGATAAATGAATTAGAAGTACATATGATCTTCCCATTAACCTGCTCATTCTTATTATCAATTCTAATTAGCCTTCTCAATCTCTACCAGGGCAAAGTGGTGTTCATCATGCTAAAACAAGAATTAGTTTTGATTACCACAGGGGTGAAAGATTATCAGGGCTATGCAGGAATGTACAGTTGAGATTAAAGTCATTATTTTACTTAATGTCAGAGCAAGGTCTAAGGCTCACGTAGCCTACTGTTGTTTCTCATTTGTATGTTAGTGAAAAGAACAAGCAAGACCTTAAATATATTATAGAAAGAAAATATGGCAGGTGCTAGAAAACAGAAAGCGCTGGAGAAACTCACCAGATCTGGCAGCATCTATGCAGACAGAAGCAGAGTTGGTATGAGAGTCTTCGAAACAATTCCAAAGGAGAATCATACTGGATTTAATCCATTAACACAGCTTCTCTCTTTGTAAATGCTGCCAGATTTACTGAGTGTCTCCAGCAATTTCTGATTTTATTTCTTTATTGTCTTACTCTATTGATTAAATAATCAATCTATTAGAAAACTATTCAATTAAATGGTGTATTTGTTGCATATGCTGGTGCTAACATTTATTATTTTGGGGAGAGAACAATGATAAGCCTTGCATGTGACTTTGAGACAAGGGTGTGGTTCAAGCAGGCAAGCTGACTCTTGCTGTTAAGTCAATACTCTCAATACTGACAAGCCTGAACTGTTTAGAGAGCTGCAAATTCCAGCAGCCTGATTGATTTAATCATTTGATCTCAGCAGGCAAGCAACATTTACTGGCAGTTTGATCAGTATGAGATCCTAAAGTTTTTGTCCTAATGAACATAAAATCCTAAAATGTTTGATAACCAAAATCTTACATTGATCATCGCTGAGGTATTATTGTTTATTGCAAGGGGATTGGAAAAGTATTGTATTGTCCTACAGATTGGAACACAAAAGTCTTCCCACAATCTGGACTGCAACCGCAAGGGATAAAGAGGGTTTTTATATCTCAACGAATATGAGTGTCCATCTTTTTCCCAATTGTTGGTTTAGGATCTCATACTGATCAAACTGCCAGTAAATGTTGCTTGCGTGCTGAGATCAAATGGTTAAATCAATCAGGCTGCTGGAATTTGCAGCTCTCTAAACAGTTCAGGCTTGTCAGTATTGAGAGTATTGACTTAACAGCAAGAGTCAGCTTGCCTGCTTGAACCACACCCTTGTCTCAAAGTGAGTCAGCTTGCCTGCTTGAACCACACCCTTGTCTCAAAGTCACATGCAAGGCTTATCATTGTTCTCTCCCCAAAATAATAAATGTTAGCACCAGCATATGCAACAAATACACCATTTAATTGAATAGTTTTCTAATAGATTGATTATTTAATCAATAGAGTAAGACAATAAAGAAATAAAATCAGAAATTGCTGGAGACACTCAGTAAATCTGGCAGCATTTACAAAGAGAGAAGCTGTGTTAATGGATTAAATCCAGTATGATTCTCCTTTGGAATTGTTTCGAAGACTCTCATACCAACTCTGCTTCTGTCTGCACAACATGGGTGAAATAATATCTGAAGCATTGTGTACAATATTGGTCTCCATATTGAAGGAATGATGTAAATATTTTGTGAACAGTTCATAGAAAGCTTACCTGGAATGGGTAGTTTGTCTAAAAGGAAACGGTTGGTCAGGAAGAGCTTGCATGAGCTGAAGCTTAGCAGAGGGAGAGACAAATTGAGTGAAACATATAAGATCCTGAGGGGCCTTGACAGAGCATGTGTGGAAAGGATGTTTGTTAATGTAGGAGAACCTAGCATTTCAGGTTTTACTTAAAAATAAGGTATCACCCCTTTAAGGCAGAGATAAGAAAAATAATTATTGCATGCAGTTCATCTCAAATCTTCCTGGAAAGGGAGTGGCAGCAGAGTCTATGAAAACATTTTAAGGGAGAGGTGGACTATAGTAAGGAAAAGGGGGGAAAGGTTAACAAGGTTAGACTGGAACATGATGAAGGGCTTTTGTCCGAAACGTTGATTTTCCTGCTCCTCGGATGCTGCCTGACCTGCTGTGTTTTTCCAGCGCCACTCTAATCCAAACTCTGGTTTCCAGCACCTGCAGTCCTAACTTTTGCCTAGACTGGATCGTGGAGAATTCCGGTCAGCCACGATCTTACTGAATGGCAGAGCAGACACAATGTGGCCGAGTGGGGTACTCCTGCTCTTGATTTGTATGTTCATATCCCCTACTAACCCTGTGCTCACTGGTCTGCAATGGCTCCAGGTCAAGCAACATCTTAATTTTAAAATTTTCATCTTTGTCCAAAGATGTGTAGGTTAGGTAGATTGGCCATGGGAAATTCAGGGATAGAGTGGGTCTGGCTGGGATGCTCTTCAGATGGTCGATGTGGACTTGATGGGCCAAATGGCCTGTTTCCACACTGTAGGAATAGACTTCTATCTATGATTGTCTCAAAATCCCTTCATGGCCTAACCAATTTTTGCTCCTAGACACAACAATTCTCCAACACCTCAGTGCTCCTCAAATTTTGACCTCTCCAACATCTCTAATTTTATTTGCTCCACCATTGGTGGCCGTATCTTCAGTTGCCTGGCCCTAAGCACTATTTATTCACTCATAAATATATAAGGGCCTTGTAAGGAAGGACAAAGCAAGTTTACAAGGAAAATATCTTGACGTCAAGAGTTATGAGTCGAGATTATACAAATTAGGCCTGTTTTCTCTAGAATGTGGAAAGTTAAGGGGTGAGCTGATTGAAGTCTTCAAGATATTAACAAGAAAACACAGGGTAGATAAGCTATTCTCACTGGTTTGGAACTCTAGAGCTAGGGGCACAGTCTAAAAATTCAGGCCAGACTGTTCAGGAGTAATGTTAGGAAGAACTTCTACACACAAAGGGTTATAGAGGTTTGGAATTCTCTCCCACAAATGGCAACATTTGCTGGATCAGTTGTTAATTTTAATCTGAGATAGATGCATTTTTTGTTAAGCAAAGGCATTAAGGCTATGGAGAAAGTGAGGACGGCAGTTGCTGGAGATCAGAGTTAAAAAGTGTGATGTTGGAAAAGCACAGCCTGTCAGGCAGCATCCAAGGAGCAGAAGAGTCAACATTTTGAGCAGAAGGCCTTCATCAGGAATGTGGGCCAAAGGCAGGTGTATGGAGTTAGTATAAAGATCAGCCATGATCATAATGAGTGGCAGAACAGGCTCAAGGAGCTGGATGGCCTACTCCTGTTCCCATGTTCCCACATGATTACATCATTTAAAGGGTGTCTGAATGGGTATATGAATAGGAAGGATTTAGACAGAAATGGGCCAATTGCTGGCAAATGGGACTAGATTAGGTTAGGATATCTGGTTGGCGGAGTGAATTGGACCAAAGGGTCTGTTATCATGCTGTACATCTGTATGACTCTATAACCTCTCCAGCTCTCCAACTGATGTTCCTCCTTTAAGATGTTTCTTAAAATCAACATCTTGACCAAGTTGCCTGACCCAATATCTCATGAAGCTCAGTGTCATTCTTTGCTTTATGATGGTCCTATGAAGGGCAACATAGAAGTGTAAGCTGTTGTTTAACAGAAAGGACAACAGCATTCCTGGATGTGAAGTTTACAATGGTGAGGATTTTGGAATGCCAATTGAGAAAGGGGAAAAAAACCCAATAAAATGAAAAACATTGAAATACAGAAAATAGGTGCAGGAGTAGGCCATTCAGTCCTTCGAACCTGCTCCACCATTCAATATGATCATGGCTGATCATCCAACTCAGTTCCCTGTTTGCCCCATGCCTCCTTGATGCCTTTAGAATTATACCCAAAGAATTATATCTGTCTCCTTCTTGAAAACAGTCAATGTTTTGGCCTCAACAGTTTTCTGTGGCCGAGAGGTCCACAGGCTCACCCATCTCTAGGGTGGAGACATTTTTCCTCATCTCAGTCCTCAATAGCCCATCCCATGTCCTTGGACTGTAACCCTTGGTTCTGGACTCTTTCTGGCCATTGGGAACATCCTCCAAGAATTCCAAGCGATGAATAGGATCCAGACAGAACTCAAAGGTCAGGAAACAGACATCAGAACAAAAATTATTGCATTTATTTTTGGTTGTTGTACACTTTAATCACAATGTAGTTTATGAAAAATAAGTTAATTTATATGTTAGTATTAAAGTTAGTTATTCTGTTCAACAGTGGAATATTTCAATAAAGATGAGCTTGCAAATGTAAATTAATATATTGCTCAATATCCCAAGAAACAAAATTTGACATGATCAGACTTGACCATTAGCAGTAATTAATTGAGTGGATCAAATCTCCCCAAGCAACTTTTCACAAGGAACATTCTTCCTCAAAACCTTTAAGATAAAACCATAGGAGTATGATATTCCCACAGCAGCTCATTTACATGCACTTATCCTCACACACATACCCGCTCATATCCTCACACTCATCCTCACACACTTACATCCTCACACTCATCCTCACACACTTACATCCTCACACTTATCCTCACACACATACCCGCTCATATCCTCAGACTCATCCTTACACACTTACATCCTCACACTCATCCTCACACACTTACACACTCAATTAATCGCAATCATAAACTCTACTTGAGTACATTTAACATGTTAAAAAATTGGCGACTGGAGAAAAGTCTTTGAGTTAAAACATTAAACACAGAGAAGAGTTATGAATAGAGTTGCTGTAAGCAACCTTTATTGGGTTCCATCAGTGTTGCTGGCCTTACATCTCTTCACCATCGCACAGTGACCTTTGACTTTGGTCCTTTTCAAGCTGTGATCCATTTCGTTTGAATGTAATCTTTCAATAACACATTGCACTGGCTACAGATGGATTCATTACATCCTTGTCATGAGCTGCTTTGTTTTGACATGTTTGGCACTTTCAGGATGTTCTGTTCACACGGCTCTTCACACTGTTTGTGAAATAAGTTCATTGTGAGCCAACTGCATCACATTGAAATCAATTTAAAGCAAGTCATCCTCGATTCTGAGAGACTGCCAAAGAAAGAATCATCAATGGCATACTTCCAGCAGAAACAGTTCCAATTAAGTTGAGGAGGTGTAACATCTAGGTGAAAGTGAGGACTGCAGATGCTGGAGATTAGGGTCGAGAGTGTGGTGCTGGAAAAGCACAGCCAGTCAGGCAACTTCCGAGAAGCAGGTGTAACATCTGCCCAGGCCTTGTGACCAACTTCATATATACCACATGAGGGAAATTGGCCATAAGGCAGCAGGTGGAATTCAATATCAATAACATACATGTATAACATAGTGTGCTACGTAGATCATATTAATTGTATCGATAATATGGAATTGTATTCTACAATAATTCAATATAACATTACATTTGCTATAGTTTAGAAGAATGAGAGTTGATCTCACTGAAGCAAATATAAATTCATATGCAGAAAGGTTGTTTCTGTGGCTGAAGGATCTGGCTGAGGGGACACAGTCTCAGTATATGGGTCAGGCCATTTAGAGCTAATATAGGAAGGAATTTCTTCACTCAGTGGGTACTGAAAGTTTGGAATTTTTGACTCCCGAGAGCTTAGGACACTCCATCATTGAGGCTCTTGAAGACAGAGATTAATAGGTTTCTAGAGATTAAAGATACCAATGGATATGGGAATCATGTGGGAATACAGCACTGAGGTAGAAGGTCAGCCATGATCTGCTGTATGGGGCAGGAGTGATGGGCAGTTTTGTCTACACCTGCTCCTATTTACAATGAATACATTTTGGTAAAAAATAACGGCAGCAAAGATGCTTAGAATGGAACCAGGCTCAGCGACATGGGACTTTGGAGAAATTTGGGAGTTTCAGAGTTATTGGTTCACAAGACACCACAGGAAACATGTCAGAAATGAAAGGCTGTTAGGAAGGGAAGCTCATGGAATTCTAGAGTTATAGCATAAAACCCTTCCCTTCTATACACTTAATAGTAAGGTCCTGCACAGTGTTACCAAACAAAGAGACCTTGGAGTGCAGGTTCACAGTTCCTTGAAAACGGTGTCGTAGGTAGATAGGGTATTGGAGGAGATGTTTGGTATGCTTGCCTTTATTGGTCAGTGCATTGAGTATAGGAGTTGTGGCTGTCCAGGATATTGGTTAGGCCACTTTTGGAATACTGTGTGCAATTCTGGTCTGCCTCCTATCGGAAAGATGTCGTGAAACTTGAAAGGGTTCAGAACAGATTTCCAAGGATTTAACCAGGTTTGGAGGGTTTGAGCTATAGAGAGAGGCTGAACAGGCTGGGGCTATTTTCCCTGGAGTGTTGGAGGCCGAGGGGGTGATCTTACAGAAGTAAAATCCGTGAAAGGGCATGGATAGAGTGAATAGACAAGGTCTTTTACCCTGGGGCAGGGAAGTTCAAAACTGGAGGGCATAGGTTTAAGGTGAGAGGGGAACGATATAAAAGAGAACTCATACAGAGAGTGGTGAATGTATGGAATGAGCTGCCAGAGGAAGTGGTGGAGGCTGGTACAATTACAACATTTATAAAGGTATCTTGATGGGTATATGAATGGGATGAGTTTAGAGGGACATGGGTCTAGATTAATGCAGATGATCTGGTCAGCATGGACGAGTTGCACTGAAGTGTCTGTTTCCCTGCTGTACATTTCTATGAATCTAACAAATGGGATTCATACACCACACGGCTGGAAAATTTCAAAAAAGGTAGCACACCAACACCTTCTGAAGGGCATTTACAATGGGTAACAAATGTTGCTATCCCATGATGCCCAGACCCAATGAATGAGTAAGGAAAACATAGAGGTGGTGAGCAGCCTGCATTAAAACTCATGAAGATTCTATTTAATGTGTTGTGTTCGGTTTTGGATGTCACGCTATTTTACAAAGATATTGAGACTTTAGAGATGTCACTAGAGTTGTGTCCATGATGAGAAAATACAAATAAGGATAATAAAATTGGAGCTTTTTACATTAAAACAACACGCCATATGGTACAATAAAGGCAGATTGATTAAAATTGCAAAAGAATATGACAGGGTGTATAAACAGACTGTTCTTGAGAGTTGATGAGCTAGATTGAGGGTCCTTCGATAGAAGACTAGAAATTTCATGGAAACATAGGGTAATATTGCATGAGGAGGTCATTTGGCCCATCAGATCCAAGTCAGTTCTTTTAAAAAGCAATCCACTTAGCCCCAATTTCCCTGCAATGTATTTCTCCAACAAGTGTTTATCTAATTTTCTTTCGGGGGGTTAAATGGGTCTGTTACCCATTGCTCCATCAGGCTGCTCATTCTAAATTCTACTCACTCTATAGATACAAAACTCTTCCTTCTGAATCTCTGCTTCCACCACCTCCACTGGCAGTGCATTCGGACACCCAACCACACTCTGGATGAAACATTTTCCCTACACTTCTCTCCTAAACTTCCCCCTCTCACCTTGAACCTGTGCCCTCTTGTAGTTGACCTTTCCACCCTGGGAAGAAACCTCTGACTATCCACCCTCCCTATGCCTCTCATACTTTTGTAGACCGCATGCACTGCAGCTAAATCCTCATCCCAGAAGTCAGTTCAGTAAATGTCCCCTGCACCCTCTCCAAAGCCTTCAAATTTAGATGAGAGGGCAAGAGAAACTTTTTTTAAATTTAATCTATTTTTCTAACCAACCTGTTCAGAGATGTTATTACACACTGTTGGAGTGGGTGGGACTTGAACCCAGACCTCCTGGTCCAGAGTAGAGACACTACTGCACCACAAAACGGGCTTCAGAAAACTTTTTATAAGGCAAATACAAAATTCATTTCTAGTGTTTGTGGTTTAGGAAAGAAGCTATAAGTCTCTGAGCTATTAGAAGAGTCTGGATACTCTGGGATTTTTTTTCTTGGAGCCTAAGAGGTGACCTTGGAGGTTATAAAATCATGAGAGGCAGAGATAAGGTGAATAGCCAAGATCTTTTCCCAGGGTAGGGGAATCTAAAACTAGAGAGCATTGGCGTAAGATGAGAGGGACAGGATTTAAAGGGCAACATTGAAGGTACATGGAATAAGGTGCCAGAGGAAATGGTAGAGGTGGGTACAATCACAATATTTAAAAGACATTTAGACATGTAATGAATAGAAAGGGTTTAGAGAGATATGGGCCAAATGCAGGCAAATGGGACTAGTTCAGTTTAGGAAACCAAGTCAACATGGAGGAGTTGGTCTGAAGGGCCTGTTTCTGTGCTGTATACATCTACAACTCTGTGACATAGACTGGGTTGATGGAATATAGGAATGGGGAGAGGAGGCGTGATTAGCTCACATGAAGAATAAATTCTAGTATCAACTGAATGGGCCAAGTGACCTGATTTGAACTTGCAATTTCCTTGTACTCCTTGTATTAGCACACAGATGGAGACTACGAGAAGGACAAGGGCAGTACTTGCATGGGAATGTCACCAGGTTCCCTCCAAGCCACAAACCATGCTGGCTGAAAGCAATATTCACTGTCATCTAGAACCTCCTCATGAACAGCACTGTGGGTGTCCCTGTGCCATGTGAATTGCGTCAATTCAAGATGGTAGCTCACCACCACTTTTTCAAAAGCAATCAGATATAGGCAACAAGTGCTGACTCCATCAATGTTCAGATGCCATAATGTAGTAAAATAAATGCTTCACATAATTAGACCATTTGGCCAAATAGGTCCATGCTAGTGTTTATGTTCCACATGTGCCCTTTCCCACCCTCTTCATCCAATTGTATGTGGATGTCTTTGTACTCCTTTCTCCTTCCTATAGCTTTTCTAGTTTTTCTTTGGGAATCTTAAACTGTGACCATGCATTGGGCAAAGGACATTTCCTGAATTCCCTATTGGATTTAAAACTGATTAGCTCCCTAATTCTGGTCTCACCTGTAAGTAGGAACACCTCTGTGTCTACACTATCCAATACTTTCTTATAGATCTCCATCAGGCCACCCTTTAATCTTTTCTAGAAATGACCCCATTCTGATTATTCTTCCAAGATAGGTTTTTTTCCTTCCATTCAGTCACAGGATGTAGACGTCACTGGCTAGGCCAGCATTTATTGCCCATCCCTAATTGCCTAGAGGGTAGTTAAAAGTCAACCACTTTGGTGTGAGTCTGGAGTCACATGTAGGCCAGATCAGGTAAGGATGGCAGTTTCTTCCCTAAAGGGCATTAGTGAACCAGATGAGTTTTTCTTGACAATGGGTTCATGGTCATCATTAGAGATTTAATTCCAGATTATTGAATTCAAACTCCATCATTTTCCATGGTGGGGTTCAAACCCAGGTCACCAGAACATTACCTGGGTCCCTGGATTAATAGCCCAAAGATAATATCACAGGACCAACACCTCCCTTTAAAAGACCTAAAGATCTCTACTCCCACTAGCGATACACAATTGTTTTGGCTCTTTTAAAGGATGCGTTACCCATTTGTTGCCCATTCCTATTTGCCCTGGAGCAGGTGATAAATCTCTTCTTTTGAAATCGCTGAAGTCATTAAGGTATAGGAACATCCATTCTTCTGCTTGGGACAGTGTTCTGAGGTTTTGACCCAAAGACACTGAAGGAACAGTAATACATTTCCAAGTTAGGATAGTGAGTGGCTGGGAGGGAGTGGTGCTTCCCCATTTTAATATTCATGACAATACCAGCATTCTATACAGTTAAACTGGGAGAAACCACTATAATTATGCTTCTCATCACAAATACATTGATGAATGTCAAAGCACTGAATATCTCTGAGATAGATTGGCAGAGAATAGAAATCACTCAAATGTGGTATTGAATTGACGACAGCAAGTGAACACATGCCCAGGTCAAACATTACCTCTGAGGAGATCTAAATGATTGCTATACAACTGGGTCAGTGCTGTACCTTCAAAGATGCCAAAACCACCACTCACTTCAGTCCAGAGGTGCTTGTTCAACATTTACAGATAGTCACTACCAATAATACTTGCCACAAGAAGTTATGGCAATCCTGGTGTTAAATTGGGAAAGAAAGCCCTCCATAGAAACTGGCAATCTGTCCACAGCGAAAAATCTAATACTGAAGGTAAAGGTGGCGATCCTTTGATCAGATGTTCATTGGCCTGACAGCTGGATTCCCCCACCCAACCCTGTTTGGTTAGCTCAGTTGGCTGGATGGTTGGTTTGTGATAAAGCTAACAGTGTCTGTTCAATTATTGTACTGGCTGAAGTCACCATGAAGGTTCTATCTTCTCAACCTTGCCTCTGGCCTGGTTAAACTCACCATCAGTTGTCTCTCTTTAATAAGGGAGTGGGACTGTGGCAAAGTTACCTCTTCGCACCTTACAAAGGCTAGCAAACAAATTGTCTAAAGATTCCCTTAGAATTTGGTAGTTTTGTCAACTCAAAATCCTCGAGTCCTGGACTGGTTGGGAGGATTGGGATTTTAATTTCCTTGAAAGTTTGCCCAAGAACAGAAATCCCTGAGTCAGTAGTTAGCTGAAGATCAAACTATAGTATTACCGTGAAAAGGAACTCTGGTGGTTTACACCACTGGCATCACTTGGTCTTTCTGAATTAACAAAGGGTTTTGCCCCTGGAAGGCATTAAAAATTCAGAGGGCCTATAAAGGCTAGCTGACCACGTAATAATTAGTGCTACCTGAGAAAAATCATATTCCTGAGGTTTCTGGTCATTATTAGCGGCCCACCAACAGCAGCTTTGCTAAAGAAGATGCAACGTCTTAGTGAGGCAGAGTTAGGCAAGCCCTATTGTCAGTTAAGGTTGGCAGAGTAACCAGAATTATTGTTGATGAGGATGCCAAACACATTGATGGCAAGAACTCCTACAATGGTAAGGATGCCATGGAAGATGGGAGCGATGGTTGTGGCAATCTCCATTGTGATGTCCAACACCACTCGTACCACGGATTGGCCAGGAGCCAGGAGCTTGTGGTGGATGAATTGGAAGATTCCCACACATACTTCATAACCCAGTGGTTGCAATGGGGAACTTCCTCTGTTTGCAGGATTGATGATTTTACCCTGAATCAACCCTTCCACCTCTCTGAAGATTTCCTCTTCCTGATTTTCGTTCATCCCCCTGCAGTTATCAAACAGCTGGCCGACTCGCAGTTTCTTCTGCAATTGCCTCACAGTCACGTGTGTTGTTTTCCGTTCTGGTTTCATTTGCTTCATGAAGGCGAAGGAAAAGTCTCTGTTGTATCTTAGCACATCCTGCCCCTCTAATCCTGCATTATTGTTGAGACAGGGATCGTTATTCTGGTCCCGTGAGTAGGTGCAGCAAAGAGCTGTCCAGACCAGGCCAGGGACTGACACCCTGTTTTTCATTTTGGTCTTTGTGGGGTTAGCAGCGCCTGTCATGAGATACATTGACCGGCCAGACTTGTGGCATATCCTTGCCAACTTCTCGGCAACTGACTCTGCTTCCTGATACCAGTTAACATTGGCTGCATGTTCCTCAGGGACTGCGTTGGTGAGGGTACAGGTAGCTGTGGCACTCTCCTTCTCATTCAGTGCAAAGGGGTAGAGGTGACCCCTGTCATAGCCGGAGTCCTGGTAATCCTCATCCACCGCCTGTCTCTCACTGAAATCTGCACTACTGCTCCTCATCGTGCCAGGGGCGTTTTGATCATCAATCTTTAATGAATGCAAATCAACATGTTAGAAAAATGAAAACATTACTGGACACTCACTGTGATCTGACCTCCCCAGGAATCAACACAGCTGAGCAGTCAACAACTATACTGACTCTGAATTGCTCTCAAGTTCAACTGGACACAGGACAAACAATGCTGGCCTTGCCAGTGACATCCATATCCCATAAAATAATATAACGAAATAAATAGAAAAGGTTGATCTAATAGAATGGAGGAAGGTCAGTTGGCCGAACCCAAGGTCCTTCTATTTAAGCCCCAGTGCACATATCAACAACACATTATATTATTTGCATTCATGGGAAATAACTAATGTCGACATCACCCTTAGAAACTGGTGGTGAAACAGCTTCCTGAATGATTGCTGTTATAACTTAATGACTCAACAGCTCACTTCAGAGTGAATACAACATAGTCTTAATGAGATTTAAACTGAGTAACTTCCCAGGAGACTGATGGCTGAGTGGTAGTATCACTGGACTATTCATGCACAGACCCAGATAATGTTCTGAGGACCTGGGTATGAATCGCACTGCAGGTATTAGTGGAGCTTGAACTCAATTAAAGAAAGGAATCCAGAATTACAAGTCTATTGTTCACCATGAATCCATTCTCATTTGCATGGGAAAACCATCTGCTTTTACTAATGCCCTTTAAGGAGACAAATTGCCATCCTTACCTGGTCTGGCCTACATGTGACTCCTGACCCCCAGCAGTGTGATTGACTCTTACCCACCCTCCCCGGGTAATAAGGTCTGGGGCAATAAATACTGGGCTGAAAGTGTGTTGCTGGAAAAGTGCAGCAGGTCAGGCAGCATCCAAGGAGCAGGAGAATCGACGTTTCGGGCATGAGCCCTTCTTCCGTAATAAACACTGGCCCAACCAGTGAAGCCCTCAGCCTGTGAATTAATTTTGTAAAAAAGGACGTTCTGTTTTGAGGAAGGGACACTGAACTGGAAACATTAACTCTGATTTCTCTCCACAGATGCTGCCAGACCTACTGAACCTTTCCAGCAACTTCGATGTTCATTCCTGGACCTGTCGGGTTCTTATACAACAGATTAAGAACTCTACTCATTTTATTGAATCACAGAATTCCTACAGTGTGGAAGCAGGCCATTCAGCCCATTCCCAACCCAAGTATCAAGGATAACTTTCTAGTGTTTTTTTTAAGAGTGGCATGTGGTCTTTTATATCTGCCGTTGAGAACAGACAGATTTTCAATTTAACATAGAATCCCTACAATGTGGAAAGAGGCCATTCAGCCCATCAAATCCACACCAACCCACCAAAGAGCATCTCGCCCAAATCACAACTCTATCCCTGACACCCCACATTTTTACAATGGCCAGCCCAACCAGCCTGAACATCCTTGGACAGTATGGACAATTTAGCATGAACAATCCACCTAATCTGCATTTTGCTGTTCTGTGGGACGAAACCACAGCATCTGAAGGAAACCCACACTGACACAGAGAGAATGTGCAAACTCCACACAGGCAGTCACACCAAGACTGGAATCGAACCCAAGTTCCTGGCACTGTGAAGCAGCAATGCTAACTACTGAGCCACTGCATCATCTGTTCAATCTCAGGTTGTGGCTTTGCACACTTTCTCATTTGCTGGGAATGCTGTCCAGGGAATTACTCCACTCTGCATTCATAATTTCTGCTCCAAACACCTGTTAATCACACCCAATTCCTGATTAGTGTAATTTACAAACAGGTCGCTGATCCAAGATTGCAAATTCACCAAATGATCCCTTGAGACTGCCCTGTTCAAGGAACATTGAATGGTACTGGTAACTCAGACTAAGATTTCAGCTTGAGACCAAAATATTCAACAGCATTTCCCAAACCCATGACCTCTGCCATCTAGAAGGACAAGGGCAGCAGATACTTGCGGATTCCACCATCTGCAATTTTCCCTCCAAGCCACACACTATCTCGACATGGAAATATATCGCTGTTCCTTTAGTGTTGCTAGATCAAAATCCCTCCCTAACCTCATCATTATAGGTCTACCTAAAGCTCATAGGCTGCAGTGGGGTTCAGGAAAGCAGCTAACCAGTGGCTTCTCGAGGGCACTTTGGAATGGATAATAAATCTAGGCCTTACCAGCCATGCTCACTCAAATATTTTTGGTCTCATTGTGCTAAAGAATATTGCTGATAAAGAATACTTACAGACTGCAAAGGTAAAGAAAATATTATATTCAAGAAACCTCTCATTGTGGTTTCATCTGACAATGTTGCAAGAGTTGGACAGATCATATAACATTGCAATAGTGCATTCTGTGTCTTTGTAACATATGCTGCAGTTAAATGTAACCCTATACTATATTCATGTCCCATAACCAATTGAAAAATGGAACACACCATAGGTTTCGTGTCAGGATAGAGTGACTCGAGGAGATGTGAATCCAGACTCCAGACTAAATCTCACATTTTGTCGTTGTATTGATTTCCTTAAGTTTCTCTTTGTGAGCCCCAGCAGGTTTTCTTACGCTATTTTATCAAGCCCGCCACTTTAACGAACTACCTTATCCCAATGGTGCACATCTTGCTGATGCTGGCCTGAGTCTCCCACTCACCACAGCAGAAGAACTCACCACTATCTAGATCATAGAATCCCTACAGTGTGGAAATAGGCCCTTTGGCCCAACAAGTCCACACTGACCCTCCAAAAAGCAATCTACCCAGACCCATTCCCAACACTTACCCCTAATTTACACATCCCTGAACACCACGGGCAATTTAGCATGGCCAATTCACATAACCACAGGGAGAATATGTAAACTCCACACAAACAGTCACTGGACGCTGGAATTGAACCCAGGTCCCTGATACAATGAGGCAGCAGTGCTAACCACTGAGCCACCGTGCCACCCCAGGATAACCCAAGATCCCTGACAATGCTGTCTTTGAAAACTTGCCGTGCACCTGGACAAGCGCTGTCAGTCCGCAGATGCCCTGAATGGTCCCCCAGATGTGACAGATGAGGGGCACTTGGTGTGTCAATTTGCAGACAGGCATCTGGAAGATCTAGTGGATGGGGTGATGCAGACGAGGAACTTCCTCTTCCCCAGGGATGGCCAAAGGAGACCGTGGCACCAGGTCTTGCCAACCTAGTCTGAGGTTGCCGCCTTGGTCAGTGTGGTCTCAGCTATCTGGAGGAGTGTCCAGCAGTGTAAGGATAAGGTCAATGCCTGCCTTTGTTCTGCCAGGATCAGTGCTACCATCGTCTCTGCAATTTTACTGACCATCTCTGCTACTGCACCCCCTTTTCACCAAGCTCGTGCTTTACCCCTCTCACTATTGCACACAGAAGCATCCCTTACTTGCTCTCATGCACCCAATTCTCCCACTCCACTAACTCTCAACCTGCCTCTGTACTGCCTACTCACTCCCTCACAACAATACACCATCTTTCTCCACCTGCAACAGCAATAGCTGATGTTTCAGCCACTTTCCTCTCCCATAATACCTCCCTAATTCCAGGAGAAAGTGAGCCTCAATAAGGCAAAAAGAGCCAAGAAGGGTGGTGGGTGGCACTGTGACTCAGTGGTTAGCACTGTTGCCTCACAATGCCAGGGACACAGGTCCGATTCCAGCTATGGATGTCTGTGTGGAGTTTCCACATTGTCCCCTTGTCTGTGTGGATTTCCTCCAGTTTCCTCCCACTGTCCAAAGTTGTGCAGGTTAGTTGGACTCGCCATACTAAATTGCCCTGTCGTGTCCAGGCTATGGGAAATGCAAAATTACAGGAATAAGGTGAGTTGAAGGTGCTGTTGGACTGGGGTGGACAATGTTAAAAATCACATAACACCATGTTATAATCCAACAGGTTAATTTGGAAGCACTAGCTTTTGAAGCACTGCTTCTTCATCAGGTAGTTGTGGACCAGATAAGATGGGATGTTCTTCAGAGGATCAGCATTCACTTAATGTGCCGAATGGCCTGCTTGCACATTGTAGAGATTGTGTGATTAAGCTCCCCCTCTCCAATATGAGGAAAGGATAATAACCCTGACTGTCCTAAGTAGCTGACTAATCATACCCAAGCCAAGTGGTGGGCAGTAGGATAGGAAACAGCAGATTAATTGGGATAGGGCCACATTTATAGGCAGCTCACAGACTCTCATCAAGAATTTCATCGCAATGTTTGAAAATGCAACAAGATGAGTATTTGGATAGTAGCATTTTTTATTCAATCACGGGATGTCAGCATTTTTTTTGTCCAGAGGGCAGTTAAGGGTCACCTGCATTGCTGTGGCAGACTAGATAAGGATGCAGATATCCCTCCCTTAGGGACGTTAGTGTACTGGATGGGTCTTTCTGACAATCGGCAACAGTTAAGACTCGTTATCGTTAAGACTCTTCATTCTAGATTTTTGTTGAATTCAAATTCCTCCATCTACCATGGAAGGATTCAAAACCAGATAATCTAGAACTTTACCTGGGTCTCTATGTTAATAGTTTAGTAATAATGCCACTAGACCATTACTTCCCCACTACAGGAATCTGGCATGTAGAGGTATGGGGGGAACAGGTAGGTATTGGCGCTAGTTAATAAAACCAGTGCAGGCATGATGGGCCAAGTGGCTGCCTTCTGCACTATAACAATTCTATGATTCTGTGGTCTCGAAGTCAAGATTGGCCCCATCTCATTTCTCACACGATCCTTTCAGGTTTCTTGCAATAGCCAATGCTGCTCAAGCCCCTCTGTCTCAGAGCCGACAACTATGGACAGTGGCTTGGGATTCCCTGCTACACTCTCACCCCACAGCACCAGATGGACAATACCACCACTCGCAACCACGAAAACAACCTGCATTTACAGAATACTAGCTGAAGCATGTGTGCTTGTTGGAGATCTAATAGCCAAAAGATTGACACCAAGCCAAATAAGGATATGAATATCCAACAAGGAACAAGGGTAAGCCATTCGTCCCTTCTAGCCTGCTACGCCATTCAGTAAGATCATGGCTGGTCTGATATCAATTTAATTCTACATTCCTGCATACCTCCAATAATCTTTCATTGCCTTGGTAACCAAGAATCTATCGAGCTCTGCTTTAAAAACAATTCAGTGATTTTGCATCTATTGCTTGTTGAGCAAGGGAATTCCAAAGACTCTCATCTCCCTGAGACGAAAATACATTTTCTCATCTGTTTTACATGGGTGCTAGGCAAAAGTGAGGACTGCAAATGCTGGAGATCAGAGTGGTGCTGGAAAAGCACAGCAGGTCAGGCAGCATCCGAGGAGCAGGAAAATCGACGTTTCGGGCAAAAGCCCTTCATCAGGAATGAAGACAGGGAGCCTCCGGGGTGGAGAGTTAAATGGGAGGTGGGTGGGGAGAAGGTAGCCAAGTGTAGCTTCAGGGCAGAGAAGATGACCTGGGAGTTGCAGTGAGAGAGAGAGACTCACTGAGATCCTTGTAGAGAGAGAGAGGAGGAGAACTTCCTCAAGGCAGGCAATTCTTGCGAGAGGATTCGCAGTAAGGTTAAAATCAACTCGGCAAAAGTGAGGCCTGCAGATGTTGGAGGTCAGAGTCTAGATTAAAGTGGCGCTGGAAAAGCACAGCAGGTCAGGCAGCATCCAAGGAGCAGGAAAATCGACTCTTTATCTTTAAACTAAGATCTAAAGTGCAGACCAGGTGGTTTACCAGGAGTATTAAGTGTGCAGACACATTTAGAGTGCAGGGGCATTAAAGGTCATTTTAAAGTGGGGGTGGGGAGGTTTAGGGACAGAATTAGAGTCTAGGGCCAGTGTCACTGAAGGCAGAGCTTCCACTAGAAGGAGTGAAGAAAATGAAGAATATTTATAAGATATTTAGGCAGCGTGGTGGCTCAGTGGTTAGCACTGCTGCCTCACAGTGCTAGGGACCCGGGTTCGATTTTGACTTGGGTAACTGTCTGTGTGGAGTTTGCACATTCTCCCTGAGTCTGTGTGAGTTTCCTCCGGGTGCTCCAGTTTCCTCTCACAATCCAAAGATGTGCAGGTCAGGTGAATTGGTCATGCTAAATTGACCATAGTGTTCAGGGATGTGTAGGTTAGGTGCATTAGCCAGGGGGAAATATAAAGTAATAGGGAATGGATCTGGGTGGGATACTCTTCAGAGGGTCAGTGTGGACTGGTTGGGCCAAATGGCCTGTTTCCACACTGTGGGGATTCCCTCAAGATGAACGTATTTACCATAAGAAATAAGAGTAGGCTACATGGCCCATCAAGCCTGCTACACCAAAGAACAAAGAAAATTTACAGCCCAGGAACAGGCCCTTCGGTCCTCCAAGCCTGTGCTGATCCAAATCCACTGTCTAAATCTATCAACCCAATTCCAAAGGAGCTGTATCTCTCTGCTCCCACATACTCATGTATTTGTCCAGCCGCACCTTAAATGAATCTACTATGCCTGCCTCTACTATGCCTGCCTCTACTACCTCTGCTGGCAACATGTTCCATACACCTACCACCCTCTGTGTGAAGTACTTTTGTTCAATCACCAGATGGACAATACCATTCAATCAGATCATGGCTGATCTTTACATGGACTTACCCACCTGCTCACCATAACCCTAATTCCTTTACTGTTCAAAATCTATCTTTGCCTTAAAAACATTCAACAAGGTAACCTCAACTGCTCCACTGGGCAGCGAATTCCACAGATTCACAACTCTTGAGGCTATGCTCCCTAGTTGTAGTTTGACCCGCCAGTGGAAACAACTTTCCTGATGAAGGGCTGATGCCCGAAACGTCGTCTCTCCTGCTCCTCGGATGCTGCCTGACCTGCTGGGCTTTCCCAGCACCACACTCTCTCCTCTGATCTCCAGCATCTGTAGTCCTCACTTTCTCCGAGTGGAAACAACCTTGCTGTTTCTATCCTTCACGATTCTACATGTTTCTATAAGATTCCCCTCTCTTCTTAAAATTCCCATGAGTATAATCTCTCCTCATAAGCCAACCCTCTCAACCCCGGAACCAACCTGGTGAACCTCCTCTGCACCCCCTCCAGTGCCAGCACATCCCCTCTCAAGTAAGGACACCAAAACTGTACACAGTACCCTATACAGCTTAATCTTAATATAGAGTCAGGAAATTGTTCCCTCAGCCTGTACATAGATACGGATCAGAATGTCTGGCTGCAGTCTGGGCTCACAGCCATGAACTGAGCTCCTGTTGGATTATTTTGGGAGCCACAAGCAGACAAGACACCGAACCAGAATGGTGCAGCGACACTTGTGTGTCCTAAAGTTTCCCCACTTATTGTCAGTCAGTCGACACTGACGATCCCCGGAGCTCTTTTACCTGCGGCTCGTAGAACCAGGGGCTGGGTCTGTAGCCCGCACTCTGGCCCATACTGCAGGGGTATCTGTAGGCGGAGTAGACTGGGATCCTCATCCCGCTGTTGTACAGAGTGGCATAGTGGTAATGGTTCTTATACCGCTGGCAGATTCTGAACCGGCCCCGCACTGGGAATCCCTGCGGAGGTCTCTTGTTCTGGAAGAACCAGTTGCATTCCTTAAAATCCCGGACCACTTCCCCCTTCACCATCCCGGATTGAGGCAGCGCCCAGACCAGCAGTAACAGCAGACTTCCCACCTCCATCATCCGGTAGACTGGGATGTCTCTCCCTGCAAGTAAAGTGGCTGGGTTTTTTGAGGCTTCCGGCTGCTCTGGGGCACCGAGTAGAACTTCACTTCCCCTCTCCTCTTACTTCAGGAAGTTCCCCAGAGCTCGCCAGTTTTTGAGAAGCGCTGACAGTTCATTCCCCATTTCCCAGCCTTCAAATAACAAGCCCGTGACAGCGCTCCCTTACGCTGAGAACCACTCCCCCCGCCGCCCCGCCCAACACCCACCTCTGATCTCCACCTTCAATTATTGCCAAGCAAGCAATACCCATTCCTGCTAAAACGCAGGATGCTGGAGAAACTCGGCTGGTCTGGCAACATCGAGTCATAGTCATAAAGATGCACAGAATTTAAACGGACCCTTCGGTCCAACTCGTCCTGACCTAACCTAGTCCCATTTGCCAGCTATTTGACTCATATCCCTCTAAACCCTTCCTATCCATAGACCCATCCAGATGCCTTTTAAATACTGTAATTGTACCAGCCTCCACCGCTTCCTCTGGCAGCTCATTCCACACATGTACCACCCTCTGTGTGAAAAAGTTGCCCCTTAGCCCCCCCCCCCCCTTTATATCTTTCCCCTCTCACCCTAAACCTATGCCCTCTAGTTCTGGACTCCCCCACCCCAGGGAAAAGACCTTGTCTATTTATCCTATCCACACCCCTCATGATTTTATAAACCTCTGTAAAGTCACCAGCCTCCAGTGCCCAGGGAAAATATCCCCAGCCTATTCAGCCTCTCCCTATAGCTCAAATCATCCAACATCCTTGTAAATCTTTTCTGAACCCTTTCAAGTTTCACAACATCTTTCCGATAGGAAGGAGACCAGAATTGCACGCAACATTCCAAAAGTGGCCGAACCAATGTTCTGTGCAGCAGCAACATGACCTCTCAACTCCTATATTCAATACTCTGACCAATAAGGGAAAGCATACCAAACGCCTTCTTCACTATTCTATCTACCTGCAACTCTACTTTTAAGGAGCTATGAACCTGCACTCCAAGGTCTTTTTGTTCAGCAACACTCCCCAGGACCCATATGTAGAGAGATTTTATAAAGTTAGTGTTTCTAGACCAGTGAGATACCTTCATGGTAACCTCAGCTGGTGCAGGAATTGAACCCACACTGTTGATTTAATTTGATTTATTCTTGTCACTTGTACCTAGGTACAGTGGAAAATTTTGTTTTGCATGCAGCACAGATAGATCATAACATGCAACAACCATAAGGTGATTGAACAGAACAAAAAATACAAAGTTACAGCTGCAAAGACAGTGCACAAAAAGCAAGATTGACATTAGATTTGAAATTTGAGAGGTCTGTTCAGAAGTCTAATAACAGCGGGGAAGAACTGATCTTGAACCTGTTGGTGCACATGCTTTACATCTTGTGCCCTCGATGGAAGAAATTGGAGAAGATTATAACCGGGGTGGGAGGGGTCTTTGATCATGTTGGCTACTTTTCTATGGCAAAAAGAAGTGTAGGTGGAGTCAGTGGATGGAAGGTTGGTTTGCTTGATGAACTGCGCTGCGTTCACAACTCCCTGTACTTTCATACAGTCCTGGGTAGAGCAGTTACTGTACCAAGCCATGATCTATCCAGATAGAATGCATCTGTAAAAGTTGGTGAGTACCCTTAGGGACAAGCCAAATTTTCTGAATGTCCTGAGGAAGAAGAGGCGTTGTTGTGTTTTCTTGACCATTGCATCAACATAGGTCATCAAGGACAGACTGTTGGTGATAGTCATTTCTGGGACCTTGACTCTCTCCACCATCTCCACCTCAGCTCCATTGATACAGATAGAGATGTGCCTGTCTCCTTGCTTCCTAAGGTTGATGATCAGCTCTCTAGTGTCGCTGACTGTTGGCATGACTTTGCATTGAAAACCTGAAAGTGTTGGAAAAGGTTATAAGAGACAGGATTTATAATCATCTAGAGAGGAATAAGTTGATTAGGGATAGTCAACGTGGTTTTTTGAAGGCTAGGTCATGCCTCACAAACCTTATCGAGGTCTTTGAGAAGGTGACCAAATAAGTGGATGAGGGCAAAGTGGTTGATGTAGTGTATATGGATTTCAGTAAGGTGTTTGAAAAGGTTCTTATGGTAGGCTATTGCACAAAATACTGAGGCATAGGATTGAGGGTGATTTAGCAATTTGGATCAGATGTTGGCTAGCTGAAAGAAGACAGAGGGTAATGGTTAATGGGAAATGTTCATCCAGAGTTCAGTTGCTAGTGGTGTACTGAAAGGATCTGTTTTGGGGCTACTGCTGTTTGTCTTTTTTATAAATGACCGAGATGAAGGCATAGAAGGATGGGTTCGTAATTTTACGGATGACACTAAGGTCGGTAGAGTTGTGGATAGTGCTGAAGGATGTTGCAGGTTACAGAGGAACATAGATAACCGCAGAGCTGGGTTGAAAGGTGGCAAATGGAGTTTAATGCAGAAAAGTGAGAGGTGATTCACTTTGGAAGGTGCAATGGGAATTAGGAGTAATGGTAAGATTCTTGGCAGTGTAGATGAGCAGAGAGATCTCGGTATGCATGTACATAGATCCCTGAAAGTTGCCACCCAGGTTGATAGGGTTGTTAAGAAGGCACACAATGTGTTAGCTTTTATTGGTAGCGGAATTGAGTTCCAGAACCACAAGGTCATACTGCAGCTATACAAAACTCTGGTGCAGCCGCACTTGGAGTATTGCGCACAGTTCAGGTCACCGCATTTATAGGAAGGATGTGGAAGCTTTGGAGAGGGTTCAGAGGAGATTTACCAGGATGTTGCCTGGTATGGAGGGAACATCTTATGAGGAAAGGCTGAGGGACTTGAGGCTGTTTTCATTAGAGAGAAGAAGGTTGAGAGGTGACTTAATTGAGACATACAAGATTGGGTGGACAATGAGAGCCTTATTCTTTGGATGGTGACAGTGAGCACGAGAGAACACCACTTTAAATTGAGGGGTGATAGATATAGGGCAAATGTCAGAGGTAATTTCTTTACTCAGAGAGCAGTAGGGGTGTGGAACGCACTGCCTGCAACAGCAATAGACTCATCAACTTTACTGGAATACTGAAGGACAGTTGGACTTCAGATTTTTTCCACAGGTTGGCCCAACACATGGGCCACAGTGGCACAGTGGTTAGCACTGCTGCCTCACAGCATCAGAGACCGGGGTTCAATTCCCACCTCAGGCGGTGACTAACTGTGTGGAGTTTGCACATTCTCCCCATGGCTGCGTGGGTTTCCTCCGGGTGCTCCGGTTTCCTCCCACAGTCCAAAGATGTGCGGGTCAGGTGAATTGGCCAGGCTAAATTGCCTGTAGTGTTAGGTAAGGGGTAAATGTAGGGGTATGGGTGGGTTGCGCTTCGGCGGGGCGGTGTGGACTTGTTGGGCCGAAGGGCGTGTTTCCACACTGTAAGTAATCTAATCTAATGTCGAGAACATCGAGGGCCGAAGGGTCTGTACTGCGCTGTAATGTTCTCTGTTCTATGAAAGTGCATTAATGAACCAGATGGATCTTTACAACATTTGACAGTGGTCACATGATCACCATGTGGCCAGCTCTTTATTCCAGATGTTATAGGATTCAAATCTCACCACATAAATCATGCTGGAAATTGAATCTATGATCCAGACATTAATCAACCTGGGGTTCTGGATTGCTAACCCTGTGGGATTACCACCACTCAACGCCCGCTCCATAGCTCATAGTTTAAAGGATAAAAGTTGACGGGGATACCGGGGCAATTCCTCTACTCTTCTTCAAACAATGGCACGGGATCTTTTGTATCCAACTGAGTTTCGAATCTCATCCAAAAGGTGGCTTCACTGTTGGTGCCGACCTCCCCCAGGACAATCCAAGAGGGGTTATTGCGCTGGAGTGGGATTTGAACCCACAATTCACACAGTTGCGACAGTGACTGCACTTTTCTGTGAAGCATGCTGAAGTCACGAAAGGTGCTGTAGAAAAGCAAGTCCTTCCTTTCTAGTTTGCCAGTCATGAGAAATTGAAGGTCGCTTTGCGCCCAAACTGCTGTCCACGGTTCAGGGTGAGAATTCATAATTCCACCACTGGAGTGCGCTAGAACCAAAAGTAATACCAAGAGCAATTTGTCCCGAAATACCCTGACATGAACTTCTGAGAAATGAATGAGGCAGGTCTCAGAAACGGTGAAAAGTAATTGCGTAAAGTGCTTTTGCAATGTTCTGAACCTTCTTGAGCAACTGGACATACATTTACCTAAGTCTTAGCGAGACATTTCACAGAACCTTTTTGAGACAATATTCAATAACCTTGTAGACGATTACCAAAGTGGGAAGTACTTTCGGAAACAAAACTGTTAACCAGGGCTCAGTAGGTGGTAGTCTCAGTTCAGAGTCAGAAGATTGCAGGTTGATTTTTTTTATTCAAAGTATTTGGGCACAAACATCAAGGTTGTCTCGGTGATCATTTGCTGTTTGTGTCAGATTACTGTGTGAAAATTGATTTTTACATTTTTTTTTAATTGGCAAGGCCAGCAATTATTCTTCTTTCTCTGAAGTGTCCTTAAACTCAACTGGATTGAATGTGTTGGTGATATAGTGGTAATGTCAGTGTGCGAGTAATCCAGGGACCTAGGTTAAAGTTGTGGGAGAATGGGTTCAAATGCCATTGTGATCGCTGGTGAAATTTGAATTCAGTAAGTAAATGTGGAACTACAAGCCAGCCATGGTGACTGTAAAATTATCATTCATCGTTATTTTTAAAAGATCTCGTTGTCTCATGTCCTTTAGAAAAGTAAGTCTGCTCTGCTTATCTGGTTTGGCCTACATGTGATTCCAGACGCATAGCAAAATGTCATTCTTCACTGGCCTTTGGAATCGCTGAGCAAGCGTATTCAGTTAAAGGGGCAACGAGGGATGGGCGAAAAGTGCCGGCATTGTCCAAACCTCATGAAAGAAGAGCAATTGAAAACGTATTTCCTCAGTGCACAGCAGAAAATGACATGGGAGAAAATCCTAGATGGCATTAGACTGGAAAGTCAACATTCCGAAAATGAGACAACTGAACTTCCTGCTATATTAAACTCGTACATAGTATGTAAATGATTGAATTAATTAATTCAAGCTGACAAGATGTGATTCACGGACTTTAACATGAAATGTACAGAACTGTAGACCTTTCATTTTTATCTCATGTATTTAATAGACTGATATTTGATGATTAGATTCCCAACAGTATGGAAACAGGCCCTTCGGCCCATCTAGTCCATACCGACCCTCCGAAGAGTAGGCCACCCAGACCCATTCCCCCTAACTAATGCACCTTAACACTATTGACAATTTAGCATGACCAATTCACCTGATCTGCACATCTTTGTGACTATGGGAGGAAACCGGAATAAACCCATGTCGACACGGGGAGAATGTGCAAACTCCACACACACAGTCGCCCGAGGAATCGGACCCGAGTCACTGTGCCACCCCAAAAGGTGGCTTCACTGTTAGTGCAGACCTCCCGCAGGACAACGCAAGAGTGTCAGCCGGGGTTATTGTGCTGGAGTGGGATTGGATTAGATTCCCTACAGTGTGGAAACAGGCCCTTCGGCCCAACAAGTCCACACCGCCCCTACGAAGAGAAACCCATTCCCCTACCCTATATTTACCCCTGACTAACACAACGACCACTGTGGGCAATTTAGCATGGCCAATCCACCTGACCTGCACATCTTTGGACTGTGGGAGGAAACCGGAGCACCCGGAGGAAACCCACGCAGATGTGGGGAAACGAACCTGGGACCCTGGTGCTGTGAGACAGCAGTGCTAACCACTGGGCCACCGTTTGTACTATGCGCGATTATTTATGTACTGCAAAGTTCGTAACTATTCATATTTGTGTTTCAATATATTTAACTATATTATGAATCACCTGTATTACTAATTAGAAGAATAACTATCATGTGTTACCCATCAGGAGCTGGGCAACAAGATCAAATACAAGGAAGGGAACTAAACTATCTACCAGTCTATCTCCGTGTCTGTCTGTGTATCTATATATCTTTCTATCTATCTCTATCTATCTAGCTGACTGTTTATCTGTCGATTTAAAACTCACAGAGGGAGTTTATTAAGAGTATTAGTTTTCTCCAGTCTGGCCTATTTTTTTCCAGCCTTTCCTGCTGGAGTTCTTTAACCCCCCGCCCCCAGTCACTCCCTCTTGTATCAACCAACCGAGCATCATTCATTAATAAGATTTGTATCAATGCTGTTGACCGTGGGATTTGTTACAGCCCTTTTTACCTATTGATTGTGTGTTTTTGTGATATTGGGTTTGGGGTGTTGGTGTTGGAAGGGAATCCTGGGTTATCAGTTAAAGAATCAGACGCATCTTAGTGCAGATCACACTGCCTCTTGTAGATTCAGCCCAGACATCTCTTTCTGAATGTTCTGGTTGCTCATTGGATAAACCGACCCTATTGTTCATTTCCACACCCTTCATTCCACTATCAGTTGCCAATCTTTCGATCATCAAGATCTCACACTCTGAATTTCCCTCTCTAACCCTGACATCTCTCCACTTTCCTGTCCTCCTTTCACCCTCATTAAAACTCTTCATCCTATCAGACCCTGAAACACGGTGTCCCAGTGGGTGATTGTGCCTTAAGTTCTCTCAACCCCAAGATCCTGGGAGTCTCACGCTAAATCTCTCCATTTCTCTAGCACCCATTGAGTTCCTGCCTCTGAAAAGCCTCCCTCCTTGACCATGGCCGTGATCACCCATCTTTATTATGTGACTTGAAGATTCCAACTCTCTTTGGATTGTCCTAACACCCAGCCATTAAAGCTACTTACTTCCAGCAGTCCCACACAGTCAAACAGCCGATTCTCTTCCCTCCCATCTCCAACACTTTAGTAAGTAACAGGCGAGGTCGCTCAAAAAGCGCGTGATTTTTTTTTGAAAAGATTAAAAATATGCTCCTGGGCAGCTGGGTTTGCCGGACAATAAAGCCTCGAGAGTCCCCAGGGCCAATTGGGAGAGTTCGCTTCGTGGGTGTCGAATTTCTTCAATGAGACTCCATTTGACACCTGCAAAAGGCGCTATGTAAATGCAGGTCAGTGTGGCTGGCAGGGAGAAACAGCTCTATCAAAGCCGAAAGAGGAAGGGTCAACTTCTGAGGAAGGGTCACTCGACCCGAAACATTAACTCTGCTCTCTCTCTCTCCCTCTCTCAACAGATGATGCTGAGTTTTTCCAACAATTCCTGTTTTTTGTTGGCGAAATAGTTGAGTGTTAGGACAATTGTTTAGAAAGGAAACTACATGTCCCAGGGAACCTTGGAGTACAAACCCTGACCAGGTTCGGGAGAGCGTCTGGTTACACTGAATGATAACATCCGGCGCATTGCAGAGTTTTTACATGCAGTGCACACACAGTTGGGCGCCAGGCCAGGCTAACTGCATCTGACAGTGCAGAGGTGGGAGGAGGGAGCTGTCCAAATGTGAGACAAGGCGCCCAGGGATCGCAGAATTGCAGGGGGACGCGTGATGCATTCGGCTGCTTCCTCGTGTTGACAGCACTGGCTGGGTCAGCAGTGACCAGCGCCTGTTGGGAATTCCTGTTTGAGGAAGTGGGTGCGGAGTCCTCCTGGCTACCGAGTCCAGCTGCCCAGGGAGACCGGCTGAGGCATGTAACAAACAGGGAAGGAGGAGGGACCAGGAAACCTCTGTCCAAGCTTGTGGGCGTGTGTGTGTGTCTCTCCCCGTCTCTCTCCTGCTGAGATTTCAGTAGAAACCCGAACCCATCGCTCTTGGTGGAGAGAACAAGGGAGGTCTAACTGGTGTGGAGCCTGATCATGGGCACAGGGAGCCTGGTCTTATTCCTGCTGCTGCTGCTGGCTCGGATGGTGCAGGGGGAAGTGGTCCACGATTTTGACAAGTGCAGTTGGTTCTTCCAGGGTGGGGTGCCTCCTCGCCTAGCCGAGAGTCAAAACTGGTTCAGAATCTGCCAGCGGTATGACAACCATTACCAATATGCCACTCTGTACAACAGCGAACTGCGGATTCCAGTCTACTCCGCCTACAGATACCCCTGCAGTATTGGCCAGAGTGCGGGCTACAGACCCAAAATCTGGTTCTACGAGCCGCAGGTAAAAGAGCTCCGGGGATTAAAGTGCATCCGCGTCTGGAGTCCAGCTTTGACCCCCTTACTTGAGGAATTGCATTAGAGACAGCTCAGAGAAGGTTCACTAACTTAATTTCAACGATTTTGAGCTTGTCTTATGAGGAGAGGTTGAGCAGTTTAGCTCAACTGATGGATGTGGAAGGTTCCTTTGGGGCCTTGGACGGCAGTGAGGGGAGAGGTGTGGGTGCAGGTTTCACAAGCAGTTACTCGCTTGATTGGCAGGAGATCTCTTGGGGCTCTATAAAATGCTGGACAAAGCAGAGAATATGAAGTGGTTTTCACTCGTGGGGAAATCTTGAATGATAGTTTTCTGAGAAGGTAGCAGATTTAAAACAGAGGAGAAATTACTTGACTCAAAGTGTTGTGAATCTGTCGGATTCACTCCCCCCAGAGTGAGGTAGATACCCGGACACCGAATAAGTTTAAGGAGGAAATAGCTAGGTTTTTAATTAGTCAAAAGGGAGGGCTGCAGATGCTGAGATTAGAGTCCAGAGACTGGTGCTGGAAAAGCACAGCAGGTCAGGCAGCATCTGAGGAGCCGGAGAATCGACGTTTCGGGCAAAAGCCCTTCAATCAGGAATGAGACTGGCGGCCAACAGAGTGGCTAAATGGGAAGGGGTGGGGGAAAGGAAGCTACAGTGCAAAAGGCCGATGGAGGTGGGTGTAAAGGTGATAGGTCGGAGGGGAGGGTGGAGTGGATAGGTGGGAAGGAAGATGGACAGGTGGGACAGGTCACGAGGGCGGTGCCAAATTGGAAGGTTGGAACTGGGGTAAGGTGAGGGGGGGGGGAAATGAGGAAACTGGTGAAATCCACATTGATACGATGGGGATGGAAGGTCCTGAGGTGGAAGATGAAACGTTTTTCTTCCAGTGTTGGGTGGTAAGGGAGTGGCAATGGGGGAGGCCCGGGACCTGCATGTCCTTGGTGGATTGGGAGGGGGAATTGAAGTGTTCGGCCATGGGGCAGTGGGGTTGGTTGGTGCGAGTGTCCCAGACATGTTCTCTGAGGTGCTCTGCAAGTAGACGTCCTGTCTCCCCAACGTCGAGGAGACCGCATCGGGAGCAACAGATTCGGTCAATGACACGTGTGGAAGTGCAAGTAAAATTCTGATGGATGTGGAAGGTTCCTTTGGGGCCTTGGACGGCAGTGAGGGGAGAGGTGTGGGTGCAGGTTTCACAATTCCTGCAGTAGCAGGGGAAGGTGCTGGGAGGCGCAGGTGGGATGGTGGGGGCATGGACCTGACGAGGGAGTTGTGGAGGGAATGGTCCTTATGGAAAGCGCGAGGGAAATAAATCCCTGGTGGTGGGATCCTTATGTAGGTGGCAGAAATGGCGGAGGATGATGCCGTTTATGCGGAGGTTGGTGGGGTGGAAGGTGACACGGGGGGGGAGGGGGGTGCTTCTGTCCTTGTTGGGGTTGGAGGGGTGGGGTTTGTGGCCGGAGGTGTGGAAAGTGGAGGAGATACACTGGATGGCATCATCAACCACATGGGGAGGGGAGGAATTGTGGTCTTTAAAGGAGGAGGCCATCTGGTGGGTTCTGTGGTGGAACTGGTCCTCCTGGGAACAGATGTGGCGGAGACGGAGGAATTGGGAATAAGGGATAGCATTTTTACAGAAGGCAGGGTGGGAGGAGATGTAATCCAGGTAGCTGTGAGAGTCAGTGGGTTTGTAGAAGACGTCAGTGTTGAGTTGGTCACCGTTGTTAGAGATGGAGAGGTCCAGGAAGGAGATGGAGATGACTGAGATGGTCCAGGTGAACTTAAGGTCGAGGTGGAATGTGCCGGTGAAGTTGATGAACTGTTCAACCCCCTGGTGGGAGCACGAGATGACGCCGATACACTCACCAATGTAGCGGAGGAAGAGGTGGGGAATGGTGCAGGTGTAACTGCGAAAGATGGACTGTTTCACGTAACCAACAATGAGACAGGCATAGCTGCGGCCCATGTGGGTGGCCATAGTACCCGTTTTGTCTGGAGGGAGTGGGAGGATTCAAAGGAGGAATTATTGAGGGTGAGGACCAGTTCAGCCAAACGAATGAGAGTGTCAGTGGAAGGGTACTGGTGGGAACCACGGGAGAGGAAGAAATGGAGGCCTTGGAGGCCATCATCATGGAGGATGGAGGTGTTTAGGGCCTGGATGTCCATGGTGTGAATTGAAAGGTTATGTGGAAAGTGCAGGAAAGAGGCAGAGATTAAGACAGCCATGATTGTATTAAATAGCAGGACAGGCTGGAGGGGCTGAATAGCCTCCTGCTACTAGTTGTCAAGTTTTGATTCAGGTACCTGCTTATTACAAAACAAGGGTAATAATGGAGTCGTGTGGGGATTGCTGATTAGCTGAGGGCTGAATTACAAATATCATATTTTGTTGTTCACCCTCATGAATAGGTCCAATCAGCTCCAAAATTGATCACTTGGCTGCATTGCTCATACTGTACTCAAAACAGATTAAAAATTTAGACACGTATGAGGTTTCAGTCTGATTCAATCCAAAAGTGTGGTCAAACAGGGTCTCTAGGACACAAACAGGTTCAGATTTCTTTTTAAAAGTTCAAAACAATGAATGAAGATGAAGTAAATACAGCTTAACCATTTACAGTGACAGCGGAAAATGGTGATCAGATTTAAGATGTTTTGCACCAGATGCTCAGGCCACCATTTTTCTTAAGACTATATAACATAGAAGCAGAAGTAGGCCATTCAGCCCATCGGGTTTGCTCCTCATTCAGTGAGATCATGGTTGACCTGATAATCCTTAACTGTAACTGTAACTGTAACTGTAAATCCTTTCTCCTATAACCCTTGTTTCTTTTACTGATTAATAATCTCTCTCTCGACCTTGAATATACATAATGACTCAGCCTCGGCAGCCCACTGTGATAAAGAATTCCACAGATTCGCTCCCCTTTGAGAGAAGAAATTCTTCCTCATCTCTGTCTTAAATGTGTGACCCCTTGCACTTAGATTATGACCTGTGGTCCTAGACTCTCCCACAAGTGGAAACAATCTCTCCACATCTACCCTGTCAAGTCCTCTACATCCCCCTGTATTCCAATGAGTAAAATTTGATCCATTCAATCTCTCCCTACTCCATGCCTGATATCAGCCAAGTTAACTTTCTCTGTACTGCCTCCGATGTCACTATGTCTTTCCTTAGATAAGCGGCCCGCAACTGTTCAAAATATTCCAGCTTCATCTATATTAATGGCCCGAATTTAGGTTTATAGCTGGTAATTTCCAAGTTTGTGCAGGGTTAAAAACTTAAAATTATTAGCATAGAACATAGAACATAGAAGAATACAGCGCAGTACAGGCCCTTCGGCCCTCGATGTTGCGCCGATCAAAGCCCACCTAACCTACACTAACCCACTATCCTCCATATACCTATCCAATGCCCGCTTAAATATCCATAAAGAGGGAGAGTCCACCACTGCTACTGGTAGGGCATTCCATGAACTTACAACTCGCTGAGTGAAGAACCTACCCCTAACATCAGTCCTATATCTACCCCCCCTTAATTTAAAGCTATGCCCCCTTGTAATAGCTGACTCCATACGTGGAAAAAGGTTCTCACTGTCAACCCTATCTAACCCCCTAATCATCTTGTACACCTCTATCAAGTCACCCCTAAACCTTCTTTTCTCCAAAAGATTTTGAGCAGTAGATTTTGAGAGGATATAAATGGATTGGCTGAATAAGAGAACCAGGCAGACAAAGCCCAAAGCAGAGAAGTGCGAGGTGATCAGAAGAATAAAGAGAGATAATGGAAAATCCTAATCTAATCTAATCTAATCTAATGGGGTGCAGCAACAGAGAGACTTGGGGAATATAGGTGTACAAACAGTTGAAGGTGAAAAAGCTGATAAGAAGACATTCAGGATCCTGAGTTTTAAAAACACAAGTGTAGATTATAACAGCTAGGACATTAGGGAAGAGATTTCTAAAACACTCACTGGTTACCTGTCATCTGGAGGATTGTATCTAATTCTCGGCACAACAATTTAGGAAAGGTAATTAAGGCATTAGAAAGTGTGCTGAAAAGATTAGGTCACTTTTGGAATACTGCATTCAATTCTGGTCTCCCTGCTATAGGAAAGGGATTGTTAAACTTGAAAGAGTGCAGAGAAGATGTACAAAGATGTTGCTTGGGTTGGAGGGTTTGAGCTATAGGGAGATGTTGAATAGGCTGTGGCTATTTTCCCTGGAGCATTGGAGGCTGAGGGGTGACCTTTTTGAGATTTATACCTTTTTCCCTGGGGTGGGGGAGACCAGAACTAGAGGGCATAGACTCAAGGTGAGAGGGGAAAAATATTAAAGGGACTTAAAGGGCAACTTGTTTATGCAGAGGGTGGTGTATATATGGAATGAGCTGCCAGAGGAAGTGGTGGAGGCTGGTACAGTTACAGCATTTAAAACCCGTCGGGATGGGTATATGAATAGGAATGTCTATCGACATTTCCGCCACCAACAAACGGACCCCACCACCAGGGATATATTTCCCTCCCCACCCCCTATCCACTTTCCGCAAAGACTGTTCCCTCCATGACTATCTCGTCAGGTCCCTGCCCCCCAACAACCTACCATCCCCTCCCGGTACCTTCCCATGCCACCGCAGGAATTGCAAAACCTGCATCCATACCTCCCCCCTCACCTCCATCCAAGGCCCCAAAGGAGCCTTCCACATCCATCAAAGTTTCCCCTGCACAGCCACCAATATCATTTATTGTATCTGTTGCTCCCAATGCAGTCTCCTCTACACTGGGGAGACAGGACACCTACTTGCAGAGCGCTTCGGAGAACATCTCCGGGACACCCTCACCAATCAACCCCACTACCCCGTGGCCAACCATTTCACCTTCCCCCTCCCACTCAGCTGAGGACATGCCTGAGCCTCCACCACTGCCACTCCCTCACCACCCGATACCTGGAGGAAGAACACCTCATCTTCCGCCTCAGGACCCTTCAACCCCAGGGCATCAATGTGGATTTCACCAGTTTCCTCATTTCCCCTCCCCCCACCTTACCCCAGTTCCAACCTTCCAGTTCAGGACCATCCTCATAACCTGTCCCATCTGTCAATCTTCCTTCCCACCTATCTGCTCCACCCTCCTCTCTGACCTATCACCTTTACACCCACATCCATCCACTATTGCACTCTCAGCTACCTTCTCCCCAGTCCCAACCCCCCCTCCTATTTATCTCTCCACCCACCCCTCCCCCCAACCAGGCTCCCAGTCTCATTCCTGATGAAGGGCTTTTGCCCGAAACATCGATTTTCCTGCTCCTCGGATGCTGCCTGACCTGCTGTGCTTTTCCAGCACCACTCTAATCTTAACTGTGATCTCCAGCATCTGCAGTACCCACTTCTGCCTATATGAATAGGAAGGGTTTAGAGGGATATGGACGAAGTGGTGGCATATGGGTTCTGGTCGGCATGGATAAGTTGAACTGAAGGGTCTGTTTCCATGCTGCACTTCTCTATGACTCTGTGACTCGAAGAATTATTCAAGGAATAAGGTACTGCAGTTATGTGGATATGTTGGATACTCTGTTGCTGTTCTCCTTGAAGAACAGAAGGTTGAGAGGTGTTTTTAGAGAGATGTTTAAAATGATGAGGGGTTCAGTCAGAGGGATACTGTTCCCATTGGCAGAAAGGTTGAGAACTAGAGGACACAGACGACAGGAGGAAAAACAGGTGATTAGGAAGTGGAATGAGACAATGGTAAAAGGTAGATTCAACTGTAGCTTTCAAAAGGACTGAGACAAACAGGGAAGAGAATAAAATCGGAGGGTGTTCCTTTAGCAAACAGCAGCAATGGCCTATTACAATGTGAATTTGTTCTTTAACTATGTTTCAATGCTTTGTGACTATTATTGTAACGTGTTGCCTTAAATAGCAAATGAATTAAAATAAATGAAGACATTTAATAATAATACTTTATTGGTAGAAAAATTAATTATAATCAGAAAAATTGAAGAAATGGCTTGATTTTATTCATAGGAATTGGTGGAATTCTTTACTGCAGAGGACTTCCAAGTCTGCATCTTCAGGCTTGCGATAGCAAGATTTTTAATCTGTATGGGAATTAAATGTTATAGGGACAAGACAGGAACGTGGAGTTGAGGATTATCAGATCAGCCATGATTGCATTGGCAGAGCAGAAGTGGAGGTCTAAATGGCCTATTTCTGCACCTGCATCTTACACTATTATTGTTGGGGAAAAGAATTACAAGGATTTGAACTGGAGGTGAATCGCATTGCTCCCAGGTTCCTGGTGTGGTGGAGTTTCAGGGCATTGCCCATGTTTAGTCACTGGTGTGGACCTGAAAAGGTCGATGAAGGTCGATCAAAGAAATAAATACCTGTACTAAAGCTTGATCGTTTCTCACACTTGCATTTGTCTTGCTTTCAGATCGACAATCCTGCTAGTAAAAATGACATGCAGCCATGTGATGTGCCTTCCAGTCACTTTCAGGCAGTTGAGTCCGATTACCAGAAGAGCAACTATGACCGAGGCCATCTGTACCCATTCAAACTGAATGACAAGACGAGTGCCACAAGTACATGCACCCTCACTAACGCAGTACCCGAACGTCATGGTGCCAATGTCAGGTGGTATCACCAGGTTGAATCCTTTGTTCAGAGGCTGGCGTGGATATGCAACCAGTCCAAACGGACAATGTATGTGGTGACAGGTGCTGACAATCCCACACAAAATAAAATGAACAACAGAGTGTCAGTGCCTGGTCTGGTCTGGTCAGCTCTTTGCTGCACCTCTGCACAGGACCTGAATAATGATCCTTGTCGAAGTAGCAATGTGGTATCAGAGGAAGTGGACATACCAACATATGATAACGACTTTTCTTTAGCATTCATGAAAAACATGGAACCAGAAGAAAATGCTGAGCACCTAATGGTGAGGGAGGTACAGAAAATCCTGGGAGTGGGCAAGATCTTTGACAGGTGCAGGGGAACAACCAAAGATGATGAAGCAGAGACCTTCAAAGAGGTGGAAGCATTGATATCCAAACTGGCAATTAGCACAGAAGATCAAGAGGACATTTCTCTCCCGATACCAGCAGAAGAGAACCCAGCAGCTGATGGTGATGATCTGGCAACACAGCAAGCTGATACACCATTGGAACCAGCCAGCAAAGAGGTTGATGAAGTCTGTGAGTCCACCATCGTCAATGCCTTGGCTCCAATTGGAAGGATGATCTCCTTGGTTACCAATGGGGTATCAGCCTTTGCCAGACTCATCACAACTGTTATCAACATTGCCCGAATTCTGATGGTGGCCATTTTGAGAGTTCCCTTCGGGATTATCCATGACTGTGCCGGCTGCCTGACCATCATGGTCACGCATCTGATTGTCACAGTGGCCACTGTTCCCCAAGACCTCTTGGGTATCGTGGCCAGTATTATATCGGACACTGTAGGTGTCATTGCATGGTCCGCCAGGATGATCAAATATCTTGTCAGAGTTCTGTAATCTTTGCTGTTTGAAAGGTTAGATCTTCACATAATACCAAATTGAGACATTCTTTATCAACAATCCCAATTTCCAGGAGTCACCATTTACAACCAGACCCACCCTCTACCCCCAACTATTTAAACATGCCCTCCTAAAACTCATAACCTTTCCAACATCTCTATAAGCATGTCCTCACTAAGTTCTGAAACCCAAGAGAAACCTGCCTGGTCAATATTTATCACTTAACTAACATCTCAGAAGTGAATTTTTTTCTGGATAATGCCTGGTTTGCTTACTTAGGCAAGTTTGCAGTGCATTATGTATATTACAACATCGAGCACACATACTCATTCATTCATTCACTCATTCACTCATTCATTCACTCATTCATTCACTCATTCATTCATTCACTCATTCATTCATTCATTCAGTCATTCACTCATTCACTCACTCATTGGCTGAAAAGTACTTTGGAACATCTTAAAAACATGAAAGTTCCTGTATGTTTCAGTATTTCGGATGCTAATCCCTCTGATTAGGGCATTAAGATTATTGGGAGTTTAGTCATATAAATGAAGAAGTCCTTCCTGTTTGACCATTGTTTGTTCTTCAGGCAGTATACTTGTGGAAATTGGGTTTATAAATAAGTGACTGTTGGATACTGTGTTTGGACAATGTATGGAGAAAATGGAACTAAACAAGTCCCTTATAACCACAAAGTTCTTGAAAAGTGCTATGATATTGTGGTTTCCTTTTCAACTTGATTTGTAAAATCTCAGCTTGTCAGTTGTCCAATTAATGTTAGTTTCTGTCCTATTGTGATAGTGTTTGAGTAGTCGGGGCTCTGAAGCTACGAGGGTCTGTTGGGTCAGATACATCTGGTGCTGGATAGTTAAAGCTGAACTAACCATTAGTAGGAGGCTTGGCAGTCTGATAGTGAGCCAGGTAGATCTGACAGTATTCCAGAATATTGTCACCAAGGACTCAAGGCTCACAATCTACCTTAGATCATTAATAGTCTTTAGTAAGGTTAGACCTGTGCAGAAAATTTTCACGCATTTCCAAGTGCTCTAACAGGTAAAACTATCTCGGTGGGAGAATCTGTTTTAATATCCTGTGATTTGCACTGCCAGTGCAGTAGCTCCAACTATTCAAACTCTACCTGTATGTGAGTGGGACAACCTGGAGCTTGAGTCTTCCAAATGGCAGCTGCGCTCTCCTTCAACCCATAGTCTCCAGCAGCTGCAAAGAGTAGGGGCAGCAATTGCATAGCAACACCATCACATCCAAGGACCACTGCAAGTCCCTCTTGGATATGCATCATGCAGTTCCTTTGTCCTCGCTGAATTAAAATCCCAGAGCCCCCTCCCTGACAGCACTGTCTAGCAGCTTGACCATACAGACTGTAAACTAAAGGCTCACACACACCTTCCCAAGGGCAGGGTTGGGCAATAAATGCTGGCCTCGCTGACAACACTCAGCATCCAAAAATAAATATTAGGACATTTGTCTGTGCACTTTATTATCAAACTAACAAAATCACTATGGGCCAAGGCTTCAGCAGCTTTAGCCAGAAACAGAGTTATGGATTTTAACGCATGTCAGGAACTTGATTGACCAAGTGTAAGCACTTACACGCATGAAGCATTCTAACTCAAATGATTACGTATCGAGTCAAGCATTGTTGTTACAAACTATTAGCAATCACAAACACGAGGCAATGGCTGTTTGAAGCAGGGTGCCTGCGGGGGTGGGGGGGGTTGGGGGGGGTGGCGGTGTGGGTAATGTCGCAAATGCAAGTGGCTGCATGTTTACAGAAAAGGAGATTGAAATGTGTCAGGGTGGCGTCTGGGGTTTATTGGAGGTAAGGACTAGCCAAATGGATGACCATGAACTTTCCTGATCTTTGGCCTTTAAATGATTCTTTGTCCTATGTGATCACTCTCTATGTATATATTTATACAGGAAATGGGTTTTTTGGTGACTGTACTGGGGTCATGTTGGTGAATTATTCACCACTTTATTTTTGTACATAGTATCATCGAACACATAGGAGTAGTAGACATGCTTAGTTTTGGAGCTATCTTTTTTCATTGTAATTACTTGCAGTGACTGAATTCCTGCCAGATATTACATGTGTGTGGTGATGAAGGCTGTTCGGTGGATGTTGTGTATATGGATTGTCAGAAGTCATTCTGTCAGAAGCCATGTCACAACTCATTACAATTGTACATAGCACTGGTGAGACTACACCTGAGATGCTTTGTGCAGTTTTGTCCTCCATATTTAAGAAGAGATGCACTTACATACTGTGGTCCTGCAAAGGTCCACTAGAATGGTCTCAGAGATGAGGGGGTTGAGCTATGGTTGATTTTCCCCGGACTTTAGAAGATTGAGAGGTGATCTCATTGAAATGTACAAGATTCTGAAGGTGCTTGACAGGATAACCAGTGAGAGATTGTTTCTGCTGGTCGAGGGTTCGATTAAACAGGGGCACAGTCTCAGGGGGAGGAGTCCATCGTTTGGGACCACGATGGTGAGTAACCTGACCACACAGATGATTCTGGTGTCTGCATCATTTGATGCATTTAAAGCTGAGGCAGAAAGAGTTTTGGCTTCTCATGTAATCAGGAGATGTTGAAAGCAGACAGGAACATAGAGTGGAGGCCCTAGCTCAGTCGAGATGATATCGAATGATGGGACAGACCTGATGGGCCAAATGGTCCACTTCAGCTCCAACTTCCTGCTTTAATGAATTGCTGTGTAAATGTTTGATTACAGCAATACCTACGCCTCAACAGACATAACTCAAACAAAATAATTTGTTCATTTGTGATAAGGAACACATTACACCAGCTCGCGTTTAATGGGTTATTTCCTTGCCTTAAATAAGTAACTTCAAATTATCCTGAATCAAACTGCCTTCAGTTTAGCAAAACCGACTTTGCCATAGTTCAGTGGGAAGGTTCTGGTTTTATATCCCAGCCCAGATCTTGAGCCCAAAATTCCAGATTGATGTTCCAATAGTAGTACAGAGGGGCTGCTGCATTGCTGGAGGTGGTGCCTTACAGAAAGGATTTTAAACAAGACACTGTTTACCTGGTTGGATAGATATAAAAGATTTCGTCGCATTTTTTATTGGGGAAATAAGGAGCAGAGGTACCCGTTGTTCTGGCCAGTGCTTATCAGCATCACAAAAGAAAAGGTGATCTGGTCAAGTGTACCCGAGAACTCTGTGGGAAGCTAGAGAAGTGATTGCTGGGCCCCTTACAGAGATATTTGTCTCATTGATAGTCACAGATGAGGTGCCAGAAGACTGGAGGTTGGCAAACGTGGTGCCACTATTTAAGAAAGGTAGTAAGGAAAAGCCAGGGAACTATTGACTGGTGAGCCTGACATCAGTGTTGAGCAATTTGTTGGAGGGAATCCTGAGGGACAGGATTTACAAGTATTTCGAAAGGCAAAGACTGATTAGGGATAGTCAACATGCCTTTGTGCGTGGGAAATCATGTCTCAGGAACTTGTTTGAGTTTTATAAAGGTTTAGGGTGAGACGGGAAAGATATAAAAGGGACCTGGGGGTGGTGGGTGTATGAAATGAGTTGCCAGAGGAAATGGTGGAGGCTAGTACAATTGCAACATTTAAAAGGTATCTGGATGGGTATATGCATAGGAAGGGTTTAGAGGGATATGGGCCAAATGCTGGCAAATGGGACTAGATTAGGTTAGGATGAGTTGGACACGAAGGGTTTCCGTGCTGTACATCTCTATGACTCTAAGACACTATGACATTGGTGTTTGTGAGATTCACAATTGTCCCTTATGTTTCCAACATGACAACGGTAACTCGACTTCAGAGTCAAAAATCAATGACACTGGATCATAGTCCAACAGGTCTGCTATGTATGCATTAATCTTCAGCCTTACTGTAGTACTGTCTGCTAGTGCCTCTCCCTCGGTTTTTCTTACCATGTTTGGTTCGATCTAAAGGGATGAGAAATTTAGCAGCTTAAGACAGGCTCAATAATTCCACGAATACGTTCATGGGGTATTCTCCTTTCACTTGGGTGCATATCCTAACTCCAAAGTCACACAAGTGAACCTTGCTTTAGAACATTTTGAACAAATTATTTAGGGGGAGAAATGGTGAAAAAAGAGAAATAATCTGAATGTTGCTGACATTGAAAGGAATTAGCAGTATGAGTAAAAAGCTGATTAAAGGATTGAAAACTGAGGCATTGTATTTCATTTTGAAATAGTCTGATATTCCCAGTGTCTGGCCTATTATAAGTGAATAAAATCACCATAATCCCAGGTGAGAGAGGGAGGGCGTTAGTGGTTTAGCCTGAGGGTTACCACACCACGCACATGGTTACCTGCAACTCACCTCAGCCAGTGCAGGAAATGAATCCACACTGGCAGTATCCACTCTGCATTGGAAACCAGACATTTAGTCAACTGAACTAAGCAATCTTGTTTGCTGCATTTGACACAAAAATAAAAATGCTGTCAAGGAGGCTAATGAGTTGACAGATGGATATTAAATTAAACTTAATGCAGATAAATGTGAGGTGTTACCTTAGAGAGAGAGCGAAATAACTAGTCAAAGTTTAAAAGGAATGCAGTAGTGAATGGCCTTCATTCCAACAGATCTGCAAATTGGTAGCTGTGGCAACCTTCCATCTCGTAAGACAATGACTTGCAAGATGATGGCCAATTCTGTGTTAAACCTCACCTGGTGTGGATCAGGAGCCACGTTCTGTTCTGGCAGTCTCTGTCACTTTAGCTGCGGAGGAAGACTGGGCTTGCTCAGTCTCTGTCTTCTCCTGGCCCTTCTCTTGGCCTTTTCGTTGCAGCTTTTCCAGTGCCTTTACAAACAGTCGCCCCGCACCGCCCCCCCCCCCCCCCCCTCTCCCAGGGATCACACCCATCAGTAACTGTCTCTAGGATCACTGTCAACGTCCGCAGTTTTCACGCCTCTCTTGGAGTCATCCTTGTGGTGAAGGCGTGTGACCACTTGGATTTTGTGACCTAGAGGCCAGTCCACCACAGAGAGTTTCTCCAACCAAATTGCATCCAATGAACGATGCTAAGCCAGTTCATTAAAAATTGTAAACAACAAAAACACCCAATATTTACATAGCACGTTTAGCAGAATAGAACATCCCAGGGCACTTCACAAGAGCAAAATAAAACAAATAGGACACCAATAGGTGCTATTATGATAGATGACCAAATACTTCAAGCAGGCCAGTTTTGTTGAATCTCTTAAAGATGAAGAGCCTGATAGACAGAGAAGGTTCAATAGAAAGGCTATTCCATAACATCAGGTCAATTAGCGAAGGTTTGATTATGATGTTGGAATAATTAAGATTGGGACGCTCAGGAGAGCAGAGTTAGAGAAGCACAGACATGGTGGCATGTAATGATGGAAGAGATTACAGAGTTAGGGAATTTCAAAACATATTTATAACGAAATTGCTAAGACAAAGGGATTCTCAGTGTTATAACTGGGAACACAGAAAGCACAAAGCAAAGTATTGATGGCCCAGTGATATTATCACTCGACTATTAACCCAGAGACTCATGTAATGTTCTGAGACCCTGGCAGATGTGGAATTTGAAATCAAGTTCTTAATATTGAATAAAACTGTAGAACTATGAGTTTAATGATGACAATGAAACCATTATCGATTGTCAGGAGAAACCCATTTGGTTTACTGATGCTCTTGAGAAAAGGAAATCTGCCATCCTTACCTGGTCTGGCCAACATATGACTCCAAGCCCACAGCAATGTCATTGACTCTTTATTAGGAATGGGCAATAAATGCTGGTTGAGCCAGCAATGGCCACATCCTGTGAATGTTTTTTTTTAAAAGTCCACCAAACAGCTTTGGTGCCATGCATCCAGAAGCATGTTAGACTTCTGAAGAGGGTAACAGAGAGGCTGGAGATGAGCAGCTGCTATTATATAGAATGTTAAGGGAAACTGGAGTTTTTATTAGGATAAAGTGGGGCAACAGAGCATCTGAGAGATAAAATAAAGGAATAGTTTTCTATATACAGGAGCCTGTTCGTCAAGCAGTTCTCATCAGAGTCAATGGTTGAAGCAGAATCCAAAATATCTCTTGAAAGAAAGTAATCATAAAAATAAAGGGTACTGGGGAAAGACATGAAATGGGACTAAGTGGATAGACCTTTTTACCAAAAGGTGTCACAAGTGCATTGTCCTCAATGTCCTCCTTCTGTGTCAAAACACTCTATGATCCCACAAATAATGAGACTAAGACAGGTTTACCTCAAGAACGTTTTAATTTTCAATGATTCTTAATTGGTGGACAAATAGACTGAAGATGTTGTGGAGGAATTGATAGCAATTAAGGCAAGTCTTTAAGTGAAAGTACAGATATTAGAATGATGTAGGATCTTTGTTAAACATTCAAGTGTTCCAGAAAAGATAGACAGTTGCCTAACAGCTAATATAGAGGGAAAATATTATCGTAATAAAAGCAAATTACTGCAAGTTCTTAAAATCTGAAATAAAATGGAAAATTATGGAGAAACTCAACATTTCTGGCAGCATCTGTGGAGAGAGTACCAAGAGTTAATGTTTTGAGTATGATGTGATTATTCTTTGGAGCAATATTTATTGTGCTTGGTGTAAAGAGAGTCAACGGAACTTTATGAATAAGTTGTACATCTCGAATAAAGTTTTAATTCTGAAATGATTGTTAAATTTGTGGCAATTGTATTGACAACTCTATCCTCCTGATATATTGCAGATGTAGTTAAATAAACAGGTTCTTAATAGTACAAAATGTGTTGTGTTAAGTCCTTGATGTTTGAACAGACTGAATGACAACTGTCACCACACAGTGATATCTGTTGACTGTGATTATTTTGCAGCACGTTGGGTCATTTGTATCTCAAACATTCATCATGGGAGACAGAACCTTGAAACCAATATTTGCTGTTGCATGTTAAAAGTAAGCCAAAGCCTCTCTACATTTCCTTTTTACTAAAGCTAACCTCAGTAATTGTACCTTCAGTTCACTGGCCAGTTGATGGAGGGATGGTGGATGTTCTAGCTGTCTACATCTTCTTCATGGTCTTGGCCATGTCAAAGTGTCACTGGAGAGGATTCAAGATAAGCCAAATGATTCACTCAAGGCCTTCTGCAAGTAATGAACACTACTGGACTGGAACGTTTAGCAGGAATTGCACTATGATTTGGTCTTGTTCAGCAAAATTCAAGAATGAAAAATACAGTAACCTCCCCCTCTTACCTCCTGCTTGGCTTTTTCGAGATGAAAGCTGTGATTTATCTAATGTGAGTGTGAGAAATCTCTGATCTGTAGTTATCATCTTTTGGGACTATGAAACTGAGCTCCAGGAACTTACAAATGCTGCAACAGTCACAATCACTGCTGCAAAGCACAATACCCAGTTTTAATAACCTGAGACAGAACACAACAGAACTTTACTGAGGCAGGAAATTCAATGACAGTTTAAGACTTGTTAGTCATTGTGTTCAATTCTGTTTTCTCAGCCAGTAATGCCAAAGGTGATTGACAAAGTAGTCCATGATTTGGAGGTGCTGGTGTTGGACTGGGGTGCACAAAGTTAAAAACCACACAACACCAGGTTATAGTCCAACAGGTTTAGTAACTATAGGCCAGTGAGTCTAGTAACTATAGGCCAGTGAGTCTCACTTCTGTTGTGGGCAAAGTCTTAGAGAGAATTTATGCACATCTGGATAAGAATAATGTGATCAAGGATAGTCAGCATGGTTTTGTGAAGGGCAGGTCATGCCTCACAAACCTTATTGAATTCTTTGAGAAGGTGACTAAGGAGGTAGATGAGGGGAAAGCAGTAGATGTGGTGCATATGGATTTTAGTAAGGTGTTTGATAAGGTCCCCCATGGTAGGCTACTGCAGAAAATACAGAGATATGGCATTGAGGGTGAGTTGGAGGTTTGGATTAGGAATTGGCTGGCTGGAAGAAGACAGAGGGTAGTAGTTGATGGCAAAGGTTCATCTTGGAGTGCCGTCACTAGCGGTGTTCCGCAAGGATCTGTTTTGGGACCATTGCTGTTTGTCATTTTTATAAATGACCTGGAGGAAGGGTTAGAAGGTTGGGTGAGCAAGTTTGCGGATGATACGAAAGTCGGAGGAGTTGTAGACAGTGAGGAAGGATGTGGCAGGTTACAGCGGGATATAGAGAAGCTGCAGAGCTGGGCAGAAAGGTGGCAAATGGAGTTCAATGTAGCTAAGTGTGAGGTGATTCACTTTGGTAAGAGTAACAAAAAGATGGGGTACTGGGCTAATGGTTGGATACTTGGTAGTGTGGAAGAGCAGAGGGATCTTGGTGTCCATGTACACAGATCTCTGAAAGTTGCCACCCAGGTAAATAGTGCAGTGAAGAAGGCATATGGCGTACTGGCTTTTATTGGTAGAGGAATTGAGTTCCGGAGTCCTGAGGTCATGCTGCAGTTGTATAAGACTCTGGTGCGGCCGCATCTGGAATATTATGTGCAGTTTTGGTCGCCATACTATAGGAAGGATGTGGAGGCACTGGAACGGGTGCAGAGGAAGTTTACCAGGATGTTGCCTGGTATGGTAGGAAGATCCTATGAGGAAAGGCTGAGGCACTTGGGGTTGATTTCATTGGAGAAAAGAAGGTTTAGGGGTGACTTGATAGAGGTGTACAAGATGATTAGGGGGTTAGATAGGGTTGACAGTGAGAACCTTTTTCCACGTATGGAGTCAGCTATTACAAGGGGGCATAGCTTTAAATTAAGGGTGGGTAGATATAGGACTGATGTTAGGGGTAGGTTCTTCACTCAGCGAGTCGTAGGTTCATGGAATGCCCTGCCAGTAGCAGTGGTGGACTCTCCCTCTTTATGGGTATTTAAGCGGGCATTGGATAGGTATATGGAGGATAGTGGGTTAGTGTAGGTTAGGTGGGCTTTGATCGGCGCAACATCGAGGGCCGAAGGGCCTGTACTGCGCTGTATTCTTCTATGTTCTATGTTCTATGTTCTAGGTTTATTTGGAAGCACTAGGTTTCAGAGTGCTGCTCCTTCATTCGGTGGTTGTGGAGTTGTGGAGTACTGCACAACCACCTGATGAAGAAGCAGCGCTCCAAAAGCTGGTGCTTCCAAACAAACCTGTTGGACTATAACCTGGGGTTGTGTGATATTTAACATTGACAAAGTAAACATCGAAAGGATATTTCCTCATGTGGCATAATCTAGAATGAGAGGTCATAGTTTAAAGATAAAAGGTCACAGATTTGAAACAGAGATGAGGAGAAAATACTTCTTTCATGAATCTGTGGAGTCAATTACTCCAGAGTGTGTTGGATGCCAGGACAGTGAATTAATTTAAGGAGGATATAAACAGATTTTTAATTAGTAATGGGTTGCAGGTTTTTGGAGAATGGGCAAAAACTGGAGTAAAGGCTGAGATGAGATCAGTCATGATTGTATTGAATGGGGGAGCAGGCTGGAGGGGCTGAATTTCCTGCTCCTGCTCCAGCTCTTATGTTCCAATGTGAAAGAAGAATAATCATTTGGTAGAATTACTGATAATGTTGAAGCTCTTCATCTTTGCATGCAACAGGACAATTCATAAGAATCTCAAAGTAAAGAGAAAACAACATTTTTACTGTATGGTTGACAAGTATATGTGGTTAAAAATTGACACTTGCAGGACGTAGGATGCCAAGGATTACCCAAACTTTGTGGTTGAGAATGTGAATGACTTAAAGATGGTGTGGTGAGTTTATTTTGAAGCAAGGTTTCAAATGGTGTATAATCTTTACAGGTAGAGAGGACATAGAAACCGAAACAGGTGAAAATGGTTAACGAGAACCAAAGCCATATTTTTGTGGGGAGATGGTGGTACAACGCTAATGTCATAGGACTCATAATCCAGAGTCCCAGAATAAAACCGTGAAATATATGGCAGCACCTAAATTCAACATTTGAAGCATAATGCAAGTCCCAGTGATTGGTAACCATGAAATTATCATTGTTTGTTATAAAAACCCACCTGGTTCACAAATGTCCTTTAGGGAAGCAAATTGATATCCTTATCTGGCCTGGCCTACACGTGACTCCAGACCCACAGCGGTATCATTAACCTTTAGCTGCCCTCTGAAATGGCTAAGCCAGCCATTGAGTTCCAGGGGCAGGCAACAAATGCTGGCCTGACCAACCCCTGCTGTAAGAATAAATTTTAGAGAAATGGATGGGGATCTCCAAAGCTGACAGTGGCAGTGTCCTCTGAATGGATTATTGATCCGAGGCAAGATAAATCCATTAGGGGAAAGCGAGGACTACAGATGCTGGAGATTAGAGTCGAGGAGTGTGGTGCTGGAAAAGCACAGCAGGTCAGGCAGCATCCAAGGAGCAGGAAAATCAACGGTTCGGGCAGGGCCAATCTCCACGGCAAAAGTGACAGCTCCTCATGTTTCCTTCAGTCTTGTTGAGTAACCAAAGGTGTTGGGTCGGATGGAACATAGATCCACTTCAAGAATCTCTGTTCCTTCCAAAGTGTTGCTTTCTTTCTCTCTCTCTCTCTTGTCGATTTATTTGCCTTATTTCTGGGCAGCTTTGCGAATCACTTATTCAATTGCCCACTAACAAAAGACATATTCCAAGTAATCTCTCCTATTTCTGTTGAAAGCTTATGTAATTATCTTATGGCCCATTGCTTGCTCCCACATTCTGTTCAACCTTTAGACAGCTGCTTCACATATGACTCATGGTATAAACTTCTCGCACTTCCCTCCCCCCACAATAAAATGAGCAGTGTCCTGTTTCAGTCTGTTTGTGCTCGAGACCTGTCTTTGACCTTCACTGTTTGTCTGCCCAGGGCTTCACTTTCGATGGCTGAAAAAAGAACCTAGTTTTATAATACTCAATACATTTCTTGGTAATTTATAAAGTTACATGATTTAAAGAACCCTGGTAAGCTCTACGATCAGGGGGATCTTGGTGTACATGGGACAAGTCGATAAATTGATTAAGAAAGTATATAGGATACTTGCCTTTATCAGCTGAGACATGACATTTAAGAGCAGGGAGGTTATATTGGTACACAAGGTTGGTCAGGTCACAGCTAGAGTAGTGTGTATAATTCTGGAATCCACATTATAGGAGGAATATGATAGCACTGGAGAGGGTCCAGAGGAGCTTTAGCAAGATGTTGGCTGGCCTGGAGGGTTTCAGTCATGAAATGAGATTGGACAGACTAGGGTTGTTTCCTTGGGGACAAAGCAGACTAAGGGGGACCATGATTGGGAGGTATAAAATTGTGAGCGGTGTAGACATGATAGCTTGGTGGAGCGATCAGTGAAAAAGGGCGTACATTCAAGGCAAGAGACGGGAGGTTTCAAGGGTATGTGAGGAAAATCTATTTCACCTAGGGAGTGGTGGGAATCTGGAACTCACTGCCTGTAAGGGTGGGAGAAACAGAAACCCTCAGAAATGTTTAAGATGCATTTAGATATCCACTTATGGTGCCAAGGCTATAGGCTGGAAAATGTGATTAGAATAGTTAGGTGGTTGCTCTTGACCAACATAGACTAGATGGGCTAAAGGGACTTTTCCTGTGAGTTAGACCTTTATGATTCTATTGCTCAGTAACCTCGTTATTTCCAAATTACAAGCTGGGTTCCTCAGTTTTTTGATGACATATTGCAGGTAAAGCTGCTGGAATTATCAGCATTATCTATACAAGTGGCAAGAATAATTGTAAAAACCTTTCCAGTAAAATGTGATCATTTATCCTCTCCATCTAAAGATCATCCCACAAAATTCTACATTACTGGCATGTTGTCAACACATATAGTTCAAAGAAAAGCTTATGCATGGGCTTTAATGCATCAACTTACAGTATGCAAACTCTATATCTCTCTTTACTCTTATTGCATCCGATATTTCAGTTTATCTATGGAGTTGGCATCCGTGCCTTGATGATCTTAAAATGTGGTCTCATTCTAGTGGCCAAATTAATCAGTTTCCTTCAAACTGTCCTTTAAATATTTGCGCTGTCTGAGACCTGCTTTTCTGCGCATTAAACAATGCGTTTCTATATGTTCATGTGACACAGCTCACATATACAAACTTATATTGGTGGCTCAACAACATACCATACGTTCTTGAATTCTTTTTTCTTCTTGTTCACCATCGTTATTACTACTGTCAATTAGTTCTGAAGAAGTGTCACTGGACGTGAAACATTACCTCTGCTTTGTCTCTATGGATGTTGCCAGACCTGCTGAGTTTCTCCAGAAATTCCTGATTGTGTTTCAGATTTCCAGTAGCCACAGTTCTTTGTTTCATTATCAAGTTTCATTTGTTTTGATCTTCATTTCAGGTGACACGTTATTTTCTCAAAATTAGCCTCATAATTTGTGGCTGACCTTTTATAAAATTGTCTCCAAAACATTGAAAGTTCAACTTGAATGCTAATGAGTCAATTCTGTTTGTTAATGTTTTTATTCCATTTTCTTTTTGAGAATTAAAATCTGTTTACCCCTTTTTCTTTGAATGCTTGAGATTGCAACACATCCATTTTTATATAAATTCCAATACTGCAAACAGTATTGTGGGTGGCACGGTGGCACAGTAGTTAGCACTGCTGCCTCACAGCGCCGGAGACCCGGGTTCAATTCCCGACTCAGGCGACTGACTACGTGGAGTTTGCACATTCTCCCCGTGTCTGCATGGGTTTCCTCCGGGTGCTCCGGTTTCCTCCCACAGTCCAAAGATGTGCAGGGTCAGGTGAATTGGCCATTGCTAAATTGCCCGTAGTGTTAGGTAAGGGGTAGATGTAGATGTAGATGTAGATGTAGGTGTAGGTGTATGGGTGGGTTACGCTTCGGCGGGGCGGTGTGGACTTGTTGGGCCGAAGGGCCTGTTTCCACACTGTAAGCAATCTAATCTCATCTAAGTAATCTAATAATGACAAGTGTTCATGGTTTAAATTGTGCTTTCATATTAGAAACAGAAGTGACAGCAATCAGGTGAAAGATGACTTCTATATCTCATGTTCTGAAGCACTTTGCTGCAGAATATAACAAATGACCTGCTCTATTCCAGAAGAAGGGCTTTTGCCTGAAACATTGATTTTCCTGCTCCTTGGATACTGCCTGACCTGCTGTGCTTTTCCAGCACAATCTATATGGACTTCAGTAAGGCGTTCGACAAGGTTCCCCATGGGAGACTGATTAGCAAGGTTAAATCTCATGGAATACAGGAAGAACTAGGCATTTGGATACAGAACTGGCACAAACGTAAAAGACGTTTGTGGTGGTGCAGGATTGTTTTTCAGACTGGAGGCCTGTGACCAGTGGAGTACCATAAGGATCGGTGCTGGGCCCTCTACTTTTTGTCATTTACATAAATGATTTGAATGCGAGCATAAGAGGTACAGTTAGTAAGTTTGCAGATGACACCAAAATTGGAGGTGTAGTGGACAGCGAAGAGGGTTACCTCAGATTACAACAGGATCTGGACTAGATGGGCCAATGGGCTGAGAAGTGGCAGATGGAGTTTAATCCAGATAAATGCGAGGTGCTTCATTTTGGGAAAGCAAATCTTAGCAGGACTTATACACTTAATGGTAAGGTCCTAGGGAGTGTTACTAAACAAAGAGACCTTGGAGTGCAGGTTCATAGCTCCTTGAAAGTGGAGTCGCAGGTAGATAGGATAGTGAAGAAGGTGTTTGGTATGCTTTCCTAATTGGTCAGAGTATTGAGAACAGGAGTTGGGAAGTCATGTTGCGGCTGTTGGTTAGACCACTGTTAGAATATTGCATGCAATTCTGGTCTCCTTTCTATCAGAAAGATGTTGTGAAACTTGAAAGGGTTCAGAAAAGATTTACAAGGATGTTGCCAGGGTTGGAGGATCTGAGCTACAGGGAGAGGCTGAACAGGCTGGGGCTGTTTTCCCTGGAGCGTCGGAGGCTGAGTGGTGACCTTATAGAGGTTTGCAAAATTATGAGGGGCATGGATAGGATAAATAGACAAAGTCTTTTCCCTGGGGTCGGGGAGTCCAGAACTAGAGGGAATAGGTTTCGGGTGAGAGGGGAAAGATATAAAAGAGACCAAAGGGGCAACCTTTTCACGCAGAGTGTGGTACGTGTATGGAATGAGCTGCCAGAGGATGTGGTGGAGGCTGGTACAATTGCAACATTTAAGAGGCATTTGGATGGGTATATGAATAGGAGGGGTTTGGAGGGATATGGGCCGGGTGCTGGCAGGTGGGACTAGATTGGGTTGGGATATCTGGTCGGCATGGACAGGTTGGACCGAAGGTTGGACCATGCTGTACATCTCTATGACTCTATGACTCTATGACTCTCGACTCTGATCTCCAGCATCTGCAATCTTCACTTTCTTCTGATATTGTGAGGTTAACATATCCCAATATAGATGTAACTTTGATAACTTAACAATTTAATAGTGCCCTGAATACTTTAATGTTATGAATACGGTTGTGATTTTATAAAACAATCAAACTGTCGGAAGAAAGGGTTAACACTGCTGCTTGTTTGCAGGGAATGGAAAATGTTGCACATGCAACAGCATCATGTTTCTGTTATAAATTTTTAAATTAACATTCCTATGTAATCATATTTATTCTTTCTTACTCCCTCAAATCAATTTTCAACTTTTAAAGTTTGCTACTTAAAAGAAACAGTCAGGGGAGTATTCTTTAACATGAGTTTTAGCTGCTTTTTTTTAAACCCTTGTACTAATGTTTTGGAAAACTCACATTGGATTTCTGCCAATCTTGAAGACACCAGGCTTCCCTTATTATTAGGGAAACAAATTCATTTCAATCCTACGTGTGAGAAAGTGTATAAGTTATGAGCAGTTAGGGAAAGAGTTAAGTTTTGGGTTGCGTGATAAAGGCTGAGTTCACACGACTTTGACAAGATAAGAACTTAAAGTAAACAATGAAGTGCTGGAGGCAGGGCAGTGAGTTAACTAGGTAAAGAACATCCATTGTATAATGCCAGTTAATGAGCTGAGGAACATTCACTGTGAAATGCCTGATGGCCTAATCTTTACTGAAAATGTGTTGCTGGAAAAGCGCAGCAGGTCAGGCAGCATCCAAGGAGCAGGAGAATCGACGTTTCGGGCATAAGCCCTTCTTCAGGAATGAGGAAAGTGTGTCCAGCAGGCTAAGATAAAAGGTAGGGAGGAGGGACTTGGGGGAGGGGCGTTGGAAATGCGATAGGTGGAAGGAGGTCAAGGTGAGGGGGATAGGCCGGAGTGGGGTGGGGGCGGAGAGGTCAGGAAGAAGATTGCAGGTTAGGAAGGCAGTGCTGAGTTCGAGGGATTTGACTGAGACAAGGTGGGGGGAGGGGAAATGAGGAAACTGGAGAAATCTGAGTTCATCCCTTGTGGTTGGAGGGTTCCTAGGCGGAAGATGAGGCACTCTTCCTCCAACCGTCGTGTTGCTATGATCTGGCGATGGAGGAGTCCAAGGACCTGCATGTCCTTGGTGGAGTGGGAGGGGGAGTTGAAGTGTTGAGCCACGGGGTGGTTGGGTTGGTTGGTCCGGGTGTCCCAGAGGTGTTCTCTGAAACGTTCCGCAAGTAGGCGGCCTGTCTCCCCAATATCGAGGAGGCCACATATAGAGGATGCAGTAAATGATGTGTGTGGAGGTGCAGGTGAATTTCTGACGGATATGGAAATATCCCTTGGGGCCTTGGAGGGAAGTAAGGAGGGAGGTGTGAGCACAAGTTTTGCATTTCTTGCGGTTGCAGGGGAAGGTGCCGGGAATGGAGGTTGGGTTAGTGGGGGGTGTGGACCTGACAAGGGAGTCACGGAGGGAGTGGTCTTTTTGGAATGCTGATAGGGGAGGGAAGGGAAATATGCCCCTGGTGGTGGGATCCGTTTGGAGGTGGCGGAAATGATGGTGGATGATACACTGTATATGGAGGTTGGTGGGGTGGTAGGTGAGGACCAGTGGGGTTCTGTGCTGGTGGTGATTGGAGGGGCGGGGCTCAAGGGCGGAGGAGCGGGAAGTGGAAGAGGTGTGGTGGAGGGCATCGTCGATCACATCTGGGGGGAAATTGCGGTCCTTGAAGAAGGAGGCCATCTGGGTTGTACGGTTTTGGAACTGGTCCTCCTGGGAGCAGATGCGGTGGAGACGAAGGAATTGGGAATATAGGATGGCGTTTTTACAGGGGGCAGGGTGGGAGGAGGTGTAGTCTAGGTAGCTGTGGGAGTCGGTTGGTTTATAGTAAATGTCTGTGTTGTTTCGGTTGCCAGAGATAGAAATGGAAAGGTCTAGGAAGGGGAGGGAGGAGTCTGAGACAGTCCAGGTGAATTTGAGGTCGGGGTGGAAGGTGTTGGTAAAGTGGATGAACTGTTCAACCTCCTCGAGGGAGAACGAGGCAGCGCCAATACAGTCATCGATGTAGCGGAGGAAAAGGTGGGGATGGTGCCAGTGTAACTGCGGAAGATGGACTATTCCACATATCTGGCTAAGAGGCAGGCATAGCTGGGGCCCATGCGGGTGCCCATGGCTACTCCTTTGGTTTGGAGGAAGTGGGAGGATTGGAAAGAGAAGTTGTTCAGAGTGAGGACCAGTTCAGTCACTCAAAGGAGGGTGTCAGTGGAAGGGTACTTCTTGGTACAGCGGGAAAGGAAGAAGTGGAGGGCTTTGAGTCCTTCGTGATGGGGGATGGAGGTGTACAGGGACTGGATGTCCATGGTGAAGATGAGGCGTTGGGGACTGGGGAAGCGAAAATCATGGAGGAGGTGGAGGGCGTGGGTGGTGTCCCGAACGTAGGTGGGGAGTTCTTGGACTAAGGGGGATAGGACCGTGTCTTTACTGTTGATACTCACTGATTCTAACAGTCACCCAATCTATATACTTGTTGCTTTATTTGGATGCTGCTCCCTATGAGTGACAATATAACTCCCTAAGAATCTGCTGTTCAAGAGAAGACCAAGAACTCATGTCTTTAGTGTTCATGGACAATCGCTCTCTTTCTAGGGCTCAGAATAAAGGTAATGAAGGTAGAGCCATACTGTGTCTCTGAGTGTTTGCTTCGACTGAAACAGGGATAGGGAAACTGAGACGAGTATATGGCGAGCCAGGTAGGAGTTCAAATGAATAGTTATGATTGGATGGTGTCAGCGATCACCTGGAATACTGGTACCTCAAGACGGATGGGCCCACAAAATAGGATTTTAAACCTTGGTGCCTCTAGATATTTCTGTGTATCGAAACGGTCCCCTCGTTCAAGTACTTTCTATTCTCTGAACCCTTTGAACGGTAATTAGTTCAGTCGAGAGACACAGTTTTGTGAACGTGCTGGCAAACAGGGGCTCAAGTCCCCTGGGCTTAATTAGGGTTTTAATTGAAGTTCAAGCCCCCTGGGTCTTAACTGGGAAGAAGGTGGAGCCGGTCTGCTCGGATCCTGACAGTGAAATACATTGACTGCCGGGGCCAGCTTTATCTGGGGTTTTGTTGTGGGAGTCTCGGTTTCTGGGCAGTGGACTCCACTGGCAAGTCTTTCTTCTGGAGGAAGAATGGCTTGGACTGCGGCGCCTTGTGTTTCACTGCAAGGGTTTTATCTTTTGATAAGTGTAATTTCGTCGAGAGGATGCAAAAAAAAGCAAGAAACGCTGAAATTAAAGTTGTACTAATACTTGGGCCGAGAAAGGAAGTTTCAATGTAAATTGTGCCATGCTGAGGCTGTTTGATATTTAAATATGTTGGCTTGTTAAAATACTGGTTCAGAAAATCCTTTTCAGTAACTGTTTTGCCTTATTTGAATCAGGATCTCAACTCAGTCTGGTTTGTGGGCAATGTAATAGGGCGGGTTTTGCTTTTACATTAATATTGAACATTAGGTCCTTTTTAAAATTATCAAACATGTAACCATGAAACAAATTGATTGAGGGCCTTGAACTCCTGATTTCTTTGAAATTCTACGATGCCTGTTTCAAAAAACAATTGAGTCAGTGGTCATGCTTTAGCCAGATGAGTGTATTGTATTTTAATATTTTTGCTGCTGCTGTGTGTTTTTAATGCAGAGTGTTCACAAAGAGTGCATTTTAAGTTTGATATTTTGTTAAGATTTTAGAGAATATTAGAACTTGAGGCTGAGCTGTTTGAGATCTTTCAGTTGTTGTTAAGACTTCATTGGCCCTTCATATTGCAAATTCAAAGCATGTTGATCTCTACCAAAGTTGCCACTGTAATTCCAACTGTTTTATTTTGGAAGTTTCATTTGGAGAACATACTTTAATATATTCTGCATTTGTTTCCCATATTTAAATCTGAACTGAAACTGCATCTTAAATGGCTTAAGAACAGGAAACATTTTGTTGTTTTCTTGCTGTTCCAGATTTTAAAAATACTTTTCCTGACAGTTTTCACATTAGCCAAATATCAATTTGTTAAAAGAAAACATTTTTGAATAACCTGAATGGGGTACCTGAGGGTTTGATTTTAGGACCACTGATTGTTGTTTGTAATTGACTGAACTGTTTAGGCAGTACAATTTAGAAGTTTATGGATTGTATAAAACTTAATAATGTCATAAATAGTGAACAGACTTCAAGACGACTGAGAATGTTGAAATAGGCAGACACAATTTAGTGTCGTGAAATGTGTGACTGTCTTCATACTGATACCCATCTTGGCAAGGAAGGAATGAGAGAGGAAATGCAAAGATACTTTCAGCAGCTAACATCTTCTCTAGAGTTTCTCCATTCACAGGTAAAGCACACCTTCGGACCACTGCCCACCCCTCCACAACCTGATCCAATCATCTCTCCAGTCAGAGCATGAAAAGTGAAGAAGCTAACAACGGTGAAGAGAACATGCTTTTTGTCAGTGGGCTTCCTATGGATATTAAACCATGTGAGCTTTACCCTGTCTTTTGACCATTTAAGAGATATGATAATTCACTGATCAAGCTAACATCAAAACAGCCAGCTGACTTTGTTAAATTTGACGCAGAGAGGGAGCAGAAGTAGCAAAGAATGCTGCGTTCACTGCGCCTGCTGCTGCCGCTGCTGCACTGCACACTCAGATGCGCTGGTATCCTCCATCTGAAGCATCTCCACAACGATGGAAGTCTCATCAGTTTTATTAAGTATTTAACTGTCCTTATCCAAGAATTCAGATTTCTCCATGGAGTGGTGCAGAAAGACTGACTGGATTTTGTTTTCAGGTTGGATTTTACTGAAGGAGATTTTGGATAACTGGTTCATTTCCATTTGATTTGGAGGGGGTGGAGTGGTCACTAAGGACTGTGTATTTAAGAACTTACTGGTGAACTTTTTTCCACATGGGAGGATCCTGGGGATTCTGTCTCCTGCATGAATTAGTAATGTTGATGTTATAATTATTGTATGCTATGTGTCAATAACTTGCTTAAATACTGGCTGTCACAGTCTTATGAAAGCTGTAGTGCCTCCCAGTGGTTATCATGAAATGATAAAAGGAGGGAATGAGAAGGTATAAGTAGATAGGGAAAGAATTAAGTTTAGGGTTGCTTGACAAAGGCTCAGCTAGCATGACTTTGACCAGATAAGAACTTGCAGTAAACAATCAGGTGCTGGAAGGCAAGGGTTAATGAAGAAAAAAACATCCATTGTGTAATGCCAGTTAATGAGGTGAGGAGCATCCATCGTGTAATACCAGTTAATGAGGTGAGGAGCATCCATTGTGAAATGCCAGATGGCTTAATCTTTACTGTTGATGCTCGCTACTGTAACAGTCACCCAATCAAGATAGACATTGCCTTATTTGGATGCTGCTCCCTGTAAGTCCTTAAGACTCTGCTGTTTGAGAGAAGATCGAGAACTCATGTCTTTGCGTGCATGGGCAATCGCTCTCTCTCCATGGCCCGGAATAAAGGTAGAGCCACACTGTGTCTCTTGAGTGTTTGCTTTGACTGATACAAGGATAAGGAAATGGGACAACACCTGCACTCAGTGAGTCTAACATTTATTATTTGCTCAGCTCAGAAGGTCACAGAAGTTTAGATGAACTGCCAATTGTTTTTTAAAGTTTTTGGGTTTCTCATTGAGTGATCTTTTGAACATTTAATGTTCATGAATAGGTACCAACAATATAGGTAGAAAGGGACTCTGCTGAGAAAATGGGGGCTAAATTAAAAGGCAGACCTGGTATTGCATTTTGGTAAAACAAACAAGGACAGGACTTATACCGTTAATAGTAGGGCCCTGAGTAGTGTTGTCAAACAGAGAGACTTAGGGGCGCAGGTAGTTAATTCTTTGAAAGTTGTGTTACAGGTAGACAGAGTGATTAAGAAGGCATTTAGTGTTCTTGCCTTCATTGCTCAGACCATTGAGTATAGGAGTTGGGATGCCATGTTGCAATTGTACAGGACATTGGTGAGGCCTCTTCTAAAATATTGTGTACAATTCTGGTTGCCCTGCTATAGGAAAGATATTATTAAATTACAAGGCGTTCAGAAAAGATTTACAAGGATGTTGGGTCTGGAGGGTTTGAATTAAAACAATGGGCTGGATAGGCTGGGACTATTTTCACTGGAGCATAGCAGATTGAGGGCTGACCTTATAGAGATTTATAAAATCATGAGGGGCATGGACAAGGTGAATAGCAAAGGTCTTCTCTCCAGGGTAGGGGAATTCAAAGCTAGAGGCATATTTTTTAAGGTGAGAGGAGAAAGATTTATAAGGGACCTGAGGGGCAACCTTTTCACACAGGGGGTGGTTTGTATGTGGAATGAGCTGCTAGAGGAAGTGGTAGATGCAGATATAGTTACAACGTTTTAAAGGCATTTGGACAGGTACATGAAGAGGAAAGGTTTGGAGGGATATGAGCCAAACTCAGGCAAGTGGGACTAGTTGGGAAACTTGGTTGGTATGGATGACTTGGACCAAAGTGTATGTTTCCAAGCTGTATTACTGTATGACTTTAAGATTCTGTATCCAGAGTACTGCCTGAGGCATGAACTGATTTGTGGAGGGTTTTTCTTTATTCATTGATGGGAATGAGTGCATCGCTGGCTGGGTTAGCTTTTATTGCCCATCCCTAGTTGACCCTTGAGAAAGTGGTGGTGAGCTGCCTTCTTGAACTGCTGCAGTCCACCTGCTGAGGGTTGCCCCCAATGCCCTTAGGGAGGGAATTCCAGGATTTTGACCCAGTGACAGTGAAGGAATGATGATATATTTCCAAGTCAGGATGGTGAGTGGCTTGGAAGGGGACTTGCAAGTGGTAGTGTTCCCATATATCTGCTGCTCTTGTCCTTCTAGATGGAAGTGGATGTGAGTTTGGAAGGAGCTGCCTGAGGAGTTTTGATGAATTTCTACTATGTATCTTGCAGATAGTGCACATTGCTGACACTGAGCATCAGTCAGATGAGAAAGCTGCTAGCCATACACATCTGCTAAGGAGATGCTGGAAAGCGTTTGACCCCAGGAGAGGGGCCCATTTGTTCAGAAGAGTTAAGGACATCCGTTCTTAGTGTCAATGAATTGACGTAAATAAGGTGATAACATTTGTTCACTTGTGGAATGTGTGGCAGTACTTCCTTCTCACCCCAGGGGTTGGAGGCTCACGTATTTCACAGTGGAATGTTGGATAACTATATTTCAGGTTTATATTGAAGACTCTTCACAAAACTCATACTCAATAGGAAAAGAACTTGTAATTTAATAAACTGATTGGAATATGCACGTAATAGAACAATTCTGATACATTTTCATGTATACCATCCTGAGCAGATTTTAATTTATAAGGCTCAGCTCCCTCATCTTGACTGTTCTGGAAGGTGAATGTCTCATTACCCTACAGGTGAGGAAAACACAAAGGCTAAAGCTGACATATAAAGAACAAAGAACATAGAAAATTTACAGCCCAGGAACAGGCCCTTCAGCCCTCCAAGCCTGAGCCGATCCAAATGTACTGACTAAATCTGTCGGTCAATTCCTAAGCATCTGTGTCCCTCTACTCCCCACCGACTCATGCATTTATCCAGATGCATCTTAAATGAATCTACCATGGCTGCCTCAACCACCTCTGCTGGCAAAACGTGTTCCAAACGCCCACCACCCTCTGTGTGAAGTACTTGCCGCGTGTATTCCCCTTAAACTTTCCACCTCTCACCTTGAAAGCATGACTCCTCGTTATTGAATCCTTCACCCTGGGGAAAAAAACTTGTCCCTATCCACCCTGTCTATATCCTTCATGATTTGATAAACCACAATCAGGTCCCCCCTCAATCTTCTTTTTTCTAATGGAAATAAATCTAACCTACTCAACCTTTCTTCATTGCTAGCTAGACATTGTAAGAAAGTTGGAAGATGTTCTTGTGTGTGAGAGAGAGAGAGAGAGAGAGAAAACCTTCTTCTGTAAATTACATTCACGGACCTAAGGGTTCAAGGGACACTGAGAGACAGTAAGGGTGAGAGAGAGAGAGAAAGAGAAAGAGAGAGAGAAGACAGAAGCTGGTGGGAAAGGTTTACTCTTTGTGGTCTGATTTGAACGCACACTTGTTGATCATGGATTGAATGTTTGTGTGTTGCACCCTCGAGCTCGAGATCTGGGAATGTCATGAATTTAATTTGCATTTTGGGAATCCAAGATCATTTTAAAAGAAAAAGGCCTTTTGTAGGATAATGATACTCTGCATGTTAGCTGAGTGACGTTACCTCATGACCTTTTCTGCATAGTTTAGATTAGTCCCTCATTATGATGTACTGTTAAAAGGGAAGGTTATCTAGCCAATGAAATTTGCCATTTGGCCTGGCTTGATCAAGGTTCCCACTTTGATGTGTATGTAACTTAATTAGTCAAGAGTACTCAGACCTGTCAATGAGTTTCTCTTCCTCTCCAAACTTTTGCCATTTTATTGCTGCTTATCTGATTAAGGACATGTGGTGTTTTTGTAATTTTAATACCAATTTCTGTATAAAGACAGCTGGTTTGCAGCAATAAGGAGAGTAGCCTGAGGTAGCTCTTGTGGGTAAGAGCTGGTGTTGCTACTCTGCTAATGGCTTTAGAACCTTAGCTCAAGCCTGGCTTATCAGTATCTATGTTACAGTGTAACATTAATGCCTTCGGTAAATAAAGATAATAATTTAAACTAAACTGTCTGCAAGAGTTTTATATTCCAGACTACCACAGAGTATGATCTCCGGGACAAACCAAGAGAGGCTTACAGGTCGAGTCCATTAGGGTTTCCCTAATAGGTACTTTAACAATTTGGCACAGTGAGCAGCGGTCCAACAAGGGGTATGTGTGAGTGAAACTGGAAAAGAGGAGCTTCATCTAAAGGTCAGACTCAAGACCAACAGGCCGACAAGGTAAGGTTATACCTCGGTTGCTCTCTGTCTACATATTTGTGTGCCTTTTCCCCCATTTGATTCTCATGTACCCTGACGGAACCCCGAATGAGATTGTTTAAGTAGGCAATAAAAATAGACACCTTGCGAAGGCAATAGACAATGGTAAGAATTTTATAAAGGTATACAATAAATCGGATATCTGTGGGTGCGGCGCTAGATAAGATAGAGGGCAAAAGTCCCTTAATAGAGATAGTGAGTATGTATCCTAATTATGAGAAACAAATAAGGGGAATACCATGTGCAGCTACCCAACAGAATAAGGTCTAGTCTCTGGGAGGCACACATGATCTAAATCTACTTATGAAAGTTGAACAAGAGATATAGAAAAAAGGTTGTGGGGGCAAAGAGAAAGGAGCCATATCAGTGTGGAAAAATGTAGCTAAAGGAAAATGGGAAAAAAGCCATGCAGTCATCATGGAGACAAACCTGTACTAAAAATGGTATCAGTCCATTAACCGAGGAAGGATTTGAATTAGATTGAACAGAACTAAAATGTAAATGTGAAGCACATGATTTAGAAACAGAATTGGATTTGGTTAGAGGAAAAAATAGTAAAAAATAAAGAAGGCAGAGAACCACAACCGAATCTGAAATTTCAGGAGTCCCAAAGACATGGTAAACAAAAATCAGCCTGCAGCTGCAGCCGCGCAGGACCAGACCACAAGGATAACTCCATACACCCCTCCTATCCCAAAGACCCATTATTGGAGGACAATGATTCTCCTGCAAGTGAGGAATTTGAATCAGATTCAGAGGAGAGATCTTTTATTAGGCCCCCCCACCTCCTGCTAACCGACCCGTTCCATTTCCCGAACAGGGACTTCCTTGAAACCCACCTGTAGTATGATCAAAGCGAACACGTGCTATGAACTCCCCCCCCCCCCTTCCTATTGTGACGACGAATGTGCAAAGGCCAATGCCCTTTTCTCCTTATTTGCCTCTCCTGTCCAGCATAATGAGAATTCGGATGATCGAGGTTACCATAACCCTATTGCCACCTGCATTAGGAATCAACTAAGAGCAAGACATGAAGGGAACCAGCTGAGAGGGCACCTTTGAGTGCCACTGCCCCACCACAAATGAGTCCTGAAGACATTGATGAATCACAATCAAAGTTTAGGGACCTTAATGTTAGTCCTCGCACTCACCCTGATATGAAATGGCCAAGGGGAAATTTCCTGAATAGAAGAGTCCCTAACCCACTTGCCCGGAATCAGGGACAAAATCCATTTGTTAATCTTTAGGAACCTTGGAAGCCTCATGAACTTTCTCGCACCATCATACAGCTCCAGACTATGGAAAGAATCCCAAAGGATCCGTTAATTATATTAATAAGACTAGGACAATTCGGCTTCCCAAGTCTTACTTAACCTCCTAGAATGCGCTCTTTCCCCTGTAAAATGGACTAAGTTCTCGGAATTTTTACAATGTAATAATCATGCCCAACTCGTGCCTATGCCTCCAGGTGAACCTAATAGGTCAGATTGGATTATCACTTCCGTCAAGCAGTGTGCCGAGCAATCGATATGAGTAAGGTCCTCACATGTAAACCTCACTCAGGAGAAGGAGCTGAGGATTTCCTTGTCCACTTTAAAGTCTGTAATGGTGCTTATTCTGGTGATGCTCAGTACCTACAAGGACAATCACCCCCATTTAATGCCTTCTTTATGACCGTCCTTCCTGACCAGGTACAGAAAGCTATTAAAACCTATAATATGCACTGGCAAGATGCCGACGTTGAACAATTCAGCCAAAAAGTATGTTACTTCTGGGAACTAAAGGACCTCAACAGTAAGACCTCAACAGTTAAGGTCAAGACCGAATTTGCCCAAACTGCAGGAGCTAGCCCTAAAACCAGAACTCCAAATAGACCTTCCTGTCTGCAAGGCTGGCTAGGCTATCGAATGGAACCCTCATACTGTCATCCAGTATAGCAAGACAATAGGACTGGTACTGTATATCAACAACATCCCTCCTATGTACCCTCCCCAACAGTCCATGATGCCCCTTACTCCCTATACATTCTCTTGCTATTTATCTCTGGCTCTCCCAACCCCCTAGAGCCCCAAACGACCAGACATTTGCTTCAACTGTAATCAACCAGGACATTGGTCCAAGAATTTTCTTTTCCCAATGCAGCGCCCCTGTTGATTATTGGAATGGAAAAAGCCAACCACCTGCTGATCCCTCTCCCCACAGACCCCAGCAGGTTGCCCCTTTTAATGCACAAAACCCTTTCCGAACCTGACTCCCTGTTGCAGGTCATCATCCTCCCTTGAACTTCCTGGGGTTACAGATAGCCCTGAGGATGAACCTATGCTGATCCTTAACGTTAATGGTCATGATATTGAATTCATGGTCAACAAAGTAGCCACTGTGTTATCGTTTCCCACTAATCTTGTAAATGCCTTTAACTTTCAAATCTCAGACAATGTTGAAGCCCTACAAGGTTTTGATGGTTCCTCTAATTGTTACGCATACACTGTCCCTCTCACAGTGGTGTGGAAAAATTGTATCTGGCTTTCTTTTCACTTTGTTGTTACTGATAGGTTACATATCCATCTACTGTCTAGAGATCTCCTCTTTCCTCTGCATATTATTATTGAGTGCCATGGTGAAGATATCCTAATTCAGGATCCACTACATTTTGTTCAATGCTTAAAAATGTGTTGCTGGAAAAGCGCATCAGGTCAGGCAGCATCAAAGGAGAAGGAGAATCGACATTTCGGGCATAAGCCCTTCTTCAGGAATGAGGAGGGTGTGCCAAGCAGGCTAAGATAAAAGGTAGGGAGGAGGGATTTGGGGGAGGGGCATAGGGAATGCGATAGGTGGAAGGAGGTTAAGGTGAGGGTGATAGGCCAGAGAGGGGGTGGGGGCGGAGAGGGCAGGAAGAAAATTGCAGGTCAAGAAGGCGGTGCTGACTCTGAGGGTTGGGACTGAGACAAGGTGGGGGGAGGGGAAATGAGGAAGCTGGAGAAATCTGAGTTCCTCCCTTGTGGTTGGAGGGTTCCTAGGCAGAAGATGAGTCGCTCTTCCTCCAGGCGTTGTGTTGCCATGGTCTGGCGATGGAGGAGGCCAAGGACCTGCATGTCCTTGGCGGAGTGGGAGGGGGAGTTAAAGTGTTCAGCCACGGGGCGGTTGGTTGGTGCGGGTGTCCCAGAGGTATTCTCTGAAATGTTCACCCGATGTGGCCTCCTATACATTGGGGAGACAGGCTGCCTACTTGTGGAACGTTTCACCTATCGTATTCCCAACGCCCCTCCCCCAAGTCCCTCCTCCCTAACGTTTATCTTAGCCTGCTTGGCACACCCTCCTCATTCCTGAAGAAGGGCTTATGCCTGAAACATCGATTCTCCTTCTCCTTTGATGCTGCCTGACCTGCTGCGCTTTTCCAGCAACACATTTTTAAGCTCTGATCCCCAGCATCTGCAGTCCTCACTTTCTCCATTTTGTTCAATGCGTCAACACCAAATCAAAGCCCCCCTCAATGGTGGTCTCTTGATTTGGATCCTCACTCTTTTAATCCCACTTTACATAATGTCCCTCACCCCACGTTATTTTGGCTTATGACCCCTCTGGGACTGACCACAGCCACGAACAATACTTTGATCCCTTGCTGGGCACCACCCAATGTGCTTGGGTGATTGGTGAGATGATTTCACCTGCTGGCGTTGCCCTCCTTGTGTCAGTTCCTCCTCAGAGTTAGAAAGCTGGCCCTCTCATTTTCCCTCATGGCATTACTCATGTGAATCCAGAACACCAGGCCAAAGAACTAGGCTTTGTCACTAAGATTCTTTTGGAACAGGCTGATCAAACCTCCCATAATATTCAGATGCTTGCTCAGGGTTCGATCTTACTTTATGCTCAGCCTTATTCAATTCACGGCAACCTTCATCATCATCACGCCCACTGCCACCCGTAGGACATAGTATACCCTGAAGCCTCTAAAACTGAGTGGGCCTTGCTAGAATCCCATCCATCTCTATTCCTGTTAAACCTAATTCCACTCTCCCCTCTATACCCCAATACCCCGTGAAGCCAGAAGCTGAAGCTGGAATTCAACCTGTTATTGACTCTTTCTTACAGCAGGGCATCCTAGTCCTATGCCATTCTCCCATCAATACACCCATTTTTCCAATTCCTAAACCTGGACATCCTGAATGGCGATTTGTTCAAGATCTTCATGAAGTAAATAAAATCGTTGAGCCCCTTCACCATCTCGTTGCCAATCCTGCTACTAACCTCAGCCAAGTCCCAGCTAATGCTAAGACTTTTACTATTGTTGACCATCAAAATGCATTTTTTTGCATTCAGATCGCCAGTATCTTTTTCCCTTCACTTTTAAGGGCTATCAATATACCTGCCTACCTCAAGGGTTTGTTCACTCACCCACACCTTTTTCAGAGACGCTTCACACCCAACCTGAATCACTTACATTTTCTGGAGGCTCTACTCTAGTTCAAGACATCGATGACTTCCTCGTTAGCCTTGATGAATCACACTGACTCCACTCCCTTACTGAACCATCTCCATCAATGTGGCTATGTTGTACCCTCCAGTAAGGTTAAGACAAATCAGAAATAACTCAAATTCCTTGGTATTCTCATCTCTGAATCTGATCGACGTTTGACACCTGAACTTATTGATACTATTCTTTGTATTGCTCCTCCAACCACTTCTAAACACATTAAGTCTTGTCATTTCTAAGTCTTGTCAATTACTGCCGACAATGGATTCCCAATTGTGCCCATCGAACTCGGAAATTATCTCCCTTGTCCTCATCTAATGCCCCTCAACAGTCTGACCTCACTCCTGAACAAATACAAGCCTTTACGGAACTTAAAACTACCCTCTCTTCAGCTCCTGTGTCAGTACGACCTTTGTGCGATCACCACTTCTGTCTCTATGTTGCCATCCTTGAAAACTGTGCTACAGCTGTTCTCGCCCAGCAACGTGGCTCCTCATGGAATAACAAGTTCCAGTTGTCTATTTTTCCAGTAAACCTGACCCGATTGCTGAAGGTATGCCTTTATGCACCCACATTCTCCCAGCCATCCATACCATGGTATTGGCAGCCTCCAACATAACTTTACATCAAACCGTGGAAGTCTGTACCTCCCATTCTGCAGTGTCTTTGCTTACTTCTAAAAGTACTCAACACCTCTGTGTGGCCTGTCTTAGTCACTATGTGACCTAATTGCTTCAGAATCTGCTTCTCTCTTTTAAATACTATTCTAATGTTAACCCTGCCTCATTCTTGTAGGAGGACCCTATTGAATTACCCAATCCTCCCCTTGACTGTGTTGTTTTAATTGACCTTGTTAGTAAGCCATGTCCTGAACTTGCAGATCAGGCTCTTGTTAACCCAGATTTTATGCTTTTTGTTGATGGCTCTTCTTCTATCTCTCCAGAGGGCAAACGCATGTCAGGATATATGATTGTCACTTTGTCTCAAATGATCAAAGCTTATTTTATTGATCCACCCTGTTCTGCCCAACAAGCTGAGCTCCTTGCTCTCACCTGTGCCTGCAACTTGCTGAAGGGAAGTCAGCTAATATCTACACTGACTCTCGCTATGCCTTTGGATGTGCCCATGATCTTGGTCAACTCTGGAAACAGCGCAGCTTTCTTACCTCATCAGGAACCCCTATCCCCAATGCTGCCTATGTTGCTAACCTCCTCCACGCTAATCAACTTCCCTCTCAATTGGCAATCATCAAATGCTTCATTCATTCCTCCGATGCTTCTGATGCCACTGACATAGCTGCTAAAAAAGCAGCTTTTGAACAAAGAGATACAGTCACTCAGTTGTTTACAATATACATTAATGATATAGATGAAGGTATTAAAAGTAATATTAGCAAATTTGCTGATGACACAAAGCAGGGTGGCAGGGTGAAATGTGAGGAGGATGTTAGGAGATTACAAGGTGACTTGGACAGGTTAGGTGAGTGGACGGATGCATGGCAGATGCAATTTAATGTGGATAAATGTGTGGTTATCCACTTTGGTGGCAAGAACAGGAAGGCAGATTACTATCTAAATGGAGTCAAGTTAGGTAAAGGGGCAGTACAACGAGATCTAGGTGTTCTTGTACATCAGTCATTGAAAGCAGGCATGCGGGCAGTGAAGAAAGCTAATGGCATGCTGCCCTTCATAACAAGAGGAATTGAGGATAGAAGCAAAGAGGTCCTTCTGCAGCTGCACAGGGCCCTGGTGAGACCGCACCTAGAATATTGTATGCAGTTTTGGTCTCCAAATTTGAGGAAGGACATTCTGGCTATTGAGGGAGTGCGGCATAGGTTCACGAGGTCAATTCCCAGAATGGCGGGACTATCTTATGCTGAAAGATTGAAGCGACTGGGCTTGTATACACTTGAGTTAAGAAGGATGTCAGGGGATCGGATTGAGACGTATAAGATTATTAAAGGATTGGACACTCTGGAGGCAGGAAGCATGTTTCCGCTGATGGGTGAGTCCAGACCAGAGGACACTCTTTAAAAATAAGGGGTAGGCCATTTAGAACAGAGTTGAGGAGAAACTTCTTCACCCAGAGAGGTTGGTGGATGTGTGGAATGCTCTGCCCCAGAAGGCAGTGGAGGTCAAGTCTCTGGATACTTTCAAGAAAGAGATGGAGAGAGCTCTTAAAGATAGTGAAATCAAGGGTTATGGGGATAAGGCAGGAACAGAATACTGATTGTGGATGATCAGCCATGATCATAATGAATGGTGGTGTTGGCTTGAAGGGCTAAATGACCTACTCCTGCACCAATTGTCTATTGTCTTCTGTCTGAATGACTAACAGGAAACCAAAGGAAGACCCTCCTTTTTCCTCTTCTGAAACCCCAACCATGCCTGACCTAGCGCAAATACGGACCCATCAGGGGGATGCCTCCGATGAGGAAAAACAAAGATGGTTGAACCATGGTTGTTATGTAACTAGTTATATTGAACTTTGGTTACGCCAGTAGGACAGACATGTCAGCCTGAGTCACTTTTGCCTATATTAGTTGATTATGTTCATACGTGTACACGTGTAGGTAAGGAGGGACAGAATTCTCCAGACTTGGTGGAATCCCCACCTGCAAGAAAAAGCTAAACAAGCAGCTGCAAATTGCTTAATTTGTCAAAAGCATAACCCAGGAAAGAAGTAAAGTGTCCACCAGGTGAAACTCCTTTGCCAAGTGCACCTTTTGATACTATCCCGTTAGATTTTATAGAGTTATCTAAATGCCATTGTTATAAGTATTGCTTAGTGAAAATCAATGTATTTAGTAGATGGATTGAAGCGTATTCCTGTATCGACTGCACAGCAACAACTACTTGTAAAATTCCACTAAGGGAAATCATACCCAGATTTGGAATACCAGTAACATTCTCTTCCAATAATGGCCCCCACTTCTGTGTGGAACTAAACAAGTAGCTATGTAAGAGTCTGAATATGAATCAGAGATTCCATTGTGCCAACCATCCCCAAGCAGCAGGAATTGTAGGAAGAGTCAATGGTACTTTAAAAGGCCAACTGAGCAAGTTGATCGAGGAAAAGGGCCTAAATTGGCTGCAAGTGCTCCCAATTGCCCTTTTTAATATGAGAACTATGACCCAGAAAAAGACAGGATTCTCAGCAATTGAACTAGTCCCTGAGCACTCCCTGGTTTGCACCATTGATGGCCCAACATTCTGTTGGTGTGCATGTCTTGGCAGAAGAGATGCACAGGTACCTGATTAAGCTAACCAAAGCATTGCAGTCTTATCATCAACAGGTCAAAGAAGGCTATCGGGTACCCGGGAAGGAAGAAGAAAAAGCTCCAAGGTTTAAAGACATCAACTCCAGTGACTACGTACTATTGAAAGACTTTAGCGAGTTTTGAGACGATTTGTAGCTAAAAAAAAACAGCAGCTAATGAATTTGAAGGCCCCAATACAGACAACGAGCAAAATTAATGTCATTTACAAAATACCGTGCAAGGACTGTAACAAACACTGCATTGGACAAACAGGCAGAAAACTAGCCACCAGGATACATAAATGCCAACCAGCCACAAAAAGACATGAGCGTCTCTCACTAGTATCATTACATACAAATAAGGAAGGACACCACTTTGACTGGGACAATACACCCATCCTAGGACAAGCCAAACAAAGACAAGCACAAAAATTCTTAGAAGCATGGCATTCCAACCGGAACTCTATCAACAAACACATCGAGTAAGATCCCATCTACCACCCCCTGAGAAAAGGAACAGGAAGTGATTTCATCACAGGAAATAACATCGCCAATCCAAAAAAACCCAAATATATAAATGGAAAGCAGGAATTTTCAGCATTGCTTCGCCTGAGGCCCACTGAAGATGTTACTTAGTAGGGTAACAAAATGTCTGGAAATGAACCTTCCAGCTCAACGAGCAAACCTACATCCATTAAAAGACTTTAATCAGGAAAAATTGGGTCCTCACTAGAAAGGTCCTTATCAAGTTCTTCTGACAATTGAAAATGCAGTAAAAGTAGAAGGATGTTCGACATGGGTCTACGAAGGAAATTGTAAGTTTATATCACCGTCACAATCCTAGTATTAGTATGACTGCAATCATCTGATGAAATCCCAACCTAAGTACCTGCTCCTGGATGTAATCTGCCCATCTGTAATATCTCCGACTGGCTAAACCTCCACTGTGACTGAATGATTGCAATTTGTGTCAATACTAATGAATCAAATAGAGAAGAGACTAAGGTGGTATGTATATTTGTTGGTATGAACAACGTCACAGGAATTAATTTTATCAATCTAAACAATCCTTCTGAGAGTACCACAGACCAAAACAATGAGACTGTTAGATGCCCATTGGTGACTCTTCCCCCTTCACCGACGACCATATCATTACCTCCCACCATCACTATCACTGATGTTGTTACTACCATTCATAAGACAATCCTGATGACCATGAAACAGCAGAATTAACAACACTCACTCCGCTAGCCACTACCCATTTTGCTACCCCATTGCGATTCTGAACACTACCCTTGATACTGTGAGAATGCTAACGTGTCCCACTTGTCACTCCAATGCAACTTGCAGAAACAAAACCAACAATTTAGGTGGAGAATGCCAATGTAATCACAGCTACACTGGCAATGGTACTGGTGCTTCGGGATGCCCCGATGACAATGAATGTATTATTTTCCCCGCTACTCCCCCGAAGATAGAATTTGTCAGCTCCATAAAACTTGTACCAATACTGTTGGCAGCTGTGAATGCAGCTACCCAGCTGAAACTCATTTAAGCTATTCACACTGCACCTCCGAACATCACTTTTGACATTATTGTCACCCTCACAACAGATCTATGCCAGTTGTCATGAGAAGGCATGATTCCATAACTTCATCCATTCCATCAGCCGAAAACTGTTACTCTGAAATGTTTGTCTGTTCCCCTCCCAAAAGGAACCATTGCAGTATTGAACAGATAGGACTGAAATCACAGAACCCTAAGGCATCTATTACTCTGAGACTGTCAATCTATATCTTCTCGATGGAACCTTCTCCTATCTGACCTACCGCTACTGACAGAAACACCTTTATACAGCTTCTGCAATCAGTAGTTACTGTAGTTAACAAGGCAAGCTGGAAAGGTGAAGAAAGAAAAAAATTACTCTACACTCCTAAGCCCCCTTCTGTTGCCAATGGTTTCTTTATTCAAGCTAAATGCCTCAATCCAAGGGTTGTCTGCTCACTCTTCAATCATTCTGATGTACAACGTATGAATAAGACTCATCCACTGATGCAATCCCTCACCTGCGATGACAAAACTCATTCGGTAGAAGAAGTGTGTTGCTGTGTGAAGTGCACTAACAAACCTAAAGGATTCAACGTTAACGTTGTTCCACTGTTAGAATGGTGCATTGAAAGAACTTCCTGCACCCATGACATGGGACGAGTGAAACAAGTACTGTGCAAAAATGTTATAAAAGACACTGGTTGTACTTCTATGCTCCATCCGCTAATACACTTGGATAACCAAACTTTTGATAACATCCACTGTTTACAAGGTTCAGCCCTTGCTCTGAGCAGACTCGTCATTCACTCACAGAAGTGCACCCTTGCAACTCTGTTTTAGACTTCATTGGCTATATGAAAACAAGGCCTACCCATATTTACCCAATGACTGGTATGGATGTTGTGCTTTAGTGCACACCTTATCACTTTTTACCCTCCACCATAACATACCTAAGGTAGACAATGAACAGAAAGCCCACCAATATGTGAATCGCTAAGGGACAAAAATTAGAGGAAAAAATCAAAAGAGACTTGCATGATTTCCTTCATCAACAACCTGGTGGCCTAGGTTGATGGGAAGCCTTATTCCTGGCCCTAGGTCTGATAGGTGACCTTGCGTACAACGTTGAAAAACTTGCCAACTCAACTGCCCATGTGTTGAAACTAATGAACAAAGAACAACAGGAGACCCGGATGATGACGCTTCAGGATCAATTAGTGCTAGATTTCCTCCTTGCTAAAGGAGACACTTTATTCTGTCATTGGCCCACAAAGTTGCACCTACATAGACGACTTCTCTAAAGACATTGTAAATGACACCGATGTCATCAACAAAATAGGTCAAGATGCAGGGAAGATACCTGCACGACTATCTTCCGACTCATGTGGATGGAGTCCTACCTGCAGGCTATGGTTACTGTGTGGATGGTTCATGTGGGACTGATCCTAGGAATATACATTGTCTTCAGCTTATGCATGAAGTAGACCGTTCATTGCTCTTCACCTAAGCCAAAGAAGAATCCTGTTAATCGACATTTGTTCACTTCTGTGTCTCCATTTCCAAACTTTTATGCCAAAATCGCATATCTTTCTGACTCTGCTTCTCCAGACAATGACTCACCAGAGGAGGTGCTTGACTTGTTGAAAATACAAATGGACTTAATAGACTAATTGTACTTGTATACACTGTATTGTTATCATGAAATGATAAGAGAAAGGAATGAGAAAGCTGGTAGCCTCACACATCTTCTAAGGAGATGCAGGAAAGTGCTTGACCATGGGAGGGTGGGGGGGGGGGCACATTTGTTCAGAAGAATTAAGGACATCTGTTCTTAGTGTCAATGGATCAGTGTAAATAAGGTGATAACATTTGTTTACTTGTGGAATGTGTGGCAGTACCTCCTTCTCACCCCGGGGGTTGGAGGCTCACATATTTCACAGTGGAATGTTGAATAACTACATTTCTGGTTTATATTGAAGACTCTTAACAAAACCCATACTCAATATGAAAAGAACTTGTAATTTAATAAGCTGAGTGGAATATGCATGTAACAGAACAATCCTGACACATTTTCATGTATACCACACTGAGCAGATTTTAATTTATAAGGCTCAGCTCCCTAATCTTAACTGTTCTGGAAGATGAATGTTTCATTACCCTTACAGGCTAGGAAAATACAAAGGCTGAAACTGACATTGTAAGAAAATTGGATGTCCATTTGTGAGAGAGAGAGAGAGAGAGAGAAAACTTTCTTCTGTAAATTACATTCACAGACCTAAGGTTCAAGGGACACTGAGAGGAAGAGAGAGAGAGAGGACAGAAGCTGGTGGAAAGGTTAAATCTTTGTGGTCTAATTTGAATGTACACTTGTTTTTCATGGATTGAATGTTTGTGTGTTGTTCCATGGAGCTCGCAATCTGGGAATGTCATGAATTTAATTTGCATTTTGGGAATCTAAGATCAGATTAGATTTGATTCCCTGCAATATGGAAACAGGCCCTTCGGCCCAACAAGTCCACACCGACCCGCCGAAGCGCAAGCCACCCAGTCCCATTCCACTATATTTACCCCCTCACCTAACACTACGGGCAATTTCGCACAGCCAATTCACCTAACCTGCACATCATTGGACTGTGGGTGGAAACCAGAGCACCCAGAGGGAACGCACACAGACACGGGGAGACTGCGCAAACTTCACACAGAGAGTTGCCCGAGGCGGGAATTGAACCTGGAACCCTAATGCTGTGAGGCAGCAGTGCTAACCACTGAGCCACCAATGATTTTAAATGAAAATGCCCTTTTGTAGGACAATGATACTCTGCATGTTAGGTGAGCAAGGTTATTTCATGACCTTTTCCACACAGTTTATACTAGTCTCTCATTATGATGTACAGAGGAACCTCGATTATCCAAACGAGATGGGTGTGCACTATTTTGTTTGGATGATTGATTATTTGGTTAATTGATTCAATGCCTTTCCTCTGGGTCTCGGAATTTTCTGTTAAGTCCACTGCCCATTCAGGAGACTAGGCAGCAACATGCCATGTACAAGCCCCTCTTCTTGAGCATTGCTGGAGCTGTACCCATCAAGGCAAATAGGTCAAAATTAAAGACGTAAATTTAGGATGTGTATGTAGCTTAATTAGTCAAGCGTACTCAGACCTGTCAATGAGTTTCTCTTTCTCTGCAAACTTTTGCCATTTTATTGCTGCTTATCTGATTAAGGACATGAGGTGTTTTTGTAATTTTAATACCAATTTCTGTATAAAGACAGCTGGTTTGCAACAATAAGGAGAGTAGCCTGAGGTAGCTCTTAGGGTTAAGAGCCGGCGCTGCTACTCTGCTAATGGTTTTAGAACCTTAGCTCAAGTCTAGCTTGTCAGTATCTATGTTAGAGTGTAACATTGATGCCTTTGGTAAATAAAGATAATAATTTAAAGTAAACTGTCTGGAAGAGTTTTATATTCCAGACTACCACAGAGTATGATCTCTGGGACGAACCAAGAGAGGCTTACAGGTCAAGTCCATTAAAGGTCCTGCGCTGTCTTGAATAGGTACTTTAATATGTAGATGATTGTGGATGTTGTGCCAATCAAGCAGGTTATTTTGTCCTGGACTCTGCCAGGATCTTCTAGAGCATTGCTGGAGCTGCACCCATCAAGACAAATAGATCAAGATTAAAGACGTAAATTTAGGATGCAAAGATTGGTGTGAGAGAAATAGTTTCCAATTCATGGGACATTGGGACCAGCATTAGGGTAGGAGGGAGCTGTACCAATGGTATGGGCTCCACTTGAAACATGCTGAGACCAGAGTCCTAGTGAATTGCATAACTAGCGCTATAGATAGGGCTTGATGGGCTAAAGGGCCTTTTTCTGCTCTGACAGACTCTATGACCTATATGTGACTCCAGGCCCTCAGCAATGTGATTGATTCTTAACTGCTCTCTGAAAGACATGGAAAACCACTTGATAGTATTCAATCAGGCAATTTACCTCCTGCACCTTCTCAAAGGCAGTAACTGCTGGTCTCAGTTAGACCCAAATCCAAAGAAAGATCTTTTTAAAAAGAGTGCAGTCAAGACAGAGAGTTTGAGAGGGGGCAGGGCATTCATTTCCTGGAAACTGAACAAGTGAAACAAAGACAGGAGCCAAATCCTTTCCCCTAAATGATGTCTTGAGTAAAATTGAAACTGAAGCTAGCCTTTCTGCAGATTTCTTTTACAAAATGAAACTGATAGTGTTTACTGCTGGTTCATGAATTATAACTGCTTATTCCAGCCACTGAAATGTGTAGGAAGTATAAGAGAGAATCCTGGTTAGGACGCGGTCAGTCAGTTTTGGGACCAGATCTCAATGTGTTGGCCTGAAGTTTTGCTGTAACCTATATAAAATGGAGAAAATGAGAGACAATTTTCAACTGAACAAATTAAATGCACACTTTCCATAAGGTCTTACAAACACTGTCACCCTCCATCCTTCCTGTTGTTAACTTTCCTCTATACTTGCTCAGAAGTTGTCAACCTCTCACATCTTCTAGTTCCAACAAAAGGTCATCGATCCAAAATATTAAGTGTTTAACCATTTTGCACCAACACCACCCCGTCTCCTGAACTGTTTACCCAGAGGAAGGATGTGAGGGTGGAAGGGTTAGCCATCTGCTAGGTTATTGGTAGCCCAAATCAGGTGAGTCAATGGACTGTTAAAGCCAATTGTCAAAGGCTGTTTTTCCAGTCCGTATATGAGTGTTCCCTCCAGCTCTTGAGGCATCAGGAATGCGGCTAGCTGCCTGGAAGTATCCTCCTTGGATGCAGACCAAGGAGCCAGCGCTCCAGTGGGAATCAGAGGCATCCGCCTTCTCACTTAAACTGCACGCTCCCACTTCTTTGTTCTGGAGGTCACCCTATTCTCCCCCCAGCTTGAAGGGTCTATCCACTATCCTGGATGCCCAATCCCCCTCTGCCACTCTTTGTCCTATTCAAGGAAAATCAGTGCAATAAGGCGCTAAGAAATAGGAACAGGAATAGGCTATTTGACCCCTCAAGCCTTATCCTAGAATCCCTACAGTGGGTGGCACAGTGGCTCAGTGGTTAGCATTGCTGTCTCATAGTGCCAGGGACCTGGGTTCGATTCCAGCCTCAGGGTAACTGTTTGGAGTTTGGGTGTTCTCCCTGTGTCTGTGTGGGTTTCCTCCGGGTGCTCTGGTTTCCTCACACAGTCCAAAGACGTGCAGGTTAGGAGAATTGACCATGCTAAATTTCCCAGAGTGTTCAGGGATGTGTAAGCTAGGTGCATTAGTCAGGCGAAATGCAAAATGGGAGGGGAATGGATCTGGGTGGGATACTCTTCGGGAGGACTTGTTAGGCCAAATGGCCTGTCCCCACACTGTGGGGATTCTATGTGTGGAAACAGGTGGCTTGTACCTAGGTCTCAGTTCAGGGGTAGGAACTCAACCTCTGAGCCACAAGAAGCTTCCATCAAAGCTTTTAATGTGAGGAGATCATTAATTGCAAGATTACGTTCATTATTGTATGGGGCAATTTTGTGAGGGGTCAGTTGATGTCCTTCTGCTCATGCTATGCCGTCAACAGAAAAATCAGAAACAATCCAGCCAGATTAATTAAGCTTGGTAACCAGGTTACCCACATAGCAGTGAACAGGTTTAAAACACATTGTTATTTAGCAAGTTTATTTTCAGGGCTGGCACTGGCTGCACCAGGACCCAGTGGAACTTGGCAGCACCCTCCACCCATTACAAAAACAGGTAAAAATAGACTCATGTTACAGAGGGCTTTCAATGGACAAGCAGTAAATAGAATGCAAGGTGATGACCAAAAGCATAAGAAATTTCTAAGTGGTAATCCGGGATTGCTTCTTAACACCTAGGGTAAATAAACCATTAAGTTTTGTGTTTGGCCACACAGCACATTGAGCAGTAAAAGCATTTTTGGGAAATGTGACAGTATTTGTGTGTTGCCCATGAGATTTGAGGCTAAGAATAAAATAACAAAGTGACAGTGCAAGAGCTGAGTTGGCCCTGCTTTCTAACTGTCAGTGAGATTAAAATTGAAAGTCTATGAGAATCAAAGCTCCAGAGCAAATGTTTTGGGAAATAGAGGAGATGAAATTTGGACCAGATCATATGAGGAGACCAATGCAGGACCATCTTAAAGGATTCAAGTAAGCACATACATAGACTCAAAGGACAGCTCATTTGACCCCTTAAACTAGTTCCGCCATTCAACAAGACCATAACTAATCTGTAACTCAACCAAATTTGAATTTATCTCTTGTTATGCTTATCTAACAAATTGATAATAATGTATTTTCTCTGCAACCATCACCATTCCTTCTGCCTCTGATTTTGTGATCTTTAACCTCACTTACCTAGAAGCAGCGCCTAGTGGGGAACACAGTAGAGCAACAATGGCAAGAGTTTCTGGATGTAATTGAAGTACAGAGGTTCATTCCAAAGATTTTGGGGGGGGGGGGGGGGGGGGGGGGGGGGGGCGGTGGCGGTGGCGAAGGGCGGATTTAGACAGACAGCCATGGCTGACAAAGAAAGTCAGGAAATGTTTCATAGAAAAAAAGAGAGTCTATAAAGTGGATAAGAGCACTGGGAAATCAGAAGATTGTGAAGACTACAAAAACAAACAGAGAATAACAAAGAGAGAAAAAAGGATAGAGAGGATCAAATATGAAAGTTAGTTCACCAGTAATATTAGAAATGATAGTAAAAGATTCTTTCAATACACAAGAAACAAACAAGAGTCAAAAGTAGAAATTGGGCCACTCCAAATTGATGCAGGAAGGCTAGTGATGAGAGATAAAGAAATAGCTGAAGAACTTAATAAATACTTTGTGTCAGTCTTCACAGTGGAAGACATGAGTAATATCCCAACAATTAAGGAGAGTCAGGGGGCAGAGTTGAGTATGGTTGCCATTACAAAAGAGAAAGAGCTATAAAAGCTAAAAGGTCTAAAAGTTGATAAATCTCCTGGCCTGGATGGGCTACATCCTAGAGTTCTGAGGGAGGTGGCTGAGGAAATAGCAGAAGCGTTGGTTGTAATCTTTCAAAACTCACTGGAGTCGGGGAAAGTCCCAGATGATTGGAAAATTGCTGTTGTAATTCCGTTGTTCAAGAAAGGATCAAGACAAAAGTTGGAAAATTATAGGCCAATCAGCCTGACCTCAGTTGTAGGTAAGATTCTACAGTCCATTGTTAAGGATGAGATTGCTAAATTCTTTGAAGTGCAAGCTCAGATTTGAATAAATCAGCATGGCTTTAGTAAAGGGAGGTCATGTCTGACAAACCTGTTAAAATTCATTGAAGAGGTAACAATTGGTTAGACCAGGGAAACCCTGTGGATGTTATCTATCTAGACTTCCAAAAGGTCTTTGATAAGGTGCCTCACGGGAGGCTGCTGAGTAAAGTGAGGGCCCATGGTGTTCGAGGTGAGCTACTGGCATGGTTTGGGAATTGGCTGTCTGACAGAAGGCAGAGAGTTGGGATAAAATGTTCTTTTTCGGAACGGCAGCTAGTGACAAGTGGTGTCCCGCAGGGTTCAGTGTTGGGGCCACAGCTGTTCACTTTATATATAAATGATATGGATGAAGGGACTGGGGGCAGTCTGGCGAAGTTCACCGATGATATGAAGTTAGACAGTTTTGGAGAGTGGTCCAAGAAATGGTTGATGAAATTAAATGTGAGCAAATGCAAGGTCTTGCACTTTGGGAAAAAGAACACAGGCATGGACTATTTTCTAAAGGTTTGAAAATTCATTAAGCCAAAGTACAAAGGGATCTGGGGGTGCTGGTCCAGTATTCTCTAAAGATTAACTTGCAGATTGAGTCCGTGGTTAAGAAAGTAAACGTAATTATGTCATTTATCTCAAGAGGGTTGGAATATAAAAGCAGCGATGTGCTACTGAGACTTTATAAAGCTCTGGTTAGGCCACATTTAAAATATTGTGTCCAATTTTGGGCCCCACACCTCAGGAAGGACATATTGGCACTGGAGTGTGTCCAGCAAAAATTCACACGGATGATCCCTGGAATGGTAGGTCTAACATATGGTGAACAGCTGAGGATCTTGGGATCGTATTCACTAGAGTTTAGAAGGTTGAAGGGAGATCTAATAGAAACTTACAAGATAATGCATGGCTTAGAAAGGGTGGACGCTGGGAATTTGTTTCCATCAGGCGGAGTTACTAGGACCTGTGAGCACAGCCTTAGAATTAGAGGGGGTCAATTTAAAACAGAAATGAGGAGACATTTCGTCAGCCAAAGAGTGGTGGGCTGATAGAATTCATTGCTGTGGAGTGCAGTGGAGGCCAGGACATTAAATGTCTTCGAGGCAGAGATTGACAAATTCTTAATCTCGCAAGGAATTAAGGGATATGGGGAGAGTGCGGGTAAGTGGCGTTGAAATGCCCATCAGCTATGATTGAATGCCAGAGTGGACTCGATGGGCTGAATGGCCTTACTTCCACTCCTATGTTTTATGGTCTTACCATCTAACCTTCCTTGATTTTCCACTTGCTCTTCCACACCCTTTTCTACAGCATAAGACCCATCACTTTTTCACCTCACCAGTTCCAAAGATGAGTCAGATTGGGCTCAAAACATTAACCTTTGATTTTCTCTCTCCCCAGATACTGTTAGACCTGCTGGATTCCTACAACATTCTTCATGTCTACTTTCATTTCCTCTCCCCATAACCCTTGATTCCCCTGCTGATCAAGAATCTATCTCAGCCTTAATTATACACAGGAACACTTTACATTACCCATTGAGCTCAATTTCAACACTTTCCCACAGCTTATCGTCAATGTAATTCAGTTGGTAGCACTTGTGCCTCCTTTGTGTTCCACTGCAGAGGTTTGAGAACAAAATCTAGGGCAGCAGAGAGTGTATACAATGTCAGAGCTTCTGCCTTTTTGATTGAGACTTTAGTCCAAGGCTCCCTCAGGTTGGATGTTCAAGACAATTTTGAAGAAAAGAAGGGCAGTTCTCCTAATGTCCTGGCCAATATCTACACTATTACTATCATCAGATGACACAGGGGCTAGCCTCTGGAAGCATGTGCATTCCAAAAAACCTGTTGTGGACTAAACCTGCTGTGTTTGTGACTTCTGACTCGGAATATAGAGTATAATGAACACTGTTGGTTAGGGATAAGGGATAAGGGTGTGTAAATGTGTAACCCTTTTATTGGAATTGTTATTAGTAAAATTAATATTGTGGTGGAGCAAATCGGAAAGGACTGCCCTATCTTTGATGGGTGCATCTCCCATGCATGCATGAATGAACGCTTATATAAAGACACCCAAGTCTCATTTGGTCTTTGAGGGATTGAAGGGCTAATATTTTTTCCTTTTCAAATGGCAGCACAAGTAGTCAGTGGGTATAAAAGTATAGATGTCTCCATACCATATTTGATTAAAAAGTGAAACATGCCAATGACGAATATCTAAAATGAAACAGAATATTTTGACAGTGACGCCTGATATTGGCGACATCTTCAACAAAGGCATCATATTTTGGAATTCTCATCCTTGTGTTTAAATCGCTCTATTTCATCGTCTCCACCTCTGGGCCTGAAGCTCTCTAAAATCTCTACATTCCTCCAATTCTGATGCCTTATGTATCCCTGATTTTTATCACTGTGTCACTGGTGACCATGCGTTCTGTCTGACCCTAGGCTTTGAACTTGCCTCCTTAAACCTCTCTGCCCTGCTGTCCTCCTCACACCCCAAAACCATCTCTAAACACCTTTTCTAACCTCTGAGTTGGTAGCAAATTTGGTTTAATTAGGTTCCTGTGAAGCCCCATGAAGATATTTTAACACTTTAAAGGCACTCTAAGTTGTTGTAATGTCAAGCTATGATAATGAATTGTCAGCCTGTGACATATTTCCATTTTTATTTCAAGTAAATGCATAGCAGGCTACTGACTCATTGTCACCTGTTTTCCACTCTTACCCAAAGTCTGCAATCATTGTCTGGACCATAATTGCACACCATTGGCAGGGCAATTAATATGTCAGGAATATAAAGTGCTGAATGAGTGGAATTCTTAAAATAGACATGCCTGTGTTCTAAATCAACGAGGTAAAAACAATGACTGCAGATGCTGGAAACCAGATTCTGGATTAGTGGTGCTGGAAGAGCACAGCAGTTCAGGCAGCATCCAAGGAGCTTCGAAATTGACGTTTTGGGCAAAAGCCCTTCATCAGGAATAAAGGCAGTGAGCCCGAAGCATGGAGAGATAAGCTAGAGGAGGGTGGGGGTGGGGAGAAAGTAGCATAGAGTACAATGGGTGAGTGCAGGAGGGGATGAAGGTGATAGGTCAAGGAGGAGAGGGTGGAGTGGATAGGTGGAAAAGAAGATAGGCAGGTAGGACAAGTCCGGACAAGTTTTGGGGACAGTTACAGAGCTGGAAGGTTAGAACTAGGGTGAGGTGGGGGAAGGGGAAATGAAGAAACTGTTGAAGTTCACATTGATGCCCTGGGGTTGAAGTGTTCCGAGGCGGAAGATGAGGCGTTCTTCCTCCAGGCGTCTGGTGGTGAGGGAGCGGCGGTGAAGGAGGCCCAGGACCTCCATATCCTCGGCAGAGTGGGAGGGGGAGTTGAAATGTTGGGCCACGGGGTGGTGTGGTTGATTGGTGCAGGTGTCCCGGAGATGTTCCCTAAAGCGCTCTGCTAGGAGGCGCCCAGTCTCCCCAATGTAGAGGAGACCGCATCGGGAGCAACGGATACAATAAATGATATTGGTAGATGTGCAAATAAAACTTTGATGGTTGTGGAAGGCTCCTTTAGGGCCTTGGATAGAGGTGAGGGAGGAGGTGTGGGCGCAGGTTTTACAGTTCCTGCGGTGGCAGGGGAAAGTGCCAGGATTGGAGGGTGGGTTGCTTGGGGGCGTGGACCTGACCAGGTAGTCGCGGAGGGAACGGTCTTTGCGGAAGGCAGAAAGGGGTGAGGAGGGAAATATATCCCTGGTAGTGGGGTCTGTTTGGAGGTGGCGGAAATGTCGGCGGATGATTTGGTTTATGCGAAGGTTGGTAGGGTGGAAGGTGAGCACCAGGGGCGTTCTGTCCTTGTTACGGTTGGAGGGGTGTGGTCTGAGGGCGGAGGTGCGGGATGTAGACGAGATGCGTTGGAGGGCATCTTTAATCACGTTGGACGGGAAATTGCGGTCTCTAAAGAAGGAGGCCATCTGGTGTGTTCTGTGGTGGAACTGGTGCTCCTGGGAGCAGATCCAGCGGAGGCAGAGGAATTGGGAATATGGGATGGCATTTTTGCGAGAGGTAGGGTGGGAGTCGGTGGGTTTGTAAAAAATGTCAGTGTCAAGTTGGTCGTCATTAATGGAGATGGAGAGGTCCAGAAAGGGGAGGGAGGTGTCAGAGATGGTCCAGGTAAATTTAAGGTCAGGGTGGAATGTGTTGGTGAAGTTGATGAATTGCTCAACCTCCTCGCGGGAGCACGAGGTGGCACCAATGCAATCATCAATGTAGCGGAGGAAGAGGTGGGGAGTGGTGCCGGTGTAATTACGGAAGACCAACTGCTCTACGTAGCCAACAAAAAGACAGGCATAGCTGGGGCCCATACGTATGCCCATGGCTACCCCTTTGGTCTGGAGGAAGTGGGAGGATTCAAAGGGGATTCAAAGGAGAAATTGTTAAGGGTGAGGACCAGTTCGGCCAAATGAATGAGAGTGTCGGTGGAAGAGTACTGTTGGGGACGTCTGGAGAGGAGAAATCGGAGGGCTTGGAGGCCCTGGTCATGGCGGATGGAGGTGTAGATGGTGAAGATGAGGTGTATCCATGGTGAAGATGAGGTGTTGGGGGCCAGGGAAACGGAAGTCTTGGAGGAGTTGCAGGGTGTGAGTGGTGTCTCGAACGTATGTGGGGAGTTCCTGGACTAGGGGGGATAGGACAGTGTCGAGGTAGGTAGAGATGAGTTCAGTGGGTCAGGAGCATGCTGAGACAATGGGTCGGCCCGGGTGGTCAGGCTTGTGGATCTTGGGAAGGAGGTAGAACCGGGCAGTGCGGGGTTCCCGGACTATGAGGTTGGAAGCTGTGGGTGGGAGATCTCCTGAGGTGATGAGGTTCTGTATGGTCTGGGAGATGATGGTTTGGTGATGGGGGATTGGGGTCATGGTCGAGGGGGCAGTAGGAAGAGGTGTCCTCGAGTTGACGTTTGGCTTCAGCGGTGTAGAGGTCAGTGCGCCAAACTACCACTGCGCCCCCTTTATCCGCTGGCTTGATGGTGAGGTTGGGATTGGAGCAGAGGGATTGGAGGGCTGCGCGTTGTGAGGGTGAGAGGTTGGAGTGGGGGAGGGAGGTAGACAGGTTGAGGCGGTTAATGTCCCGGCGGCAGTTGGAAATGAAGAGGTCGAGGGAAGGTAATAGGCCAGCGCGGGGTGTCCAGGTGGATGCAGTGTGTTGGAGGTGGGCGAAGGGGTCCTCGGAAGGTGGGCGGGAGTCCTGATTGTGAAAGTAAGCTCGGAGGCGGAGGCGACGGAAGAATTGTTCGGTGTCACGGCGTGTATTAAATTCATTGATGCGTGGACGGAGGGGAATGAAGGTGAGTCCTTTGCTGAGGACTGATCGTTTGTCCTCAGTGAGGGGGAGGTCTGGGGGGATGGTGAAAACTCAGCAGGGCTGGGAGCTGGGATCTGGTGTGGGTGACCTGTGTTCTAGGGTCCAGAATGCTAATCACATCAGGAACAGCAGAGAAAAACAGGTGCAGGACCTTAATTCACACCAGGCTAAGTGACATCGCATTTTTCTTGGTGTATTTATAGCTGTGCAACTAAAAGGAGCTTAAAGTCAAACCACAGAGCTACAAATAGCAGGGAGATGGTGGCATAATAGGAATGCTGCTGTAATAGTAATTCAGAAGTGCAAGCTTCTGAGGAACAAGAGCTTAACATCCCATCACAGCAGTTCCGTTGATAAATAAAACAATAAGAAATAGGAACAGGAGGAGGCTGTTCAGCCTCTTAAGGTTACTCTGCCATTCAAATAGGATCACACTGATCTGACATCCCTCACGTCCACTATCCTGCCCTTTCCACATAACCCTTGATTCTCTGACTGCTCAAGAATCTTTCTATCTCAGACTTAAATATACAGAAGGACTCCTGCAGCAGGGACTTTCAAAGACTTACAACCCCTTGAGAGAAAGAAAATTCCTTCTCATCTCAGTCTTAATTGGCGCCCCTAATTCTGGAATTGAAAGCTAGGCTTGATAATGTTGACCATGAAGGCTGTCACCAACATTTGTTGTCAAAACCCACTTGGTTCGCCAATATCCTTTAGGGAAGAAAATCTGCCATCCTTACCTGGTCTGGCCTACACATGATTCCAGTCCCACAACAATTGGGTTGACTTTAACTGCCCTTGGTTTGAGGCCATTCAGGGCTTGGCAGCAAATGCTACTTTTGCTGGTGATGTTGTCATCCCATAACAATGGAAATAAAAAATATGTATGACGTCAAGATTTGTCCCAAAAATATGGAATTTGGGGCAGCCTCTCAAATAACTGCTTCCAGAATTCACTGAGAATGCACTTGCTGGAGCCAGGGAAGTTAGGTTTGTCTAAATGAGATGTTTAAAATATTGAAAGGATTTGATAGGACATATAGGTAAAACAGGTAGAAAAACAGAGGCCAGTGAATCATGCAGTTTCTCAACAAACCTTCTCTGCAGCAAAAGTGACACAGAGACTGCCACAACGTGAGGCACATCAGGTGAAGAACTCACCTCTTCATATACATGGACTATGTCATATACATGGACTTTAGTAAAGCATTTGATAAGGTTCCCCATTGTTCGACTAATGGAGAAAGTGAAGTCATATGGTGTGCAGGTCTTCTAGCTAGGTGGATAAAGAACTGGTTAAGCAACAGGAAACAGAGAGTAGTAGTTGAAGGGAGTTTCTCAAAATGAAGAAAGGTAATCAGTGGTGTTCCACAGGGGTCAGTATTGGGGCCACTGTTGTTTGTAATATACTGAAATTATCTAAAAGAGGGCACTGTTGGTATGATCAGCAAGTTTGCAGATGATACAAAGATTGGTGGAGTGGCAGAAAGCATAAGGGACTGTCAGAGAATACTGGAGAGTTGGGCGGAAAAGTGGCAGATGGAGTTCAATACAGACAAATGTAAGGTGTTGCATTTAGGCAAGTCTAATTCTAGAGCGAATTATACAATGAATGGAAGAACCTTGGGAAAAGTTGATGGGCAGAGAGATGTGGGAGTGCATTACGACCAAGTTCATCACTTATTGAGTGATGGGAAATATCCATGAGAGGATGGCAGTGAACTGCTTTCTCGTACTGCTGCAGTCCACATAGGGGTAAGGACTGAGTGCTATAGAGAATGAGTTCCAGGATTTGGACCCAGTGACAGCCAAGTATAGTTCCAAGTCAGGATGAGATCCAACCTGGAGGGGATCTTGCAGGTAGTGGTATTCCCACAGACATATAACCATCTCCAGTGCTATGTCTCTGAGATCTCTGTGTTCCTCCAATTCTGGCCTCTTGCACATTCCCTATTCCAATTGCTCCAGGGCTTTAAGCTCAGATTCTTTCCCTGTCATCTCAGTCTCTGTTCCTACCTATGAAGGCACATGTTAAAATCTACCCCCTTGTCTAAGCCTTTGGTCATTTAACCTAATGTCTTTTGATGTGGATTTACAACAATTTGTTTGATAGTACTCATATGCAGCACTTTAGAATGAGAAAAGTACAATATAAATACAAGCTCTTGGTGGATGCAGGTTTGCTCTCTGAGCTGGAAGGTTCTTTTCAGATGTTTCATCACCATACCAGGTAACATCATCAGCGAGCCTCCAGATGAAGCACTGGTGGCATGGCCCACTTTCTATTTATGTGTTTAGGATTCCTTGGGTTGGTGATGTCATTTCCTGTTCTTTTTCTCAGGGGGTGTTAAATGGGATCCAAGTCAATGGTTTTTTGATAGAGTTCCCGTTGGAATGCCATGCTTCTAGGAGTTCTCATCTATGTCTCCATTTGGCTTGTCCTAGGAAGAATGTGTTTCCCAGTCTAAGTGATATTCTTCCTCATCTGTTTGTAAGGATACTAGTGAGAGTGGGTCATATTGTTTTGAGGCTAGTTGGTGTTCATGTATCCTGGTGGCTAGTTTTCTGCCTGTTTGTCCAATGTAGTATTTGTCACAGTTCTTGCAAGGTACTTTGTAAATGACGTTAGTTTTGTTTGTTGTCTGTATAGGGTCTTTCAAGTTCATTAGTTGCTGTTTTAGTGTTTTGGTGGGTTTGTGGGCTACCATGATGCTAAGAGGTCCGAGTAGTCTGGCAGTCATTTCTGAGATGTCTTTGATGTCGAGGAGAGTGGCTAGGGTTTCTGGACGTGTTTTGTCTGCTTGTTGAGGTTTGTTGCTGAGAAATTTATTCCTGATGAAGGGCTTTTGCCCGAAACGTCGATTTCGAAGCTACTTGGATGCTGCCTGAACTGCTGTGCTCTTCCAGCACCACTAATCCAGAATCTGGTTTCCAGCATCTGCAGTCATTGTTTTTACCTCTGTGTTCATTGGGTACCCATTCTTTTTGAATACACTGTATAGGTGATTTTCCTCTGCTCTGTGTAGTTCCTCTGTGCTGCAGTGTGTGGTGGCTCATTGAAAAACATTCTAATGCAGCTTCGTTTGTGGGTGACCTCAACTTGAGCTACAAATCTTCTCAAAATGCACTAACAAGCTCTTGGTGTTACTTTATGCATCAAGTTTCCAAGAATATTTGCATTATTTGATAAAATAAAATGAGCTTCTTAAAAAAAAGTAGAATATTGTACCACATATGGCTCCAAAGATTAAATCTTTATTAAAACAAGCTTTGCCTTCTATGTAAATACATTCAATACATGCAGATCCAGCTTAGATGTTTCAATGCTACATCTAACCAAGCAGGGCAGCTTGAATCAAACAGTTGCTTCTGGTCCATGCATGGTACATCTTAAAGTTTATTACAGAAACTGTAGTTGTCAAAAAGCTATACATTGCACAACTAATATAAGGACAAATCTTTCAGTTCAATCTCAGCCCTCAAAGCACTGCAATACTTTAATTTATCACAACAGAGACAAGAAAAGAGACAAAGTCAGTTCAGCTGGTAAACTCGAGGGAGGAGAGTTTTTCCAACGTCATACTGGTCCAAATGGCAGACTTTACACTGTTGCTTTTGGTACTAATTTGGTATTATGATTCAGACAAGTGACTTGCCTCAAGTTTCTCATCTGTGAGTTGTGACAGTACGTGTCAGTAGGATATTCAAACATTGGGGCACCTCAGGGTACCTCAGCCTGTTCTCACCCAAATGCTCACACTTTCAACAACTACAGAAAGGATGACACTCAGAAGGAGTGACCCAGTTTTAGTTTTCCCTTTGACTAGCCCTGTGATTCCAAAATCCACAATGTAATGCTTTTGCTATCATGAGAGCTGCAATCAGTGAAGATCAATGGTAAAGGAAGGATGTTTTTATTCCTCAAGCATCTGATTCACAGCAACTTCTTGCTTCAAATGGGAAGAAAAAAGTGCAAAGCAACTACAGAAGTGGGCAAACTCACATATAATTCATTATACATTGTAATTCCACACATTGAATTATAATCAACTTAATTTTCATTATCAAAGCTGTTTGAGTTATGTTTTCATACTGATGGTCTATCTGAATCCTTTAGACTGAAGCTTAATAATTCATGGCAGATGGCTATTTCTTCACACTAATTAATATGATTTAAAAAAAAAACTTTTATGTTAGCAACTGACCTGAGCTTATAAGTATACTCAGTTCATATGTTCACATGCTTTTTTTTCCACTTTGACAAATCATGGAAACGTGTCGATAAGATTAGTAGGCTTAGCATGTTGAGCTGTGCGTTGAACAATCCTTCTATGGCCAAAAAGTCCTGGAGTTGGAGCGGTCTTGGAACCCAAAAGCTCAGTGATTACCTCCTGAACCTTCCATACACATATATGTCAGAACTGAACCTACCTTTCCCCTTCATTGATACTGGAGTGAGCTTTCAACATTTTGTTGGTTTTTGCTTCCTCAACACTGACAGGATATAAATTCTGATCTCTCAATAGCAATCACTATTCCAAAAATCTCTGTCTACTTGAGGGAAATTTAGATATTTTATTGAAGTAATTAATGCATTTTTGATGTTTCTTATGATAGTCTAATATGGTCAATTGGGTGGTTTAGAGGTGACAGGGTGATTTAGACTTCAAAGGTACTTTAATTGGCTGTAAAGCATTTTTTCATGAACTGAGGTGATGAAAGGTACCATATGAATATAAGGAGAGGTGGTGGTGTAGTAATAATATCACTGGATTAGTAATCCAAAAACCAGACACCTGCACTGAGGACACCCATTCCAATGTCACAATGGCAGCTACTGAATTCAATCAATAAATTTAGAATTGAAGGCTAGGCTAATGGTGATCATGAAGCCAATGTTATCGAATCACAGAATCATTATACGCATAGCATCGAAACAGATCCTTCGGTCCAATTTGACAATGTCAACCAGATATTCTATATTAATCTTGTTCCATTTGCCAGCATTTGGCCCATATCTATCTACACCCTTCTTATTCATATAACCATTTATATGCCTTTTAATTGTTGCAGTTGCACCAGCCTCCACCATCTCCTCTGGTAGCTCTTTCCACACATGCATTATCCTCTGCATGAAAATATTGCTCCTTAGGTCTCTTTTAAACCTTTTCTCTCTCACTTTAAACCTAAGCCCTCTATCTTTGGGCTCCCCTACCCCAGGGGAAAAGACCTTGGCTATTCATCTTATCCATGCCCTTCGTGATTTTATAAACTTCTATAAGGTCATCCCTCATCCTCCGATTCTCCAGGGAAAGTAACCCCAGCCTATTCAGTCCCTCTCTTTAGCTCAAATGCTCCAACCCTGGCAAAATCCTTCTGAATCTTTTCTGAACTCTTTCAAGTTTAACAGTATTTCCTACAGCAGGGAGACCAGAACTGAACACAATATTCCAAAAGTGGCCTCAATAATGTCCTGTTCAGCCACAACATGACCTCCCAACTCCTACACTCATTGCATTGTTAATTGCTATTAAAAGTTCCCTGTTTCTATAAAGCCCTTTATAGGAGGAAATCTGTTTGTCCAACTTACATGTGACTCCAGGCCCACTGAAATAGTCCAACAAGCCACTCAGTTCAAGGACAATTAGTGATGGTCAACAAATGGTGGTCTTGTCAGTGACCATGAAAAATGTAAATAAAACAAACAATGCAAGTTCTTTCATTTCCCACAATGCAAGGCATGTGCACAGCATGATTGTGAATCCCAGTTTCTCATACATACTTATAAAAGACAACACAAAATGGTAAAGGACAAGTTGCCATTTAAACACCAACTTACTACTTGCATTTGTATAACACCCTTAGAGATGCAAGGCATGCATGGGTTCTGCAGCAGACAGTCCTACTCTACATAAGGATCAGAGGCACAGTGGGCTCATTGGATCCCTTCTGCACCATAACCTCTAGTATATTTTGAGAAATAAAGTAAAGGAAAAAGAATATATAGGACATCTAATGTCTTTCAGAACCTCAGACTTCCAGAGTACTTAACAGCCAACTAACATCCTGAAGTATAGTCACCACTATCATGTCAGATATCTATGAAACTCATGAAAACTCTGTAATTTAGACTTGTATAATTAAATGTTACATTATTGGACTAATTATCTTAGTCCCTCTGTGGATTAATTATATCCCTTACCACTACAGAAATGATCATGAGAATTCCTGTGAAAAAGGTTACTTGAATTAAGTTTGTTACAATATTTTTAAGGGAATCACAGTTCAGTATAATTAAGATGAAAATAATAATCAATAAACTAATCCTGATCAATGACCTATTCACATTAGCTTCTCTGATATCTGTGGCAGTGTTTAAGAAGGCTGTTCTTAAGAGGGTTATGGGAGTCCTGGCATTGGAAAGAGTGGGAGTGACATGCAGACTGCAAAATTCCTCAGCAAATCTGAAATAGTCATTGAGAATGGTCTGTGAGGTATGAGCTGAAAATGTGTTGCTGGAAAAGCGCAGCAGGTCAGGCAGCACCCAAAGGACAGGAAAATCGACGTTTCGAGCATAAGCCCTTATGCCCGAAACGTCGATTCTCCTGTTCCTTGGATGCTGCCCGACCTGCTGCGCTTTTCCAGCAACACATTTTCAGCTCTGCTCCCCAGCACCTGCAGTCCTCACTTTCTCCGTGAGATATTAAACCAGATAGGAACTTGACTGGAGACACTGAGATTTGAAAACCCGGTAGAGCTTGAGGGAGTTTGTTTGCATTGGTTGGGGTTATTTGTACTAAACCTGTTACGAAGAAAATAGTTCAAAATTGAGAAAATTCCCAATAAAATTATTATTATCCCAAAAAAAGTGAGAGTAGAATATACGAGTGGAATAGTTTTGTACTTTCCAAAGCTGGTGAGCAGGTAGAAACAATGTGTGGGGTTAAGAAGGCTAAAGATCCAGGTTATGCTTGTAATACATAAATGGACTATGTTGCAAATTTTCTGTAGCCCCAAGGCTATGGAGAATATAAGTCCCATAACAACAGTTGATATTGTCCCATAGGTCCCCAAGATAATCGTAATTACTAGTGAGGTCAAACACCCCAAGACCGTCACAGCAACTGTCCAACCTCCTAGAAGCAGGCTAGGGAGAAATAACACACCAGACAGGAGGACTTTCCAGAACACAGGAATTCTGGTGATGGCTGGCCAATACTTGGATACCAGATTCCAGAGACTAGAAAGGGCATGGAAAAGCCATCTGAATTTGTTGCTGTGAGAAGGATGGTTATTGTCTGCAGTCCTAATGTGCTCAATGATTTTGGGGGGTATGTTTGGGAGCTGGTTTGTACAAAGAGTAGTCAGAAGAATGGCTCCAGAAAGCAAACCAACTAAGGAGATGAGGAAGGTGAGCAATGAGATGAAGACAACCAGCACAAAGCTTGACAAATTCAGGAGACTAAAACTCGCCCAGGAAAGCAATACGAATAGGTGACTGAGTGCATTAATGATGTGAGTGGGGATGCTGGCGATGGACATCAGAAGGAACTCAACTACACTGGTGATGAGGCTCAGAAGACTATTGGCAATGAACAGGAACCCCTTGATCATCAGGAATGCGATTTGTGAGCAAATGTTACCAATCAATCCGAGGATTGCCAATAGAACCCCAATGGCAACAGCCAGCAATAGATTGACAAGAGCCACAACCACACTTATGATTCTCAAAACAACATTCCCCAGACCACACATGACTCCAAAGACCCCATAAATAACCAAAGCCACACAATGACAGACACCCGTTATAATAAAGCTCACAGCATGAAACAAGGTCATTGAGATGTTACTGAGCTCCAGGCTGTATAGTCTTTCATACCATTTTGGATTTAGAAACTCTTCAAGCTCTTCCAAAAAAATTGATTCACTTTCGGAAACTGCAGCTTCAGACCATTTCGGGTTGACTTCAATGGATTCATCAAACAGTTTTTACAATTCATTCAGAGTAATCGGGGTCATTGCTGTCTCTTGTAGAATGTAACCACCAGATTTGAGTGATATCTTTTTAGGCTTATTTCTGCGATCAGAATCATTTGAGCAGCAGCTGAAATAGCTGTAAACTCCTCTGGGTATGTTAACCCGCTCGCTGAGGAATTTGTCTGATGGGATGGCTCCAGTGATCACAAACAATGTTGTAAGAGGTGGACACATCACATTTTTTATTGTTTTCTCAGCAAAATGATACCATTTGGAGTTCCACTGCCGTGTCATAGGCACGACATTGGTGAGGGTGCATGAGGCCTTACCACTGCCAAAATTAAATGAGTATGGAAACAAGTGACCCCGTTCATATGACGTATTTTTGTAATCACCGTTGAGGGCTTGGTTGTTCTCAACTCCTTGCTCCATGCTCATCTCATCTGAACCATCAGGTTGATCCAACTGAAGAGGACAACAAAAATAGTCAGTTCCAATCCTGACTTTCTTCATTAATTCAATCCTCATTTGTTACAAAAAAAAACTCACAGACACAATCAGAATCTTAATCCCTGTTAATTCCCACTTCATACCCTTCATCAACCCCCATTTATTGGCTGTGCTTCAACTAAGTAATCCTAGAGATGTGCAGTAATACAGCAATCCAGATGAGACCATCCTCATTAATTGGGGCATAGAGTTTCAAGAGCATTGATGTTGAATGTAAAGAAGCCAATTGTTAGACTTTAGCTGGGGTATTGTGTACAATTATGCTGGGGTACAATTCTGGGCGTCACATTATAGGTAGATGGAAACACATTGGAGAGAGTGCAGAAATGATTTACCAGAATGATTTCAAGGATGAGAAACTTCAGTTTTGAGAACAGACTAAAGAAGTTGGAACAGCAAAAAGCTAAGAGGAGATCCAGAACCTTGACACTGTAGGTAGGGAGAAACCTGTTTCCACTTGTAAGCCAGAGGGCATGGATTTAAAATCAAACATGAAGTGAGAAACACCTTTTTCACACAGTGAGTAGTTAAAGTATGGAATACATTGCCTGGAAATGTAGTGGAGGCAGTTTCAATTGAGGCATTCAAGAGAGACATTGGATGGTTATTTGGATAAAATAAAGTGTGCAAGGGGATGGAGAAAAGGCAGGAAATTGGCACCAGCTAATGATACCCATTTGAGGAGCTAGTGCAGGCAAGATGGGCTGACTGGCCTCCTTCTGTACCATAACATATCTAACAGACCCCACCAAACCAATTTAAGAATTTAAACCAAGCCCCCTTTTTCCCCATCAAAAAAAATTCCCAAATTGCTTCTTGGAGAAGTAGCTGTGAAAATCCCACTCTGGCAATGTTGGGAAGTTTACAAGGAGCAGTTTGAATTCCCAAAGAGCCTTGGTGGGATTTGGACCCTAGCCCAAAATCATCTTTGCAAATCCTTACCGACGGTCATACTGAGAGGATCCATTCCTCATTCCCAAGGCTCTTTGGGAATTCAAACTGCTCCTTGTAGCGACCGGGTTTATGGAAGAAACATTCAGTGACAGTACATCTTACCTGCGGTTCAACGAAAAAAAACGTCGGCCTTTTATCCCTCTCACTGCTTATTCTTTCAGCCCTATAAGCCGAATATAGTGGAATGCGCATGTCTGTGCTGTACGCTGTGGCAAAGTGGAACTGGGAACGATAATACTGGCAGATTCTTTTGGGCTTAATGATTTTAAATAGGAAGGGCTCCTCGCCGTTACAGAAGAACTGGCTGCATTCGTGAAAGGAGTTTACGACTTTCCCCTCCGTTGCCCACGGGATGATGAGAGTCGAGAGCAAAACCAAACTGCACCATCTCATAATCCAATACATGTTCGGCCACTTACTGCCTCTGCGATAATGAAAAGCTCAGGTTGCAGACCAGTTTTCAGTTTCGATCTTCCTTGCATTTCTGGAAAAACCAATCGGAGGAGTTCGACGTCACGTATTATCCAACGCCGAATGTTTCTTAAGTTTGTGAGCTGCCTTCTTGCAGTTTTAAAGAATTTGGTAATCCCCGCAAGTGCTATCCAGAAAGGAGATTTCCTATCAGTGATATTGAAGGATCTGGGAAGTTGACCCATTTATCATAATGGTCTACCCGAGGAGTAATCTCTGGATATGAAACAAGGCAACTTGCAGGAGATCCAGAGTCTCTTGGTGTCGCTGCCTCTAAGGATCCACTGGGACCTGTGAGGGATCTCACAATGTATCAACGCTGTCACTGGATCACACTGCTTCGTCTTGTTTTTCTCCCTGACTAGGAGAGTGCTGCTTCTTGAGCAATAAGCTTTGTCAACACACTTCTCCCCCTGTGTAGGATGATGTAGCTTATATACACATCATGCTGAGAGCCATAATATGATGCAATTTCTTTCATACACAGAAAAAGATTCCATTCCATCAAAGTACTAATCATTTGTAACATTTAGCATTACATCTTAGAAATGTGCACTACTTACCTTGGGAAGATATTATTCTGAAGTTGTGACGTATACTGGGATTTATCATTTTATTTGCGGAGAACTTGGGATTCTGATTTTGAGTTAGTAACTGGTAGGACAAACCCATCAGAGGGAGTCTCATGGCTTCAGGTTAAACATGGGCAAGGAAACCTCCTAATGATTGCCACACACTGTCCTCTATTGGTTGATGCATCAGTAATCCATCACATTGAAAATACTTTGAGGGTGACAAAGGTGTAAAATGTACTCTGGGTGGGAGATCTCAGTATCCACCACCAAGGGTAGCTCAGCAACAGACCTACTGATGGAGCTGGTCAGGTCCCAAAGGACATAACAACTAGACTTGATTTGTAGCACGGGTTGAGGGAATGAACAAGAGGGAAAGACATACTCAACCTCACCTTTACCAATCTGATAGCTGCAGGTGCGCCTGTCCATGTCAGTATTGGCAAGAGCGATCACAGCACAGTCCTTATGGAGACCAAGTCCTGGTTTACATTGAGAATCTCATCATGTTGTGTTGCACTATCACTGTGCCAACTGGGGCAGACTTCAAACAGATCTAGCAACTCAAGACTGGGCATTCATGAGGAGCTGGAGACCATCAAATGCAACAGAATTGTGTTCAGGCACAATCTGCAACCTCATTGCCTGGCATACCCCCAACCATTACCATCAAGCTAAGGGATCAACCCCAGTTCAGTGCAGAAGGGCATGCCAGGACCAGTTCTGTGAATATCTAAAAATGAGGTGTCAACCTGATTAAGCTACCAAACAGGACCTCTTATATACCAAACAGCATAAGCAGCAAGTGGTAGAGCTATTTTTTTATATATATATACATTTGAGGGGTGTGGGCATTGCTGGATTGTTAGCATTTATTGCCTATGCCTAGTTGCTCTGAAGGTGGATGGTGAGCTTAGGAAGGAAATTCCAGGATTTTGACCTAGCAACAGTGAAGGAGTTACAATATATTTCCAACACACAATGGTGAATGGCTTGGAGAACAACCTAGTTCTAAATGCCAGCAAAAGCAAGAAACTCATTATTGACTTTTGGCAGGATGCTACTCATGCCCCTCTACAAATTAACAGCACAGAGGTGGAACGACTGGAGAATGTCAAGCTCCAGGGAGTGGTCATCCACAACAAGCTTTCTTGGACTCTTCATGGGGAGGTACTGGTTACTAAGGCCCAATGTCTCTTCTTCCTCAGGCAACTGAAAAAAATTGGCACGACAGCAAATACCCTTACCAACTAGTCCTAGGACCAGCCATCTTCAGCTGCTTCATCAATGACCTGCCCTTCCATCACAAGGTCAGAAGTTCACTGACATTTGCACAATATTCAACACCATTAGTGACTCCTCAGATAAGGAGGTTCTGGGCAGCATGGTGGCACAGTGGTTAGCACTGCTGCCTCACAGCACCAGAGACCCGGGTTCAATTCCCACCTCAGGCACTTTGCGTGTAGTTTGCACATTCTCCCCGTGTCTGAGTGGGTTTCCTCCGGGTGCTCTGGTTTCCTCCCACAGTCCAAAAATGTGCAGGTTAGGTGAATTGGCCATGCTAAATTGCCCGTAGTGTTAGGTGTAGGGGAATGGGTCTGGTTGGGTTGCTCTTCGGAGGGTCGGTGTGGACTTGTTGGGCCGAAGGGCCTGTTTCCACACTGGAAGTTATCTAAAAAAAAAACCCCATGTTCAAATGCAACAAGATCTAGACAACATCCAGGCTTGGGCTGACAAGTGGCAAGTAACATTCATGCTGCACAAAATGTTTGGGTAATGGTTATGTCCTGGCAAGACAATGTAACTGCCACCCCTTGACATCCCATTGTGTTACCACCTATGAATGCCCTGCTAACATGTGGGAGAGTTTACCATTAACCAGAAGCTCAATTGGACTTACCATATGAACACAGAGGCTACAAAAGCAGGCCAGAGACTGGGAATACTGTGGCAGGTCACATCCTAACTTCCCATAATCTGTCCAATATCTACAAAGCACAAGTTAGAAGTATGATGGAATACTCCCAGCTTGCCTGGATGGAGTGTAGTTCCAACACTCAAAGACAAAGTCTGTTTTATGGGCACCATATCCACAAGCATCCACTCCGTCCACCACCAACACTCAGTAACAGCAGTGTATAACATCTACAAGTTGTACTGCAGATATTTGGCAAACACTAAAAATCACACAACACCAGGTTATAGTCCAACAGGTTTATTTGGAAGCACTAGCTTTTGGAGCGCTGCTCCTTCATCAGGTGGTTGTTGTAGCCACCTGAAGGAGCAGTGCTCCAAAAGCTAGTGCTTTCAAATAAACCTGTTGGACTATTACCTGGTGTTGTGAGATTTTTAACTTTGTCCACCCCAGTCCAACACCTGCACCTCCAAGTCTTGGCAAAGAATCTGGGACAATGGCAGCAGAAAATTGGGAACACTACTAGTTCCCCTCCAGGTCACTCACCATTCTACCTTGAAAATATATTCTTGTTCCTTGTGGTCACTGGGTCAAAATCCTGAAATTATCTTAGGGACATTTTAGGTCTAACTACAGGAAATGAGAATGTAGTGATGAACTGCTAAATTCCAAGGGCAATTAGGAATGAGTAATAAATGCCAGCCAGTCAGCAACACGTAATGAATGAACAAATAAATAAATGACATCATTTAAGTTGAACCTCACTGTATTTAGGACTCTGACTTTTAGCTTCCAGTTTCCTAGACACATATTTAAATAGTGTAATGTTACCAATTTGAACTTGAATTTATAATGTCACTAGGTTAAAGTCCGAACAAGCCTCATGAATGTACATGCCCACATCATATGGAAGGCAGTGGCTCAACGAGGCAGCTCACCAGCATCTTAGAGGGCAATTATGGATGGGTCATAAATTGCCTTGTCAGTGATATCTGCATTCCACAAAAAGTAACCAAAAAAATCTAATTATGATATTGTTGAAGTTTCTTAGAATAGTGAGCTAGGTCCAAGTATCTGAAGTAGTTTCAATGACTTTCTGTCCATTGTAAGGCTGTTCACTAATAATTGCACAATGTTCAGAATTATCCCAAATCTTCAAACTCTAGACAGTCCATGTCCTAGCCTTTCTGCATGTGGTTATTATTCAAACTTATATTAAGTTACAAGTAACATTCATGACCAAATACTATTGGGGGATGGGGGGTGTTGTGGCACAATTAACCAGAAACTGAGTTGGATTGAGCCAAGACCAATTCAGACCTGGGAAATCTGCAATAACCTGCCTCCTGTCTCACCAAAGCCTATGCATCACTTACAAGATGCTTCAAGAGCATGACACTGACTCAAACACTACTGAAGACCTGAACACCATCAATGTTAAGGCATCCCATTTGATTGTTCCACCTTAAAACATTCACCCATCACTAAAGAACCAGTGAATTCATTGAGAATGCATCTAAAAAATGCACTGCAGCAACTCACCAAGCCTCCAAACTCATGACCAAGGGTCCACTTTCAGAGCATTAGCACCTTCATGTTGCACGCAAAGCCTCAAACCATGCTGACTTTGAACCTTATTGCCATTCCTTAACTGCCACTGGGCCAAACCCTTTGTAATAGCACTGAGCGTACATATATATCACATAGACGGCAGTGGTTCAAGGACAGAGGTCACAAACACCCTCTCAAGGCCATTAGGGATAGGATACAAATTCTAGCCTTGTTGTCAAACTCATTTTGTACAAACAAAAAACTCACCCAAAAATGTAATGATGTTATTTGTAACTAAAAACTAGGAAGGTCTTAAATCTGAGAAAAAAGAATTTCCAGGTTCCTTAAACAACCTTGACATATCCAGCATTGGTTTAGATTGGAAAATGCACTTTTACTGAAATTGGACTGAATTTAAGTCACATCACAAGTGTTCATTCTCACGATCGTTCAATTTCTCTGCTTCTTACAAACCTCAGGCCATGACAAACTGCTTCAATAAAGTTATTCACTATTAGAATGTAGGCCAACTGAGGTCAGTTATGCACAAACTGTGATGAGATAAACAAAGTATCAAAGATGTTAGCAGTGATTTAGATATTGGTCAAGACCAAAGAAAATATTTGTTCATTTGTAAATAGTGCAATGGATCTTTCAAGCAAAAACAGATCGGTCTTTGGCTAAATCAAATTCTTGTCAAGAGGGATTACTGAAGTAATGTAGTACTTAACACATTAGAATATCACATTCTGGATCTTGCATCTAACTGAGCAGAACTGTCTGTGCAAAGATCATTCATAAAGCAAAATTATAGTCAATTTATGAATCACAAAGCTTTACTTGGATAAAAATATTTTCCATGAAAATGATGTTACCAATAGACTGCTTAAATTACAAATAATTTATGGGAATGCTAGATTTCTCTTTATCCAAAGGGTGCGTCAACATTAATTAAACAAGTCAAGTCAAAGGGTGGGTCCCTACCGTGAATGTGTCACAGACAGAACTACTCCGCAAAAATAGCCATGGTAGTTGAAATTGGGATCAGTTCATGCTTCAACTCAACTTCAGTGGCTAGCCAACATGATCAAGATGAAGCAAGTTTGCACATCCATGACCTTTTAAGAGAGGGAGAAATGATTCCCATGACCTTTTAAAAAGGGAAATGATGTCCCATCTGAATTTTCACATTGTCTTTAAGGCGTGAAATACGTATGAGCAAATAATATTTCAAAACACATTCTACACAAACCCAATGAATTGAAAGAGACCCATGCTAACAAGGCAGGTATTATTTACATATGTGAAATGCAGTCGACAAAATCAAATGGTGAAACACCAAAAGGATGGCATGATTCTCAAAGAAGGTCACTTTGTTTACATGATATGTCCAGTGCAACAAAAAAAAACAGGCTGTAAAAAAATTAAAAATTATTTTCTTTTAATATATAAAAGTGGTTCAAAGTTCCTCTCTGATGTAGCATTCACAGGGCAGTGCAGCTTCTCGACTTCATCGTTTTGATATCTATGGCGATACTGAGTCATTTCGAGTGACAAAGGAATTGAAAAGGAAACCGAAATCCCTTTGAAGTCCAACATTGCCGTAATGTTTACAAATACATATCGCTCAAAAATGTTAATGTTCTCTTGATTTTTGCTTTTAAAAATTGAAACATCGAAGAAAATTCCAAAGCCCCAAATATTTTTCCACCTCATCTCAACACAAAAGGATTGCTGGAACAAAAATGATATTTTCCATCTTCAAGCAGATACAAATGGCATTCAATGTAACAGCTCACTTTTGAAGTAAACCTCAGTGTTGCTGCATATTTAATCACCCCAAACTCCTTTCTTTTAAAAAAAACCTATTTTTGAAAAATGTCCTCATTTCTGATTCCTGCAAAATTTAAGAATTATTTAATTTGGTTTCTTTGTGGAGTGAAACAAAGTACTTCCTGTATCAAAAACCCCCATGAGAAAAAAGGAATGGATCTTTCCAGACATCAAAATCCCCTTACAACAACAAACTCAATAGATAGCCACTTCTTTTAGTCTCCAAGTGCCGGTGTGCTACAATGTAGGTTTCCTGGATTGACTGCTGCTAAAGGACGTGTGTGCTTCACACACACGGTAACCTAGGGTGTAAACTAAGGCTACATTGTACAATACTTCAGATTTATTTTTATATAATTTCCAGCAATTGTTTGCTGTATTTTTTTTTAAAAAAAAGATCTCAAGGTTCATTAATTACACAATAATGTCAGGCCTCAGTTGATTCCAAACAACCCCTTCCCCAACCATTTCCTTGGGTGTGCCATGTTATTCATTTCTCGCCTTCTTCCCATTTTCTTTTTCCTCATCTGTTGAGTCAGGACGTTTTCGCTTGCTGCAATCAGCCTGGATTTTCACGGGCCGTGGTTTAAAAGAGATGATAATACAAGTCATATTGTCACATCCAGTACCATCTCCTGATGTGTCAGGTGCCAAACACTGATCTAAGAGCTATAAACAAAAAAAAAGGTAAAGAATGGCTACAGTACACGAAGACGGTATATAGAAAACCAAAATTAAAGATCTCCTACAGAAAACAAAACTGTAATTACCCTACTACATCACTATCTTCATCTTTAATCATGAATTCTTTTTAACTTTCAATGCATTTTAATGCTCATTTGAACAAGCGTAGATTGCACTGAAATACAGAAAAATTCTTAGAGGACGAGGAGGGTCTAGATAGATTACAAGCTTGTGATATCTGTGATTGGAAAGTCTAGAACTAAAAGGTCACAGTCTTAGCATAGGGGAGCTGCCTTTAGGAATGGATTAAGAAGTTACTTTAAGGATTGAGAATTTTTGGCAATCTCAACCCAAGGCAGTCAATGTTCAACTTTTGAGTAGATTCAAGATTCATAGCAATAGAATTTGGGAAACTTAGTAAAAACGTGGATCTAAAGTCAAAGATCAAGCCTAATTTAATTGAAGGCAGAGTATGCTTCTCTCTTCCTATCATGTCCTAAGCTCAAAGCAGCTAAAGAGATCAGCAATTAGAAGGAAATTTAATCAAAATGTTGAACATTCTACATAATATGCCACATTCTGTGTAAGGATATTTCTATTGAATTTCTTGTTGGATCTATGACTAGTGAAGCTATATTTATGGCTCCGAGTTTTGAATATATATCCTACCATCAACCCATGCTATTTAAAAAACAAAGGATTTTTGGCTCTTCATATTGGTTTGGTGCAAGAACAACCTGCATTTAAATTGTGTCTCAAGCATAGGGGTAATTTACCCCAGGAACAAGTTAAAACAAAATTTGACTTCAAATGACAAAGGGAACATTACGATAAAGTCAAAAGATTTGGTTAAAGCAGCAGAGTTTAAGGAGCATCAAAGTTTGGGAGAAGATTAAGGAGCATCTCAAAAGGAGGAAAACAGTGTCACAAAGCTTGTTCCTTTTTTCAAGGTTCCTATGTCCTTGGTTTTCTTTCAGAGGGATAATAAACCACTCTCAGTTCCGATTAGTCTGGTTTGGTACAGAGATTAAAGGGTATGGAGAGGCCTTTTTGTTTATATGTAAAGCAGATGAGACTTCAGGCTAAAGTGGTCATGTTTCAGAAGTGACCTGTATAAACAAAGGGGAGTGGTCAGCTCTCTAACTGAACTGAGCAGTTTAGTTCAGTCCAGAACTGTTTGGGAGTTCAACAGTGAGCTGTGTGGAAACAAACACTCTCTTCTGCCCTTCTAACTTCAACTTGGAAGCATCTAACCCTTTATACTGGTTTCTAAGTGGGTTTGCTTATTGGGACTGTTGCGTATATTCGGAACAGCATACTTAAGTCTAGTTTGGATAGACTGAGATCTGTAGGGGTTCTTTATTATGTTTTTCATATTTCAAATGTGTAATTGTGTGAATAATTCTTTTTTGTTTGTTTTAAACCTAGTAGTCAACCTCACTAACTTAATCTGGGTAATTTTCACTGTACACTTACCAAAACAAATTGCAAAGTTTTAGTCTGGGCTGCCTGCTTAAGAATGTTTTGAGTGGTCTGGCCAAGTCCATAACAACACAAGTTTAGAGACAGAGGATCAAGCAGAAAACAAATTCCTTGGAAAACTGTGGACTCAAAAATACTCAATGTCCTACGTTCTATCCTCAGCTGCTGCCTTCCAGACACACTTCAAGGACAGCAATTCAGAAACCATACTTCATGGAATAATTGCTCATTTTTAATTATTTAACTAACCTTAAATTGTATGATCAAATATGTGTTCAGCTTTTCTACAAAAGAAGTTAATTAGTCTCCTGTTGAGAGTCTGGTTCACACGCACACTTCTCTACAAGAAGAGCAATTTTTTTGAATTTCAAGTTCCTTTATTAAATGCATACGTTAAGCTCAACTTTGCCAGGACTTACTGTTTCCTTGTGACAAATAATAGATCATTTTAAACAGCTCAGGGTAAAAGGATTCTGGGGGTGCAGAGAGTGAGCAAGAGCAAGAGTGAACGATATTCCTCCTGGCAAGATTTGTTGAATGCCCTTTTCCTTCACAATCATGACAGCTGTACCTACCTCTTCAGATATGGAAGACAGCAACCTCAACTCTCCATTCTCATCTGTTTTGTTGATGCGTTCACTGATGAAATCTACTACTTCCTGGCTGCTCATTACATTCCTGAAAAGAAAGACGAATGACTGAAGACGCAAGACCCATTTCTAAGCGTTCTCTAGAATCCCTCCAAATCAGGTAACCATTGTTTGGAAAGCAAAACACTGTACAATAATTCTGAGTGGCTGAAAGTTAAATAGAAGATAGATTAAGACAGTTAGTCTTGCTTTCTTTTGAGAAATACTGATTCAAGATGAGTCATTAGAAAAGTGTTCCAAGCCAACCAGGTTTCCTAAAAGTAAGGATTAGAGAATGGGTTTGTTTGACCCTTCTGTTTGTGTAAATTATTTTGAGATTTCAAGAGTATGCTTGCTCTGCTTCAAAGAATGTTGGAAGCCAGCAAATGGGAAGACGGGAAGAAAATATAGTACTGCATGCTGAAGCTGTAGAAAAGTCTGACTTGGGTGATTTGCCTCAGCTCCACTTTAGATTTTAAAAATTCAAACAAAACCTTGTGCAGACCAGTATCTGCTGGTAAATTTGGTAGTGAGAATCACACAACATTTCTTTATTCTAAAGTCAAAATAGCTATCTTGTTTCACAGTTGAATGTGTTATTTGGTACTCAAATACTAATATCAGCGGCACGGTTAGCACTGCTGCCTCACAGTACCAGGGTCCCAGGATCAATTCCAGTCTCTGGCAACTGTCTGTGTGGAGTTTGCTCATAGTGTTAGGTGCATTAGGCAGAGCGAAATGGGTCTGGGTGGGTTACTCTTCGGAGAGTCAGTGTGGACTTGTTAGGCCGAAGGGCCTGCTTCCACACTGTAAAGAATCTAATCTCTAATCTAATCTTTCACTTTGACAGCCTGGTGTTTGGTGCACTTCCATATAATGAGCAGCATTCAAAGTAGCTTTGCAAACTTTTCTCTCAGTACCTGGAAATATCTCAATACCAAACTGGGGTTCAAAACTTGGTGAGAAAATATTAATAAATAAGCAGAAATCTGATCAATTGAACATTGCTATTTTTTAAAAGTGAACTTAATTTTCTAATCAACCTGTTCAGATGATGTTATACATTTCTGGAGCAAGTGGGACTTGAACTCAGGTCTCTGGTCAAGAGGTGGGTACAGTACCACTATATCACAAGAGGGCCCAACATTGCTGGTTGAAATTATTAGAGCACATTGCTTTCAGTTGTTCATCCAAGAGTTAAAACATTACTAAGCTACTGATGTAAAATTAGTCAATGTAGAAGCCCCAAATGAAAAAGTCAGACTTGCTCGTCAAGTAAAACAGTAAAGGCCTGTTTTCGCTGACTCAGTAAATACAAACTTTTGGGTTTCAAGTAAAAACCTGCTCTGGATCACCTGGTATGTCTTCTTAGTCACAGTAAACTACTTGTAAGACTTTTTTTAGGCTGACAAAAAATTCTCAAAAATTGATAAGACTCTAACATAAGCTCATATGCAACATAATTTTTATAAAGATTGGTCCTCGGATCCAAGAGGACCAGAAGCTATCAGAATTTAGCTGCGCGTGTAGACTCTCATTGATTATTTCTTTAGGTGCATTATTTTGGCTGTGGCATACAGAATTTAGCAAATGGAAGCTCAGAGTGTTGATAGCAGGAATTGAGTTTGACAGGATACCAGAATTACTTTTCCTTCTGTTTAGCAAAAAAGATGTAGAAGAACTTGAAAGTCCAACTTAACAAGCAGTTGAGATCGAAACTCTCACTTGACGACTGGCACTAATGTTAACATGGCACAGGCAGTCCATGGGTTATGAACTCTGTTCCCAAGTATATTCGCAAATCAATCTGTATGCATGTCAGTACACAGTGCAGCATAGTATAAAATATCAGTTTCTAAGTACGATCAAATGTTCGCGTGCCGGAACCCTAAAATAGTAGCATATCTCATTCACAAGTATGAGTTTTCATAAGTTGGATATTTGTAAGTCACGGACCATCTTTCCATGCCATATTGTACAGGAGTGTCAGCCAAGATTTGTGCTTAATTTTAAAGGGTCTAACTTCCACAAATAATTTTCTGACTTAGGAGTGTTACCAATTAAGCAAAGCGGAAATCCGATCATGAACAGGGTCAAAGCAAATAATAGGTTCATTCAATTTTCAGTTTGCAGCAGGGCCATTGGACAGCAGCCAAGAATCTTAAAACTTTTGCTCTTTTCCATAGGTCAATGGTATTGAGTTAATTGTGACACAAATGTAAATCAATTAATTCTGTATGGACTTTGGTTGAACCAAAGGAGATTAAGATCAATATGACTCTATCCACTGGTTGATCAGAACTAATTTATGATTAAGTCCATTTATATGCTACTAATAGCTATTGCGATTACCTGTTGGATCACAGCCTTGCTCCTAATAACAATTAGTAATGACATAGTTATTACTGCAAGTTTAGAAAAAGCAAAGTATTGAAATACAATAAATATTGTTATCCAGCACATTCACTACTTAATGGAAGCAATATTGACTTGGATAGTTGAGTGCTGTCAGTAATTAATTGGATAACTACCAAAGTAAATTTCAAACAAAAAACATACGGTTGAATTAAGAACCACTGAAAAAAGATCACAGATATTTTCTAATCATCCCATGCAAAGTTGTTGTCTTACACACTGCTGCATCATGTAGAACTTGAACAGACTTGCCAGATCATAGTAAGGATCACTACCACTGCACCAGAAGATCCAATCTTGTTTACTGTTATAGATTTTTCTAATTCGACCTGTTCAGGCATGTTATTACACAGCTCTGGAGCAAGCAGGACTTGAATGTGGGCCTTCTGGTTCAGATGTACGGATACTACTATCACCCCACAACAGCTCAAGAAGTGAGCATAGATCAAAAGCATTAGCTGCCTTCAGGTGTGATGGCCCTAAGCTAGTCATTGGCCAGCTAAATCTCATCGATAGCCATGACAGTATTCAAACAACATTGAACTTTGATACAGCCACAGGCTGGAAGCACTTATTCATCAGAGGTGTGGGATGCCTGAAGGGGTTGGTGGAACATTCTAATATATAATGCACTGAATAAAGCTAACTTTATTTATCATGCAGACAGAAGAATTAGGTAAATTTTTGTTTCTGCCAGCAAGGGACGCAGCAATTCAATAATCTAGAGGTAGGCATAGCCTCATTGCACATAACAGAATTGTGATCTGTAGTAGTACATTACATTTAAATTAAAGGCAAAACACTGTAGATGCTGGAAATTTTAAACAGAATACTGGAGAAACTCAGGAGGTCTGGCAGCATTTGGGAAGAGAAAGACAATGTACTAGACTTGAAACATTAACTATTTCTCTTTCCACAGATGCTGCCACACCTGCTGAGTTTCTCCAGCATTTTCTGCTTGTATCTTCTTTCAGTTGTTCATTCAAAACTTAAAACAAACAACTATGGAGAGGTGAAGAGGTCAAGAGAAGCGTATACCAACAACTAAGAGATCTGACTGAAGGCTCTACTGCCAATAAAAATAAATAAATTTGAACAAGGTCATAGAGCTGATAGTGTAGAATGACCTAGGTGGTCATGGAGGAATTTAGTCCAAGATGAATATTTTAAACTTAAATATGAAGAAAGAGATCTAGTGAAGGCTTGTGAAGACAGAAGATGAGCTTTTGTAAAGATTTGAGTGGCAAAAGTGTATAAAGGATTACAGGCGCTAAGTTTGCACAGGAGTGAAGTTGGGCAATGCCACATCAGTAGAAGGAAGTAATTTGGTGATGAGAATATGCTGAGTAAATCTCAGCAAAATGCAATTATAAAGCATCTTTACTATAGCAGAATGCCCCAAGACATTCAAAGCTTTTGAGACAGAACATATACTAAGAGTGACCAAAAGCTTTGTCAAAGTCTGCTTTAGAGGATTTTACACTTCAGCTCCTCTCATTAGTTCCAACAAATGAGAGAACTTCATAAACTCAAATCTAATAATTACTTACCATATACCGTCACATGCAATTACCATGAAATCATGATCTTCATTTAATGTCAACACTTTGAGGTCAGGTAGGGCCGAGATCATCTGTTCCTCTGGAGGAAGGTTCTTATTCCTCTTGTAGAAATGATCACCTGTAACAACAGTCACAAAGCAACACTTCAGTAAACAACACTTGTTAATTTTGGAGATAGGATTTCAGGCCCAGCATACATTAAAATTACTTGATGTTCCTATTAGGAGGAGACACTTTCTCACAAGCATCAGTGTCACTAATTACAAACCATCTAACAGGCCTTGAATTAGAAAGATCTTAACATGCTGGAAATACAGGTCTCTAATGCACAAGGTTCCAGAAATAAAGATTGACAGCTGAAGAGGGAAATTCTCCATGCTGATTAGAAAACAAAGTCAGTGTTTCTTTAATGAACAAGCTCAAAGGCCATGCATCAATTTAGTTGATCACAGTCATTTCAGCACCTAGTTTATTAAATAGGGCACGCAATTTTAAAAATACCATAAGCAAGAGAATAATTTTCAACTCCATTTTAGACTGGCAGCGTGGGGGGGGAATAATGCAAAATAATTAGAAAATGAACAGGAAATTTCAAGTTACATTGAGTTTTGTTGTGCTTTTTAATGTTTGAGATTTTGATAAGGTTCTTCCCTCTTTGTGATGCATTTGCCCAGCCCCAATATTTGGGGATCTCAACCACAACTACTCATATGCATGAAAGGTCAGCCATGATTCAACAGACTGAGACAATTTTTATCTTTGATGGGATGGCCTGCCTTTCAAGTCAAAACTTTAAAAGTGGGTTAAAAATTATAATGGTAAACTTCTTAACAGGCAGCAAGTAAAATCCTTATTTCCAAATCTGTAACCTGGCACAGAAAAATTAATTTCCATTCCAAGGAGATATACAGAAACAAGAAAGAGAAATTTAAAGTTTGTACGTTTAACCTAAGACGCTTTTAAGATATTATATTGTAAGTCAACGTTTGAGTCAATATAAAGCTTGGAACAACAAATCTGTCAGGAGAAACAAAGTTGATTACCTATTGCTCGAGAAAGGTTCAACCCTCCATTAACTCTCCCATCCAAAGTAACCTTTCCACCAGCATTCTTGATTCTGGCCAATTCTACTTCATCTTCTGGTTTGTGGTCATAGGACATGTCAATTGCCTTGCCATTCTCCGAAACAACACACCGGGAGTCTCCAGCATTCGCCACTATCAGTTGCTTCCCACGGATCAGAGCCACAACTGCCGTCGTGCCGCTGTCAGAGCCAGGCTAGGAATCAAAAGTGATTCAATAAACAAGATTTTCAACTACCTTTGCACGGTAAATTAAGTGGCACTATGTTCTGGGCAGACCTGTTTCGGTGTATACTGGCCCTTAACGTGTAATCTGATGGAAGATGTAGTATTTCGAACAATTAAGTTAGCAGCTTTACATGTATAAAGAGTACTTAACAAAGGTCCTTTACTCTCCAACCAAATTAGTTATGTCATGCTACAATGTCACATACTACTGCACTAACATGACAAGGGCATGATGAGAAAATAATCTCAAACGAAAATGCACTATGACTCTATGACTGGCCCTGAACTTGATGTTACTTAGGAATGGTCCACTTAAATGTATTACGAAACAGTTTCCAACAGTTCTTTGTCTTTTGGCATAACAGCATTTCATGACAGGAAAACATTTCATGTTTGTACAGCATCATAAGTTAATTAAATAATTTAATACATTTTAATACATTTCATATGATTTGCTTGAAGTGCAAGTGCACAACATGTAGCTAGGTTAGCATTAGGTTTGGTACAGTAGTGAGGCCCTCAATGCAAATTACCTCCCTGGTGCTAAAATCATTTGTTTAAACTTAGTTCCAAATAAAGCAAAAAAATACTTATTGGCCAAAGGCACTGAAGGCAGCAGTGTCAGTAGTACTGTGTCATGCTCAGCAAGGCCAATGACTTCTAAAGCAGCAAGATGTATGACAAGTGACAGGGAAAACAAATTTCCTACTTTGTCACCATACAATACCACAACATAAAACAATTTATTAATACATATTTAAATGCTAGAAAGTCAGCCTACTGAAGTTCAGACGGGCACATTAAGCATCTTTAAGACCATGCCTACCTCCTCTTTACCATCCATTCCTGGCAACATAATATCATCTTCTTCTTCTGCTTCATCACTGTCATCTTGCTCTTCCTCTTCCTCATCCTCCTCCTCCTCCTCATCATCACTGCTGTATTCTTCCTCTTCACTGCAATCCTGCCATTGAAAATTTTAACAAAGTACAAGATACATGGTAAGTTGAAGTGCGTCCTCAGTTGTAAAGGAATTATTCATCAATAATCCAGCTGTGTATGTTTAAATAAAAATTAAAAGATATACATACTAAAAAAGAAAATACTTTGATATAACTTGAACCTTTAATGATCAGCAGGCATCACAAAACACTTTAACAGCCTACAAAGTAATCTTCAATCGCAATAATATAGGAAATGTGGCAGCTAATTTGCACACAGCAAGATTATACAAACAGCAACTTAATACCTTCCAGATAATCAACATTTGTACTTTTGATTGAGGCTATTGATGCACTAGGACGCTGAGCTAACTACTCTATTCTTCTTCAAATTAGTACTCAGGGATCTTTTAAAGCCCACTGAGAGCAGATTGGGCTCGGGGGTTTGGTCTAATAGTCAAGTCATCCCTTGGTAGTGCACTGGAGTTTTGGCATGGATTTCTGTGCTCAATTGCAAGAGAGGAGCTTGAAACTGATTTATTTGGTTTAGTTGAATTCAAAACGTGTGACAGGTTAAACTGTATTTATGAATTCATGCTGTTATTCCAACAGCAACAAACATTTGTTTGTAACATTACTAAAAAAGGAAAAAAAGCTCTCAATGTCCATAAGACAAAGGAGCATAAAATTAGGCCATATAGTCCATCAAGTCTGCTCTGCCCTTCAAATATGGCTGATAAATTTCTCAACCCAATTCCTCTGCTTTCTCCCCGTAAGTAGTCAGTAGTCAGACATCATTGTAGTATACACATTTTCAATTATTTCAGAAAGATTTGAGGTTTGCAATTGCTAAGCAATATAAAATAAACAACAGCAGTAACAATATCCAGTTGAGGGGAGGGTGTGGGTGCGTTGGTGATGTACTCAAAAACCTACAATATTCTAACAGGATTACACATAGTAAATGCAGAAACAATGTTCCCAATAATATGGGAGTCCACAACCAGGAGTCACATACCAAGATTATGGAGTAGGCCATTGATGCCAAAACATGGAAAACTTTCAAAAAAAAAAGAGTGTTAGATGTAGCGCTTAGGGCTAAAGGGTACAAGAGGTATAGGAAGAAAGCTGGGACAAGATGATCAGCCATGATCATACTGAATGGCAGAGCAGTCTCAAAGGGCCAAATGGCCCACTCTTATCTCTTATATTTCTAAGTCTTAATAAACAGCATATATGGTGTTCCACAGGGATCGGTTCTGGGTCCTGTTTTGTTTGTCATTTATGTAAATGATCTGGATGAGAACATAGAAGACATGGTTAATAAGTTTGCAGATGACACCAAAATTGGTGGCATCGTAGACAATGAAGAAGGTTTTCTAAGATGACAAAGGGATCATGATCAATTGGATCAATGGGTTGAAAAATGGCCGATGGGAGTTCAATCTGGATAAATGAGGTACTGCGTTTTGGTACAACAAACAAGAGTTGGGCTTAGGGAAAAGTGAGGACTGCAGATGCTGAGAGTGTGGTGCTGGAAAAACACAGCAGGTCAGGCAGCATCCGAGGAACAGGAGAATCGACATTTTGGGCATAAGCCCTTCATCAGGAATAGTTGGGCTTATACAATTAATGGTAGAGCCTTGGGTTGTATTGTAGAACAGAGGGATCTAGGAGCACAGATAGATAAGTCCTTGAAGTTAAAAAGGCATTTGGCATGCTTGCTTTCATTGCTTAGTCCTTCGATTATAGAAGATGGGAAGTCATGTTGAGCCTGTACAGGACATTGGTGAAGCCTCTTCTGGAATACTATGTCCAATTCTGATTTACCAGTTATAGGAAGGATATTATTAAGCTGGAGAGGGTTCAGAAGAGATTAAGCAAGATGTTGCCAGGTATGGAAGGTTAGAGTTATAAAGAAAGGCTGGGAAGTGTTTTACTGGAGCGTAGGAAGTTGAGAGGCGACTTTATAAAGCAATGTGGGTTATAGTTAATGGTAGTTTTTTTCCCCTAGGATGGGGAATTACAAGACTGGGGGCACACTAAGGTGAGAGAAGAGAGAGATTTAAAACAGAAATGAGGGGCAAATTTGTTTTACACAGAGGATAGTTCACATGTGGAGTGAACTTTTTGATGTGAGCATAATTACAATTTTTAAAAGACATTTGGATAAAAACATGAATAGGAAAGGTTTGGAGGGATATGGACCAGGAGCAGGCAGGTGGGACTAGTTTAGTTTGGGATTATGTTTGGCATGGACTAGTTGGACTGAAGAGTCTGTTTCCATGCTGTGTGAACATGTCGTAAATTCTTTCTAATCTCAATTTCCTGCTTATAATTTATCTTACCTAATAAGTAACTACAATCTCTTTAAAAAGCGACAGAAACTGATTCAATAGTTATGACATAGGAGCAGAATAAGGCCATTTGGCCCATCAAGTCTGCTTCTCAACCCCATTCTCCTGCTTTTCCTCCAACCACCTGTGACCCTTAATTCCCTTACCAATCAACAACTTATCTGTCGTAAATACACTTAATGACTGTCCTCCAGACTTCTGCAGTAATGAGTTCCAGACTACCCACTCCGGCTGAAGGAATTCCCCTTCACCTCAGTTCCGAAGGGTCACTCCTTCACTCAGAGCCTGTGTCCTCAGATCGTAGTCTCTCCTATTAGCGAAAATATTTTCTCTAAGTACACTTTATCCAGGCTTCTCGGTTTCAATCAGGTCCACCCCCATCCTTCTAAAGTCCATCAACTACAGACCCAAGAATTCTTCAGGTGACAAACCCTTCATCCTCTGGATCATTCTTGTAAACCCGCTCTAGATCCTCTCAAATGGCAGCACATTCTTCCTTTCATATGGGGCCCAAAACTGATCAGTATTTCAAATTCAACTGGTTATGGTTAACGATTCCACAAACCTAAGAACATTAAAGCTGTATACTACCAACTAACATCATTAAATGAATTACTTACCTTACCATAATTCAAAACCTTTACCAAGTCACCTTCAGTCACATCTTAAATGAAAAAAGAACTAGCTTCTCAAGTCACTCCGCATAAATTTCACACCCTTAATAACATCAAGTTTTTGACTGGTTTATACTGTATATACTCAGGTATATAATCAAATTTTTAAAGACTACTTTTTGAAGTTAATTTATGGGGTCAACTATTACATGGATACTACTTTTGAGGAGCTGAAATTCATACCATATCTTTAGCAGAAGTCCAGTTAATCTCTAAACAAAGAAAAAAAAGCAAATTACGGTAGTAATTACCAGATAAAGACAATAGAAACAAAATGTATTACCAGTTGTAAGCTTTTATCTATACATACAAATGAAGTAGAAATATAGTACAGCTTTAAATCACAATTCCTGGTACAGGTTACATCCTCAATTAAAGATGTCAAATACAGGTGGTACTAAAATACTGCAAAAATCACACTGTTCAATATCTTCAGCACTGAATAAAAATTTCATAACTATCAGGATGAATGATGTCTTCATCATCTGTAGTTAGTGGTAGAACATCATCCGTTTCTTCTTCATCATGTCATCCCGTAGATGATCTTCCTCTGTACCACCCAATCCATTTGAAATTCCACATTTCTTGATTGATTTGGAAATAGCGCCAGCTTTCATTTCCTTCCATAAATCAACAATCCATTCTCAGATCAGTGGCAACGATGGAGCCCGCATACTGCCTCCTTTCGCATATATTTTTTTCTCTTTCACACATCCAGTTACTTCGTTCTCATGACCTTAAATGACATATCGATACCAACATCTATTGGTTGCAATACACTTGTAAATTCACGGAGGATGTCAGTATTATGTGATTGGATGTTATCAACAACATTCTTCACTTAGTGGGACTAAACTGGTCCCAGACGACTAAACTGTTTTCCTTATGTAGTCCAACAGGGTCATAAATTCCAAATTTCCTTCATCCATCTGGATGCATATGGATGACAAATGTTTTTGGAAATTTCCCCTTTGGTAAAGTTTCACTCTTAAAAAACAGGCATCGGTTTTAACTTAGTGCGATCAGCCATATAAAGAACTAAAAGTAAACCTACTTTTCTCATGGCCAGTGTTCTCAACAATACGATTTTTTCTCTTTTTTGGTTCACAGTTCGATTCCCCGACATGTCGAGGGTCAGAGGAGTTTCGTCCAAATTTCCAATGTACAATAACTTGCAGCCTTTCTTCTGCCAATTTCGTAATACAAACTAACATGTCTTTTACGATTTGGAGGTGTCAGTGTTGGATGGGGGTGGACAAAGTTAAAGTGTGATTTTTAATCTTAACTTTTTAGTTCAGCTTTTATGCAATCTTAGTTCTCTAAAGTGCTAGGTTATGTCTTCTCATGACCCTTGTGCACCATCCAGTACTGGTCTCAAAATTAGAAATTCCACCTTCTTTGATTGTTTCGTGCATGGATTTGGATGGCTTCATGACTAACACATCTTCTATTTTGATGATTTTCAAGTACCTACACAGCAATGCTTCTTTCCAATCGTGGCCACTTGCTTGGTTTACTTCAGTTGGCACACTTTCATTTCAGCATTGTCTGAAGTTGGTTCGCTATCTTTCTCCAGTCACTCAAGTTTCTCTGAAACACAATTCTCTTGCTGCTCCAGCTGTTTTCTCTGCAACTCCAATAACTTTCAGTTTAAACGCTGCTGTATTTTTTTTTGTTTTCTCCACAGGACATTTTTACAAAAAAATAAAGAAATTTCAGAACTTCAACTAGTTATCCATGATGTGGAGGAGCTGATGTTGGAGTGGGATAGACATAGTTAAAAATCACAACACCAGGTTCTAATCCAAAAGGTTTATTTGGAAGCACTAGCTTTTGGAATGCTGCTCCTTCATCAGGGAGTTGTGGAGAATAAGACACAACTCTTATAACAAAAGATTACAGTGTCATAGAGATGTCCAACCTGTCCATGCCGACCAGATATCCCAACCCAATCTAGTCCCACCTGCCAGCACCCGGCCCATATCCTTCCAAACCCTTCCTTTCATATACCCATCCAAATGCCTCTTAAATGTTGCAATTGTATCCGCCTCCACCAAATTCTCTGGCAGCTCATTCCATACCCATACCACCCTCTGCGTGAAAAGGTTGCCCCCTTAGGTCTCTTTTATATCTTGCCCCTCTCACCCTAAACCTATGCCCTCTAGTTCTGGACTCCCCAACCCCAAGGAAAAGACTGTCTACTTATCCTATCCATGCCCCTCATAATTTTGTAAACCTCTATAAAGGTCACCCCTCAACCTCCGACACTCCAGGGAAAACAGCCCCAGCCTGTTCAGCCCCTCCCTGTAGCTCAAATCCTCCAACCCTGGCAACATCCTTGTAAATCTTTTCTGAACTCTTTCAAGTTTCACAACATCTTTCTGATAGGAGATCAGAATTGCATGCAATATTCCAACAGTGGCCTAACCAATGTCCTGTACAGCCGCAACATGACCCCCAACTCCTGTACTCAATACTCTGACCAATAAAGGAAAGCATACCAAATGCTGCCTTCACTGTTCTAGCTACCTGCGACTCCACTTTCAAGGAGCTATGAACCTGCACTCCAAGGTCTCTTTGTTCAGCCACACTCCCTAGGACCTTACCATTAAGTGTATAAGTCCTGCTAAGATTTGCTTTCCCAAAATGCAGCACCTCGCATTTATCTGAATTAAACTCCATCTGCCACTTCTCAGCCCATTGGCCCATCTGGTCCAAATCCTGTTGTGATCTGAGGTAACCCTCTTCGCTGTCCACTATATCACCAATTTTCGTGTCATCTGCAAACTTACTAACTGAATGATATATTGAAGAAACCTGGATTGTTGTTAAGTCTTTCAACTTTTAGAATGCTTCGGTTCATTAATATGTAAATCCCAGAATTTCACTTAAGTCACCTTCGCGATAACTTAAAAGTTTTATAACAAAAGGTGACATTATCCACATTTCCTTCGAACAACAGCTGGTGCCAAAGAAGCAACTGTCTGGGATATGACACAATGCATATCCTTGTTGGATAGCTCAATAACTCAGACAGGTTTCCTTCAGTTCACAAACCATAGCGTTCCTCATAGCTTTAGTGTGATGATCTCTGCACTCAACTTCAAAAGGCATGCAGTTTCTTAAGAACAAATGGATGGTTGCAATGAATTGAATATGGTATTTTCAACCAAATGGGCAAATAAAATATCAAATTAAGCAAAGGTATCAGTCAACTGTACACCAATTTGTTCATATATAAGAAAGCATTGAACGCAGGACTCAAGACCATTTGGCCCTTCAATAAAGATCACCGGTGCTCAAGCTGTGGCCTGAATTTTCCATTTTCCTGTCTGCCTCTCCATAACCCTTCATCAAAGGCATCCAATAATCATTCAAGATAAGCAACAGGATTAGGCTATTTGGCCACTGAACCTGCTCCTCATTTAGTAACACCACAGCTGATCTGATTGTAGTTTTCACATCACTTCCTTGCTTGTTCCCATAAATGTCAATTCCCTTGCAAAACAAAAATCTGCACAACTCAACCTTTACTATATTGAAATTCTACAGAATGCGGTTATAGAATTCTAAAGACTAATAACCCACCAAGACAACTTCTTTCCTATCTTCTTCTCAAAAAGAGACCCATAACTTTTATGGTGTGCAAACAAGGAACCATGTAACCTTCCATACATGTGCAGTTTATATGTGCAGAATTTCCCCTCGGATTATGTAGCACAAAACAAACATCAGTAGAACTATAACCTGGCAAAGGTTAGTGTTTTCAATTATATTTGGGGTAGGGAAGAAAACAAAAGAGGATGCTCAAGTCACAACACTGATTACAATGTTTTAATAGTGCACCATTTGACTTACAACATCTGGAGTTAATATTTTCATCAGGTTGTCTGACCTCAGCATAGAAAACTGAGTAGTTACTACCCTGTAATAAGTTGTTCAGACAGTGACTTTTTTCTAAACTTAACAAAAATGAATTGCAATCAGAAAGAGCTGTTTAAAATAAAACAGAGATTTACCATGATGGCTGGATAATTTCACAGTAAAGAATTTGATAGCTATAAAGAACTCTTTGTGTAACTCTGGGCTCCTGCGATATGCAGATGATCAGGAGCCCAGGGGCTGTTGACAAGTGATGCTGATTATTTCTGAGCAAACTGAGCAGGTTGAAACTGGAAATAAGTTACAGAAACAGAGACATAGAGTGAGAGACAAAAAGTCAGAAGTGTGTGCAGTTGTTCTCTCCTGCATAAGGTGCCAGTTCTCCGCCGTTAAAAAAAACTCTACTTAACCTTACAGAAAACTGGTTACTTTTTCTGTAGCAGTTATTCCGAGCTGTGACTTTTCATTTGATAAATCAGACATTGTACAAATGAACCATGCATTGTGTGTCTCTTACAAACGATTCAAAGCAATCAGAAAAGTCAACTAAACACCACAACTTGACTAGCTAAAGTACCATTTCAACACAGGAATCAGGAATGAAAGACCACTGAACTGATTTTCCAGCTTTTCTACCTCGACCAATAATCAATTTTCTGTATTTATTTTCCTGAGTGCATGCTTGTATAAGAAGGAGGTTATAAAAGGGAATAAGACTTTTAGTTTTTAAAAGAGTTATACACCAATGGTTTGTCAGTTTACCTGCAGCTATAGTCTAATTACTTGTAATCAATAATTTGTGGCTAGTACAGAAATCTGACCAGTTTTTTTTTTTATCAGCTCAATCTGAAAGTCAGGTAAAATGAGATACTGCATTTATCACAATTATTATCGCCTCCTTTGGCACGTTTTGGCTGATCGCACATGCACTGGTTCTATTACCTAGTGTCAATCACCTGCCTTTTCCCACATCCCTGCTCACCATTTCTAATCAAATAATCATTCACTGTCCTCTTGAATGCCCTTAACTGAAAGCATCCACCAATTTCCAGGCAGTACGAATTATAACCTACCTACACAAGCAGTGTGAAAAAGGTTTTATCTTACATCACTAATACTTTGTTTTCACATCACTTTAAATCTATACCTTTTTTTCCCTTTAACAAGCAGGAACAGCTTCATCCTATTTACTCTGAACAGCCTACTCATGATTATGAAAACCTCAATCAGATTTTCTATCAGCCTTCTTCTCACCAAGTAGGACAGTTGCAACTTCTGCAATCCATCTTCGTAACTTCTCATTCCTGAAGCCATTCTTGTATATTGCTCAGCAGTCTCTGCAATGCACTGATATCTTTCTCACAATTTGTGGCATCCACAACTGTGTAAAATGCTCTCAAGTCCAAAAAATTACCTTATTTAAGTTCATCATCACCTCCCTGCACTTGCACAATGCCCCTATTCATAAAGCTGTATGTTTTATGAGCTGCTCTCTTGACCTGTCCTGCCAACTTCAGTGACCTGTGAACATATACATCCAGTTTCTACCACTCTGGCACCCTATTTAGAACTGTACCCTTATTTTATATTCTGACCAAAGTGCATCACCTCAAACGTCTGTGCATTGAACCTCAATTGACACCTATTCATCCATAACACCAACTTAGTAATGTTCAGGAAAACTGCTGTTTTGAAAGATCAATTATGAGCACTCCAGCAACTTGGAAAAGCAGCTGTAGCATATCAGCATAACCTTAAACCAAAAAACAAGTGGGCAACATTGAACAAACCTGCTAGTATCTCAGGGATTAAATACTCTTGACATGAGCAGACTGGCAGTCAAGACAGCTTCAACCCCTAACTCAAGCTCACACCTTCCTCACTTGCACTTATTCCTGAGGTCCAAAGAATGACAGCTTCGTCAAAATAAACTGTAAAAGGTAATGAAATAGCTACCTCTTCACTGTCTTCCTCTTCTGCTTCTTCAGATTCATCCTCGCTGTCCTCAAAGAAGACAGATTTAGCTGCTCGCTGTGATTTGGCAGATGATGAGCAGGATGGCCCAGCATCAACTGTGGATGATGACACAACAGCCTCTTCAGAGGTGCCCTTGCTGGCTTTGGCAGGTTCTTTGTCTGAACCAGATCCAGTAATACTATCTCCACTTGCCAGTTCAGCTTCCTCACTTCCATAATCAGAACTTGAGGAGATTCCGACAGTCTCCCCCAATTTTCCATTTTTGCTCTTTTTCTCACCCATGCCTGCTTCACTGCTCTCCAACTCTCCATTTATCTCTTTTTCAGTTTTATTTGTCTCATCATCTTTAGGCAGAGGTTTTTTAACAGTGGGGGTAGTTTTGCTCTTTGCATGTTTGGCACTGTTCTGGTGTTGTCCATATCGAGTGAGTAACTCTTCAATTGTCATTGTAGCCTCTTCGTGTAAAAGTGCAGCCTCCTCATGGTCAACTGGAGAAAAATATAAAAAAAAATTGTTGATCTATTATGGGGTGGATGTATCTTACCAACTAAATAGCTTTAGGGAGTTATCACTAGCATATTGGAAAGGGAAAGAATGCTTTTACCAGACCTGTACACTCATAACCTGATCCACATATGAAATATCTCCTAACTAAAGGATCAAACCTAAAAGCTTTTTCAACAATTCATACGCGAAGTTATTTAGTAAACCTCTCATGCCTGATGGAATCCATGAATAAAATTTTCCCTGTTCTTTTCCATTTTGAGTTCATACCTATTTCAAAACCTCTTTTAGCTTCTCCTGTGTTGTGGATTTGTAGGATATCTTTCACTATCAAATTTAGTTGTGACAAATAGGTCTTTTCAGAAGTAATAAACAACCTGCATAAAAAAGGTAATTTGTCCATGTGGATTTCCAGAAGACAGCTGAAAAGATGCCACAAAGATACTACACAAAATGAGGACTCAGAGTGCAGGAGTAACTTTGCCACAGATAGAGAATTGGTTTGTTAACAGTAAAGAGATGGAATAAAATGGATCAAGTTGGCAACACAGTTAAAAGTCAAATGCCAGAGATCAGGGATAGTTATTTACACAGTCTATATTAATGTGAGGAAAATACATATGTAACCTAATCCTCACCAATCTGCCTGCCACAGATGTATCTATGACAATACTGGTAAGAGTGATTGTCAGATTTCTTATGGAGATTAAATCTGGCTTCACACTGATAATAACTTACATTTGTTGTGGGCATGTTCGCTGAGCTGGGAATTTAGTTAGCAATGTTTTTATTGATTGGACTCCATCAATCAACACATTGACCGAGACCCAACTTGACCACTGCTACAAACAACTGAAACTGGCAACTGGAAACAGCAGGAACAAAATCAAATAAATTCCAACTGACCAGTAAAGTGGTGCTTCACAGGAGGCTCCACAGCTCTGAGGATGTCACTGAGAAAGGAGACAACACACTTGCAAACCAAATTCCCAGCTTGGCGAACATACCCGCAACAACTGCAAATGGCAAGTGACCGACAATTCTTTGAGTATCTTACACCATGTTCTGTGACACTACCATAGGGCTAAATGGGACAGACATTGTACAGATTTAGCAACTCAAATCTGAGTAATCATGAGGTGCTGTGGACCATCAGTACAGTATCATACCCCAACATCTAAATCGTCATGGCCTGGCAACAAGCCAGGGATCAATCTAGTTCAAAGAAGACTGCAGAAAGGTATGCCAGAAGGAGACATATATAAAAATGAATGGACAATCTGGAGAAATTACAAAATAGGACGACTCCGAGCATAAGCAGCAACTGATAGACAGCATTAAACAATTTCACAACCAACTCTGCACTCCTGCCACGTCCAGTCAATTTACTGGAGGAGGCGACTCCACAAATATCCCCATCAGAGCAAAAGATAAGGCTGAACATAATCGCAACAATCTTCAGATGAAAGTACAGTGGATGATCAATCTTGCCTCCTCCAAAGGCCCACATCATCACAGATGACTATTTAGTTAACTTGATTCACTCCACGTGTTATTAGGAAATGGTTGGAGACACTAGATACTGCAAAGCTACGAGTCCCGACAATACTCCAGCAACAGTACTGAAGAGCTATGCCCCAGAACAGCTGCAGCAGTGGACAAGCTGTTCCAGTACAGCTAAAACACTGGCAGCTTCTCAACAATGTATGCAATATCCCAGGTATGTCCTGTATTCAGCTAAAACACTGGCAGCTTCTCAACAATGTATGCAATAGCCCAGGTATGGACAAATTACTGCCCCAGTTTACTTAGGATCATCAGTAAAGTGATGGAACATGTCATTATCAGGACCAACAAGCAGCACTTGCATACAGACGTCCAGTTTGGGTTCTGCCACGGCCATTTAGCTTCTGACCTCATGACAGCCTTGATTCAAACACAAAAAACCTGAATTCCAGAAGGGAGGTGAGTAACAGCTCCTGACATCAAGTGGGGCATCGACCAAGTAGGGCATCAAGGAGCTGTAGGAAAACCAGAATCAATCTGAATCGGGGGGGGCAAACTCCCTATTGGTTGGAGTCATACTTGGCATATAGGAAGACAGATACGTTTGGAGACCAGTCATCACAGCTTCAGGAGATTTCTGCAGGAATTCTTCAGGTGGCATCCTAGGACTTTCCTCCATCATAAAGTCAGAAGTGGGAATGTTGATGATTGCACAATGTTCAGCACCATATGCAATCCCTCAGAAACTGAAACATTCCATGTCTAAATGCAAAAAGAATTGGAACAATATCCAGGCTTTGGCTGAAATGGGGGAATTATCATACCACACAAATGCCAGACAATGATCATCTCAAATAAGAGACAATCTAACCACAGTGGCTGCAAGAACAGATCAAAGTCTATTAATACTGCAGTTAAGTAATTCACCTCCTGACTCCTTAAAGCCTGTCCACCATCAACAAGGCACAAGTCAGGAATGTGACAGAATACTCAACATGCCTGGATGTGGTTTAGCTCCAACAACACTGAAGAAGCTTGTCACTACCTGGGACGAAGCAACCAGATTGATTCGCAACACATCAACAAACATTAAGTCACTGGTCAATCGCAGCAAGGTATACTGTGTATAAGATGCACTGTGGAAAATCAAAGATCCCAAGACAGCACCTTTCAAATCCATTACCACGTCCATCTAGAAGGACAAGGGCAGCAGGTACATGGGAACACCACAAACGGCAGGTTCACCTCCAAGGCACTCACCAACCTGACTGGATATATATCATCATCCCTTCATGTCAATGGGTCACAAGATCCTGGAATTTCCTCCCGAATGGCATTATGGGTTTACCAGCTCTCCATCAGGCAATCACGCATAGTCAATAAATGCTGGCACAGCCAATAATGCCCACATCCCACAAATGAAGTAAAAACAAAATGACTGAGACTAGGATACCATATAAATTTGCTGACGACAAACTTGGATAAATATAGTAAGTTATGAATAGGATATAAAGATGACTGCACAGGGACATACAAGATGCATAGTAGTGAGGGAGGATTAATGACATGGTAGAAAACAAGAATAAAAATACAATTATGATCAGTTGTTCATTTCTAGGGAACAACTGGTTTGCTTTAAATCAAATAACAAGGCACCCAATCAAAACTGAATTCTTTACATTGTTCATGCATTCTGGACCCTGACCAACCAGTAAACAGAACTCAATTCAATCCACTTATCTGTTTTATGGGATGTGGGCACTGATCAACATTTATTGTTGATTCCAATTTGCATGAGATGGTGTTGGTGAGCAGCCTTCACTAACTATTGTAGTCTATGTGGTAATGGTGGCACTCAGATGGCTGTTAACGGAGGGAGTTCCAGGATTTCTTACAATGAAGAAATGGTGACGCATATCCAAGTCAGGACAGCGGATGGCTAGCAAGAGATCCTGCAGATGACTGCAATAGGGTATCACTTTTTGTGGAATTTAAATTGTGTGTAATCAGGTCCCATTCCACTTAAAATCAGATTACTTTCAGCTTACCATCATCTTCGTCAGCAACTTTCTCGCCATCATCCTCCTGAGGTCGGCCTGCAATCTGGGCAAGTTCCTTGATTACCATCTCCTCTGTGAGCTTGCTATCTATGGACAGAAAGGCATCCTCCAGTGCCTTGAATTCAAAAAGGTAAAAAAAATTAGATTAGATTAGATTCTCTACAGTGTGGAAACTGGCTCTTCGGCCCACTAAGTCCACACTGACTCGCCGAAGAGTAACCCACCCAGACCCGTTTCCCTCTGACTAATGCACCTAACACCATGGGCCATTTAGCATGGCCAATTCATCTGACCTGCACATCTTCGGACTGTGGGAGGAAACTGGAGCAGACACTAGGAGAATGTGCAAACTCCACAGACAGTCGCCAGAGGCTGGAACTGAACCTGGGACCCTGATGCTGTGAGACAGCAGTGCTAACCACTGTGCTGCTCCATCTTAATGTTGTTAGGGGTTTTGAATACTAATCACAAGAAAAAGAATAGTGAATATAATTGGACATGGGGTTGCACTGGAAGAGGAAAATCACAAAACCTGTACTCAAACCATAACTGCTTCTCATGGAACCTCTTTGGAGTATTACACTTAAAAAGAACAACCCAAAATTCAACACAAACTACTCCTGTTCACTATTAACAGTTAACTCAGGGGATAGTAGTGAGCAAGTAGCATCAACTTGATTTAATTGCCACTGTGTTAGAAGGCTGATGTTCAAGATCAACTCTAGATTTCACAGCGAAATAAAAGCTTACACTTGCAGTTCGCCTCATACGATCCCTCAAAGTGGACAGTAACGACCTTTCATTTTGAAAACAAAGAAGTCCCCTCATATCTGGGCCAACTCCAACCCTCAGACCAATAGCAGTCAAACAATAAATTGGTTATTCATCTGTTTGGCTGTTTGTGTGCCCACAGATGATGTTATAGATCATGAAATAACAGTCATCACTGTTTTGTCAATAATAATGATCAGCTATTATGTAAAAGGCATCACATAAATCCAAGATCTTTCAATGCTGTGTTGACTTCTTAACTAGAAGAATGCAGTTTTTCAAAAAATTCACTTGTAACAAAAAATGGAGCAATGCTTTCAAAGGTATTTTTTCCCCCACAAATGACAGAAGCCTTAAATAATTCCAAGCTGGGAGTAGATAATATTACAGCTGCAATCTGACTTCCAAATAATTAGAAACAAAAACCTTGTAAACAATGTGCCCGTTCTTTGGAAACTGCCATGACAGCAACTATACAACTATAAGTGCATTTACGTGACAAACTATCCCAATACATTTCACAGCAGCATTATAAAGCAAGACATGAAATGGTGTCACGTTCCTACAGCACTACCGAGTTATGCTTGGACAAAAAGTTACAAAAGAAAAAACACTGGTCTTGGGATTGAAACACACAGTGCTTCACTCAGAGTAAGGGGGAAAACGTGTAAATTATTCAGTTTTCTTAAATTGACAACGATATTGAGGCCACCCTCAATGAGTTTACATAGCTCTTCAGCATCACCTGGTGGAACAAATAAGAAGCTGCCAGAACTGAAAAATGTTGGACAAATGACTTTACAGGCTTAAAAAACCATGCTCCTTCACATTTGCTCAAAAGTATCAGTTCCTCCCTTTTAGATTGTCTGACTACATACTACTCCCACCTGCACCAGTTTGGTTTCTTGCCCCTCCTTTGTGTCATAAGAGTTGACTGCTCAGGTAATCCATTCCTTTATCACCTACACTGCATTCAAGACAAGGTCTCGCAACATCAGGGAATGCAAGGGTTTTCCACTTTGACGCTGGGTCCAAACATTTAGACAGTTAAAACTTGCCAAAAGTCAAACCCAAATCCCTAAAGCTAGTAAACCCAGCCACCTTCTTAACATTCAGCATAATCAAAGTTGAGACAAATACCCGAAGTGCATCCTCAAAAAACTAGGAGGGAAGCAAAACTATCGTCAACAAACTAAAAGGAGATTACTACAATCAGGTCCTGATATTTGTCATGAACTGAGAGTTTAAGAAATTTGTTCAAGTCAATTCCCAATCCTTAAATAACTCCACTTCTTCCCACCCCTTTGCACAAAAAGTGTCATAATGCACATGCAACACAATTGGATACTTCCTGCATAATGCTTTCATCTGGGGAGTGTTACTGAACAAAAAGACATGGGTGCACAAGTGCACAGTTCTTTGAAAGTGGAGTTGCAGGTTGGCAGGGTGGTGAAGGTGGCACTTGGCACACTGGCCTTCATTGGTCAACGCACTTAGTATAGGAATTGGGACGTGTTAAGACGCTGGTAAGGCCATTTTTAGAATACTGCCTTCAATTCCGGTCTCCCTGCTACAGGGAAGATGTTGTTAAACTTGAATGGATTCAGAAGATGATTTTGGGTAATCCAAGATGGAAGACGGGGAAAAACCTGTGGCTGTAAGAGCTGCTGCTTTTTTCTGAGGTATTTTCAATGTTGGAGGTGATTTCCTTGAATTCTGGGAGCAACATATACTGTTTTATATGATGTCGCATTGCTTTGAAACTTTGGGGTAAAAAGATCAAAACAACAACATGTTTAAAAGGAGGAAGCAGGAAAATAGGCAGCGACCACATGGTCAGTGAGGGAGAGAGAAACACAAAGAAACCGACACTGCCGCACTCCTAACTGACACAGCAGTGAATCTGCACAGTTATTGCCTTTGCTGTTTGAATCCATGTATCTCTGGACAACGGAGGGCATATAGGAAAAATTAACAAACAGCGAAATTCACAGTTGACCTTGGAGGAACCTGTGTGGAAGAGCTCACAGCACAGGAACAGATAAGTGCATAGATTTTAAGTGTAACCCTGCTACAGTAGTGAGTACAGTCGGTTCTTTCTTGACTATGTTTTATTTTACTATGGAGAAGGACATGGAAGACAGAGAATGTGGGGAAATAGTTGGTGACATTTTGAAACATGTCCATATTATAAAGATGGTGGTACTGGATGAATTGAAATGCATAAAAGCGGATGAATCCCCAGGACCTGATAAGGTGTACCCTAGAATTCTGAGAAGCCAGGGAAGTGATTGCTGGGCTCCTTGCTGAGATATTTGTCTCATCGATAGTCACAGGTGAGGTGCCGGAAGACTGGAGGTTGGCTAACGTGGTGCCACTGTTTAAGAAAGATGGTAAGGACAAGCCAGGGAACTATAGACTGGTGAGCCTGACATCAGTAGTGGGCAAGTTGTTAGAAGGAATCCTGAAGGACAGAATTTATATATATTTGGAAAGGCAAGGACTGATTAGGAATAGTCAATATGGCTTTGTGCGTGGGAAATCATGTCTCATTTTTGAAGGACTAACAAAGACGATTGATGAGGGCAGAGCGATGGACGTGATCTTTACGGACTTCAATAAGGCATTCGACAAGGTTCCTCATGGCCAACTGTTTAGCGAGGTTAGATCTCAAGGAATGCAGGGAGAAGGAGCCATTTGGATACTGAATTGGCTCAGAGTAGAAGACAGAGGGTGGCTTTTCAGACTGGAAGCCTGTCACCAGTGGTGTGCCACAAGGATTGGTGCTGGGTCGACTACTTTTTGTCATATATATAAATGGTTTGGATGTGAGCATAAGAGGTATAGTTAGTAAGTTTGCAGGTGACACCAAAATTGGAGGTGTTACGGACAGTGAACATTACTGCAGAATATAACGGAATCTTGATCAGATGGGCCAAAGGGCTGAGGAGTGGCAGATGCAGTTTAATTTAGATAAATGTGAGGTGCTGCATTTTGGAAAAGCAAATCAGAGCAGGACTTATACACTTAATGGTAAAGTCCTAGGGAGTGTTGCTAAACAAAGAGACCTTGGAGTACAGGTTCATAGTTCCTCAAATGTGGAGTTGCAGGTAGATAGCATAGTGAAGGCAGCGTTTGGTATGCTTTCCTATATTGATCAGAGCATTGAGTATAGGAGTTGGGAGGCTATATTGTGGTTGCACAGGACATTGGTTAGGCCACTTTTGGAATATTGTGTGCAATTCTCATCTCCTTCCTATTGGAAGAATGTTGTGAAACTTGAAAGTGTTCAGAAAAGATTTACAAGCATGTTCCCAGGATTGGAGGATTTGAGCTATTAGGAGAGACGGACACTCTTTTCCCTGGAGCATTGGAGGCTGACGGCTGACCTTATAGAGATTTATAAAATTATGAGGGGCATGGATAAGATAAATAGACATGGTATTTTCCTTGTGGTAGAAGAGCCCTGAACTAGAGGGGGCACAGGTTTAGGGAGAGTGGAAAGATTTAAAAGAGACCCAAGGGGCAACTTTTTCATGCAGGGGATGGTGCATGCATCAAATGAGCTGCCAGAGGAAGTGGTGAAGGTTGGTACAAATGCAGCACTTAAAGTTATCTGGATGGGTATATGAAGAGGAAGGGTTTAGAGGGATATGGGCAGAATGCTTGCAAATGGGACTAGATTAGGTTAGGATATCTGGTTGGCATGGACTAGTTTGACCAAAAGGTCTGTTTCCGTGCTGCACATCTCTATGACTCTAAAATAGTTGGGTGCCATAGAGTGCGTTTTGTAGTGGGTCTTGGGGACTGAGATTAAGGTGGATCTGGTGTCCCTCCTTTTGGGCTTGCTAAATCTCCCTTCTTTGGACATGCATGGGAAGCAACTGTTTAATATTCTTTCATTCTGTGCAAGGAAGGACATTATAGTGATATGGGTGTCAGAGAATCCCCTGGGACTTTTGGGGAGGTGTAGATTATTTATGGAGCACATCCCCCTGGATTTCCTTAAGAGTATGGTGCACCAGAAAACGGAACTGTTTGACAGAACATGGCAACTTTTTCTGAATTATTTAGACACAGAACGTCAGCTATATTGGTCAGTGCCTTTGTGTGGCCATGAGGGCTATGTTTAGTGGTGCAGGGTCCCCGGCAGGAAGAATCCCGAACAAATACGGTTTGCCTACTGATGTTCCTGGTGGCGGGGAGCTTTGGTTGGATTGCACTGAGTGTGCTAACTTAACTGAATGTAATTTAATTTACTTTGGTTTAACTTTGTTTAATTTAGATTTTTATTAGTTATTTATTTAGTTGTAGTTTTTGTAGATTTTTTCCTCTCTCTCCTCAGTGGTTTGTGGAGTAAAGTAGTAGTTTGTTTACTGTTATTGTCGTTATAAGGTGGTTATACTGCTTTGTAGTGATTTTGTAAAGAATTTAAAACCCCTTTTTCTCAAAAAAATTATTTACAAAAATAAAAAAGAATGCTGCCTGGATCTGAGAGTTTGAGGTGTAGAGAAGGACTGAATAGCATGGGGCTTTTTCCCTTGAGTTTCGGAGGCTAAACAGTGATCTTGTAGATGTTCATAAATCATAAGAGGCATGGATAATGTGAAGAGCCAAGGTGTTTTTTTCCCCCAGGATAGGGGAGTCTAAAATTGGAGGGCATAGGGGAAAGATTTAAAAAAGGACCCGAGAGACAAATTTTTCACAAAGGTTGGTGTGTGTATGAACAAAGTGCCAGAGGAAGCAGTGGAGGCTGGTACAATTACAATAGTTAAAAGACATCTGGATAGGTAGATGAATAGGAAGGGTTTAGAGGGGTATGGACCAAGTGCTGGCAAATGGAAGTACATTAATTTAGCATATATGGTTGGCATGGATGTGTTGGACTGAAGGGTCTGTTTCCACACTGTATGATTCTAGGAGGGTATCTGTGCATGTTCCAGAAATGTATCAAATCCAGCTTCATTTTCCCAGAATCTGCACCACAAGTTATTCTCTCTCAGCATTTTTTTTACTGAGAGTCAGGGAAAAACCTGTGTTTTTAGAATTTGGCATCAAAATCAAGTTAAATTGAGAGAAACCAACTTTCCAGAAATCAAGCATCCCAGATGGTTTATCTTATATCTGACCTAGTCTATTGATGAATACTTTGCTCTGTCAACCATATAATTTCCAAGTCCAAAAGTCATACCTTCTGCAATTTTCCATTCCTATAGGCCTGTTGGTTCTTAATAACATCAGGCAGGTACTTTGCACAATACAGTGCCACTTCTTCACCTGGAAGAAGCAAATTCAGGACATGAATTCAGACCAACTTATAATTTATTCCTTGAAAACATGAATTCAACAGTGACTGAGGAAATACACAGTAGATGAGAGTTGGAAGAAGACAACGTGACATAACCTGGTGTTGTGTGATTTTTAACTTTGTACACCCCAGTCAAACACCGGCATGTCTCAAACCGGTGCTCCTCAAACAACTGAATTTTTGAATTCCATGTTTACAGCTACAAAATATTAAAAATTAGCTAACAGTCAATTTTTAGAACGATAGATGAACAATTTCACAGAAATTAACAGCAATACGAGTATGCATGGGCTTAGCAACAGATCAAAACCACCAGGTTTCAGCATTTAAGTTCTGAACATTTTATTTGTACAGATGACCTGAAATTTCTATGTTATAAACTGAACCATTACATTTTCCACTTCCAACAACACTGAATTAACGAGCCCAGGATATTAACCTATGTTATATAAAGCTGTTTTGAAAGTTACTTGAAACTATAAAGATTCCAGTCAATCAGGAGACAAAGTATCAAGCACAAAATCACTTCACTTAAACTACCTATAAAATGAGTAACTTTTTAAATTTATTTGCAAACACTGACATTCAATAAAGCAAACAGTAAATCATTACGACTGCTTAAAGTAGTCGATTGGCTTGTCAGCAAAAGGTTGTTACATAACAACTTGAAATGATGGTGTCTTGCAATGTGCAAGACACCCACTTATGTATCACAGAAAATTCTTGTGCATTGGTGGTTTAGCCCAATTCATAAGATGGATAAAGGTAGAAGAATCAATCCCAAGACATGCACTGTGTTTAACCACGTACAGTACTGATTGAAGAGCTGCAAGCAAGTGACAAAAGAAAAAAATAATACAGACAAACTTAGGCATATTTCAATTACTTGGGCTAGGCAGAAAGGAATTTTCCAAATTATACTTTTCTCGTGTCTCCCCGAGAGATTACAACAGCAGAAGAATGGCTTAGCAAGTGTCTTGTCATGATGCTTCAAGTACAGTAACAACTCATTTTCAAGTTTGTATCAACCAATGCAGACTATAACAAATCAACTTAGTGTGATCTTGCAGATAGGGAATCAAGACGAACTGCAATTTTCAGGTGAAACTGGAGAGCAGGGCTGCAAACGTTCATTATAACCCATTTTGAGTGAAAAGAAATACTAATACCCATGCTCACATAAGCACACTCTTAAATAAACGAATGTGTAAGCGAAATGACTTCCAGCACTCATGTTCTCCTACCTCCATGTCCATCATAAACTGCAAACATTGCAGTCTCTTCATCCAATTCCGGGATACAGTTGTGTGCATCCTGAAAAACAAATTCATAATAAATTTTAATTTGTACAATTACCTGAGCAATGACCTTCCACGTTCCATTAAGCGTCATTTATTCAGAAACTTGCTACCTTCAACAGATTACTGCCAAGTGTGCTGCTGGGAAAGCATAGCATCCGAGGTGCAAGAGGATCGACGTTTCGGGCATATGCTCTTCATCAGGAATGAGGCTTGTGGGCAGGGGCTGAGAGATAAATTGAGGTGGGGGGGGGGGGGGGGGGGGGGGGGGGTTAACTGAGAAAGCAATAGGTGGATGAAAGTGATAGGTCGGGGGGGGGGGGAAATGAGGCAACTGTTGAAATCTATATTTATCCTGTGTGGCTGCAGGGTCCCAAGGTGGAACATAAGGCATTCTTCCTCCAGGCATAAGGTGGTAACGATTTGGCGGTGGAGGTGACCCAGGACCTTCATGTCCTTGATGGAGTGGGAGGGGAAGTTGAAGCATTCAGCCACGGGACGTTGGGTTTGTCGGTGCCGGTGTCCCAGAGATGTTCTCTGGGACGATCTGCAAGAAGGCGTCCTGTCTCCCCGATGTAGAGACAACCACACCAAGTGCAACGGATGCAGTAGATGTCATTGGTAGAGGTTCAGGTAAATTTCTGAAGAATGTGGAAGGATCCCTTGGAGCCTTGAACAGAGGTGAGGGGAGTGGTAAGGGCGCAGGTTTTGCACTTTCTGCGGTGGCAGGGAAAGGTGCCAGGAGTAGTGTGTGGACTGGTGGGGGACATGGACCAGACAAGGGAGTCGTGGAGGGAATGGTCTCTCCGGAACACTGATAGGTTTAGGGAGGGAAAGATATCTTTGGTGGTGGAAGATAATGCGACATCTGCAGAGGTTGGTGGGTGGCAGGTGAGAACTGGGAGGGTTCTGTCCTTGTTGCGTTAGGAGGGGCGGGGTTCAAGGGCTCTGGAGCGTGAAGTTGGAGGCAATGTGCTGTAGGGCATCGTCAACCACGTGGGAAGGGAAGGGAAGTTGCGATCATGGAAGAAATACGCTATCTGGGATTCTATGGTGGAATGGGTCATCCTGGGAACATAGGCGGCAGAGGCAGAGAAATTGGCAATAAGGGATGGCATTTGTACAGGAGGTAGGGCGGGAGGTGGTGTAGTCTAGGTAGCTGTGGGCTTGTAGTAGATGTCTGTGGTTAGTCGGTCACTGGAGATGGTGCTGGAGAGTTCCAGGAAGGGGAGGGAGGTACCCGAAATCGTCTAGGTGAATTTAAGGTCGGAGTGGAAGGCATTGGTAAAGTTGATGAACTGTTCAACCTCCTCGTGGGAGCACAAGGCAGCGCCAATACAATCATCAGTGCAGCAAAGGAACAGATGGGGGGGGCTGGTGCCAGTGTAATTGCGGAAGATGGACTGTTCCACATATCTGACGAACAGGCAGACATATCTGGGTCCCATGTGGGTGCCCATGGCTACCCCTTTGGTTTGGAGGAAGTGGGAGGATTTGAAGGAGAAGTTGGTGAGGGTGACGACCAGTTCAGCAGGCGGATGAGGGTGGAAGGGTACTAGTTGGGACAGCATGAGACGACGAAATGGAGGTCTTGGAGAGAACCGTCATGGTGGATCGATGTATACACGGACTGGATGTCCATGGTGAAGATGAGACGTTGGGGGCCAGGGAAACAAAAATCCTGGAGGAAGAGAAGGGCTTGGGTGGTGTCATAAATGTAGGTGGGGAGTTCCTGGACTAAGGGGGACAGGACGGTGTCGAGGTAGGAAGAGACGAGTTCAGTGAGACAGGCACAGGCTGAGACATGGGGTCGACTGGGGCAGTCAGATTTGTGAATCTTAGGAAGGAAGTAGAATCAGGCAGTGCGAGGTTGACTGACAATGAAGTTGGAGCCTGTGGGTGGGCGATCCCCAGAGGTGATGAGGTTGTGGATGGTCTGGGAGATGATGGTTTGGTGATGGGAGGTGAGGGCGTGATCAAGGGGGCAGTAGGAGGTGGTTCTGCAAGTTGGTCTCTGTGGTGTAGAGGTTAGTGAGCCAGACTACAACTGCACCACCCTGGTTTGCGGGTTTGGGGTGAGGGTGGTGTTGCAGCAGAGGGAGTGGAGGGCTGTGCTTTGTGAGGGTGAGAGTTTGGAGTGGGTGGAAGGTTGAGCTGGTCGATGTCACGGCGACAGTTTGAAATTAAGAGGTCAAGGAGTGGTAACAGGCCAGCACAGGGTGTCCAGGTGGATAGGGTGTGTTGGAGGCAGGAGAAGGAGTTCTCAGTGGCTGGGCAGGCGGGTGTCCTGGTTGAAAAAGTCAGCCTGGATGCAGAGGAAGAAATGTTCAAGATCGCAGTGTGTGTCAAACTTATTTATCTGGGAGCATAGAGGAATAAAGGTGAGGCCTTTGCTGAGGACTAAATGTTTGTCCTCAGTGAGGGGGAGGTCTGGGGAAATGGTGAACACTTCAACAGATTACCTCCTTGCAAAACAAAAATCAAGAGCAATGGCCCACTGTTACTCCCATATTCTGAGTTATAATGAATTACTTATCATGAAATTCCCAGCCTTTGGACGGGTTTTATTGCCATTTTGTCAACTACCTCAGTTGTCCTAATTACGACAAACAGTTTTAGTCCTCACAGCATAAATATCTTCAAATTATCTTTTGAATGACATGCAAATACATACAATAATGAAATGAACTATAGATGACAAACTTGTTTGCTCAGTCCATTAAGGACTTTTCTTTCAAAATGCAAATGAAGCAGAGAAACTGATTCTGCAAATTTGTACAGGTCCTCAGGATTTGACCTTTTTCCAAATAACTTGATCCTCCTTAGCCTTCAGGTAATTCATGGATTTTGCTTTCATATAAAGAGAAGTACAAATACGACTCCAACAACTTTCAAACTCAACACATCCATGGTAAAGAAATCCATTTGAGTGGTACTCTACTGTTAGGTCTGAAGATTGATAAGTCCCTGGGGCCTGACAGTCTACATCCCAGGGTACTGAAGGAGGTGGCTCGAGAAATCGTGGATGCGTTGGTGATTATTTTCCAAAGTTCGATAGATTCGGGATCAGTTCCTGCGGATTGGAGGGTGGCTAATGTTGTACCACTTTTTAAGAAAGGTGGGAGAGAGAAAGCAGGAAATTATAGACCAGTTAGTCTGACCTCAGTGGTAGGAAAGATGCTGGAGTCTATTATAAAAGATGAAATTACAACACATCTGGATAGCAGTAACAGGATAGGTCAGAGTCAGCATGGATTTATGAAGGGGAAATCATGCTTAACTAATCTTCTGGAATTTTTTGAGGATGTAACTCTGAAGATGGACGAGGGAGATCCAGTAGATGTAGTGTACCTGGACTTTCAGAAAGCTTTTGATAAAGCCCCATATAGGAGGTTAGTGAGCAAAATTAGGGTGCATGGTACTGGGGGCAAAGTACTAACTTGGATTGAAAGTTGGTTGGCTGACAGGAAACAAAGAAGTGATAAACGGCTCCATTTCGAAATGGCAGGCAGTGACCACTGGAGTACCGCAGGGATCAGTGCTGGGACCGCAGCTTTTTACAATACATAATGATATAGAAGATGGCATTAGTAATAACATTAGCAAATTTGCTGATGATACTAAGCTGGGTGGCAGGATGGAATGTGAGGACGATGTTAGGAGATTACAGGGTAAACTGGACAAGTTAGGTGAGTGGTCAGATGCATGGCAGATGCAGTTTAATGTGGATAAATGTATGGTTATCCACTTTGGCGGCAAGAACAGGACGGCAGATCACTACCTAAATGGAATCAATTTAGGTAAAGGGGCAGTACAGAGAGATCTGGGTGTTCTTGTACACCAGTCAATGAAGGTAAGCATACAGGTACAGCAGGTAGTGAAGAAGGCTAATAGCATGCTGGTCTTCATAACAAGAAGGATTGAGTATAGAAGCAAAGAGGTTCTTCTGCAGCTGTACAGGGCCCTGGTGAGACCACACCTGGAGTATTGTGTGCAGTTCTGATCTCCAAATTTGAGGAAAGATATTCTGGCTATTGAGGGAGTGCAGCGTAGGTTCACGAGGTCAATTCCTGGAATGGTGGGACTACCTTACGCTGAAAGACTGGAGCGACAGGACTTGTGTACCCTTGAGTTTAGAAGACTGAGAGGGGATCTGATTGAGACATATAAGATTATTAAAGGATTGGACACTCTGGAGGCAGGAAACATGTTTCCGCTGATGGGTGAGTGCCGAACTTGAGGACACAGCTTAAAAATACGGGGTAGACCATTTAGGACAGAGTTGAGGAGAAACTTCTTCACCAGAGAGTGGTGGCTGTGTGGAATGTTCTGCCCCAGAGGGCAGTGAAGGCCCAGTCTCTGGACTCATTTAAGAAAGAGTTGGATAGAGGTCTCAAGGATAGTGGAATCAAGGGTTATGCAGATAAGGCAGGAACAGGATACTGATTAAGGATGATCAGCCATGATTATATTAAATGGTGGTGCAGGCTTGAAGGGCAGAATGGCCTACTCCTGCACCTATTGTCTATTAAACATTCCCTCTCTTGACCACTGACACAGGATCAGCGCTATGAACCATACATAGGGTGTGCTGCAGCAACACAAAGCCTCTTTCCGTAATGTCAAACAAAACCACAGCTTCTGTCACCCAGTAGGACAAGAGAAACGAGCACATGGGAACACCACCATGAACTCCTACAAAACGCATACCTTCTAACTCGGACTGAAATGAGGAGAGATTTTTTTCACCCTGTGAAGAGCCTGTGGGATTCTCTGATTGAGGTCAAAATATTGAAGGTTCTCAAAAAGGATACAGTTCTTTCAGGTTAAAGGGATCAAAACATATAATGAGAAAGTGGGAGTAGGGTATCGAGTTTGATGATCAGCTGTGATCATTCTGAATGTTGTACCACTTGTCCAGGTTACCCTGTTCAAATGATTTACTCCAGTGCCTATTTTGTGTTTCTATGAATTGCTCACCATAGAAATTCCCAGTCTTTGAACTGCTTTTGTGGCCACTGTCACATTCAGTTTCAGGCCAAAGTTAACCCACAGAATGTTGATTGCAGAGACTTCAGTGATTATGCCAGTGAATGCTGAAAGATCATTAGATCCTCTTGTTGGAGATGGCCATACCCTTCTACTAAAACGGCAAGTAACATTTGTCCCACATTTCATCCCAGGCCTGAATGCTACTCAGATTTGTTTGCATGTGGGCAGACTGAGAAGCCCTAAACAGCAGGATGAAAGAACCATGACATTTAATGAACGGTGCAACCAACAGCAAATATTAGCAGGTTTTGAGAAGATTTGTAGCTCAGGTTGAGGTTTTGGGTGTAGGTTTGGGTCCGCTACATGGATGACACCTTTGTCACCATTAAACGAAACAAATTCGAGGAAACCTTCGAGACCACCAACAATATCCTTACTGGCATAAAATTCACTAAAGAGGAGGAAAACAACAACAAACCGCCATTCCTAGGTGTCACAGTAGAGTGAACAGAATGGGGAACTTCAAACCAGCGTCTACAGGAAAACAACACATACGGACCAAACAGTGAACTACAGAAGCAATCATCCCAACACCCACAAATGAAGCTGCATCAGAACATTATTTCAATGAGCCAACACATACTGCAGCATAGAGGAACTATGCAGAGCAGAGGAATACCGTGTATTCAAAAAGAATGGGTACCCAATGAACACAGTCCGCCGATTTCTCAGCAACAAACCCAAACAAGCTGACAAACACGTCCAGAAACCCTAGTCACTCTCCCCCCTACATCAAAGGCACCTCGGAAATGACTGTCAGACTACTCAGACGCTTTGGCATCATGGTAGCCCACAAAGCCACCAACACACTAAAAACTGCAGCTAATGAACTAGAAAGACCCTATGCAAACAACAATCAAAATTATTGTCATTTACAAAATATTGTGCAAGGACTGTAACAAACACTGCATTGGACAAACAGGCAGAAAACTAGCCACCAGGATACATGAACACCAACTAGCCACAAAAAGACATGATCCTCTCTCACTAGTATCCTTACATATGGATGAGGAAGGATAACGCTTCAACTGGGACAATACATCCATCCTAGGACAGGCCAAACAAAGACACGCACAAGAATTCCTAGAAGCATGGCATGCCAAAAACAAACTCTATCAACAAACACATCGAGTTAGACCCCCAACTACCATCCCCTGAGAAAGGGAATAGGAAATAACATCAGCACAGGAAATTATATCACCAACCCAAAAGAAACCCAAACATATAAATGGAAAGCAGGAACTATCAGCAGTGCTTCGCCTGAGGCCCACTGAAGATGTAACCTAGTAGGGTGATGAAACGTCTGGAAATGAACCTTCCAGCTCAGTGAGCAAACCTAATTCCACAACAGCAAATATCCCCATTTCTGACGTTTTGACAGACATTGAAAAAGCAACTGCAGAGGGGCCCACATCTCACAGAAGAAATCTAGCAGTTAATTGTCTGTGAAGTTCTTGTTTCAACGCCTTTTCCTCAATTCAAGTAAACATCATTTTAATTCATGAGATGCTTTGAACTGCCCAATACAATTATTTTTGCAATTTTTCATCCTTCTAATAATAATGTGTTAAGGCAGGTTTAGATAATTCCCACACAGCGAATCTGAAATTTTACTGTACTTGCATTTGGTCACTCCCATGTATCCCTCCATTTACATTCGTGTGGATACTTGGAGAATACATCAATATACTAATTTTTAAAAATTCAGATAAGGATAGCCAAGATGTCAAGGATTATAATTGTCAGAAGTTACACAGAAATGCAAATGACATCTAGACTGCACAATACAACGCGATGTAGTTTTTATTACAGTCTTTCATTATCGTTTGGGACACTCCTTATTTTTTATTTGGAAGGTGAAGTCCAAAGAATCAGGACAAAAAAGGAGACAGCAGAAAGATACACTGAGACAAAGCACAAGTAAAATGAACTAGAACCAACTTAAAAGAGAATAGGAAATTAGCCAAGTAGAAAGATCCTAGACAAATAGAAACAATCACAGTAGAGAGATGTTGGGGAAATGACATGATCAAGAATTTAGATTTTGAAGAGGTTTTTCAACACAAGCAGAGATAAGACTAAAAGGATAATTCTAGTATTTAATGAGGAAGAATGAATGTTAATCATTCCCCGATGGATTATCAGGAAAGTAATTTATATCTGTAGTTATGTTTCACAGTAACACTTTATTCATTGCAGATCTGAAACACAGAATCTCCAGTATGTTTCTTTCGTTAAAAGCACACACATTTCATAGAGCAATCGTCCCAGTTTTCTGGACAATATATAACATTTACTCAATATGGTTAAATTTCCTGTCCATAACTTCATTATTGTTTTGGGACACTGATGTGCACAAATTAACAATTTAAAAACAAAGCACCTCACAGCCCACACAGAGATTTGGAAACCACTAACAGAGTCACTGTTAAATGTATGGATTAAGTCAGTGTGTCTAAAGATGGTGTGGATCAACTGAATAACAACTTGTTTTAATATTAAAAAAAGGAAGTTCAGGCCCTCATGTGGTGCAATGGCAGTATCGCTACCCCCTGTCCAGGAGGCCCAGGTTCAAGTTCCACCAGAGGAGTGTAATAATATCTCTGAATAGGTTGATTAGAAAAATAGGTTACATTTTTAACTAGTTCAGGCCCTCTTGTGCAGTGGTAACATCCCTGCCCAGAACAGGGGAAACCTGAGTTCAAGTCTTACCTGTTCCAGAAGTGTGTAATAACATCTCTGAACAGGTTAATTAAATATAAATCAAATTATAATAACAAAAAGGGTCTGGTTGGATGCTCTTCGGAGAGCAGGTGTGGACTTGATGGACTGAATGGCCTGCCTCGATACTGTAGGGATTGTATTAAAGTCCAGGCCCTCTTGTGGTGCAGTGACAACGCGGTTACCCCTGGATCAAGAGGCCTGGGTTCAAGTCCCAATTGCTTCACAGGGTTGTAATAACATATCTGAACAGGTTCATTAGGAAAAACTGGTTAAGTAGAAAAATAATTGTTTCTGGATATCCTTGGAGTGGGAGCGAATGTTGTCCAGGCACTTTGAGGCTTCCCACAACTGGTAGGTATCATTGGGGCAGGAATGTGTTATATCCACCAAAACCACATTTATCTGTATAGTGCCCTTTACGGGGTGTTACATTTTAATTTGGCTTAATTTGATTGAATTAAATGGTTCTCAGGAGTATAAATATGGTATTTCTTTTTTAATTTGGTTTTTCAAAAGCATATATTAACAATTTTATGGCATAAGCGCAGTGTCCTTACCTCTAGGTCAGAAAGTCTGGGTTCAAGTCTGACTTGCCCGTGAGGTATCATAGTAGGTCCAAACATGTTGTTTAAAATAAATAAGGCATTGGTAATTTGCGTTGTATAATGAGGAGCTATACATTTATAATGTATACGGAGGATAAATCCTGGCTGCTGTTCTACTCCTAGCTGTAATGTGTTTAAAAAGTTGCAACAGTTTATTTGCAACTCCAACTACAATTGCCTTTTAATAAACCCTGGGATTCCAGTTCCCTTCTTCATACCCTCAATTGTGCATATTTTTATGAAATCATATTACACATTCCTTATATATAATTTTGCCCACTTCTGACCAGCATGCTTTGCTGCTTTATCTGATTAGTTTCAGTTTGGTGGTCAGCTTGTCTCAGATGCAGTTTCTAGCTGTTTATGGATTCATGGGTGACAGAATATAAATCAAACCTTACAATGACAGAGAGACATCCGATGACTTATCAATGCGTGGCAATTGAATGTTTTCATCAGTTTGGAAGAAATGAGGATACTAGAGCTAGTGCTATTACATCTGATTTTCTGGTTTTATAATTCTGAAACAAATAGGAGATGTTGATAACCAAACGCATGAAACCACAATGAGCAGTGTCTGAAGTGTTGCTTTGATGGGTTTAATTACAAAAAAAATGTTGAGAAAATACCACCTGACAACTGTGTACTGAAAACTAAAGTTGTCAAAGTAGAATCAAAAAGCTTTTAAGCATCAAATGAATTCCTGTGCTACTCAAAGTGAAAGACAACCTTGTTTTGCAAATGTGTTGCAATGAAAAAGCAGATATTGGCAAACATCCTGATATGCGTGAACTGAGTAACTGTTATTGGGTTTGGGTGCAAAAAGCAACCATCTAACTGAATTTACAGTTTTAATGAGATCAGATTTTTCTGTTGTATCTGGATTGATCAAACAAATGTAAACATGTGAGCAGTGTCAAAATGACAAACAAATGTACTAAAATTGTGGTGTATTAACCAAATAGATTTAACCAAGGTGAAGTTTCTCATGATCTAGAGAAAAAAAAATTAAGCTTTGTTGCTTTAAGATTGTAAACTATGGAAGTAATGCTAATACTTACATGATACAAACAAAACTATAGTTTTTCAACATTTGGGTGAACAAGTGACAAGGCCACATGCTATGACATCATCACCAAGTCCCTGAATTCTGGGGATCATTCCTGGTGTAAGACACCACAATAACTTGAAGGAAGTCCTGCAGAATTTAATGTCAGTTTTGGCTGCAAAACACTTGCCTTCTGGTGCAATGAATTTATATCCAGTGCACTTTGGCATGCACTTACTCCAAGATGCATGTCGAATAAATTTAGATTTTGCAGTCTGATTCCAGCTCAGAAAATAATAATCCATTCAAGGATCAGTAGAGGTGGTTAATCAAGTGATTCATGGTGGGTTACGTGAAGTAGAAATACATTGTCCAATGGAGGAAATTCAGAAGTAGACAATTAATTAGAACTAGATAATTTAGAAATAAAATTGAGAAATATTTCTCACACCATTGCAGAAATGTGACTCATTTTCCCAAGAAAGGTTATGGATACTGGAATAATTGAAGCTTTCAAGACTGATATTGATGGATATTTCTTGGGTAAACAGAACTGACATACAGATCATCCTTACTTGTCCTGTGAACTTGTCTAATTTTTTTTCATTTTATTCTGCATTCATCCTGGTCAGAACGTGTCTTACAAAAACGTTAAACAAATAAAAGTTGTTACATACAGATTTCTGTTCCTCCTCAATTGACAGAAATGCTCTTTCATTGGAATTTGAATGTTGCTCATAATTGGTTGTAAATAAATAGGTTCCAATGCAAGTTTGTTCTTGCTATGAAACTAGTTATTTCGTTGCATCCTAGGAATGGGATCAAATACCAGTCATGAGCAGGGATCTAGTCCACACTGGTTTAAGAAGGTATAAAATTACTATTAAACATACATGTTTTTCAGTGATGTACCATTTATCTAAGATTATTTTTAAGCAGAGACATATCCAGAGGACAAATTTCCTCCAAAGACAGCAAACATTTTTAGTGTATAAATCGCTGCAGTATTTTATTTAAGCTTTTCTGAATTCTGCCCTTTAGTGAAGCACACTACCTGGGGTTGCCTGATTTGAGTATCTGAGGTTTGTCAATACAAACTGAAAACGTGCAAACAATTTCCCCCCTCTCAACCCTGAAAAACACTTACTCAAGTATGACTTATTTCAAATGATTAGTTAATGCCAACTGAATGTTGATGGTGACTTATTTTGTTTGACCCCCTGGCAGCCCCCTGGTTAGGATTCTAGAGTTCCACTGCCATGTCCCAGAATTGTTTTCTTAAAGGTTAGTGGGGGTGGGTGGCAATGTCATGTTAGAGGTACAATCACATTAGTCATGACTTTATTGAACGCAGCTCATGCTCGATGGGGCAAATGGTTTGCTCCTAATTTCTATGTTCAGGTGATTCATTCAATATAATTGAAGCAGGCCAGATAGCTAATACACCAGGATCACTGAACCCATCTTGCTGAAAATGCCAAAGGAACTTGCTAAAGAATTTAGAAGGGATCCTTTTTGTGCACAATGTGACAGCCACTTATCAAACAATTTATAATTGAGCACAGACCCATCAGGGGTGGCAGGAAATATTCCCCAGAAAGCACCGACAACTGCAAGCATGTTAAAATTCCAGAAATGTTAATTCATTATACGCAATAAGATCGCCTTTTTTTGTAAAGCTGTATGTTCCTTTCAAAAACAAAAATGCTTAAACAGGAAGGGACAAGAAAACTAAGCAGTAGCTCATCATGATTTACAGCAACATATCAGGGAAAGAGGAAACAGTTAGTGATTGGAAATCCAAAAGAATCCAATACTTTGTTTCCTAAGGACTTGAGCAAAAAATAGTGGATAAACTAGTGCTCTTTTCAGTAACTGCTAGATCACTAACTGAAGCATAGCACTAACAAGCAGAAACATTATCTTCCAAGCTGGAAAATGTGTGGCTTACACAAAGTGACAGCAAATAAAAGCAAAATCCATTGCCAACTGCTTTCAACACTATAAATGTACACCACCAGTAGTGAAGCAGTTATATTTTACAGAGCCAACGATCACTAACGCTGAAGAAAGAAACCTCGACCAGCCTGTTGAGACATCCAGCAGACAGGTGCTGACCTTAATGTTGGCAGTGACAAAGAACTCCTAACATAAGCAAAGTGGAAATTGGTCTTGTTGTTCTTGGTGGGTGCAATTGTGAAGAAGAGACCTTAAACAAATGATGCAGACTGTCAATGGAGGTAGGAGTAATTTCACAGTTCTAATATCCAGTTCTTTGAGGAAATGGATGGTGATAACCAAATCATGTTACCAACACAATTTCCCCTGCATTAAGCTCTGGTGAGCTATTAACATTTATAGGGCTCTACAAAATGACAAAAAAAATTGAAACTTTCAACGAAGTGTGGTACATTAGTTGCTTTGATATTTTCTGTGTTAACTATTAGTGTTTTGATATCCTGTCTCAATAGTTGAAACTACTAGATAATTTGAAATGACAGTTGAAACTGAACAATGAGTTAAAATGAAGAGGAGATCACAATTCCGGCTATTCCCAGTTGATTCAAGTCACCGAACGAGATGAACAAAAATAAAAACTAACTGTTTCTGTCAGAACACTGCAATCTACAGAGATAATTTATCAGGTGGAGTTGCAAAGCTTTATACACATTTCCTGAGTACTTGAGCATTTTTCACAAATTCTACTGACACAGTTATTTGATAAACTTCATCTGGTCAGTCAGTGCCCAAACTGAAAACTTACCAGATTGTAAAGAAGCAAAACATTTTTAAAAATTTCAATACTTATGATTGTCACGGCAAGGTATTTGTTGCCAAAAACTAAGTGGTTAACTCGGCTACTTTAGAGAGCAGTTAAGAGCTAACCATATGTGCAGCTCTGCAGTCAACTGCAGATCAGACCGGTTAAAGACAGTAGGTTTCCTTCGCCAAAAGACATTCGTGAACTCGTTGGATTTTTATAACAGTTGATGACCAGCACTGAGGCTAGCTTTCAATTCCATAACAGTATTTAAGCTACACCAGCTACTGTGGTGGGATTTGAACCAATGTCCTAACACCCTTAACCCCGGTTTCTGGTTTGCTAGATTACCATTACCATTGTATCTGCACCTTCCCCTTACTTGAATCACACTGTCAATGAATGCTGTACTCAAATTAGTTTTTGTTAACAAAACAATTATTTATAGTCACCACATATTGCTGTCCAGAACAGGCAAGTCAGTAGGAATTCCCTCTTGTAGAACATCACCTTTACATTTCATGGTGTAGCCACATAAACTAAGTTATTTCCAAAGTTGGTCACTAAACTGAACTGCAAACAACAGCCAGACATGATTGGAATAGAATTAAAAACTTCACAGCCCTTTCAGGTATGAAGTATACACTATAAGTCAAGCTTTGTGACCAGATTTTTATCTTTCAAATCATAATTGTATTGATCTAGTGTGGAGGTCATTTATTTCTTATTTTACACTCGACTACTTGTCAGATGCATTATTTAACCTTACTTATTGACATAAATCTGTAGCAATCATTCTACTGAAAAAACATCCATCATCAGGCTCAGTATATTTATTATTTTTGATTTCATTTTTTCCTCTTTGCATTTTTAAAGATTCTATGTTTTCACAAAGGAATTAGATATAGCTGTTAGGGTAAGGGGAGAAAGCAGGAACAGAGAATGGAGTTACATCATATTAAATGGTACAGTCTTCTTGAAGGGCCAAATAGCCTACTCCTATTTTTTTCTATGTTTCTATCATAGCACACTTACCCAAAAGGAAAATACTGCAGATGCTGAAAATATGAAACAAGAACACAGTTGGAAAAACTCAGGTGGTTAGGCAGGTATGAGAAGTGAAATAGAAGTAATCTTCCATGAGAAGCCCAAAAGTAAGAATCATGACAACCATCTTTGATTATGGTTGTTATAATCTTTGCCCTCTCCAGTAGGATTTAGTGTGGCAGGTTATGAGATATCAATGAAGTGCTCACCTGTGAACTGTGGGCAGTTTGATCATGCTTGAGTGATTGACAATGAAGAGTTTCACTACACAGATCACAAAGTGCAATCTGAAAACAGCAGAGAATGCTAGAAAGTATGCTATGGATTAATATCTGGCATAAAGATGCCGATATCAATTTTTGAAAGTTGTGCATTCCTAAATACTTCGAACATTAGATCCTGCCTTCATTCACTCAAATCGAACGTACGTGGGAGACACGAAACAACTTTTTCAACACAATCTGAACGCTTTGAGTACAGCAAGCCACGTACTTTTTGATCAAACACTTGCTTAAACCGAACACATGCCTCTTGCAAACCGAAGTGTTGCCTCTTGCGTTTCCTCCACGAGGTATCACTGGACTTGCTCTTCGGAGCGATTTACATTGATTCAGAGTCGAACACACGCAGGGGGATCATTCATTCACAACCGAGTGCAAACCAACACAAACGAACAATCGCCTCGATCGCGAGAAGGGTTTCACAAAGGTATTTGAGCAAAAAACACGCAGGCACACGAGAAATCCGCGCAGGAACGGGCGAAGCCCACAGTACAAGGCCCTTTGCTGATAACGCGTGTTGTGCGTGTGGATTCATTCACTCACCTCCATGGAGACCCGCCAACCTTGCATGGCGGAAACGCCAAAGTTGTATCTGTCGGTGCATTGCTCGCAGGAGTTCTTCACTGTATTGGGTTGCGACAGGTAAGCACCCATACTGCTGCTTCCCCCCCTCCTTCCTCCTCCTCTTTCTTCTTCTTCCTCCAAGCAGCAGTACCTCCTCCGCCACTACTACTACCTGCTCCAGAAGGTGGTGGTAAAGAGAGGCGGGATTGGAGAAGGGGGGGGGGGGGGTGGTGGAGGATGCGGATGGGGTTCGATCCGCCTTTTGTTTTTCCGCTGGAGAGGAAGAGGAAGAGAAGGGCCGGAGAGACAAGCGAAACGATGCTTGGTGGAGCACTCTGACAGGGAAGAGAGAGAGAGAGAGAGTGTGTATTGGGTGGGAGGTTCAAGGGGAGGGGGATGGTGGGGAGACGCGGCTCAGGCGCATGCGTGATGGGGGTGTGGGCGGGGCGGGAAGGGGAGTCGGCGCGCGCCAACCGCTGGTCACCAGGGTAACCGCGGCCTAGCGGGCTCGGGCCCAGCGTCTGCCCAGCAGAAAGGGAACGAAAACAAAACCTTGCACTAACCACCTTCTCCCCCACCCCCACCTTTTCTGAAGAGAAGTTAACTCTCTTGGTTTCCTCCTCCCCCGGCACAAAAAAAAACGAGCAAGAGACGAAAGCTCGGATTTCTTCCTCTCACACAATCCCTTAGGATTGTATAATGTTTGTAAATGGATCTTAATCCCCGGCAGTGCCGAGAACTTTGACTAACTTCGAACCAATTTTAATCCTTATTTGAGAAAAGGTAATGGGTGGGGGGGCTGGAGGGACAAAACGACGGGGAGTGGAAAGGCCAAAGGCAACCGCGGGCCACGTGACATTCAAACGCCATGGCGGCCTCCTATGTCACTTCCTGGAACTGGTGTCGGCGGAGCGCGGGATTTCGCCCTCACCGGAAGCTTCCTTGAGAGACCTCTACATGGCGTAGCTCTCTGCGTTTAGAGCTGTTTGTAGCTTAATATGATTTGTCGGGTCAGTCCGGCTGACAGTAATGAGGGAAATGTGCGGTTAAGCATGTGACTGCATTTGCGAGGATGCAGAGGGCTCTTGTGGCACGATGGAGGTGCCCCCGCGTTTGGGTCAGGAGGCCTGTCTGCTCCAGAGGAATTTGGTAGACAAGCTGGGTGCTGGGAGAACACAGCAAGGCAGGCAGCATCAGGAGATGGAGAAGTTAATATTTCGAGTGTAATCTGTATGGTAGCATCTCTGAACAGATTTGATTAGAAAATATACCAGATGCCGTCTTAAAATATCTAAAATTTAAGAACAGGTTCTTCCCGCCAATTTCTGACTTATGAGCAGACCTCTCATATTAGAGTTGACCTTTCTCTGCACCTTCTCTGTAGCATGTTCTGCATTCTATTATGCTGATGTACTTATGTAAGTTTTGATTTATCTACTTAACATGCAAAGCAATACTTTTCACTTTATTTTGGTACAAGTGACAATAATAAATCATCAATAAAGCTGGTCCAGGTCTTGAAAAACAGAGAGGATGCAGAGGACACCTACCAAGATATTGTCTAGGCTGAAGAGATTCAGCTGTGAAGAAGGAATAGATAAGTTTGGGTTGTTTTACTTTGAGCTGAAAAATGTGTTGCTGGAAAAGCACAGCAGGTCAGGCAGCATCAAAGGAGCAGGAGAATCGATGTTTCGGGCATAAGCCCTTCTTCAGGAATGGAATTGACGGGAAGCATGGACCCCCAAATACTTTGGCTTCATGATGGGCGCACGAGGCAAGTGGCTGGATATGAATAACCGCCTCATGAAATTCCTTGGAAGCGAGAGATACGATACATTCGCCCAAAAGACATCAAGACTCACTCTGTCACTGACACTTAAACTCTTACAACTCTTCAGTGCCTCTTCCTGAAGAAGGCATTATGCCAAAAACGTTGATTCTCCTGCTCCTTTGATGCTGCCTGACCTGCTGCGCTTTTCCAGCAACACATTTTCAGCTGTGATCTCCAGCATCTGCGGTCCTCACTTTCTCCTAGTTGTTTTACTTTGAGCGGAGTTGATTAGAACATAGAAAAATACAGTCAAGTACAGGCCCTTTGGCCCACAACGTTGTGCCAAGCATTTAATTTAATCTAAGATCAACCTAACCTATACCCCCACCCCCCCCAATTTACTGCTGTCCATGTGCTTGTCCAGCAGTTCCTTAAATGTCCCTAATGTCTCTGACTCTACTACCACTGCTGACAGTGCATTCTATTCACCTATCCAGGCGAAAGTGAGGACTGCAGATGCTCGAGATTAGAGCTGAGAGTGTGGTGCTGGAAAAGCGCAGCAGAAAAATCGATATTTCGGGCAAAAGCCCTTCATCAGGAATGAGGCTGAGAGCCTCTGGGATGGAGAAATAATTGGACCTATCTCTGACATCTATACTTTCCTCCAATCACCTTAAAATTATGACTCCTCGTGACAGCCATTTCTGCCCTGGGGAAAAGTCTCTGGCTATTTACTCTATCCATGCCTCTCATCACTTCGTACACCTCCATCAAGTAACCCCTCTTCCTTCTTCTCTCATAGCTTACTCAACCTCTCTTTATAAGACAAGCCCTCCAATCTCGGCAGCATCCTGGTAAATCTTCTCTGAATCATCTACAAGGGGTTCGGGGGGGGAAGTGGGAAACCTGAGGTGTACTAACTTCTGAGGGATGTACACAAGGTAGCTACGGAAAAGCATTTAAACTTAGTAAAGAGATCAGTAATGAGAGACACAGGAGGTTTAGAGGGAATTTGAGGAATGCTTTTCATCCAGAGGTTGTGGGCGTCTGGGTGAGAGTGGGAATCCTTAAGACATTTCAGAACTATTTAGATGAACACTTGAGACACCAGAGCACACATGTCTATGGGCCATTTGCTGTAAAAAGGGGTTGGGATAAATGGATCTTTGATGACTGACATGAACATGATGGGCTGAAGGGCCTTTTTCCTCATGTAAAAACTTTAAAAATAGTATAAGGTTAGGCAACCATTGAACTCAATTTTAAGCCATGTTTTTCTCTTCACAGATGATGACAGAGATTTGTGTTTCTCCAGCACTTTGTTTTTAGGGTGGCGCAGTGGTTAGCACTGCTGCTTCACAGCACCAGGGTCCCAGGTTCAATTCCACCCTCGGGCAACTGTCTGTGTGGAGTTTGCACATTCTCCCGCTGTCTGCGTGGATTTCCTCCCACAGTCACAAAGATGTGCAGGCTCGGTGAATTGGCTGTGTTAAATACCCATAGCGTTAGGTGCATTAGTCAGAGGGAGGTAGGTCTGGGTGGGTTGCTCTTTGGAAGGTCGGTGTGAACTTGTTGGGCCGAAGAGCCTGTTTCCACACTGTAGGTAATCTAATCTAAGATTTTATTTAATTTCTCCAGCAGTCACAGTATTTTGCTTTTGATACGGTACTAGGCTTACTTCTGTCATCCAAAGGAATGGACTTATTTTTTGAAGAAATTGTAAATTTAGTCCGAGAGGCATAAGCTTTCTAGATCATTACTGACATGGTCAGATGTTAGGATGAATGGAGAGTCATATTATAACATAACCCTTTTTTGCTTTGATGAATTGTCAATAATCTAAACGAAACATATATAGATGCCAGCAATTCTGAAATTAGAACATTAAAAAATGGAAATTCTTAGGTAATATGAACAAGGAACAAGACTAGGAGAAAGTGAAGACTGCAGATGCTGGAGATCAGAGTCAAGAGTGTGGTGCTGGAAAAGCACAGCTGGTTAGAGAGAGCAACGGAGGAGCAGGAGAATCAACGCTTCTGGCATAAGGCCCTTCATCAGGAATTCTCCTGCTCCTAGGATGCTGCCTGACCGGTTGTGCTTTTCCAGCGAGGAATAAGAGTATGCCACTTGGTCCTGTCAGTTTCCTTAGCCATTCAATAAGATCATGGCTGATATGTTTAACCTAAACTGTACATTCCTGCATGTTCTCGATAATCTTTTATCTCCTTGGTAATCAAGCATATTAGATTAGATTAGATTACTTACAGTGTGGAAACAGGCCCTTCGGCCCAACAAGTCCACACCGCCCCGCCGAAGCGTAACCCACCCATACCCCTACATCTACATTTACCCCTTACCTAACACTATGGGCAATTTAGCATGGCCAATTCACCTGGCCTGCACATCTTTGGACTGTGGGAGGAAACCGGAGCACCCGGAGGAAACCCACGCAGACACGGGGAGAACGTGCAAACTCCACACAGTCAGTTGCCTGAGGCGGGAATTGAACCCGGGTCTCAGGCGCTGTGAGGCAGCAGTGCTAACCACTGTGCCACCGTGCCGCCCACTCTGTTTATCTCTGTTTTAAAGAAATTCAAGGATTCTGCATCTATTGCATTTTGAGAAAGAAAATGACAAAGGTTCTCAACCCTCAGAGAAAAGAATGTTTCCTCGTCTCATAACAGGATGCCTGCTTATTTTTAACCTATGACTCTTAGTTCCAGAATCTCCCACAAGAGAAAACACTTTTTCAACAGCCACCCAGTCAAGTTCCCTCAGGATCTTATATGTTTTGATTAAGTTAGCCCTGACTCTTCTAAATTCAGAGAATACAGGCCTAGCCTGTCTAGCCTTTCCTCAAGACAATCTGCTCATAATGTGTTTTGATTGTGATCTGGCCTGAAATTAGATAGTTAAAGCAATAAACTAGTTCCTTTTGTTAAGTCGGACATTATCTCCTTGCAAATGTACATTTGAGAAGAACTATTTAAAGGGATGGGAAATTGTATTTTGGGTCTCAAGGGTTTCAATTGGAAGCGATGACAGAACAAATCTGGAAACTTTTTTTTAAAATGGAAAATAAATATGACAGGCAACATTTATGGAGAGAAACAACTAATGTTTCTGTTTGATCATTTATCAAGTCCAAGCCTGTTCCTGCCTCCACAGATGTTGCCTGATGTGATGAGTAAGACCTTTAGACCTGGGAGTAGAAGTCAGCTATTCACGTCATCAGCATCAGATTATTGCATATAATAATCCACAACTCCACTTTCCTGCCTTTTCCTTATAATCCTTGATTCCCTTACTGGTTAAAAATCTGTCTCTCTCAATCTCAGCTGGGGGAGTATTTGAGGCAGGAATGCTCATCCATGTACTTGGGTGAGGACTTGAAATGTCAATACAAGCCGATTGCACATTGACATCTGATTCCGATGTTGTTGCTGCACGCAACCATAAGGAAGTCAGAGAAATGCTACTCAGAGAAAAAAACCTTAATGCCTCGGCGACTTTGAGTAAGGAGATCAGAACTACTCTGTGACTTAAACCCAGGACTGCTTGCTTACAAATTCAGTACAAAATCTCTAAATGAAATTCACATCCAGTTCCTTTGTAAACTGTAAATACAATAGTCCCCCTGAACCCGTGGGGGATATGTTCCATGACCTACCACAGATAGGAGCAAGCCCATTCATTTCAATGGGAAACTTACCTTCCCGGCAGCCTTCTGGTCCCTGGTTCTGGAAGGTTCCTATAATATGTTTGGGCTGCAGATAACTGAAACTGCAGAACACGATTCGGTGGATATGGGGGTCGCCCTGTATTCATTTAAAATGAAATGTAGAGAATCAGCCTTCCTATACGTATCTCTGCTTTTCAAACGTTCACTTTACGCCACATCTCTTTTATGAAAGACCCACATTAGTGCCTGTTTTCACAAATACAAAGAGGATTTTCGCTTTTACAAGAAATGGTGAAATTTTTCCCATAGAGATCGTGCACCTTCGCTTTATGTCATTTTCAGCTTACGAAAGGTTTCCTGGGAACGCTTTACTTTTGGATAACGGGAGATATCTGTATCATAGAAAATAAATTATGTTGAGCACACTGAGAATAGATTGAGATATCAAGATAAAAGGATAAGTACAGTAAAAAGCTTTGTTTGTAAGCAGTACAGGCATATCATAGTAATCCAGGTGAAAAAAAAATCTTTGACCAAGTAAGGCTGCAGGATGTACAGGAAGCAACATTAACAAGAACAGAATTATTTGAAATTAGTCCATTCATCAGTCTAATAATGACAGGGAAGAAGCTGTTCTTGAACCTGCTGGTGCGTGTGTTCAAGTTTCTGTATCTTCTGACTGATGAAAGAGATGATAGGAGAGCATTACTGGGGTGGGAAGTTGGCAGCCTTTCTGTGGCAATGAGAAGTGAAAATGGACTCGTTGCGTGGGAGGTTGGCTTTCGTGATAGTCTGGGCTGTGCACAGTACCTTCTGTAGTTTCTTACTGTCCTGGGCATAGCAGTTGCCATACCAGGCTGTTATTTACCCAGACAGTATACTTTTTATGGTGCATCTGTAAAAATTGGTAAAGGTCTTTATGAATATGCTGAATTTCCTGAGACACTTGAGGAAGACGCATTGCTGCCCTTCTTGACTATCACATTTATGTGGGAAGTCCAGGACAGATTCTCAGTTATCGTCACTCCTAAACTCTTAACCTCCAAAATTAGAGAGTGCGGTGTTAAAGTATTTACAAAAGAAAGGTGATTCAAGGACAAAATGCTTTCATAGTATGAATGGAATGCACTGTCTGGAAGTATGGAGTCAGGTTCAAGTTGAGACTTTCAAGATGGTGTGAGATGACACTTCACCAGCTCTGATCAAGAGTCATCTACACTTGAAACATTAACTAGCTGTCACTCCATGGATGATGTGTGACCTGCTGTGATCTCCAGTATTTGTTGTTTTCAGTATGAGATAGCAATTTGAATAGCAATAAAAAGTGGATGGAAAATGCAAAATGATTCATTCTGAGAGCCAGCGTGCTGATGAAGGGCTAAATGGGCTCTTCCTGCAGAGTAATCAATTCTAAGAGCAATTGCATTTGTTGGCAGTGGCACTCAACTGATCAAACTGAAAATAGTCTCTATCCAGAGAACAGTTAAAAATCACACAACACCAGGTTATAGTCCAACAGGTTTATCTGGAAGCATTAGGTTTCAGAGCACTGCTCCTTCATCAGTTAGCTGTAGAGCAGAACCACAAGACGTTAAGGACAAAAGGGTAACTAGGGAGAAAATAGGACCCCTCAAAGATCAGCAAGGTGGCCTTTGTATGGAGCCGCAGAAAATGGGGGAGGTACTATATGAGTATTTTGCATCAGTATTTACTGTGGAAAAGGATATGGAAGATATAGACTGTAGGGAAATAGATGGTGACACCTTGCAAAATATACATATTACAGAGGAGGAAGCGCTGGATGTCTTGAAACGCATAAAGGTGGATAAGTGCCCAGGACCTGATCAGGTGTACCCTAGAACTCTGTGGGAAGCTAGAGAAGTGATTGCTGTGCCTCTTGCTGAGGTATTTGTATCATCGATAGTCACAGGTGAGGTGCCGGAAGACTGGAGGATGGCTAACGTGATGCCACTGTTTCAGAAGGGTGGTAAAGACAAGCTAGGGAACTATAGACCAATATGCCTGACATCAGTGGTGGGCAAGTTGTTGGAGGGAATCCTGAGGGACAGGATGTACATGTATTTAGAAAGGTAAGGACTGATTATGGATAGTCAAGATGGCTTTGTGTGTGGGAAATCATGTCTCACAAACTTGATTGAGTTTTTTGAAGAAGTAGCAAAGAGGATTGATGAGGGCAGAGCGGCAGATGTGATCCATACGGATTTCAGTAAGGCGTTCTCCCCATGGGAGATTAATTAGCAAGGTTAGATCTCATGGAATACATGGAGAACTAGCCATTTGGATACAGAACTGGCTCAAAGGTAGAAGACAGAGGGTGGTGGTGGAGGGTCGTTTTTCAGACTGGAGGCCTGTGACCCAGTGGAGTGCCACAAGGATCGGTGCTGGGTCTTCTACTTTTTGTCATTTACATAAATGATTTGGATGTGAGCATAAGAGGTACAGTTAGTAAGTTTGCAGATGATACCGAAATTGGAGGTGTAGTAGACAATGAAGAGGGTTACTCAGATTACAACAGGATCTTGACCAGATGGGCTAATGGGCAGAGATATGGCAGATGGAGTTTAATTCAGATAAATGGAGGTGCTGCATTTTAGGAAAGCAAATCTTAGCAGGACTTGTACACTTAATGGTAAGGTCCAAGGGAGTGTTGCTCAACAAAGAGACCTTCGAGTGCAGGTTCGTAGCTCCTTGAAAGTGGAGCCGCAGGTAGATAGGATAATGAAGAAGGCATTTGGTATGCTTTCCTTTATTGGTCAGAGTACTGAGTACAGGAGTTGGGAGGTCATGTTGTGGCTGTACAGGACATTGGTTAGGCCACTGTTGGAATATTGCGTGCAATTCTGGACTCCTTCCTTTCGGAAAGATGTTGTGAAACTTGAAAGGGTTCGGAAAAGATTTACACGGACGTTGCCAGGGTTGAAGAATTTAGCTATAGGGATAGGCTGAACAGGCTGGGGCTGTTTTCCCTGCAGCGTTGGAGGCTTAGGGGTGTCCTTATAGAAGTTTACAAAATTATGAGGGGCATGGATAGGATAAAAAACAAAGTATTTTTCCCTGGGGTTGGGGATCAGAACTATGAGCATAGGTTTAGGGTGAGAGGGGAAAGATATAAAAGAGACATAAGGAGCAACTTTTTCACACAGAGGGTGGTATGGGTATGGCATGAGCTGCCAGAGGAAGTGGTGGAGGCTGGTACAATTGCAACATTTAAGAGGATGGGTATATGAATAGGAAGGGTGTGGAGGGATATAGGCTGGGTGCTGGCAGGTGGGACTAGATTGGGTTGAGATATCTGTTTGGCATGGACGAGTTGGACCGAAGGGTCTGTTTCCATGGCGAACATCTTTTGACTCTATGATCTTGTAATGAAAGTACGGAGGCAGTATCTTCCTCTGGGGGTGAAGGGCAAAGCTGGTAGGTACAGGGAATGCTGGATGGGGAAGGTTCTGTTTCCATGCTGTACATCTCTATGACTCTAAGACACAGAATTTATAGCAAATTAAATTCTGTATCTTATGGTCCTGTTCCAAAATCTGGTGCTTCCAAATAAACTTGTTGAACGATAACCTGGTGTTGTGTGATTTTTAACTTTGTCCATCCCAGTCTAAAACTAGCGCATCCACATCAGGGTATCCAAATGTATAAATTTCCACAAGCCGCCTACCTGTGCATCCCGGATCTCATTGGTTGCTGCAGCCGTCACTAGATTCAATCGGCGGGTAAGCATTGGTCGGAAAGGTTACCAGGAAGCGGTTGAATCCCTCCAATGGGGAAGGCGGCTGGCGTTGGTCTGTCCCGCCTGCCTCAGCGACTCGTAAAGCACGTGACATAACCGTTGATCTGCCACCACGCGCGCCTGGCTCTGACTGGTCAATATCAAGATGTCAAACTGTCGCTGAGGAGGAAGCAGGTAGCTGCGTTCCGCATACCAATCGCGTGGCGCTGATTGGCCCATAACGGAGGCGAAGTGGGTTGTGCCGGCCCGGCCCTCCACCCTTTCGAGCGCTTATTGGTATCCCCTACTGTCTGTCAAACCGTCGCCCGGGGGAGTGGGCGGAGAGGCGCGTGCAGTCCCCACTCCGGATTCTTATTGGTCCGTTCCGCTGCCTGGCAAGCCATCGCCCTGGGGAAGTGGGCGGGACGGCTCGTGAGCTCGAGCGAATGGAGCCGTGGGTCCATGGTCGCCATTAAACGTGGGGCTGAGGAGATTTTAACGCCCAGGTGGGATCGAGAGGAAGAAATCGGGCGATCTTTTTACGAAAGCTTCCTATATCTTCAAATGGTAGCCCCCCCAAGAAGGTAGAGTTGATTTTCAATCATCCGACCAGGAGTTGTCGGTGTTTCACCTATCCCCGCCCCCCTCCCTTCTCTCTCTCTTCATCCGGTCTCTGGGCCCCGAGTGTTTCTTTCGCCCCCCCTGTTTTCGAGGGGAGAAGGAGGGGGGCGGGATGTCGGAAGGCGAAAAGACGGCCGTGGTGGCCGCAGCGGCGGACAAGGCGGCCGAGGCCATGAATGCCGCCGCCGAGGTGGACGACGAAGAGGAGGATGAGAGCGAGGACGAGAGCGAGATCCTGGAGGAAAGTCCGTGTGGCCGCTGGCAGAAGCGCCGGGAGGAGGTGAGCTCCTTTGATGACGGGGATGGATGGGGGGGAAGGAGGTGGGTTGATTAGGGGGACGAAACTCCTTCTGTCCCTCCCGCTAACTCGCCTTTAACTGAAGCATTTCAAACCCAAGTTTCTCCTTTTTTTTAAAAAAAAACACGAATGCGATAAAGCTTGTCAGGAGCTGGTGTCTTTTGTATCAGATTTTTACCTTGGAATTTGAAGACACAGGGAGGATGTGGTTGCCCCAGTGTGCTTGCAGAGGAGGTTCACCTAACGTGATGTCTGGGCTCTGCTGGAATTATTCATAGGAAAAGGAGTAGGCCATTCAGCCCCTCCAGCTTGTTCTGCTATTCGTGACAGTGCAAAAACAATGACTGCAGATGCTGAAAATCAAACACTGGATTAGTGGTGCTGGAAGAGCACAGCAGTTCAGGCGTTGGATGCTGCCTGAACTGCTGTGCTCTTCCAGCACCACTATTCGTGACAGTGCCCCATGCACCTGCTTTTGGCCTTTATACCTTTTGCTGAACAAGGGAAAAAAAACTACCTGAGATTTATTACTAACGACTGATCCAGCATCAATTGTTATTTGTAGTGACATGTACCGAACCTCTGCCACCCTTCCTGGGTAGGACTGCTTCCTGAATGGGTAAAAACAATGACTGCAGATGCTGGAAACCAGATTCTGGATTAGAGGTACTGGAAAAGCACAGCAGTTCAGGCAGTGTCCGAGGAGCAGTAAAATCAGATAAATCTCTCCACCCTTCAGGCACTCTGCCTGCTTTCCTGATGAAAGGCTTTTGCCCGAAACATTGATTTTATTGCTCCTTGGACACTGCCTGAACAGCTGTGCTTTTCCAGCACCTCTAATCCAGAATCACTCCTGAATGGTCTGACTCTGATATTTATACCTTGCTCCTTAGTTCAAGAATCACCAACCAGTATTTCTTTGACCACCTAGTCTGGTTGTGTTATTATCTTTGTTGAGATCACCCCCAACCATCTAAATTCTAGAAAAACATGGCTAAACATGGCTATTCTCTCCTCATAACTTAACCCTGAGTACAAGTATCATTCTTCTAAATCTACATCGTACTACTCCCAAGGACAATAAACTGTTTCTAAGTGTTGGTATCCAGATCTGCTGAGGGTAGTGGGGTCTAACCAGGGGTTTGTATAGCTGCAAAATAACTTGTGCATCCTTGTGCTCCAGTCTTCTCAATATAAAGGCTGCCATGCCAATAGCTGCTTTGATAATTTTGACCTGTTCATGGCATTTTCAAAACTTAAACACCTGAACTGCAAGCATCTTTGGCTGTTTAATTTCATGCCACATAGCAAGTACCCTTGCCTTTTTGCTTGACAAAAATGGATAAACTTGCACTTATTTACATTGCAATCTGCCTGCCGCTGTTCACCTAGTGTCTCAATATTTAGCTGTGGAGATAGACGAGATAGGTTGGGATTGTATTCCTTACAGCAGATAATCTTTTAAAATTAATTCACAATGAGGATGTCACTGGCATTTATTGCTCATCCCTAATTCCCCAGAGGGCAGTTAAGAGTCAACCACATTGCTGTGAGTCTGGAGTCACATATCGGCTAGACCAGGTAAGGATGGCAGATTTCCTTCCCTAAAGGACATTAGTGAATGACATGGGTTTTCTGACAATTGATAATGGATTCATAGGTTAACAGTCCAGCAATAAAATCACTAGGCTGTTGCTTTCCCCTTTTGAGGAAACCTCATTGAGGTTTATGAGGTTCTGAGGAGAATGAATAGGATATGTAGAAAGAATCTTTTTACCCTTAGAGGGCTTAGGAACCAGCGAGCTAAAATTATTGGGGACAAAGAAATACAAGTGCTTGAGAGAATGTGAAAACAATGTACTGAGTGGAATGATCAACTATAACCATACTGAATGGTGGAACAAGCTCACAGAGCCAAATGGCCTATTCCAGCTGTTATTCTGTGTTTTAGGGGATTTGAGAGATTTCTTTTTGTGCAGATAATGGTGGGTGTCTCAATTTACTGCTTAAGAGGGTGGTAGAAACAGGAAACAACCAAACATTAAGGGGTATTAAAGTGGATGACAAGTGGATGACTAGTGGATGATGCAGAATGATGCCAACTGCACATCTTCAATTTTTACGCCAACTGAGGCCCCCGTGAAGGTGCCGGCTTTACAACCTTATCTATCACTTGAGGCTTGGTGACCCTCATGGTAAACTCACCACGAGTTCTGTGTAATGGAATAGCAGCCCTATGGTCCTCTGGGAATATAATGACTTTACCTCTTTAGATGAGCACTTGAAACACCACAGCATACAAGGCTATGGGCCAAGTGCTAGAAAATCAGGTTAGCATAGATAAATTCTTGAATACCAGCATGGACTCAATGGACAGAAAGGTCTTTTTCCATACTCTGACTCTACAACTTGAAGTAGAACAAACTGATGATTTAAAATAGGCAACTCAGTATCTCTGGTTTATATCTGGGCTGTGAAAGCTCTTAATTAGATAACTTGCAAAATAGCAGAAATTAGTTGTGAATGTTTCTGCTAATGTGTTTTTTTTAATCAATTTTAATTATATTACTGGCGAAACAGCATTTTTCTAATATATCTTTTCCACTGCTAGCGATTGGATTCTAGTGTCATTTTTTTCACAGAAGGTGCAGCTGTTTTCAAGACATGCTTTCTTAACATCTGCCATTTCCATATATAGTCTTCAAAAGCTTGGAATATAGGCGACAGATATTCTATTTATTCCATCAAGTATGTAATGTCAGTTTGGAATGGTGGGGAGTTTATTGGGCTTGAAATTTGTTGATAGCAGAAACCCGAGGTAGACACGGATATTTTACAATGGTGATTTAAAACCTGTTTTTTGAGTGTAGTTGTGGAAAATTTAGCTCCCTGAATGCTAAAGGAAATCAGTTGGTCGATTTTGTTTAAAAGGTGATTTATCATTCCATTTCAAAGACGTCAACATTTTACAGAAATAATCTTGTGTGTAGTTCCAGTTTTGGAAATCCCATGCAACAAAAAGGAATTGACCCATTTATGATCACGGTTTCCTTCCTCTGTAAAGGGTTCCTGACTTCTTTGATGCATATGACTTTAAATTCAACTACAGCCTGTTAGCAACCACTTCCTTGCTGAGTCAGGGTTATGTAAGTAATGTTTGAGTTTCTGAACCTGGAGGATCATCTTTAGAAAAGGCAACAACACTTTGCTGTAACTATTATTCATGCCTTCTCACCACCAGACTTGACTATTTCAGTGTTTTCCTGCTGGTTTCTCTCATGATTCGCACTAACTTCTATTTTTTCAGTTTTGAATTCCTGCCCATTGCTATTTGTTTGCGGCGTCATCCCTTTCTAACTATTGCTGCTTCCAGTTCCCCTACTCTCAGTTTTTTTTAAAGTTATTCTGGAGTTAAGGACCCTAGATAAGTGATGACATTGTTGATAATGATAGGGTGAAGGAAGAGGGATGGGGAGAGCAGGCCTGTGTACTGGAGGCCAGAGTTCAAGTAACATCAAGTTGTTGTATTAGGTGAGATTACATGAAGGAGTACACCATGAAGGGATATGTATAGCAGCAAAAGTAGAAGAAATTGGTACTGCAAGAATGTGGGTCACTCAATCAAACATCAATCACGCTCCATCATAAGGTCAGAGTGGTGATGTGCAGTCATTCACAAACTATGTTCAGCACCATTTGTCTTCTCAGACACTGAAGCAGTCCATGTTCAGATGCAACAAGATCTGGACACTATCTAGCCTTGGGCTGAGAAGTGGCAACTAACATTCACTCCACATGAATGCTGAGCGATGATCATCACCAATAAGAGACCATCTTATCTAGACTCCTTGATATTCACTGAATTCCCCACCATCAACATTCTTGGAGTTACCATTGACCAAAAACTCAACTGAATTTGTCACCTAAACATAGTGGTTACAAGAATAGGTCAGAGGCTAGGAATACTCTGGAGAGTAACTCTCCTCCTAACACCCCAAAGTCTGTCTACCATCTACAGGGTACCAGTCAGAAGTATGATGGAATATTCCCCACTGGCCTGGATGAATACAGCTCCAATAACACTCAGGAAGCTTGACACCACTCTGGCTAAAGCAGCCAGCTTGACTGATACCACATCATCAAACGTGGGCTCCACTCATCCCCTTATGTTCACATCCAAATCATTTATATAAATGATGAAAAGTAGTGGACCCAGTACCAATCCTTGTGGCGCTCCACTATGATTAGTGGTTCCTTTCCCCAAGGGTTATCAAATTCCAGTGATATCTTATCACCCCTTTTCAACAACAAAAAGGACACTCAACCGCTTTAGTCTTGGAAACTCCCTCACTTTCCATAAATGAACATATTTATTACCTCTCAATGTGCACCTTTTCATAGTTGAACCTCACCAATTAATTTCCTACCTTTTTAAGTAGAATGAATCCAAATCACAACAGTTGTTGTGTCCCTTTGTATGGCGTTCGACATGCCACTGCACCTACAATTTTGGTGTCATCAGCCAACTTAGTGGACAGCGAAGAGAATTACCTCAGATTACAACGGGATCTTGACCAGATGGGCCAATGGGCTGAGAAGTGGCAGATAGAGTTTAATTTAGATAAATGTGAGGTGCTGCATTTTAGGAAAGCAAATCTTAGCAGGACTTGTACACGTAATGGTAAGGTAGTGTTGCTGAACAGAGACTTTGGAGTGCAGGTTCATAGCTCCTTGAAAGTGGAGTTGCAGGTAGATAGGATAGTGAAGCTGGCGTTTGGTATGCTTTCCTTTATTGGTCAGAGTGTTGAGTACAGGAGTTGGGAGGTCATGTTGCGGATTTACAGGACATTGGTTAAGCCACTGTTGGAATTTTGCATGCAAATCTGATCTCCTTCGTATTGGAAGGATGTTGTGAAACTTGAAAGGGTTCAGAAAAGATTTACAAGGACGTTGCCATGGTTGGAGGATTTGAGCTATAGGGAGAGGCTGAACAGGATGGGGCTGTTTTCCCTGGAGCACCGGGAGACTGAGGGTGACCTTAATAGAGGTTTATAAAATCATGAGGGGCATGGGTAGGATAAATAGGCAAAGTCGTTTCCCTGGGGTGGGGGGAGTCCAGAACTAGCGGGCATAGGTTTAGGGTGAGAGGGGAAAAATATAACAGAGGCCTAAGGAGCAACTTTTTCATGCAGAGGGTGGTACGTGTGTGGAATGAGCTGCCAGAGGAAATGGTGGAGGCAGGTACAATTGCAACATTTAAAAGGCATCTGAATGGGTGCATGAATAGGAAGGGTTTGGAGGGATATGGGCCAGGTGGGACTAGATTGGGTTGGGATATCTGGTGGGCGTGGACAGGTTAGACTGAAGGTTCTGTTTCTGTACTGTACATCTCGATGACTCTATTAGGGCTAAGGAGCAAAATTAGGTGGCCACCAATTTAGTGACATGATGAACAGGATAAGCTCAGATGGCATGAGATTTTCAATGTATCCATACAATATATTGAAGTACCATTTCACTTGAATGTGATTACATGCTGAAAAGAAAGTATGATGTGGAAATCAATATTTCATTTCCTTTCCCCTTTTTTCTTTGCTTTGCAACATAATGCTTACTGTGAAATGAAGGCGAAAACAGCATTAACTGAATTAGCTAGGGAGAAGTCACAGTCTGTTTTCCTTCCTACTGTTTATGATAGGGCAAAAATTTGTTTGTTATGCACACCACTATTTTCCAGCTTTTTCTGCAGAGTTGGGTGAGTGCAGGATCTGTTTGAATATCAAGTGGATGAATAATGTGATCTTCCTGCACTTGACTAATGTGGTCATACTTAGTGACCCCATGTATGAATTCTGTAAACTTGGATAAGATAGCAGCGGGTGCCATGCAACTTGGATATGTAATTTAACTTTTCAAAGCAAGATCAGTGATTCTTTTGTCTCTACTTATAAAGTGTTGGTTTAGAGAGTTTATTTCTCTAGCTTGTAAGCAACATGCAGCCAGTACTTTGTCACCTTTAATGCTGGACAGATTTAATGTTGACTTAATAAGTGCAGTAGCACTAGGGATGGAAAAGAGCAGAAGGTCAGGCAGCATCCAGGGAACAGGGAGCACGAGGGAGCTTGTATTTGGAATGAAATCAGAAATCCTAGCAAATTGGCTTGTTCATTGGTGCAATACAAAGCTTCCTTGTGAAAGTTTCACTTAGGGTGAAATTTTGTTACTTACATTGCACACAAAGGAGCAGTTAATCGTTGACTTGAACGAGAACGAAGAGTTATGGGGTTTTAAATTGAAGGTACATCCCCATTTTCTCTTATAGTGACAGCTTTTAGAGAGGTACGTCTAACTAGCTAAATCTTCAGGTGAGGTCACTCTGTTGATCTTTCAGATTGCGAGATCCTGGAATAATTTCATTGGAAATCTGGATCATAACATTTGTTCAGCAAGTGTGGTTAGGAAATGCACGGAAACCATCAGTTTATCATATTTTTTAGATAGGGTTGGAGAAAGTACTGTGCTCTAATGCATTTTATTTAGCTTAACTGTGACTCATTCATAGGCTGTACAACAGTATGATTTTCATGTTTGGTTCAAGCCTAAGCATGTAACCCAAAATTTGCATTTAAATACTTCAAACTGAGCAATAGCAGCCACTCGTCTGAGACTTTGTAGACATTACAAATAAAATTTTCAGATTTCCTTTTCTAAAGTGGTTGGATATCAAAAGTGAAAAGATAGAAAATTGATTACGATGGGAATTTATGAGCAAAGGGAAACTATTAGGATGATTCTCAAGGACACTTACTCAAGATGTAGAAAATTTTAATCACTGAAATATTGTATCTGTTGAGTAGCAAAAATGTGTTGGAGTGAGTTAAGAGAACTGCAAACTGATGCAGATTTCACTGTTTGTTAGATAATCTCTAGGCTACAAAATTCTAGGTGCCAGTTTATTCATCTTTTTAATTCCTGACTCCTGATGACCAAACTGCATGAATGGCCTATTCATATTTCGTTCTTGTGTATGGATGCTGAGTGTGAATGTGCAATTCTTGTTTTTGGGAATGTCAGGCAAATCTGATTGTGTTCTTCCTCAATCTCTGTGTGCACTTTCCAATATTTCTTATCCATGAGATTAAGAACCAGGACAAATTATGTATTTTGTTTTAGCTGAGGGACCAGGAACAACTGTGTGCATTGCCACTCCATTGAAGATCACAAAACGGCAAGTCCAGCACAAGACTAATAAGCATATCTGTCCTCTACAGCTTCGTGCTACAGTACCATTGATAGAAAGGATCCGAGCGGCTAAAGCAAAAATAATGCATTCATGATCTAATTTGCACTGTTATAATGTACTGAGCCCACAATTTCATCTCTGAATTCATTGTTATGCAATCCTTTTTGGCTTGTATGCAATGACCAATTTGAAACTTTGATTTGGTGATTCGATTTAAAAAAAAATAAAGACATTAATTGTATTTTTGTCTGCCTGTGCAATCTCTCTACTGTGAGAGGAATGTAAACATATTCAGTTGGTGTTAGGTTTTGGCAACATACTGCTTTGCACCAGTGGAGCTGTGTTTTTCTTTGCTTCAAACTTCATTTGACTGATTTGCAGAGAGAAAATAAACAACCCCTTAAAAATTGAACCAGACTTTTTCTAATATTGCCAGGATGACGAGACCATTTCAATGTAATCTTGATGAACTGAAGTTTGAGTTGTTGTAAAACCTAAAAGGTGAATATTTGAATGACTGAAACAGAACTAAGATGTAGGTTTGCTTGCTGAGCTGGAAGGTTCATTTTCAACACCATACTAGGTAACATGAGTGAGCCTCTGGACGAAGCACTGCTGATGGTTCCTGCTTTCTATTTATATGTTTGGGTTTCTTTGGGTTGGTGATGTCATTTCCTGTTCTTTATCTCAGGAGGTGGTAGATGTGTCTAACTCAATGTGTTTGTTGATAAAGTTCCGGTTGGAATGCCATGCTTCTAGGAATTCTTGTACTTGTCTCTGTTTGACCTGTCCTAGGATGGATGTATTGTCCCAGTCGAAGTGGTGTCCTTCCTCATCGGTATGTAAGGATACTAGTGAGAGAGGATCATGTGATTTTGTGGCTACCTTCGCTCACTAGTATCCTAACATACCGATGAGGAAGGACACCACTTTGACTGGGACAATACATCCATCCTAGGACAGGTCAAACAGAGACACGCATGAGAATTCCTAGAAGCATGGCATTCCAAATTGAACACTATTGACAAACACATTGACTTGGATCCCATTTACCACCCCCTGAGAAAAAGAACAGGAAATGACATCACCAACACAAAGAAACCCACACATAGAAAGCAGGAATCATCAGTAGTGCTTCGTCTGGAGGCTCACTGAAGATGTTACCTAGTATGGTGACGAAATGCCTGAAAATGAATCTTCCAGCTCAGTGAGCAAACTTGCATCCAGAACCTCAACCTGAGCTACAAATCTTAAAACTTGCTGATAGAACTAAGAATTGCACTCCTGGAGATCATTTTCTTTTTAAAATAAAACAAAAGCAAATTGCTGGACAAACTCAGCATGTCTGGAAGCATACGTTCAGAGAAACATTTTTTAATGTTTTGAATCCAGTGTTCTGAAGAAGGATCACTGGACGCAACATTAACTGTTTTCTCTCCACAGTTGCTCCCAGACCACCTGAGTTCCCCTTGTAATTTGTGTGTTTGTTTGATTTTGCCAGTCTCTTGGTTTCAGGAAATGCACTTTGGAAGCTGTAATATTATGTGCAGATAAATTCAGTTGTTTTGAGTAGTTACTTTGTGTCTGTGACTCTAGGACTTGATTATAGCATGGACTTCAAGTTCTCTCTTGCAGATGAGAGGAACAGATTCAAAATGAAATTGTATGCAAACAGGCCAAAGCTCTGCGTTCCTTTTAGGAATTTGGTATGGTAATAAAATACTTGGCTGAATTCAGTTTTGCCCAGGCCAAATATATTGTGGTCAATTTTGTAGAGTTATTTCTTGCATCCATCTTGATGGATTAAATCATGCTAATTGGATAAAGATTGTATTGTTACCGCTGCCACCATAGTAACATTACCAATTTTACCACTCTTGACTTGTTTCAATTAGGTGTTGTTTTGTGTGAGACTATATGTTGATATTTGATGTGCAAAAGGATAACTGCTCATCACCATCCTAAGTTTGTTTCATTTGTTGCAACGTTTCATGAAATTGGTTGGTAGAAAGTCATTTCTTTTACTTAGTTTAGAAGCAACTATTTTTCCTCAGTGTTTGCATTCTTCTCAGTGTAGATTGATAACATTGGTAATTACTATATCACAAAATGATACAGCATAGATTATTGTCTCACCATAATTACAATCTGGAGGGGAGGTTAACTTGTTCATAAGTCACTGAAATCTAGCATGCAGGTGTGGCATGCAATTAAGATAGGGATGCAATCAAAACTGGTTCAGTGGAGAGCGCAGGTGGGGAGCCGTACAGGCATGCCTAAAATTGAGGTGTCAACCTAGTGAACCTACTAAGCAGGACTACTTAGATGCAGCATAATGAGCAAGACAAAGACAGGATTAAATTTATCCCACAACCAATGGATCAGATCTAACTTCTGCAGTCCTGCCACATCCAGTTATGAATGGCGGTGGACAACTAAACAATAGGATAGTGAAGAAAATGTTTGGTATGCTTTCCTTTTATTGGTTAGAGTATTGAGTACAAGAATTGGAAGGTCATGTTGCGGCTGTACAGGACATTGGTTAGGCCACTGTTGGAATATTGCGTGCAGTTCTGGTCTCCTTCCTATCAGAAAGATGTTGTGAAACTTGAAAGGGTTCAGAAAAGATATACAAGGATGTTGCCAGGGGTTGGAGGATTTGAGCTATAGGGAGCGGCTGAACAGGCTGGGGCTGTTTTCCCCCAGAGCGTCGGAGGCTGAGGGGTGACATTCATAGAGGTTTACAAAATTGAGGCGCATGGATAGGATAAATAGGCAAAGTTTTTTTTCCCTGGAGTCGGGGAGTCCAGAACTAGAGGGCAAAGATTTTGGGTGAGAGGGGAAAGGTATAAAAGAGACCTCAGGGGCATCCTTTTCACGCAGAGGGTGGTACGGGTATGGAATGAGCTGCCAGAGGAAGTGGTGGATGCTGGTACAACTGCAATATTTAAGACCCATTTGGATGGGTATATGAATAGGAAGAGTTTGGAGGGATATGGGCCAGGTGCTGGCAGGTGGGACTAGATTGGGTTGGGATATCTGGTCGGCATGGACGGGTTGAACTGAAGGATCTGTATCTATGCTGTACATCTCTATGACTCTAAAAGAAAAGAAAAATATATTTAAATAGGGGATTAGGATCTCCTCAGTTCAGGGGACTCAGACTTGTACAGTGTGCAAGTAAATAAAGGATGACTTGTTGATTGGGTATCGGCCTCCTTGCAGTTATTTCAGTTCTGTTTTTTTTATATTTCTGTGAAGCACTTTGAGCTTATGCTTTATAAATAAAAAATGTAATTAATTTGTGTTCTTTACCTTTTTCGGTTAAGATTTACATGTACAAAGTATAGTGTTTTTGTCCACAGAATCCATGTTGCTGCCTAGGTTAGTACTTCTTGTCCATTCTTAATTACCCTGGAGGTGGTGGTGAGTTGCCTTCTTGAGCCACTGCAGTCTTGTGGGTGTAGGGACAGCCACAGTCCTCTTAAGGATGACAATCCATGATATGAAACACATATAGTGAAGAACAATTTAGAAAGAAACTTTGATAGTAGTTGCCACCCCAGGCCCTCTAGGTGATTGAGGTCACAAATTTGGAAGGTGCTGTCGTAGGAACTATGAGAAGTAATATGGTGCATCTGGTATCTGCTGCAGAGTGCTGTCATGAGCCTCTGATCTTCTGTTTTGGCCACAGTATTCATATGGCTGTTCAGGATGTTGATTGTGGGAGATAAGGTTAGAGACAAAGCTTCAGATGCTGGAATCAAAAGTAAACAAGCTGGAGGCTGGAAGAACACAGCAAGCCGGGCAACATCAGGAGGTGATGAAGTTGATGTTTCTAGTATAACCCGAATTCGGGGTGGGGGAAGCTGTAGATAAAGAGGGGTTGGAAGAATTATGGGTGGGGACAGGGGCACGTAGTGAGGTAGTGACAGGTCAGTACAAATAGTGGGTATGCCCTGGCTGGTCAATGAAAGGAATGAATTTGGTTGGTAGCTAGAAAGGAGGAGGTGGGGCTGGAAAGGGAGTTGGGAGGATGATTGGGGAGGTTATTTGAAATTGGAGAACTCAGTGTTGAATTCTCAAGGGTGTAGGCTGCCCAGGTGGAAGGTGAGGTATTGTTCCTCCAATTTACGATCTGATTCACTGTGTGGTAGTGGAGAAGACCAAGGATGAATGTCATGATTTGGAGATGCTGATGTTGGACTGGGGTGTACAAAGTTAAAAATCTCACAACACCAGGTTATAGTCCAACAGGTTTAATTGGAAGCACACTAGCTTTCGGAGCATCGCCTCTTCATCAGGTGGTAGTCCTGGTGTTGTGTGATTTTTTTTTATATATATAAGGATGGATGTGTCTGAGAGGGAGTGGCAAGAGGAATTGAAAAAGGTGACTGGGAGGTCAGGCTGGCCCTAAGGTCTGGGCTGTGATGCTTGACAAAATGTTCCCTATGTTTATGTTTAGTCTGACTGATGCAGAGAAGACCTTGTGTGGAGTACTGCATACACTAAACTAGTCTAGACGAGAGGTTTTCACTTGGAAGGACTGTTTGTGATGGTAGGGATGGAGGTGGTGTGCTGGCAGGTTTTGCATCTTTTACAGCTGCAGGGGAAAGTTTTGTTTGGTTGTGTCTCTGTCTTGCCCAAATACCTGAAAATACATGGTTGCAAAATCTGCTGGTGTCCAGTGTGCAATATGAATATTGAGACATACTGTGCTTTGCATGAGAAAGTAAGCTTGCCTGTAGTTTTTGCTGTGAGAGTAGACAGACACGCAGTGCTGAAGCTGGACTATTTTTGTCTGAAGATGAAGGGGAAAAGCTATAATTATATATTTCTGCTTGCTAGAGTTGTTTGTGTATGTTCAATGGAAACAAAAATTGTATCACAACAACTTCAGTTTTGAAAACTTCATTATGGTACAAATTTTTCAAATTTGTAGTAAGATCAGTATTTCATGAGCATTTCTCCATGTTTCCACAGTGCAGTGCTGTTATTTCTGTGAGATGTTGATCAGATTAACTCATCACTGTGGATGTCCAGGGAGTGGTAAATGGGTCACTAGGTTAGAATGAAGTAATGCTACTAAGTGATCTCTACATATGACCTGAAGAGGGATGATTTTATTCTAGTGCTTAATTGTTGTGAGCTGTGCACATCATTTGTTTGGTATTTCCTTTTGAAGGCAGCTGATAATAGAGGATGTGCACATACGATTAATAGATAGCTGGCATCTGTAAACCAAAATTTGAATATCAGAAGTGGGGGAAATAACTTTAAGGAGAACATTTCCTCTATTTCTAAATTTCATCTTAACTGCTTGAACAAAAATTTCAATGTGACCCATGTCTTGCAACCCGTCACGAGTTAACAAAAGGCAGAATTGTTGGAAATCAGGCGCATCGGAAATACACAAATGCATGATTCAGATGGGGCTACTTTGTCTAAATTTGTTAAATAAGCAACAGGTAACTGTAGGATTAGCCAAGACACACATCTGGGTTGGTTAGGGGAATAAATGCAGAATATAGATAACTTAATCTTAATAAAAGGCACATTTTTTATATTTTGGAATAAAGCAATGAAATCTTGCAAGGGTGGAAATTTAGTGAGTGCTTGGTTTCTTGTGCAAAGGGCAACTGTTCTATGGCAAATCCATTAGAAAGACGAAATGAATACAAATTCACCAAAATGAAATGAAGAGTGGAGTATGAAATCAATTGGGACTAACGTTTGAAACCACTAAGAGTAATCAGTTGTTGTTGCTTGTTGTTGTGGTCATGCCATCAATCATGATATCTTTCTTGGCATTGTTCTGAGATCGGAAAATTTCATCTGATCCAATCAAATAAAATCTTGAACAGTTGGTTCAAGTATTTTCAGGCTAATGATGAAATTTGCTAGTTCGAGCTCCAGGTGAGGGAGAAGTGGAAAGATGCCCTTGGCATATGCTGGGAGTTGGTTTTCTTGCTAGAATTCGAAGCAGCTCAGTAATGGTGTGAGAACCATGTTGTCTACTTATTTTTTTTAAATGAAAAAGTTTGTTTATTGAGTTACTGTAATTTTTATCACTGATATAAAATCACATTAAGCTTGGAAAGTAACCGCAAACAAGAAGAAATTAGATTACAAAATTGACGCACTCAAAGGGCAGAGTATACGTGTATAGAAGCAGTATAAAATCTGTGCAATGCTCACAAACCATAATTCGAGAGTGAATTTGTTAATAGCATTCTATGGGGGGGGAAAAAAAAGGGCTGAATCTGCCAAAACTTTGAATTCAGTAAGATTTGATAATCTAGCTTTGAGTTGAAACAGTTATAACAATTGTAAGTAGTAATATTAATTTGCAGTATTGCAAATGTGATCATTTGAACATGGTTAATTTTCAGACAGTGATTAACTGTATAGTTGGCATACTTTGTAATTCCAAGAGGAAAAGAACAAAGCATATTTAAATAACATTAACAATATCACGTTAATCTATGAGTAAAACATAAGGAGGGGTCATTCCACACTGAAGTGAAGTGAAGTGTATTTTACTACCAAATACAAAAGCCACAATTGTCTACTTATATTGGTTACGGCAATTTTAAATGCTTGCTGGTGCAATTATGCATTCATTGAAGCTGATTGCTTCTTAAACTGGAGGTTGTGCCTTTAAACAACAGGTGAACACTTGGAAATGCTCAAAAAATGAGAGATGATCTTTAAAACAAATTTTGTCATGAGCCTGACTGTGTGTGGATAAGTGCTAGGAGACTAGAATTAGGGGGAATCGTAATGTCACTATATGTATAGTGGCGATTCTTCACAAATGAGGATGATCATTTTTCATGAGTCCGCACATGACTGAGGCCAGTTCGGGATCTCGTTGTCTTTTGGGATGTCTGGGCATGTCTAATTGATTCTGGTCTTGGTTGTTTTTATTGCCTATCTTGCTTCCATCTGGTTCAGACACCGTGTATAGCCTTTCAGGAGTTAATGTTGCATTTCTTGGCCTTTCAGCAAATCCTTTAAGTGTTGCTTCTGTCCTTGTCTAGTGTGCTTGCTTTGACTGAGCCAGAAAAGACAACTTGCTTTGTGACCACGGTGTCTGACATCTGAAACATTTGACTACCCAGTAAAGCTGAAAGCAGATGATTGTAGCCCTAATGCTTCTGGTGCCTTTTTGTGAAAGAGCATTGTTGGTATGCCTGCCTCTTCCTCAGGCAATGTTTATAGTATGATTCCAGTACTTTGGAGCTACTTTGCAGCTAATTTTTTTGTTTCTGTGGGGACCTCCTGAGGTCTCTGAAGAGTCATGATTTCTGGAGTTGGACGTCAGTGATGCCAATTGCATCAGCATGGCACTTGCTGTGTGCAAGTGCTCAGAGCAGCCGTGCACTTGTATGGCCCTGAAGCTTAGGGTGAATGTTGGTTTGGAATAGAGTCTGCAACTTAGGACTGAACTGGGGTGAAATTTTGACTTGGGGTTGTGAATCTTTGAAATTGTCTATGCCAGCAGACTGGATACTCAGTCATTTTGAATATGTTAAAGATGGACATTGGTCTTTTGGTGGTTGATATTAAGTTGCATAGGGATAATGTGGGAAAATGGTTCTTATTGAACTGTGGCACAGGCTCACTTGGCTAAGTGGCTTAGTCCTGTTACGTATGTATGAATTTTGAGCAGTCGTGGCTCATTTGTTCTCTTTGAGCCTGCTGTGCAATTTATTTAGATTATTAATTTAAAGATCACACAACACCAGATTATAGTCCAACAAGTTTATTTGAAAGCACTAGCTTTCGGAGTGCTGCTCCTTCATCAGATGGTAGTGGAGTATAAGGTCACAGGACACAGAATTTATAGCAAAAGTTTACAGTGTGATGTAACTGAAATTAATGTATTGAAGAAACTTGGATTGTTTAAGTCTCTCTCTTTAGAATGGGTATATTGGTTTCAGTTCTTTCATATGTAAATCCCAGAACTTCCTTTTAAAGTTACATTCTCAAGTGAACTTTAACAATAGGTGCTGTGTTGACCAAGATAATGCATTAAAGGTGTGAGGTGCCCTGTGTGAAGCTGTCTGTGCCCACATGAGTACCTCCCACCAATGTACATGGCAGGTACTCATGTAACTCTGCCACTGCATCTATCTCATACGCTGCAAGCAAGGATGCCCTGAGGCATGGTACATTGGTGAGACTGAGTCAAGACTATCGAAATCAACGTTTCGGGCAAAAGCCCTTCAGGAATTCCTGATGAAGGGCTTTTGCCCGAAACGTTGATTTTGCTGCTCGTTGGATGCTGCCTGAACTGCTGTGCTCTTCCAGCACCACTAATCCAGTATTTGGTTTTCAGCATCTGCCGTCATTGTTTTTATCTACCTGAGTAGAGACTATAGCAATGGACATCACACAGCAATCGACAGACAAGAATGTTCCCTCCCAGTCAGAACACGTCATCGGTCCAGGACATTTGACCTCAGACCTTCGGCTGACCCCCAAGGTGGACTTCGGGACAGGCAACAACACAAAGTGGCTCTCTCTCTCTCTCTCTCTCTCTCTCTCTCTCTCTCTCTCTCTCTCTCTCATGCATGCACACAAGTTTGTGGGATGGATTTGTATTCGCAGAATTACATTTTATTTTGCTCAAAAACTGCATGAATCCATGTAAGATTCTGTAAATCCCTTTTTTTTAGATTAGCATCAGTCTGAACATTGGGGCATAACCTCACACAGGGCATCTTACACCTTTTAATGTATTCGGTGCCATGTTAGCCCAGATATTGTTAAAGTTCACTTGAGAATGTAACTTTAAAAAAAGTTTTGGGATTTACATATAAAAGAACTGTAACCAACATGCTCATTCTAAAAGATGAGATACTTAACAAACAATAAGGTCTTTTCGATATATAATTTCACTTGCATCATACTGTAAACTTTTTTTTCCTATAAATTGTGTCCTATGATCTTCTACTCGGCAAGCACCTGACAAAGGCACAGCGCTTCGAAAGCTAGTGTTTCCAAATAAACCAAATAAATCTGGTGTTGTGATCTTTAACTTTGTACAGCCCAGTCCAACATATTTAGCTTATAGCTGATATGATTGTGACCTCACTTCCACTTTACTCCCTACCACTTGTCCTTGGCCTAACCATCTTCAGATGTCTCATCAATTACCTTCCCTCCATCATAAAGTCAGAAATGAGGATTTTCTCAAATGATCACATAATGCTTCGCACCATTTGCAACTCCTCTGATAAGTTAATGTCCAAATGCGGTAAGGCCTGGACAATATCCAAGCCTGGACTGACAATTAGAAAGTAAGGTTTGTGCTACACAAGTACCATCTTCAACAAAGAATCTGACTCTCATATCTTGTTAATCAAAGGCATTACCATGACTGAATCCCCCACTATTGTCATTTTGGGTGTTACCATTGTCTAGAAACTGTGCTGGCTAGCTGACCTGTGGCTACAAGAACAGGTCAGGGGCTAGGGCTTGTGCACGGAGAGACTCTCCAAAGCATGTCCACTATCTAGCAGGAAGTCAGCAGAATGGAATATTCTCCACTTGCCAAGAAGGCTACAGCTCTGACAACACTCAAGCTTGTCACTATCCAGGACGAAGCCGTCTGCTTGATTGATATCACATCCACAACAATCCACTCCCTCAATGACTCCTCTGTAGCAATGGTGCAACATTTACAAGATGCACTGCAGAAGTTCACCAAAGATCCTTAGACAGCACCTTCCAGTTCCATGAGCACTTCCATCTAGAAGGACAAAGGCAGTGAATACATGGGAACAACACCATCTGCAACTGTCCTTTCAAGCCATTCGCAATTCTGACTTGGAATATATTGCTGTTCTTTCAGTGAGACTGGTTCAAAAACCTTGGATTCCTTTCTAACGGTCTACTGAAAGCATGTGACTTGCAGCAGTCAAGAAGGCAGCTTGGTGTCACTTTCCCAAGGACAATTTGGTACACGTAGTAAATGCCAGCCCATTCTGTGATGCCAGTGAATTAAGACTAAAACAAACAGATCTTCATATTGAATCATGAAGGAGGTAACCATTTGTTCCTCTGTCATATTTCAGAGTAATTTTCCCAATTGTTCATGTTTCCTTCGATATTTGTAATTTGAATTTTTGTTTTAAAACAGACTATTTGAGCGCCTAGATTAATTGAAATATGTATGCCCATAATTAGCATAATTAGTTTGGTGTGCATTTCAACATAACTAATGGGAATGGGGTCAGGCAGGGGGCAGACATCAACCTAGCCTTCAACCTAGTCTATATTTTCTGGCTTTGAATCTATTGTCAGTTGACAACTACTGTCTGTTTTACTCCTAGTGATGTATTATTGGAAACAATTTGTTTATTAGTATGGAATAAAGTTTTCCATCCACCCATTATAAATCATACATAAGCTGACCAAGGTTCTTTTGTCCATATATAAACTGAGTCAATCTATCTGTTGAATCAGTATTTCTAGCTTGTCAAATTTTTTGATTGCCATTCTGTGTCAACTTCACAATGGTTTGGTTTGGCTGACCCTTTTTTTCTGTAATACGGTACTGTTATCAGAAAGAACTCGTGTCTATTCATTTCATGTTTTTCAGTCGCAAATACTCCAAAAGATTTTTCACCATGTGGCCTTTGCCAAACAAAAGAGGTAGATTCCCAATATTTTCCCCTAACTTTTTTTGTCTTCTGGTTTGCCACTTGAATAAAATTGCATTTGATTGCTCATTGTGAATGTGAAAATATCCTATCACTGTGCGCATCTACAATGTGAAAAAAAATCTTGAAGTAAAAGCAAGGTAAAATATTTTCAAATGTCTCTTGGAAATGTGGCCATTGTCAAGAAGGCAGTGTTGTTTTCACAGAGCAAATATGCCACAAACTCAAGTAAATAAATGATTAGTTACTGTAATTTGGTTTTGGTGATGGTTGAGGAAAGAATATTGATCTGGACACTGGAAAAGCTCCATGTTGGCGACATGAAATCTTGTAATTTCTAAATCCCTTAATTTTCCTATGATTTGACTAAGCTGGCTTGGAGTCTGTGCCTTTTTTTTTATAGTCATTTGCTATTTAAAGTATTGTTGAAGTATTGTTTTTCTTTGTGAATTGAGGAATTCTGAGTGACTCTTTTACACCTGCCTATCAGTATCATTTTCCTGTGCAGACCTTGTAGGCCTGCATGTTTATTTCACTCCAATGCCTTTCCAGATTCCTCTTGAAATAGATTATCATGTTTCAACCATCCTGGTAGGCAACAAATTCTAAATCATTTTCATTCAAATTTTTAAAAACATTTTTAAAACTTCTCATTTCGATACCCTGCCTGACTGTTACCCAAAACTTGAAATCTCTGCAGTCGGGTTCTTATACCATCAGGTAATGGGAGGAATTTTTCTTTCAGTTAAACTTAAGGTTATGTATCAAGTCTCCACTTGGTAACGTTTTCTCCAACTTCAGCTGCTTCAATGTTTCCTTGTTAAATAACCCCCTCTTTCCCCATATGGTAAAATCTCTATATACTCAAAACCCTTGCTTCTTTCCTTTCTAAAGTGTTGTGACCAGAGCTCACTGTAGAACTATAATTGTGGCTGATCTGGGCTTTTTAAAGGTTCAGCATGACTTCCGGCTTTTATATTCCTGGACCTTTTTTCAAGTTCTCTCTCACTTTGACTGTGACAAGACAAAGAGTAAGCATCAGCGTTGTTGAACAAAGGGACCTAAAAGGTGCAGGTACTGAACTTAGTTCTTTGAAAGTAGCATCACCGAAGAAGGCATTTAGCAAGCTTACTTTCATTGGTCAGAGCTTGGCGTACAGGGTTTGAAGTGTCATGTTACAGCTGTACAAGGCATTGGTAACACCACATTTGGAGCATTGCGTACAACTCTGGTTGCAGTGCTATAGGAAGGATATTATTAATATTTACAAGGATGTTACTGAGTCTGGAAGATTTTAGTTATAAAGAGAGGCTGGATTGCATGGCACTTATTTCCCTGGAGAGTCAGAGGCTGAGGGGTGACCTTATTTAGAGGTTTTATAAAGTCTTGAGGCACATAGATGAGATGAATAGCCAAGGTCTCTTCCCCTGCGTAGGTGAGTCCAAAACTAGAGGGCATAGGTTTAAGGTGAGAGTGGAAAGATTTAAAAGGAACCTGAGGGGCCACATTTTAACGCAGAGGCTCGTGCATTTATGGAATGGGCTGCTAGAGTAAGTGGAAGAGATGGGTACAATTCCAATATTCAAAAGACATATGACTCGAAGGTCCATCCACGAGTTTCTAGATGAGTTTCTTTTTTTTTTTCACTCATTCACTTAGAACTCATCGGGTCTTTATAACCTTCCCCCTACCTGTTCTCCCACTTTTTGACTGCAACAAGACAGATAAGTTGGCAATTTAACAGTATCCTTATTGTCTTTCATGCCTGGAAGATGGTTATCATCAAATTCTAAAAGTTTATTCTTTACACCAGTAACTAAGACATGTAATTTTATGTGTAAACAATTATAAAGTAGAATGCATGTACCCAAACTGACATTGTCCTATTTCATGAACTTTAATTTTGTTAGCCAGTTTTTGTGGTATTAGGTCAAGTCCGAACTACCTTTTACCAGTCTAGTCTTGTTTAAATTATGGAAACTTTTGGACACGAGTTCATGGGAAATCTTCTCAAGTATTGAACTGAAGGTGTGGCTACCAATATCTAGGATTAGACTGGATGCTTTGGGGCAGGTTTGCAGTATCAATGTTGGAAATGAGGAGTGATCCTGTAAAGAGTCTTCAGCATGAAGGCAAGAATTTTAAATTGTGTTGGTGAAGGGCCAGAAATGAGTTGTAGGGTCAACCAGAGGTGATGGAGAGGCAAGACTTAAGATGGGAGTAGTAGGATTTTTGTTGAGCTGGTTTTACTTAGTGAAGCTAATAGGAGATTGAGGCTGAAAACATTGAAATAGTTGACCAAATGTGATGAAGGTTTGGTTAAAGGTTTGAGAAATGTGGGCTGAGGTAGTAGCCATTGCAAGCAAAGGTGGAAGTTGGCAGTTCTGCTGAAGAGAATTGGTTCCAAGCTAGATTTGGTTCCCTTTTCTGGGGAAGAATGATATGACTATAAAAGGAATTCTCTATAATTTAGAAATTTAAGATTTGATCTGGTTAATGCCTTCAGGATGTTAACAGGAAAAGATAAGGTAGTTAAACTATTTGCATTGGATGGAAAATTCTTGAACAACAGGGCATTGTCAGAGAATTAGGGCCAGACCACTTGCGAAATGTTAGGAAGCACTTCTACGCACGCAATGTTTGGCAGACATTTGGAACACTCTCTTCCAAAATGGCAGTGGATGCTAAATCGGTTGTAAATCAGTTTTAAATCTAAGATAATTATTTTGTTAAGCAAAGGTATTAAGAGATATGAGTGAAGGGCAAGAATTATGGAGTTTGGCCACAGATTAGCCATGATCTCAGTGAATGGCCGAACAGACTTGAAGGGTTGAACAGCTTGCTTCTTCAGTAAAGGTTTACCAGATGGATTCCTGAGATGGCTGCACTGGATCAGTTAGAATTCGATTCGATTGAGTTTGGAAATTGAGTATTGTTAGGGTCTTTTCTGGGTTTTCACACAGGAGATGCAATTTGCACACATCAGTTTCTGCAAACAGTTAAAGTTTATTAGCGACTGTACAAGCTAGGTGACCCCTTTGACCCTTCTTGTAGGCATGTGAAGTAGTGTCAATAGAGGCCCTGAACAAAGAAAACCCATCCCCTTCATACAAGTCAGTTGGTAAGGCTTGTAGGTATTCTGGCCACAACCCCCACCCACTATAATCACGTTACCCCAGGCTGTGGTCATCCTCAGATAATGTAAGTGCCCTAATCCGGGGGAATAGTTATGCGTCCGATTTCCCGACTGTTATTTCCCCAAGAAAATATAGGTGTGATATGTCGTGGCTTTGGCAGATGGCTATAAAACATTTCTCTGAATGGAAGGGCTGAATGATTGGTAGTTAATTTGATAATAGTAGGGAAGTAGTAGCAAATGACTGTCTAAACGGAGTGGGAGTCATCCGCATTGCTGCATGGATGTTATCCCCATCCACTTCCAGGATGTTCAGCTACTGCAGTTTAACATTTTAATATCGCATTAATATCCAGAGAGAGTCCAATTTAATTTTTTACCATTACAGTACCTCGTAAAGATCTATAAACATCTATAAACAGGGTAAACACAAGACTGGATTCCTGATGATCAGGGAGTCCAAAACCAGAGGTTATAGATTAAGGGTATGGGATAGATCACTTGGGACTGAGATGAGAAATTTCTCCACCTAGGTTGTTGAGGCCAAAACATGGAATGTTCTGAAGGAGTTAGATTTCTATCTTCGTGTTAAAGGGATCAAAGAGTACGGAGCAAAAACAGGAACAGGATAATCAGCTGTGATCATATGGAATGACAGGGCTTGAAGGACTGAATAGCCTTTTTTTTTCCTATTTTCTATGTTAATATATAGTTCAGTTTGTGACCTGTGACCGGGAGGGGCAGGGAGACATTATCAAGGGAACACAATTTGTGGTGGCAAAAAATGCAGTTGATCCAAAACTAGTTTCGTCTGTAGGGAGAGGCTGAATAGGCTGGGGCTCTTTTCCATGGAGCATCGGAGGCCGAGGGGTGATTTCTATTGAGGTTTATAAAATCGTGAGGGGCATGGATAGGATAAATAGACAAGGTCTTTTCCCCGGAGTTGGCGATTCCAGAACTAGAGGGCGTAGGTTTAAGGTGAGAGGGGAAAGATTTAAAAGGGACCTAAAGGTAACATTTTCACGCAGAGGGTTGTGCTTGTATGGAATGAGCTGCCAGAGGAAGTGGTGGAGGCTGAAACAATTAGAACATCTGAATGGCAATATGCATAAAAGGGTTGACAGGGATTTGAGTCAAGTGCTGGCAAATGTGAATAGATGAAATTAGGATATCTGATCGGCATGGATGAGTTTTTGTGCCGTACACCCCTGATGCTATTACTATTAGATTAGATTCCCTACAGAATGGAAACAGGCTCTTTGGCCCAACAAGTCCACACCGACCCTCTGAAGAGTAACCCACGCAGACTCATTCCCCCACCCTCTATTTACCCCTAACTAATGCACCTGGCACTCTGGTCAATTTTTAGCATGGCCAATTCACCTGACCCACATATCTTTGGATTGTGGGAGGAAACCGGAGCACCCGGAGGAAACCCGCGCAGACACAAGGAGAATGTGCAAACTCCACACAGACAGACGCCCGAGGTGGAAATTGAACCCGGATCCCTGGCACTGTGAGGCAGCAGTGCTAACCACTGTGCTGCCCTGAACATCCAGGCAACTGAATGGCTTAACTTTTATCTAATTCAGTGCATATCAACTTTATTTAAAACCACTGTTTTGGTAACCATGTTTAATTTTTGAAATTCACATTTTTGCTCTGTGCTAACAGGATGAACGTATTGATGGAAAGTGATGTTTGTAATCTATGCCTATCTGCTAAGCACTTAGTCATAAAATATTGATTCCAATTTAACCACATAAAGTAATGTCACAGTAATTTGAGTTGTGCAGACCTTCCAGACCCAAAATTTTCTCCAAAGTAACTTCTGCACAGTTCTCTGAAGTTGCTATAATGAAACTCTGGAGATAAGTCTGTATCTTTTATTATTGTAACCATCATCTATTCTTGACATAATTAATAGTGCCCCCTTGTATTTTATTTTTGACATACTCTTGCAAAGTCTGTGGACTTTGAAGCAATATTTGAAAATCCAAGTCACAGGGTGTATGTGAGGTTAATTGCAATTAGGGAAAAGAGTATTGCCACATTCTTCATTAATGGCTTCTTGCTTCATTAATGAAGCATATAATTTGTTTGCTATTAAATATACATGTGCACCTAAGGTTAACACTGCACAAACAATTGTTATTGCATTTCTGATTAACATTGGATTAGAGACATTGTTTTACCAGAGTACATTGCTATAATGTAAGTTGTCATTTTGGTATCATAATTAATTTCTCTTGACGGTAGATAACACTGTTCGTTAAACTTGATTCCCCTCTGACATCACTTGTCTCTACTATTCTCCATTTATGCTGTGTCTTGCTACCTATAACTGCTGTCTTTTTTTTTGCCCCCTCCCAAATCCTGAGACTGACTGACTTGAGTGTTTCAGGAATATTGAATCATAGAATCCTGACAATGTGGAAGAAGGACATTGAGCCCATTGACTCCACACTGACCCTCCAAAGATCAGACCCAGCCCAGTCTCCCTACCGTATCCCTGTAACCCTGCATTTCCTGTAAATAATCAACCTAACATGTACATTGTGGGCAATTTAGCATGGCTGATCCACTAACCTGCACATTTTTTGGACTGTTGGAGAACCTAGAGTATCTTCAAAAACCCTTCGCTCAACACCCATCTTCATAGTAGTGTGAACTGCATGACCTTTGTATTCAGGTCTAAATAATGATCAGTTATACTAGAAACTCTTTCTCGGCTCAGAAGTAAATGGACAATTTTGTGCACAACTGCTTACAACCTGACATTCTTAACACTTTTTTTCTCTGGGACCTTTAGACTGTCAGTCTAGCCTCTCTTAAGATGGAGACTGTGGCTATTATCTCCAAGTGTGAACACTTTGCACCACTTCCCTAGCACTCTGGATGATCTTTAATCTGTGGCAATTAAACTAACCAGGCTTGCTTCAGAATAGGTCATTTGACCTTAAAAGGCACAATTCCAAAAATGTTACCATCTTTTAAACTTCATTACAACAATGCAAAAGAAAAGTCCATTGATATATTTTGGGGATTTTTGAAGGAATTAATTGGTTTAAAAAATGATTTTCCTCAATGATCACCATCTGTGTATTTCTTTACTGCTAGATCCTGAGATTTTTTTCTTTGTTCAATAAAGGAATGGAAATATTTAACAAAAATAGAAAGTCATTCTTCTATATCTTGTGTTGAAAATAATTCCTTATGTGCTCCATGAAATCTCTCAGAAGTGTTTATATACCAAGGATTGGGTTGAACTGAACTGAACTATCTAGGCAAACCTGATGCTCATTTTGAAGCCTCGTCTGAAGGGCAGTTAAAAATATGCAAGACCATCAAAACTGTGACTGCATTTGGATCTTAATTTGGGTTGAAATTCTGAACTGCATTTGAGGTCAGAGTTTCACTATTTGATTCAAGTACGGTACAAAAGTTATGAAGTGTTTTTTCAAAGCAAATTACATTGATTTTAATTTAATTTTTTATTAATTCTAGGTGAATCAACGCAATGTTCCTGGAATTGACAGTGCATACCTGGCAATGGATACAGAAGAGGGAGTAGAAGTTGTGTGGAATGAAGTCCAGTTCTCAGAAAGAAAAAATTTTAAACTGCAAGAGGTGAAGATAACACTCGAAAATATTTAAATATGAAAAGCTAATGATTGTTCCTACATTTGTTAACTTTAATATACTCAGTCCTCATTATCCATTGATGTGCTACTCCTGGATCCACATACTCATGAGGTTGGCCACAGATTGCATTTCTGTCTCTTTCTCATTATCTCATACGTTCTACCTTGGTCAACCAATTTTGCGGTTCTTCATGGTGTATAGGAGTGATACCTGCATTTATTGTCTGGTTTATTGTTAACCATGTGAAGTCAGTGTCCTATCCCTTGTGGATGATGAGGACTGGGTGTTGGTTTTTCTTTTGAAGTTAAGTATGGTGATAAGATTGTTGCAAGAATTTTTAAATCATTTAAAAAATTTAGGTCCCAAGCTTTAAATGATTTTACATGCAATGTCCAAGCAGTTTCTAACAGCTAGACTTTTCCTTTCCGCGCTCCTTTCAATTTTGGAAAACTGGTAAAGGCATAAATAATCAAACTTGTCACCATCCTGATGAGTGTACTTTTGTTTCTTAGGATAAGGTTAAGGCTGTCTTTGACAATCTCATCCAGCTGGAGCACCTGAACATTGTGAAATTTCACAAATATTGGGCAGATGTGAAAGAAAATAAAGCTAGGGTAAGCTGTCTTTATGCTGATTGATGTTTTTGTTACTCGACCTAACAATTATTTTTCCAGTATCTAATATGAAATTTTAAAATTGTTACATCGACCTTTTTTATACTTGTGACTGATTAATCTTTGGCTGATTTTTTTTTTTCTGTCCTTGGTATGCAGATATTTCATAATTAAGAAATGTTTAACAGTTCCAAACATGCCACCTTTTATGGTTAATATTGAAAAAAAATTTAAGAATATAATAGAAGCAAAGTAGTCAAAGTCCATTGAATACTAAGGAAAATTAAGCCACCTTCATTTGCATCCATTGCAGTAAAAAAATTTTTTTTAATTGTATCAGAGTCCTAGAGATGTACAGCATGGAAACAGACCCTTCGGTCCAACCCGTCCATGCCATCCAGATATCCCAACCCAATCTAGTCCCACCTGCTAGCACCCGGCCCATATCCCTCCAAACCCTTCCTATTCATATACCCATCCAAATGCCTTTTAAATGTTGCAATTGTACCAGCCTCCACCACATCCTCTGGCAGCTCATTCCATGCCTGTACCACCCTCTGTGAAAAAGTTGCCCCTGAGGTCTCTTTTATATCTTTCCCCTCTCACCCAAAACCTATGCCCTCTGTTTCTGGACTCCCTGACCCCAGGGAAAAGACTTTGCCTATTTACCCTATCCATGCCCCTCAAAATTTTGTAAACCTCTATAAGGTCACCCTTAGCCTCTGATGCTCCAGGGAAAACATCCCCAGCCTGTTCAGCCTCTCCCTGTAGCTCAAATCCCAGAGATTTGGGAGACAAAAGCTAAATGATGGGAATTAAGTTTTGTATTGAAAGCACATTTGCTAAAAATGTTTGGAGTTGCTGAAGGGATTATTAATGTATATTTATGTTCCTGCAGGTTATATTTATAACGGAATACATGTCATCAGGAAGCTTAAAACAGTTTTTGAAGAAAACTAAGAAAAACCACAAAACTATGAATGAAAAGGTTGGTTGCAGATTAGTTTACAAACATTTGGGGTGGCTTGGCTGTATTTTTGCTACTTTGCAGGGCATATTTATGAGCTGCTGCTGAAAGATTCTGTGGTTCTTTAGGTCATCTGGACAGCACGTGGAGTTGATGTCTGAGGTGCTCTTATTTGAAGTATACATCTGTTCAAATACTTATGCACACATGCTTAATTATTGCAAATGCGTCTAAGTGCAACTTGCTATGAGATGGAACATATGTGGCAGAGGATAGCAAAGAGAGAAATAAGGAAGGAGAGGATCAAATATGAAGGTAGGCTAGCCAGTAATATTAGAAATGATAGTAAAAGTTTCTTTCAATACATAAGAAACAAACGACAGACAAAAGTAGACATTGGGTCACTTCAAACTGATGCTGGAAGGCTAGTGATGGGAGATAAGGAAATAGCAGGAGAACTTAAGTACTTTGCGTCAATCTTCACAGTGGAAGACATGAGTAATATCCCAACAATTAAAGGGAGTCAGGGGGCTGAGTTGAGTATGGTTGCCATTACAAAAGAGATAGTGCTAGAAAAGCTAAAAGGTCTAAAAATTGATAAATCCCCAGGCCCCGATGGGATACATCCTAGAGTTCGGAGGGAGGTGGCTGAGGAAATAGCAGAGGCGTTGGTTGAGATCTTTCAAAAGTCACTGGAGTCAGGGAAAGTCCCGGATGATTGGAAGATCGCTGTTGTAACCCCCTTGTTCAAGAAAGGATCAAGACAAAAGATGGAAAATTATAGGCCAATTAGCCTAATCTCTGTTGGTAAAATTCTAAAATCCATCGTTAAGGATGAGGTTGCTCTTCCAAGAATTTAGAAGTGTCGGATTAGAACAAGCTGAAAATGTGTTGCTGGAAATTCCTAAAGAAGGGCTCATGCCCGAAACGTCGATTCTCCTGCTCCTTGGATGCTGTCTGACTTGCTGCGCTTTTCCAGCAACGCACTTTCGGCTCTGATCTCTAGCATCTGCAGTCCTCACTTTCTCCTCTGATTAGAACAAGTCAACATGGATTTATTAAGGTGAGGCCGTGCCTGACAAACCTGTTAGAATTCTTTGAAGAGGCGACCAGTAGGCCTTTTCAAAAGGCCTTTGAAAAAGTGCCACACGAGAGGCTGCTGAGTAAGGTGAGGGCCCATGGTGTTCGAGGTGAGCTACTGGCATGGATTGAGGATGGGCTGTCTGACAGAAGGCAGAGAGTTAGGATAAGAGGTTCTTTTTCGGAATGGCAGCCGGTGACAAGCGGTGTCCTGCAGGGTTAAGTGTTGGGGCCACAGCTGTTCACGTTATATATTAATGATCTGGATGAAGGGACTGGGTGCATTCTAGCGAAGTTTGCCGATGATTCAAAGTTAGGTGGACAGGCAGGTAGTACTGAGGAAGTGGGGAGGCTGCAGAAGGATCTAGACAGTTTGGGACAGTGGTCCAGGAAATGGCTGATAGAATTCAATGTAAGCAAATGCGAAGTCTTGCACTTTGGAAAAAAGGATACAAGCGTGAACTACTTTCTAAACAGTGAGAAATTTCATAAAGCCAAAGTACAGAGGGATCTGGGAGAGCTAGTCGAGGATTCTCTAAAGGTAAACATGCAGGTTGAATCCGTGATTAAGAAAGCGAATGCAATGTTATCATTTGTCTCGAGAGGGTTGGACTATAAAAGCAGCGATGTGCTACTGAGACTTTATAAAGCTCTGGTTAGGCCCCATTTGGAGTACTATGTCTAGTTTTGGGCCCCACACCTCAGGAAGGACATAGTGGCACTGGAGCGTGTCCAGCAGAGATTCACACAGATGATCCCTGGAATGGTAGATCTGACATACGAGGAATGGCTAAGGATCCTGGGATTGTACTCATTGGAGTTTAGAAGATTAAGGGGAGATCTAATAGTAACTTACAAGATAATACATGGCTTGGAAAGGGTGGACGCTAGGAAATTGTTTCCGTTAGGTGGGGAGACTAGGACCCGTGGGCACAGCCTTAAAATTAGAGGGGGTCAATTCAGAACAGAAATGCGGAGACATTTCTTCAGCCAGAGAGTGGTGGGCCTGTGAAATTCATTGGCGCGGAGTGCAGTGGAGGCCGGGACGCTAAATGTCTTCACGGCAGAGATTGATAATTTCTTGATGTCACAAGGAATTAAGGGCTACGGGGAGAATGCGGGTAAGTGGAGTTGAAATGCCCATCAGCCATGATTAAATGGCGGAGTGGACTCGATGGGCCGAATGACTGTACTTCCACTCCTATGTCTTATGGTCTTCTGGCACAGTGGTTCAGTGATTAGCATAGCTGTCTCTCAGCGCCAGGGACCCGGGTTCAATTACAACCTCTGGTGACTGTCTGTGTGGAGTTTGCACACTCTCCCCATGTCTGCGTGGGTTCCTCCCAGGTGCTCTAGTTTCCTCCCACAGTCCAAAGATATGCAGATCAGGTGAATTAGCCATGCTAAATTGCCCATAGAGTTCACGTTAGGTGCATTAGTCAGGGGTAAATGTGGGATGGTGGGCGTGGGGGAGTGGATCTGGGTCGGTTGCTCTTTGAAGGGTCGGTGTGGACTTGTTGGGCCAAAGGGTCTGTTTCCACGCTGTAGGAATTCTAATTCGAAGAAATATACACTTCTCCACCTTCTACTCCATCCATGTGCTGGTGTTCATTTGGATACACTTTGAATGTACTATTAGTATTTTGGTCAGGCCATTTTTGGGCAACTTTTGCCTTTCCAAAGTGGACACACCAGGAAATAAAATATAGGAATGGAGAAGGAAAGCATTTGAGATCATTTTGATGTATTGGATATGTGAATTTCCAGCAGACCATGGCTGAAGTTGAAAATCTATTATATGTAGATATATCATTGACTTGTCAGGGGATCTGTCTAGCTGAAATAGAGGCGGTCACAACTTCAGTGGTTTTGGATGAAAGTAAGTACAACAGGGTATCAAGCTAGTTTTGAGATTAGAGCTCTGTTTGGTAGGGCTGTAGTAGAGGAGGGCAACTTGTACCCAAAACCTATTAGAAAAAGAATTGGAAGTGATATCACCCACCACCACAAACCAATGCATATAAATAAAAAGCGAGACAGTATACCAACGCTTCAACGGAGGCTTACAGATGATGATGATACCTAGCGTGGTGATGAAACATCTGAGAATAAACCTTTCAGCTCAGTGATCAAACTTGCAACCTGAACCACAACCTGAGCTACAAATCTTCACAAAAATTGCAATTACCCTGTCTTTTCTGCATTGTGAAGTTAGCTTTGAGTCATAGCTGTCCAGTATGAAACAGACCCTTCAGTCCAAATAGTCCACGCTGAACACTTTCCCAAAACAAACCATATATTTGGCCCATATCCCTCCAAATCTTTCCTATGTGTACCTATTGAAATGTCTTTTAAATGTTGGAATTGTACCCGCATCCACCACTTTCTCTAGCATTCCACTAAGAACTACTGTATTTAGAAAAAGGTTACCCCCAAAACCTTTAAGTTTTTTTCCTGTCATTCTTAAAAATATGCCCCCTAGTTTTGAACACTCACCCTTGGGAAAAGATCCTTGCTATTACCTTATCTATGTCCCTCCTGATTTTATAAACCTCTACAAGGTCACCTCTCAACCTCCTATGCTCAAGAAAGAAGTCCCAGCCTATCCAGCTTGTTCTCGATACCTCGGGCTTCCATTCCTGGTAACTCCTTTCTGAACCTGCTCAAATTTAATATTCTTCCTGTATCAGGGCAACCAGAGCTGTACACAGTACTCCAGAAGAAGCCTCACCAAAGTACTCAACATGACGTCCCAACTCCTATCCTCAGACGTCTGAGCAGTAAAGGCAAGCATGGTAAACACCACCTTAACCACCCTGTCTACATGTCATGCAAATTTCAAAGAACTATGTACTTAAACTCCTAGGTTTCTCTGTTCTACAACATTATCCAGGGCCCTGCCATTAATTGTACAAATCCTGCCCTTGTTTGTTTTATCAAAATGCAATACCTCTCATTTTTCCACATTAAACTCTAACTGCTACTCCTCAGCCCATTGACCCAGTTGATCAATATCTCTTTTTGTAATCTTAGATAACCTTCTTCTCTATCCACTATACCACTAATTGTGGTCTCAACCACAAACTTAATAGCCATCCCCCCCCTAAGTTCTCATCCAAATATGTAAAGGACAAACTAAAGTGGACCCAGTACCAACCCCTGTGGAACACCACTGGCAACAGTCCCCTAATCCAAATAAGCTTCCTAATAATAAAAGGAACAATCGAGGTAACAGTGGTAATTTAAGGATATTAATCGTATTTGTATTAGTAGTGATCTCTGCTGAAGCAAAGTGAAATAGAAGTAGTAAGTGCTGGCAAAACTCAACAGGTCTACCAGCAGCTGTGAAGAAATAAACTAGGTTAAGATGGAATATAATTAAATTCTTCTTTAGAAAAACCGCATTGAAGATGCGGTGAGGATAAGCTTGTAATCAGGTGCAATTCAGCCTTCAGTCACGTGAGTTATAGGAATGTGAATACCAACTAAGATACCGCACCCCAATAATGGAAAGGAGAAAACCACAGTTCTTGCTGGTTGAATGACCAAATCCCTCAAAAAGCATTGTTAATTAAATCAGCATTGTGGTGCACGAGTGTGAACAGCCTGCACCTGGAACTAACTTTCCAGAGTTTAGCTGAGTTAAAATGAATTATTAATTCCGTGATATAGGAGTGCATTGACTGTAAATATAAATCATTCTTTAAACTGGGCAACACGTGGAATATAATATGAAAAATATTTCTTTATTTCTATTTAGGCTTGGAAGAGATGGTGCACACAAATTTTGTCTGCCTTAAGGTAAGTATCCAGGGAACTGAAATGGATCTGTTCTGGTGTTGCTTTCATTCTTTCTTTAGCCTGTCTTGCAATTTCTGAAGGCATTGTTACGAGTGTGTGTGTGAGTGTGGAGTTAGCACATTCTCCCCATGTCTGCGTGGGGTTCCTCCCACCGTTCAAATATGTGCAGGTTAGGTGGATTGGCCATGCTAAATTGCCCATAGAGTCCAGTGATGTGGAGGTTAGTTGGTTTGCCATCTAACATGCAGAGTTGCAAGGATAGAGTTAGGGGAGATGGGTCTGGGAGGGATGCTTTTTGGAGGGGTGAGGACTTGATGGACTGCATGTCCTGCTTCTGCACTGTCAAGACTCAATGATTCTACAATTCCATCTTACCGCCCCATGTTTGCTTTGGCGCAAACTGAAATACTGAAGTGGACCCACTGATGATTATGCAATTGCAAGAATAGGTCAGAGGATGAGAATTCTGTGGTGAGTGACTCTCCTGACTCTCAAAAGCCTCTCCTCCATTTACAAAGCACAAGTTTGAAGTGTGATGGAATGCTATCCACTTGACTGAATGAGAGCAGCTCCCAACAATAATCAAGAAGCCCAATGCCTTCCAGGGCACTTGACCAGCACCCATCCAGCTCTTAGACTTTCACTCCCTTCATACACACATATAATGGTAGTCATGTGCACTATATGCAAGTACCTTCCCGACATTGCCTCGGCAGCACCTTCCAAGTCCAGCATCTTCCCAACCTGCACCATCAACCACTGAAGAAGGTCAAATGCAGCAGACACTTGGAAATATTGCTACTTGTCAGTTCCCCTTCAAGGTATAATAACATCCTTACTTGAAACAATATTGATATTCCTTATCTGTTGCTGAACCTGAACTACCAAACAGCACAGTGGATGTATTTGTACCATGCAAACTGTGATGGTTTAAGAAGGTTGTGCCATGGAATATCTTCAAGGGGAATTAGGGTTGGACACAAAATGTTCTCCTTATCAGTGACATTTTAATCTGGTAAAATAGCTTTAAAAATGAAAGATTTGTCTATGTTCAAATGCTACTGAAAAAGACATGATCGCATTATTATAATAACCTTTTGAAATGAATTTCAGATTTGTAAACATTATTCATGACAAAGTCTGAAGTTCTGTCTTTTAAGGTTAACTAGTTTAATTTAGCTAGTTTAACCATCTAAAATTATCAATTTAAGTCATACTAAAATTAGTTAATTTAAAGGTCATCTAATGAAGATGCAGGACCCTTTTAGCAATTGGAGTTGAAGACTCTGTGTCTACTCAGACTTGACTAATATAAAGCAGAGTCAAGATTAGAGTGGTGCTGGAAAAGCACAGCAGCATCCGAGGAGGAGGAAAATCAATGTTTCGGGCAAAAGCCCTTCATCAGGAATGAGGCAGGGAGCCTCTTGGGTGGAGAGATAATTGGGAGGGAGGTGGGGGCTGCAGAGAACGTAGTTAAGAGTGCAGTAGGTGGATGGAGGTGGGGATGAAGGTGATAAGTTGGAGAGGAGGGTGGAGCGGATAGCTAGGAAGGAAGATGGGCAGGTCATGAGGGTGGTGCTGAGCTGGCAGGTTGGAACTGGGGTAAGGCGGGTGGGAGAGGAAATGAGGAAACTTGTGAAGTCCACATTGATGCCCTGGGGTTGAAGTGTTCCGAGGTGGAAGATGAGGCATTCTTCCTCCAGGCATCAGGTAGCGAGAGAGTGGCGGTGGAGGAGGCCCAGGACCTGCATGTCCTCGACAGTGGAAGGGGGAGTTGAAATATTTGGCCACGGGGCGGCGGGGTTGATTGGTACGGGTGTCCCGGAGATGTTCCCTAAAGCGCTCTGCGCGAAGGCGTCCAGTTTCCCAATGTAAAGGAGACCACATTGGGCGCAACGGATACAATAAATGACACTTGAGCAAGTGCAGATGAAACTTTGGATGTGAAAGGCTCCTTTGGGTCCTTGTAGGAGGTGAGGGGGAGGTGTGGTGCAGGTTTTGCAATTCCTGTGGTAGCAGGAAAAGGTGCCATTGTATCCGTTGCTCCCGATGCTATCTCCATGCCAACTGTGAAAAGCGCTGGACACCTTCTCACAGCGCTTTAGGGAACATCTCTGGGACACCCTCACCAATCAACCCCACCACCCCTTGGCTGAACATTTCAACACCCCCTACCACAAGTCCTGGGCCGCCTTCACTGCCACTCCCTCCCCACCCGGTGCCTGGAGGAAGAATGCCTTATCTTCTGCCATGGAATACTTCAACCCTAGGGCATCAATGTGGACTTCACCACTTTACTCATTTTACCCCTGCCCCAGCCTTACCCCAGTTCCAACCTTCTAACTCAGCACCATCCTCATGACCTGTCCCACCTGCCAAGCTTCCTTCCCAGCTATCCGCTCCACCCTCCACTCTGACCTGTCACCCCCCACCTCCATCCATTTATTGCACTCTTAGCTACCTTCTCCCAGCCCCACCTCCTGCCCATTTATCCCTTCACCTGGAGGCTCCCTGCCTCATTCCTGATGAAGGACATTTGCCTGAAACGTCAATTTTCCTGCTCCTCGGATGCTGCTTGACCTGCTGTGCTTTTCCAGCACCACTCTAATCTTGACTCTGATCTCCAGCATCTACGGTCCTCACCTTTGCCTAATATAAAGGAGTTTTGCTGGCATTAACCTATGTATTATGATGGTCATAACTGAATTAGTGCAGCAGGTCAGGCAGCATCAAAGGAGCAGGAGAATCGAGGTTTCTGGCATAAGCCCTTCTTCAGAAATGAGGAGGGTGTGCCAAGCAGGCTAAGATAAAAGGGTAGGGAGGAAGGACTTGGGAGTGGGGTGTTGGGAATGCAATAGGTGGAAGGAGGTTAAGATGAGGGTAATAGGCCGGAGAGGGGTTGGGGGCAGAGAGGTCGGAAGAAGATTGCAGGTCAAGAAGGTGGTGCTGAGTCCGAGGGTTGGGACTGAGAAAAGGTGGGGGGAGGGGAAATGAGGAAGGTGGAGAAATCTGCATTCATCCCTTGTGGTTGGAGGGTTCCTAAGTGGAACATGGCAACACGACACCTGGAGGAAGAACGTCTCATCTTCCACCTTTTCCAGCAACACATTTTCCAGCTCTGATCTCCAGCATCTGCAGTCCTCACTTTCTCATAACTAACTGTTTAAATGATATTGCAAAACTGGACAACTTAATACTCCCTAAAAACTAGTCCCATATGGAACTCATCCATGAAGAGTAAAAAGAAATTTAGCGAATCGAAAACCTAAGCTTCGTAGATCCAGAGGTTGCAGAGGACAAGATGGTGGCTAATGTGTTTCTTGTCCTTTTGAAAATGCTAATAGAAACGAAGAGTCTTTTCTGTGACATGCAATCTGGTTATGTGGGGGTAATTAGTTCCTTTTATAAAGAAATCTGTTCCAAAATATTGATTTTGTCATTTTACTTTAGTATAGGGGGCACATGCAATAGTTATATTAACTATTAAATAGTTAAATTAAACTAGTGGAAATGCACAAGTTCTGAAGGAATATTAATCAAATACTTCATTGGTGTTCTTGACATGTTTCGCCCATCTAAATAAAGCTTCAAAAACTTTATCCGTTTTTTTTTCATTTATATATGCTATGTATTCATAGATCAAAACAAGAATGGAAGCAATGCCTAATCTACTTAATTTATTTAAATAATTTATCTTTCTGTCGAATAGCAAGCCATTTGCTGTCAGCATTCTGCTTCATTATATATTTCCCCCTTTCATGATTTTCCTTCTGTCCAAGTAGAATAAGCTTAAAATTCCAGAAGGTATCTTTTTAATGACCTTGGATGATATTTTCAAGCTGTCTGTCATTTTTTGATTTCTGTTTTGACTTTGTGATTTGTGCTACAGTACAATGTAATCAGCCCAATAGATAATTCTTTGAAATGCTTCCAGAAACTATTTCAGAGCATTAATTTAATCTAAACAATTTTGCAATTTTGAATCATGTAATATTTTTGATTGTTCAGCACACTTAAGTTGGAAAGATCATCCATCTGTTAGGACAAAAACTGTTTGCCTTCTCCAAAAGTAATTAGGGTCTGCAAAATCCATTTCTACTTGTTCACTTTGAAAATTTTGTTTGATTTTGTTTCTTTCCAATGTACCTATTCAGAATTAGTTTTTTTTTGTATCTGATAGGTGCAATGTAATTTGGGGTTCTTTGGTAAAACCATTGTACTGAATATTAGCACATTGTAGAAATGCAAGTTGTTTTGTTCAGTTACTGATGCGTATGGAGTGAGTTGCTGTCTGGAGACTGCTTGTGGTTCCTCCAAGAAGGTGTGAAAATTAACAAGTTGTAGTTGGGTAGTCCTCAACTTTTCCTTTGTAAGAAGCAATTGTGAGTATTGGTTGGAGCCTGGAAGTGGCCAGCTGCTTGGTTGGTGAACTTGTTAAACCACCTGATGGCAGAGCAGCATCAAGTTTGTGAAAATTGAAATATTCTGAAACATATTTAAATGGTTTAGAAATTATGAATACTGTACATCTTTTCCCCATTGAACTAAATGTATATTTTTTGTCTTTAATTGTACGAATGTTATTCTGTTGAGTAAAACTTTAATTTAGTAAAATGCTATACATGTCTAAAGAAACTGCCAGTTTGCTCAGTTTATTGAATACTGTTTTATTTATCAGCTACCTCCACTCTTGTGATCCTCCAATAATCCATGGAAACCTGACTTGTGACACCATATTCATCCAGCATAATGGTCTCATAAAAATTGGATCTGGTAAGTATAAGAAAACCATTTATTAATATGTGTTGAACATGTATAGCAAATAAAAGTTTATTAAAAACCTGAAATTGATTTGGCCCATCAGGCTATTTTTTAAACTCAAATTTACAGATCACTATATTGAAGTTAACTGATTAACAACATTATAATGAAAAATTATCAAAGCAATTTTTCACAAGTGCACTTAACAGTTGTCGCAATTGTGCAACAACAGCATGAGCGTGTCGCAGACACACTAACAGCACTTAGCCCCTTCATATTTTGAACATACATTGATGGATGGACAGTTCAATGGCTGTTTTTGCTGCTTCTACCTTCAGTGTTGTATACTTGAAATTTAAGCAGGTGCACTCAATATTTGAAAATATTGTCAGAGGCCGTTTTGTGTGAGCCAAATCAATGTCAGCAGACAATTTTATGAAGAGAGGACATTATGAAGTGTTCACTCCTGCTTCAACTTGATCATGACACTTTGTGCTGTTGTCTTTACTCAATTAACCTAGCACAAACCTGGAGTTGAACTGAAGATCTTTGTGGTCCATGTGGCTGTATGTATTACAACTGCTCAGAGAAGATGCTAATTTGGATCTACTTGCAAGTCTGCAGTTTTAAGTCTGCATTTTAAGGATCTGCATTTCTTTCTTGAGCTTTATTTTGGTTACTTAAAACTTGATGAGAGAGGTTTTCTTTTTCCCCTCCTGCCTGTACTAAATGTCTATTCAAATATCTGTTTCTTAACTTCTCCACAGCAGTTGTTTTAAATGGAGATCACAAGTCATCTGAAATGCATTTTTTTGCATAATTTAAGTCACTTTGCATATTGGTGGTAAGCCATGTGCTTAGAGCAGAAGAGAAGGAAAAACTGAATTAGCTATGATGGAGAGTGGGCATTTGCAGCAAAAGTCATGATATGACTAATTTTAGGTTAATGTCAAAGTGACCTTTTGTGAGGATAATTACTGATTCTTTGCTATATTTTATATGTACAGTTCAATCAGGACATCATTATAATGGGAGTGAGTGAAAATGGTGCATTGCATTTTATGCATGGCTCAATTATGCATTTGTGCATGTTCCTTCAGATTGCCCAAGACCTTGAGGGAAAATCATAATATTGTCCATTTAAACATCAAAGTTAGTAATGCAAACAGTTCACTTTTCATGGCCTAGCTTATGTTTTAAACTCCAGTTGCTCAATATTTTCTACTTGGTAACTGCAGTGTGGACTTTTCAGATGTCTGGCTTGTTGACTGAAGTGCATTGCCATGTGCCTCTTTGCCTAATACATGGTTTTGCAAACTTTGTTTTTCATTGGGAATTTCACTTTCTTGTGCAGAATTATAGTCTAAATCTTAACCATTTAAAATTTTAGGAAAGGTCAGATGGCACCCTGTTGCATAGGCATGTCTTGTTTTTCCTCCAATAAATTTCATTTGTTCAGGTTCAAAAATAAAATCAAATGCTTAAACAAGTGTGTGCCATTTTTTTGAACAGAAAACAATGGATTGACCATCTCTAGGATCTGATACTGTTACAGTCAGCATGTATTAGATAGGTGTAGCTTTTGCAGAGCCCCCTGCATTAGCAAGTACTTTTGCTGTTAAGATCATCTATTGTGAGCCTTCACCAAGTCTTGACTCCTGAACACAGCTGAAATGCAAATTTCTGTAGTTCATTCATCCAGAGGCTTGGGCGTGAAACAGGAACTAGGAATAGGAATAGACTGTTAACCGTCAGGTCCACTCTGCCATTCACATAGTTCATTGCTGTTTTTCTGTTTCTATGTCATTTTATCATAATATCCTTACATCTCCTGATTTTTATAAGAGGAAATTTATCAAGCTGTCCCTTGAAGATATGCTGATTTGAATTTCCACAAACCTCTTGGTGACGGGGGTTTGAAGGTCACCACCCTTTTGAGAGGAACGTCCACTTCACCTCAGTACGAATTGGTCCACCCTTTCATTTGACATCATGTCCTCTGATTCTAGGCATTCCAATCATTGGAAACATCCTTCTTGTATCTGCCCTTTTGAGGCCTGGAAGAACTTGGTATGCTTTTGTGAGGCCATGTCTAATTTTTATAAACTCTCAAATGTAGACCTAGTCTCCTATGCCTCTCCTCAAGGATAATCCTGTCATCTCTGGCATAAGTCTGATGGACCATTGTAACACTGTGTGGCAGGAATATTCTTTCTTGAGTAAAGAGGAAAACTATACACCATACTTCAAGTGCAGTCTCTCGAAAGCTTTTTACGTTTGCAGCAAAACTTCTTTGTTCTTACCCTCAAATCCAGTCACTGTAATGGCCAGCATAAAATCTGCCTCCTTAATTGCTTGCTGCACATAAACTTTATCAGTTCCCAATCTTTCACCATTTAATAAATTGCCAACTCAGCCAGTTTAAGTTCCCCTGAAGCTGCTTTGCATCCTCCTCCAACTTTCCTTCCAATCTAGGCTTGTGGCATCAGCAAACTCTGATCTTTTATATTTGGTACTTGCATCAAATCATTGATATAGATTATGAACAGATGGGACCAAAACATTGATCCTTAAGGTAACCCCTACTTTCAGCCTGTTTTTTTTTTTGTCCATTAGCCAGATTTTAATTTACCTAAATATTTTACCCTATCTTGTGTGCTCACCTTTGCTTTTAATCTCTTGTGTGGCATGTTATTGAAATCCTTCAGAAAATAGAAACAAATTGTATCCATTCATTTCCCTTGTGTGTTCTGCTCGTTACACTCAAAAAAAAATCTCAGCAGGTTTGTCAGACATGGTTTCTCTTTTTATAAATCCATGTTGGTTTTGTCAATCAAATCTTTATTTTCTAAATATCTAGTTATTATATGGTTTAATATACGCATCCCCAGTATTTTGCCTGTGGGATTTGACTCTGCTTGCATCTGGCAGTTCAACCCAAGGAGAATAATTTCTTACACCGCTTTCACCCTAAAGCAAGTCTGCCTGATCAAATTCAAAAACACTGTTGTGGCTTTGAGGGAGCATGGTTGGTGTTGGAAAGAAACTGAAATTTGTATCAGCTGTTCCTTTTGAATCCTATCATTGTGCTTTTAAAGAAGATAAAACTATACAAGCTATGACTAAACATCTTTTTCTAGGTTATAACCTTGAATGTTTGGAAGAATTATTTAAATATCTTTGCACCATCTTCATGCTCCAAATATAGGCATGGTCATTATTGCGCATTGTTCTTTGAATTACTAGATCACTTGCCTTTCAAAGGAGCAGTAGAATCATAATTGTTTATTTGACTTTTATTTTTGCGTGGTGCATGCACATACACGTTGACATAAGAACGTGTTTTAAAGAATCTTCATTTGTTTAATGCATGTCGTCGTCAGACTTCAGTCTAATCAGTATGTTTGCCTCAGTATGTGAGGTGGTTTTCTCACATCTTTTTCATTTGTGCATTACTGAGATTGTAACATTCATAACTATATCACTTAAATTGAGACATGATGGTTTGATAAGTAGAAGATTCAGTAAGACATCGGAAATAAGGGCAGTGAAGGAGTAAGGAATTCTACAGCAGTGATAGTAAATACAGTGTCAATGTGGATAGCAGTTATGAAGCTATGTTTTTAAGTAAAAATGAACAGACTCAGTTTTGTATAGCATCAGTAAAAGAGGCTGGAGGTGAGAATTTCATGTTCAGACAAGTTCATTGTTTAGGATGCGTAACCTTGCTCTGCTTTTTTTTCTTGACAAGTCTTCATAGCAAATGCTACTGCCAGAATTTACAGATGCCCTATTGCTGTTGAATCTGTTCATCCTGATTGTTCTGGACAAAGACCTTGATTGGAATATCAGCTTTGTATCATACCAACATAAGGCCTACTGCTGCTATTTCCTTTGTGCCTGTAATACTTTTCAATAAGATAAAGACTGACTTAATCCTGGTCTCCACCCCCAAAATCCGTAAGTTTTTAAAAATGTCACAGCACCAGGTTATAGTCAAATAGGTTTATTTGGAAGTGCTGCTTCAAAAGTGAGTGCTTTCAAATAAACCTGTTGGACTATAACCTGGTGTTGTGTGATTTTTAACTTTGTCCACACCAGCTCCTCTAAATCATGACCCATAAATCCCTTGTGGAGAAAAATCTGTTGATCTCAGCCTTGAACATTTTCTATTTCTAGCCTAAACTGTCTTCTGAGGTGGAGAATCCCGAAGGCCATCACCCTCTAGAGAAGCAAGTTCTTCCTCATTTCTGTATGATATTTAATTTGTGCCTACCAGCTTCAGATTGCTCTCATAAGGAGACTTAGTCTTGGTATCTCCCCTGTCAAGACGCGTTAAATCTTTTGTTTCAATAATCTAACCTCCTATTCTTCTATACTCCAATGATTGAGCAGACTGAGCTTACAATCTTTCCTCCTAAGTCAACCCCTTCCACCCAGGAATCAAATTACTGAGCCTTCTGAACTTCCTCAAAAGCAAGTAGATTCTTCTTTTAGATTAGAAAGTCAGTCTTATATTGCACTATTGATGACAGTTTCACCAATGGCTTGGACATTTACAGCAAGATTTCCTTACTTTTATACTCCATGCCTTTTGCAATAAAACCTGACATTTTATTTGCATTCCTAATTGCTACTTGTACCTCCATGTTGAACTTCATGATTCATCTACAAAATCTGACATTGTTGTGCAACATTTTACAGTCTGTCTTCATTTTAAATACTATGTTGTTCTTTCATTATTTCTACCATAGCGATCAAGATCGCATTTTCCCATGTTGCTCTCATCTGCCAAATTTTTACAACTTCACCAATTGAAGGAGCAGCGTTCCGAAAGCTTGTGATTTCAAGTAAACCTGTTGGACTACAACCTGGTGTCATGTGACTTCTAACTTTGTCCACCCTGGTCCAACACCAGCACCTCTGCATCATTTCATCCAGATCATTAATGTAGTCAACAACGACACTGTAACACTCCTTTTGTTATAGTTTGTGAACCTCAAGATGACCCATTTATCCGCTGTTGCGTGTGCAGCTGCAAAATTTAGACATTCCACATGCCAGTACTTTGACTTCCAGTTCCAGGAACTGGTACTGCACACAGACCTCAGGTCTGTGCACTAGCAGGAATAGATAGGAAAGATAGGTTTCCTGTTGTTTAGTCCATCCTCTCTCCATGCTAAACTAATACCCCAGCAACGTGAGCTCTTATCTTGGAAACCTTTTGTATGATAACTTTTATTGAATGCCTTTTAGAAATTCAAATACACCACATCCCCTGGTATCCTTTTTATCTATCCTGCTTGTTACGCTGTCAAGAACATGAATCAAACTGTTAAACGTGGTTTATCTTTCGTATAGTGTTAACATGATTTTATGAATTTCTAATCATCCTATCATAACTAATATAATGAAACATTTCAGCATTTGCAAATAACATGCTAACTGACCTATAGGTTCTCTCTTTCTTTCAATGGTGGCTCTACATTTACAATTTTATATTCTGCTGTGACACTTCCAGAAGCTTTGAAACGTTAGAACTTTACAACCAGTCTACCCACTATCACTGCAGACATATATTTGAAGAATGTAGACTATCAAGTGTAGGAGACTTTTGGTCTTTATTCCCTTTTAGTTTTCTTGGTGCATTTTTCTCTGATGTGTTTTAAGTTCTTCTTTATCTCTTGATTTTCCTACTATTCTTAGGGAAAGACAGAAGACATTCTGTGCAGACAGATGTAAAATTCTTGTTTGAAGTCTGGAGTATTTACTTAGTCATAGTCATGCAGCATAAAAGAGGCCCTTTGGCCCATCATTGATCAATCTACACTAACAGTTTTGCAGCATGTGGCCCATAGCCTTCAATGTTATGACCTTCCAAGTGCTTTTCCATATATTTATTTACGTTTTTGAGGTTTCCTGCCTGTATTGCCCTCCCAGGCAGTGCGTTCCACATCTCTTTTTTTCCCTCCCCGCCCCCCTCAGTCAAAAAGATTTCCTCTAAGCCTTCTTCCCTTCACCACCCTAAAATTATGCCCCTTAATCACAGTATTAATGTATCATGTTGCCTCCAGGGGTCTGAGGGTAAGCATTCCAAAATCTGAGTATTCCTTTGAGCTTCCTAGTGTACTGCCATTCATAGAGTAATCCATTGTCTTGTTACTTCTTCCAAAGTACACCACCTCATGCTTATCAGAGTTGAATTGTTTGCTCCTGATCTGCCCATCTCTCAAATGTATATTTTTATTGATGCAGCTCCAACAACGCAAGTTTGGACTCTCTCCAGGACAAAGCAGCTTGCTTGATTGACACCACATCCACAGACATCCACTCCCTCCACCACAAGATGCACTGCAGAAATTTACCAAAGCTTCATAGACAGCACCTTCCAAACCCATGAACATTTCCAACTAGAAGGATAAGTGCAGCCAATACATGGGAACACCACCATTTGCAAGATCCCCTCCAAGCCACTCACCACCCTGATTTGGAAATATAATGTCAGTACTTAACTGTTTGAGGTCACAGGGCCATAGAGTCATACAGCACAGAAACAGGCCTTTCAACCCAACTTGTCCATGCAGACCAGGTTTCCTACACTGAACTACTCCTATTTGCCTGCATTTAGCCCATATTCCCATCAACTCTTCTTATCGTGTGCCTGTCCAAATGTCTTTCAAACGTTGCAATTGTGTAAGCCTCCACCACTTCCACTGGAATCTTGTTCCATAAACACACTATCTCGTGTGAAAAAGTTGCCCCTCAAGTCCCTTTTTAAAATCTTTTTCCCCTCTCCCCTTAAACCTATGCCCTCTAGTTTTGGACTTTTCTACTTAGATAAGGTAAACTGGACCATCTCAGTTTACCTTATCTATGCACCTCATGATTTTTTAAGTTCACCCCTCAGCCTCCTATGCTCCAAGAAAAAAAAGTCTTAGCCTATCCAGCCTTCTTTTTAACTGAAACCTTCCAGTCTCACTAATATCCCTGTAAATCTTCACTCCCTTTCCAGTTTAATAACATCATTCCTCTAGCATGGCAACAAGCATAGTACAGTCACAAAGCTGGTCCCTTTGTTTTCTAAAAATTGTTCCTTTTCTTATGGATACTTTGTTCTTGTCCTTTTTTCAGAGGGGTCATAAACAGCTCCGGTTTAGATTAGACTGGTTTGGTACAAAGATTAAAGGGTTTTGAGAGGCCTTTTTGATTATATGTAAATAGATGAGACTTCAGGCCAAAGTGGTCATGTTTTAGAAGTGACCTGTATAAAGAAGGGCTCGTGCCCGAAACGTCGATGCTGCCTGACCTGCGCTTTTCGAGCAACACACTTTTTCAGCTCTGATCTCCAGCATCTGCAGTCCTCACTTTCTCAGCGGAGTAGTTCAGTCCAGAACTAGTTAGAAATTCAACTATGTGGAAACAGGTCCTCCCCCTCTCCCTCTCCCTCTCTCCCTCTCCCTCTCCCTCCTAACTTCAACCTGTTCCATTGTTACTGTTTTTTTTTAAGGGGGTTTGCTTATTGAGGCTGTTGTATATATTCAGAACTGCATAATTAAGTCTAATTTGGGTAGACTGAGTTCTGTGGGGATTCTTTATTCTGTCCTTTGTGTTTTATTGTATATGTGTGAATAAATTTTTGTCTGTTCTAAAACCTGGTAGTTTACCTGGAGTAAGTTAGCTATGTTATGTTCACTATATACTTAGCGAAACAAATTGCCAACTTATGGTTTGGACTGCCTGCTTGAGTGTTTTGAGAAGTCTGGCTTAGTCAGTAACAGTATGCAATATTCCAAATATGGCCTTACCAACTACTTGTATAGCTCTAACGTGACATTCCAACTGCTTTGATTAATGAAGGCAAGCATGCCAAATACTACTTCAGTCTGTCCACCTGTGACACCACTTTCAAGGAACTATGTAGCTGCATCCCTAGGTGTCTCTGTCTGACAACAGTCCCCAGAGTCCTAATATTAACTGTGTAGGTCCTATTTTGGCTTGGCTTACCAGAAGACAATATCCTGCCTTTATGCAAATTAAACTCCATCTGCCATTTCTCAGTTCAATGGCCCAGTTGTTCAAGATACTGCTATATTCTTAGAAAACTTTCTGTACTGTCTGCTATAGTACCAATTTTGGTGTCATCTACCAACTTATTAACTATGCAGCCTATATTCTTGTCCTTGGAGATGTGTTGACTCACTCCTTCAGGATTTTCTCCAATAGTTTGTCAATCACTTGTCAGACTCACTTGTCTATAGTTTCTTGGTTTACCCCCATCACACTGTTAAAGTGGAACCACAGTAGCTATCCTCCAGCCCTTTAGCAGCTCCCCTTGGCCAGGCAGGAATTTAAAATTTTGGATTGGAGCCTCTAATTTCCTCCCTTGTCTTCCAAAGCGAGCTGGGGTTTTGTCCACTTTGAAATCTGCCAAAGCCTCCAATGTCTTCCCATTCGCTATGTCATTCTGTTGAAGAACATCTTAGTCCATCTTCCTACTTCTATACCTACATCCTGCATCTAAAGTGAAGACCAGTAAAGTACTGAAGTCTTATTATTGTCCTCTGATTTCACACGTAGACGCCTCAGTGGTCCCAAATGGGCCCTACTTATTCCCTAATTAATCTCTTCTCCTTTACAGGATATCATGGGATTCTCCTTAATTTTACCCACCTCTTTGTCTCCTAATTGCTTTCTTAAGATTCCCCTTGTATCTTCTGTACTCTTTTAGGTCCTCTGTTCACTTGCTCCCTTTGTACCTAATTAATAGCCTCTCTCTTTTTCTTCTTACCCAATCCTAAATGTTCATAGACAGCCAGGGTTCTCTGGGCTTGTTGCTCCAACATTTCACCCTAAAGGGAGCATGTTGGACCTGTACATTCCCCATTTCCTTTTTGATCACCCCGGCTATTCTATTGTAGATTTACTCCGAAGCAAGAAGTCTGCCCCCACCACTTAACCCACCCACGCAAGTCCAAAACCTTTTCTGTAGACTATCTCTTTCCTTGAACATAATGGTGCTGTTGACATTGTCACAAAAATGCTTACCGATTTTGTCACATTGTCATAAATGCCACCTTAACCACCTGCTAAATTAGAACCAGAATTGTCTTCCTTGTTGGACCTTCTGGGTGTACCATAACATAAAACCCTGCAGAATACAGTTCAAGAAATCTATCCTCTCTCAACCCTTTACACTATGACTACCCCAATTAATGTGTGGAAAGTGGAAGTCCCCTAATATAATGACCCTAGTGTTATTGTCACACATCAGTGAATTATCTGTATATCTGTTCCCTGCTGACTATTTGACAATATCACTGCCCCCTTTTTATTCCTAAGCTCTACCCACAAAGCTTAATTTGAGGACCCTCCCAAGGTATCATCTCTCGCTACTGCAATAACTGACTCATTAATTAATAATGCAATATCACCAACACTTCGACACCCTGCCCTGTCTTGTCTGAAGACCCTAACATAATTTTGAGTTGTCAGTCCTGCCCATCTGTCAACCACGTCTGTGTTGGCAGCAGTGTCTCCATTCCACATATTAATCTGCGTCCTTTAACTCATCTGTCTTCTCTATAATACTCCTAATATTAAGATAGAGGCTGTCCAATCTCTCCTTATTCTCTTGAATCACAGCAAGGCTGAATTCCCTGCATTCTTGTTACTTTATTATGCTGCGTCCCTATTAGAGTCCCTTGCCCTTAATAAACTAATTTAAACTCCTCCCAACAGCATTGATAAGTCTACCCACAAGGATGATGGTTCCATTCTGGTTCAAATGCAGACCATCCCACTTGCACAAGTCCCAACATTCCCAGAAACAATCCCAGTGAGGCAGAAATCTAAAATACTCCTGAGCCACACATTCAATTGCATTATTCTCCATTCTCCATTTGTTTTTCATTGTTAATTCATCAGTCTCGTTTTCTATGTGACCGTTGCTTACCTTGGCTACTTACTTTCTTTATCATATTTGTAGAAGCACAAACTGTGTGTGTTACTTTTTTGCCAGATTTCTCTCATTTTAATGTGTCCATCCAAGTGAGTGTTTTCCCAGTCTTTTGGTTATCTAATAATCTTCACAGCGTTGTGGTTTCTTAGTTAATTTGATGTCATTCTTCATTAGCTGCACATGTTTTGTCTTTCTCATATAGTCTTAAATTATGAAACATCTCTCCTTAAGTTTCTAATCCTGTTTACATAACACATTTCCTTACCGATTTATTTCTTTTTCTCAGTCTGCTTTGGCTATTTCATTTTGGATTCCTTTTGTTAAAATTTAAGGTGCTCAATTCAGGCCCATGTTTCTTGCACTCAGACCCCATGTGAAATTCTTCCTGTTATGATCACTATTACCTAGAGGATTGTTCGCTATGAGATTTTAGATTTTAATCCTGAATCAATGAATATGACAGATCTCAAATAGCAGTTCTCATGTCATACTTAACATGACGTGATATGATTACAACTGTATCACAAAAATTAACCTCCGCAGCCTGCACACCAAAGACCAGTACAAAAGATAATCAGATAAAATTTTACTTTCCCCTATTTTCACTTTACTAAATGGTTGTTTATTTTGGTAAAAATGGATAGGAATTTAGGGATAGATGTTGCAATTCTAGATTTGGAACTAGATTTATTAATATGGGCAGGAGATAAATACACTCAACCTCCTTTAACATAGCAATAATGTAGTTGGTGCTTTTGAATACCATGACAATGTTATGAAGGAATTAAGTAAAGGGATTGTTGTGTTTACAGGGAAATTAGGATACAAATATACACATGTTGAATGGCATTATGAACAAATGAGTACTGATCAGTTTTGATCATGACACTTCAGAAAGAATATATGTGCTTTTTAGAGGGGACAGACCACCATGCCTTTTGCTTCGGGGCCTATAATAACAGTAGTGTTTGAGTGTAGTTTGTTGACTACTTTTCTGGACTGTTGCAGCCTTAGTGAAGACACTCCAAACTAGTACCAGATGAGAAATTTTGAGCCATCTGACTTTTGGTCCATCGATTTATATCAAATTTATAGAATGTTTCCAAATGCAATTTGTAACTTTGAATTGGAAAATGACAGTTGTTAACATCTTGTTCTTTCTCTGTTTATGATGTGGAGGTGCTGGTGTTGGGCTAGCGTATTCAAAGTCAGAATCCACAGGACACCAGGTTATACTCCAACAGATTTATTTGAAATTTCAAGCTTTCTAAGTACTGGTCCCTCGTCAAGTGGACTTCACCTGATGAAGGAGCAATGCTCCAAAAGCTTGTGATTTCAAATAAATCTGTTGAACTATAACCTGGTGTCCTGTGAATTTGACTTGCTTTGTTTTTAATGGTAGCAGTTGCAAAGGTGAGCCTCATAACTGAGCTACTGTTACTGTGTACTGCAGCAGTTTGATTATACTGGTTACATTGTCATCATTAAGCTAGATATTTTAAAATTCCAGGTTATTATTGAATCCATATTTATTCGCGTATAAACAAGAGAATTTGTAAAGAATGAGACTTAACCAGTGGTAGTCATCCTCTTGCTGCATTGACATGGAACTATTAAGCTTTCACAGCATCTAGTTTTGTTTTCTTGCTTGTTTGGTAGCTTTTAAAGTTTTCTCACTTGTGTAAAACTAGTTCTAGCATTTATATAACTTGTAATTTTATCTTCTGTCTCACTATCTGGTATCCTTAGTCTGTGCCTTGTATTCATCAGTGCACTTGAGACCGAGTAAATTAAACTGGATTGTAACAATGAGTTGCACAAATGATTTGAGAATATTTGTTGTGTTTCTGGAATTAGGATACAGATGGTGAAGTTAATATCAATTGTGCAGGGAGCAACAGGCTTGTTTGATCATAGTTTTTCACCATTGAAATAATGCCCGTAACACACAGAGACTTGGAGGTATTTGCACACAAAATGCAAAGCTGGCACACGTGCAGCAGGTAATCAGGAAGGCATTGGAATGTTGGTTCTTCTTTCAAGGAACACAAGAGTAGGAAAGTGTTACTGCATCTGCATAAGATGCTGCTGAGATCTCGTGGTGCACTTAGAGCAGTTTTGATCCCCTTATTTTAGTAAAGATCTCATTTCATTGGAAGCACATCTGAGAAACCTCATAAGGATGATCCCTGGTCTGGATGGATTGTCTTATGAACTAAGGTTGAACATGTTGGGACTCCACTCATTGGAATTTAGAAGAATGAGAGTTGATTTCATTGCAACATATGGGATTTTTGAGGTTTGACAGGGTAAGTGCTAAGAGACTGTTTCCCCTGTTGGGAAAGTCTAGGACCAGAGATCATAGACTCAAATTGGCACCTTCAAATAAGTTTAAGGCTGAAATGAGGAGGAGTTTCTTCTGAGGGTTGAGAGTCTTTGGAACTCCTTACTGCAGAGAATTGTGGGGTCTGAGTCCTTGTATATATTTAAGACTGAGTTTCTTGATCAGTCGATGAATCAAGGATTGTGGGGTAAGTGCAGGAAGATTAATGTAAGGGCTATCGGATCAGCCATGATTCTGTTGAATGGGGGTGCAGGCGCAAGAGGCTGAATGGTCAGCTCCTTTTCCTGTTTCTAATGGTCTTTTATGGCTTTTCTTGACTTCTAGCTGAATTCCAGAGGTGAGGTGTGAAGTGACTTTGCTTGACTGAGCCTGGCATATGGCCTCAAGCAAAATTGAAGCTATTGGCAATTGGGTCAAGATGTCTATTGGCTGAAGACATATCGGGGAATCACACAGCATGAAACAGACCCATCGGTCCAAATTGTCTGTACCAACCAAGTTTCCCAAACTAACCTGGTTCCACTTGGCTGCAGTTGACCCATATCCCTGTAAACCTTTCCTATTCATGTAGCTATCCAAATGTCTTTTAAATGTTGTAACAAAGAAAATTACAGCACAGGAACAGACCTTTCAGTCCTCCAAGCCTGTGCCAATCCAGACCATTTATCTAAACCCGTAGCTTATTTTCCAAGAATCTGTATCCTTTTGGCTCCCTGCCCATTTGTATATCATGTATTCAATACCTTGTCCGATGACTGAAAGCATGCCGTATGCCTTGTTGACCACTCTGTCAATCTGCCTTGCCACCTTCAGGGTACAATGGACCTAAACACTCAAATCCCTCTGTACATCAAATTTCCCCGGGGCTTTTCTAGTTACCATATAATTTGCTATTGAATTGGATCTTCTAAAATGCGTCACCTCTCATTTGCCTGTATTGAACTCCATCTGCCATTTCCCCACCCAACTCTCCAATTTATCTATATTCTGCTGTATTGTCTGACCGTCCCCTTCAGTATTTGTTACTCCACCAATTTTAGTGTCATCTGAAAACTTGCTAATCAGACCACCTATACCTTCCTCCAGATCATTTATGTATATCACAAACAACAGTGGTCCCAGCATGGACTCCTATAGAACACCACTGGTCACAGGTCTCCATTTTGAGAAACTCCCTTCCACTACTACTGTCTCCTGTTGCCCAGCTAGTTCTTTATCCATCTAGCTAATACACCCTGGACCCCATGCAACTTCACTTTCTCCATCAGCTGACCATGGGGAACCTTATCAAAAGCCTTTGTGAGCTCCATGTATATGACATCTACAGCCCTTCCCTCATCAATCAACTTTTTCACTTCCTGAAAGAATTCTATTAAGGTGGTAAGACGTGACCTTCCTGGCACAAAACCATGTTGCCTATCACTGATCAGCCCATTTTCTCCCAAATGTAAGTAGATCTTATCCTTCAGTATCTTCTTTAGAAGCTTCCCTGCCACAGATGTCAGGCCCACCAGTCTATTACCTGGATTATCCCTGCTGCCCTTCTGAATGAAGAGGACAATATTAGCAATTCTGCATCCCTCTGGGATCTCTCTCGTGTTCAAGTATGCTGCAAAGATATCTGTTAAGGCCCCAGCTCTTTCCTGTCTCGCTTCCCTTAGTAACCTGGGATAGATTCCATCTGGACCTGGAGATTTGTCCACCTTGATGCCTTTTGGAATACCCAATGCTTCCTCCCTTCTTAAGCCGACTTGATCAAGAGTAATCAAACATCTATTCCTAACTTCAACATCCATCATGTCCCACTCCTTGGTGAATACTGACACAAAGTACTTATGTAAGAATCTCATCCGTTTTCTCTGACTCCACATATAACTTCCCTCCTTGATCCTTGAGTGTGCCTGTCCTTTCTCTGGTTGCTTTCTATAGTTACTCTCTCACTCCTTATATATGAATAAAAAGCTTTGGGATTTTCCTTAACCCTGTTTACTAAAGATATTTCATGACCCCTTTTAGCACTCTTAATTCCTCATTTGAGATTGGTTCTACTTTCCCGATATTCTTCCAAAGCTTTGTCTGTTTTCAGTTACCTGGACCTTTTTATGTATGCTTCCTTTTTCTTCTTAGTTTCACAATTTTGCATCTACCACTTTCTCTGGCAGTTCATTTTTACATACGAACCACCGTCTGGAGGAGGTTGCCCCTTGAGTCCCTTTTAAATCTTTTTCCTCTCACCTTAAAATATGCTCTCTAGTTTGAACTCCCCAACACTAGGGAAAAGACATTTGCTATTCTCTTTATCTAGGCCCTTCATGATCTTATAAATCTCTACAAGATCTTCGCTCAACCTCCAATGCTTTAGTTAAATTGGTCTCATCTTATCTCTTATAACTCTAACCCTCTCCAATTTAATAATATCCTTCCTTAGCCCGGTGACCAGAACTGTAGACTGTACTCCAATAATGGCCTCACCAATGTCCTGTACAACCTCAACATGATGTGCCAACTGAAATGAAGGCAAGCATGTTTTGTGAGTTTTAAGATTTGTAGCTCAGGTTGAGGTTCTGGATGTAAGTTTGCTCGCTGAGCGGGAAGGTTCATTTCCAGACGTTTCGTCACCCTACTAGGTAACATCTTTAGTGGGCCTCCGGGCGAAGCACTGTTGATTCCTGCTTTCTATTTATATGTTTGGGTTTCTTTAGGTTGGTGACACCATTTCCTGTGGCGATGCCATTTCCTATTCTTTCTTGGGGGGGGTGGTAGATGAGGTCTAACTCTGTGTTTGATGATAGAGTTCCAGTTGGAATGCCATGCTTCTAGGAATTCTCATGCATGTCTCTGTTTCGCTCATCCTAGGATGGATGTGTTGTCCCAGTCAAAGTGGTGTCCTTCCTTATCTGCATGTAAGGATACTAGTGAGAGAGGGTCATGTCATTTTGTGGCTAGTTGATGTTCATATATCCTGGTGGCTAGTTTTCTGCTTGTTTGTTCAATGCAGTGTTTGTCACAGTCCTTGCATGGTATTTTGTAAATGACATTAGTTATGCTAGTTATCTGTATAGAATCTTTCAAGTTCACTAGCTGTGTTTGTGGGCAACTGTGATGTCAAAGGGTCTGAGTAGTCTGGCTTAATTACCCTGTCTACAACTTTCAAAGAGCTATGTACCTGAACCCCTTGGATCTCTCTGTTAAACAACACTTCCCAGGGGCCTACTATTAACTGTATAAATCTTGCCCTTGTTTGTTTTACCAAAATGTTATATCTCACATCTATCCAAATTAAACTCCATCTGGCACATCTCAGCCCATTGGCCTAATTGATCAAGATCTCTTTGTAATATTAGATAACCACCTTCACGTCCACTGTAGCACCAAGTTTGGTATTATCCGCACACTTACTAACTATGCTTTCTATATTCTCATCTGAATTGTTTATATAAATGACGGTGCACCTAGTACCGATCCTGGTGGGACACAGCTGTTACAGGCCTATGATCCAAAAAGCAACCTTCCACCTCCACCCTTTGTCTCTTACTAGCAAACAACTTTTTGTATCTAATTAGCAAGCTCTGAGTTTCATGTGATCTAACTTTCCTGATCAGTGTATGATTTGGAATCTTGTCAAAAGCTTTCCTAAAATCCATGTGGATAACAGTTACTGCTTTGCCTTCATCAATCCTTCTGGTTATATCCTCAAAAAAAACTAGATCAAGCTTGTAGACACAATTTCCTATGCTGGCTATCCCTAATCTGTCCTTGCCCCCTCCAAATGCATGGAAACCCTATCTCTAAGAATCCCCTCCAGAAACTTCAGCTGCAGGAATTGGACCCAACTATCAGCTGTTTGGTCAATAACCTTGTGTACAACGCAAGGTCAGAATTGGAAACATTCACTGATGATTACAATCCTTGGCATCATTCACACGCATTGGATACTGAAACTCGGTGTTTATGTTGCAAGACCTGGACAGCATGCAAGTTTGTGCTCATAACATGATAGGTAATATGTGTTTCAACCATCACTTGCATTCACTAATATTACCATTGCTGAATAGTTGTCCTGGCGATTGCCATTAACCAGAGACTTGACTAAACTAGATAATAAATTCTGGAGTAAAAGCAAATGGCTGGAGAACAGCTTTGGCAAATCTCCTGGAGAGTGAAACAAATTTAATGCTTCAAGCCTGATATGATTTCTTTGAACTTAAGGGGCTGGGAAATGATGGTTTTTTTAATTTGTTGACAAAGGGGGAGAAGGAGCAAGTAGAACAATGGTAAGCATCCAGAGCAAAAGTGGTAGGGGGGTTTGGTGGGATCAAAAGAGAGGTAATCTAACGGAAGACAGTGTTCATGCAATGTTCATTCAGCATGAATGCATCAAAATTTTCTTTAGTGCAATGAGAGCTCAGTTTGCCTTTTGCTCTGGGCATCTTTTACCATTTATCCCCTTTCTCCTTTTGTCAACAGCATGAAAAGAATGAAGTTCCAGATTCCTTCAGTCCCAAAGAAGTTGAATTGAACTCTATATATCATGTTCATTTCTCTCCACAGATGCTGCCAGATGAGTTTGTACAGCACTTTTGGTTTTATTTTTGGTCTCCAGCATCCCCAGTACTGTACTTGGCTTTTAAACAAGTACTGTAGCTCAGAGGATGGGGAACACTGCCACGGGTGGTTCACTTTCACTTTCCCTTTCCCTAAGCCTATCCACCACCTGAGGTATGATTAATGGACTATTATTCACCTATTATCCAACAGTAATCAAACTTTATTCAGCTGACTACTTTGGAAGTCTGTGCCTCAGAGGGGTGGTGATTGGAGTTGTTGAATATTTTCGAAGGTGGAGGTAACCTCTTATTATCCAAGGGAATCCATGTTTATCATGAGTAGGGGGAATGTTAAACTTGAAACATAGCAAATCAGCTGTGACCTTTATTGAATGATGGAGCAGGCTTGACCCAATTGGCATTGTTGTGCTTATTCGCATTCTATTTTTCTCCTTTTTAAGTAATGACTTTGCTAGAATTAAGTAATTGTTGAATTTGTTTCCTTGTCCTTTTCATGTAGACAAATCCATATTAAAACAATTCGCTATTTAAAGCAATTCCTCATACCAACAAAGTTTCTGCAAATTGGTGGAGAAATGCATATGCTTCTGTTGTAGCAATAGCCTTACTTAAAATCTGACTCATTTTAGTCAGAATTCTTTGTGTTCCAAAATTGTTGAATAAATGTTAATTGAATCATCCCCTTTTGTGATGCTGCCTATCATCAATAGATGGCCTCACATCAATAGATGGCCTCCTATCAATAAGCAGATTACTATTTATAAATGTTTGTGTTTTTTAAAAATGTTGTGCTATTCCATGAATATTAACAAAAAAACACCATGTTACCCTTTTGGTAACAGAACTTCCAACTCTTTCCCAGAAATTCTTGCTAGTTTATAAAGTACAGATCTACGTAATAACAGGTTAGGGTTTCATGTATTGCCAAAATATAATTTGGAATCCATTCAGAACATTGTTTACATTTGACTCTACATGCTTTTTTTGGGTAAAGTTCATTTAAAATTAAAACACATTGATTCAGTTTCCTTTCTTTTGGCATCATTTGATCATCTGCTAGTACCGGGTGACACACATTATGGCTTCTGTTAACTAGATGATAGCTCTTTGGCTGAAAACTACCGAGGATTTGATCATTTTTCTGAATCAATTCTCTGGTTGTTTTTAACAGTCTCTCACTCAGTATAGAACAGATCAGAAGTTTAAAGAGGTAACAGAACCTTTGTTGCTCTAGTTCTGATTCAGTGAGTTGGTAATCCTGTCTACAGAAACAATGAATGACTCTGGTTTCTGATAGTCTTGTTGCAAAATACCACTTTGAAGATCTCTGTTAAAAGTTGAAATCCTTTTATTCAAGAGCTGTTAAAAGCCTATTTGTTGAATTTTTGTCTGGTATGCAGAATTTCATTTTTGACTGTTTGGCTTCCATGGAAAGAACTATTCCAACTTTCTTAGTGATTATAGCCAAATATTCCTCTTGTTCCTAGGGTGAGGCAATTTTTCAATGCTGTAAGCCAGCATATTTTTTATACGGTGATGCAACTTAGGTCTGTAGTTAATTATAGTTGGCTGATGATAGGGTATTATTATTCAGTTGCAAGTAATCTACGGTTTTATTGTGTGAAAGATACTACTCTAGAATTCCATCTTGGTGTTGCTTTCAAAAAATGATATGCCCAGTTTTGAGTCCACGTTTGAGAGTTTGGATCTCTGACCTGGAGAATAAATTCTTTGAGTTAATTGATCATTTAAAGTTGACCATTGCAAGTTGTTGAGGTTCAGGAGTAGCAACCTAAGTGTTTAAAGGCTTCTTTAATATCTTGGACCAAAGATAGACTAACATTCAATTTTTAAGGGAAGTTATCACAGATTAACAGTTCTCAGTAAAGAACATCAATAAGTATTAATCAATAAGTATCAATAACAGTATTCCACTGTTTCTACATTGCATTTCAAGGTAGCACATTCCTATTCCTCCTGTTGAAAAATACTGCTCAGCAAAGTCCCCATGGGTTCTTCAGTTAGCATTTCTAGGGCAATTAGGGATGGGCTATAAATGCTGACCCAGCTAGTGACATCCACATCCCATTATCAAATTTGAAAAAATTATTTTGCATTTTTGGAGAGACCAGCAAATTGGACTTTAATTGGTGGTTTTCTCTATTGTTCTTCATTCCTGATGCTAACTCGTAAGTGTTTGTTTCATTACTTGTGGTCAATCTATTTTAAGAGCAATGTAGGGTCTCCATTCATAAGTGAGGACAATCTGAAGGGTGTATCATGCAGCAGTTCCAAATAGTCAGAGGGAGGGGATTCTTGTGTGCAAGATATGCCTGTCTTGAAAATGTTGGTATCTGTATATTTCTCCCTCAAATGTCCTTGCAGTCTCAAAAGAGACATTCAAAGCATAGGTGAGGAGGAAGATGTAGCAGGGACTCATTCTCATGTGTAAAGTGCCTATTTGATTTTTAGCATGTGAGAGTTCAGTGAAATTTTTGAACTGTACGTTCACTTCCAATCTGAAAAATGACCATTTTGAAGTCTGGAGATTTTTCTACTCTTAGAAAACTATCAATCTCTAATGAATTTGCAAAACTCAAAAAATTATCCATAATTGTCCAACACCCTGTCTTGTCTTCATTTGTTTAAAATTAACAAATGAAGGCCATCTTCATGGTAGACTAAAAGAAACTGTAGAAAATCTCCATTTGACCAGATTATTATGGTAAGTGATTTCCTCTTAAGATGAGGGCTGAATTGCTATACAGTATGTCAACTTTTGTTCAGCTCACGTTAGTGAAATTATAAGTTAACCAAAAGTGAGTTAAACAAGAGTATTGCACCAATATATTTCATGTATTCACAAAACTCCTTTATCCCCCATCCTTCTTTTGGTTTATTTTCCTTTTACTCGCCTCCTTCATGTCTTCTACCCTCTTCTGTCTTCCATAGCCCATCCCAACCCCCCCACCCCATAACCTTCTCATCACACTCCACTGCCACCATTTTTTCCATCTAGCTACAGTATAGGCAGTGTCTTGTTTTGAAGCTTTTGGTGGTTCTAACCCAGCTGTTTGTATTTGCGAATGCTCGCTGTTCCATCACTCATCAATTTCTTGTTTTATTTCCCCGCTTACGGCCGCTCTGTTGCGAACAGTCTTTCATAGGATATTTGCTAATGGTGAGATACTTCTCGGCTCCTGTGATGTGACTGTGTATTGTTATGTTTGTCTTTTAGCTTTTAAAATGTGTTAGTGTAAGCAATTTATGTTGGGAATGCTTAGCAGTCTTAGCTCTTGCATGAGTGCATGTGCTCACTTTACGAAAGCAATGTTGGCTTTATATGGAGTTTGTAACCCTTGTATTGTAAAATGACATGAGTTCCATAAAATAACACCTGACTAAGCTTTGTCCTCTTCATGTGGATGCTTCAGCAGAGTCTGGCAAGTGACTGTTCTTAGTTAAGAGTTAACATTCTTGAGCAAAATGTATTCTGAATGAAAATTGTCTTTGTCCACTGTTCCTGCACAGAACAGAAAATCACCATGGACTTGTAGTTTTTTTGATTTGGAGCAAATACACTGTGTGTGTGTGTGTGTGTGTGTGTGTGTGTGTGTTGGTGGGGGCAGTGGCGCAGCATCCAATTAGCTTTGTGAACTCTGAAGCAGTAATAACCAATGTAGAGTTCTGACGATATTAAAACAACCTTATTCCCAAATCTGAAAAAGATTCTTTGCCCTTTTCATCCTCATTGAGGGCTTGTGGTTTTCAAATCTCAAAATTGGAATCACAGTTAAAAATAGTTTGCAAACCACTGACCATTTTAGCTTCCAGAAAGACCAAATCTTTGCAATTACTAAAATATAAAGTTTCAAAATATGTTTGTATTGATTTTAGTCAGTACATCATTTGTACCACAGCTTCCAACAGGCAGAGCGGAAGGCTCTTCCAAGAGGTAAACATTTACCATGATCCAAATATTAAGAGGATCTTTTTCAGTTGCCATTCTTCAAGACAACGTGACCATTTATTCTTTTTGGAAAAAATACTTGCTGGGAAGTACATTAATTGAAGCAGACAAATTGATGTGATTGGAAAGCTCTGAAATTCCAATCCTGTTGGTGCAGAGAGAGGGAGAGTACTTTTATTTTTATCCAGCAATTGCCCAACCAGCTCATTGAGACTTTTTTTAGTTAAATTGCACTTTGATACACTCTGTTGACTTGGCTTAGTGATAGCCCACAAACTCCTTGAATTCTGAAGGTTGTGGGTTCAACCCTAATTCTAAGGCTCTGGTCACATAGCCTAGGTTGGTGTTTCACTGTAGAGAAATTGCACAATTAATATTGTACCTGGCTGTTGGTGTAGCAGGATGTGTAATCTCGTGATAACTTCTTTAAGGGCAAAACACCACTTTACCAGTGAAGTGACCAATATCTATCCCTCAGTCATCTGGTTATTGATGTAATTTCTATCTGTGGGACCTTGTTTTGTATAATGTTTGAATAAACACAAAGCAGTTGACTTCAAAACCAGCTCATAGAACAGTACAATGTAGAAACAGAGCTTTCAGCCTTCATGAACTGTGAATCACACTGTAATGTCCCAAGAATGTGAACAGTGCTATATAAATGCAAGTTCACTTCTTTAAAGAATTAGTGTTTCAAAAGTAAACTTTTGATTGCTAATTCAAGACATTCCAGTCTTGTTAAGGGCAAGTGTTAGTTTAAACCAACAGTTCTTGGATATGCTTGCTGTCCTCTTTTTTTTTTTGGTGCCAGTTACTGGTCTTTAATTGGATGATAGTTTGACAAGAAAAGTGTTTGCAAGTTTCTGTGGAAATTAATTGTCGTCCACTCCACACACTGGTTCATTCTGCTAATACAGTGCTAATTCCTTCGGGTTGAAATCAAGAAGTCATCTCTTCTCTGGTTCAAAGTTCATGGGGAAAATAGTTCTACTGACTTCCTTTGACAGAAGCATCGCATGAGATTACCATATTTGTGCTTCCATGTCACTTTAAAGCGTCTTTTGCAGTTAGTTAACGTGGCAGAGCCTAACATGTTGGATGCTTTTCACAGATGGCAGATATATTTCTGTACACAATAGAGACACCTTTTTTCTTCATTCTGAACAATATTACCAATTTGTGCAATATCATGCAATGGTTTTGTCATAAACTTGTGCTTTATGACCCTTATGAAAACAAAATGTTGGCTGGGTTTGAAACTGTACGAGAAGTTCAAGCACCACGTACAAGTCAGCAATAGTATTTAATCCCTTTGACAGTCCACTTTTGTTTAAATTGCTGCTAAAGGTTTTGTAAAATGGGTGAAATTATGGATTTTAATGAATCCAGTGTATCAGTGAAATAGTTTGCCTGCTATTAAAATTGTACAAAACAGAACTACAAACCTCATAATTACTATTAAAGTTTATACAGTGGGAAAAATACATTTAATTGTGCAAGCAGTTACTGTCAGTAGCTCTCTACTTCTGTTGGTTCTTACTCCAAAACAATCATTTCCACCTGTTCAGATTTTGGATTTACTCTGTTTATTTAACTTCAAATTCTCTTGAATCTCATTTTGATTTTGAGCAAATTGATCTTTTAAATAAACTAGTTCTTAATTGCAAATTTCATCAATGCAGGCTTTAAACAGGCATTTGTGGAGAGAGCAAGAGTTCATGTTTCAGATTAATAACCTTGCATCAGAAGTTACAAGTAAACTGCCTGCACACATGCTTCTTGATCTGAATATGCACCACATTTATGTACTATTTCTTTTTCTAATTTCTAGCAAAAAGAATGTTTTTTAAAATCTACTTTCAGCCATTGCACTATGCATATTTTGACGATCATTCTATAGTTGCTACTGATTAGAATTGTACATCTGATTTCTGACCCTTACCATTCCAGATCCAGCTTTAAACAAAAATAAAATCCCCAAACTGCTTTACAGCAGATAGTGTTCTTGAAGTGCTTCCAAAGTCAGTTGAGATGAGAATGAGAAATATGGCAGTTTATAAATGATCTAAAACCATTGTGAGAGAATGACAAGGCAGACTTAGTAAGCAGCTCTGCTTTCGTGGTGATCAACATTAACCTTGCCATCTCAATCTATGAAATATTAATTTTATCACCATGTTTCTCTCCCCACCCTCCCCCCATCAAACCCCAAGTGCACGATCAAGCTGTATATTTGGTTACGTTTCATCTTGTCTGCTGTCCTGTCAGTATGCTGATCCTAAGGATATCCATTCTTCATGTTTCTATTCAAGAACAACATGGAAAAACTTTTTCTTTAAGCTTCGGATTGCATATATTACGAGTGATGGTGTTTAAAATGAGGAATGATGGGACAGTGTAGATGCAAATAAATTGTCGCTAGTAATTGAGGGATCTACAGCAAGCAGCCATAAAGTAAAATTAAATACAAGAGCAGGAGAACGGAGCCAGAAGAACTTGAGATCAGTGCATTGTTGTTTGAGACCGAAATTGTCCCATCTAACTTTTTTATTAACAATGAAAGCAGTATCAGCATAGAGCAGGTAAATGTGACTAGGACTGTTTGTCTACAGTGAAGGTGAATACTGACATAGAATAGTTGGGCTGAATGATTTGGTTTCCATGTTGTAGGTTCTGTATTTAAATGTCCTTTTAGCCGTGAAGTGTCTACATCAGCATTTCCCTCCACGTATACTTTGTCACTGTAGATTTGTCGGTCTCTTGGTTACGTGTTATGGTAGTGCCCTTTCTTGAATTTATAAATAGGTATCAAAATGTGCTAAATTTATTGAAGCTTCTTCAGCTATGGGTCTCTAACTTCATAACGTACCTTACTACAGAACGTAGATCTTGTGATCATGAATGAGACTATGCATTTGGTAACAAGTATATATTGTGAGTTATAATATATTCTTGAAATTCTGAAATAGCAAATCTACTAATTTTGAGCCATCTTGGGACATTAGCAATATTAAAACATTCAGTAAGTAAAATGATCAGTAAAGCATCAGTGCTTTAGAACCATTTTTAAGATTTTTTTTTATCAGAATGAGAATTATTTTAGTTGTCGTCCCTTGAATGTCAGTATTGAGCAAGTGCTTAATACAAGAAAACATTTTATCATGTTTGTGAGGAAATGCAAATCATTAATGTGCAATGTGATGTTCTCCAGATTTGAAGGATTCATCCTTTTATCTATCACTGTGCTTTTCATCTCTTGTGTTGCTGACTTAAGCTTTTCCCCACACAATACATTTTGCTGTTCTGCCTGCTTCTGAACAAACGGTGACTTTGTTGCTGGTGTTTGTAAAATTAGTATTTGAGCAAGAATTATCAGGTTCCTGAAACTAAATAAGTTTTATGTTGTTGTCAATTCTTAGAACTTGTACAGCAGAAGAACATATATTCAGTCAGCTTCTGGCTTAACTTGTAAGCTGTGATATGATTTGATGACCGTTATCTCGGAAGTTGCACATAACAGTGATGTAGTTTGCCTTAAGTTTCACTGATGTTTGGATTCTTGTTTTCCTTATTGACTCTTGGATGGGGCATGGCATTTAATGAATTACTGACATGCCAAAACTGGGCCAATGTCCATATTGACTAGTAGAGCTTTACAAGGTATTTTTAGATAAGTTGCAGTATTGATGTAAGAAAGGCTAGTAACAAATATGAACAGAAAACTTTTAACACGTGTTGGTTTGATGTCAAAATCTCTTGCTCCAAAGGTATGCGTCTCCAATCGAATCTTATTGAACCGTCATAATTGGATTAAAATGAAATATTTCAGATATTGGAGATCTGAAATAAAACCAAAATAAAAAAAAAACCCATCCAACAAGAACCTGAAGAAGAGTTATAATGGACTCAAACACTGTTTCTTGCTCCACAGATGTTGCCAGATGTGTTGTATTTCTCCAGTATTTTGTTTTTATTTCTTCATAATTAGATTTTGTTTTAAAAAGTCATTCTCTAACTGTGTATATTGTTGGTACTGGTGTACATCACAAAAAGAAAAGCATTACATAAATAAAAACCAAAATTACTGGATAAGCTCAGTAGTTCTGGCCGCATCTATGGAGATAAAGCAGAGTTAGCATTTTGGGTCCAGAGACCCTTCCTCAGAATCTGAAATAAAACACTAAAACACAAAAACACAAAATTCTGGAAATCCCAACACATCTGACTGCATGTGTGGAAAGAGAAACATGGTGAATTTTGGGGTAAAGGCACTCTGAGCTTGTGTCTTACAGGTGTTCGGCTCTGGGGAATTAGAAAATAAGCCAGTTTTTGTGGACTATTTAGCTTCTGACCTGCTATGGTAGACATGGTCTGACTTGTGTGGTGGTCTGGTTAAATTTGTGGTCTACCTCCTTTTGCTTGAGTTATAGAAATCAAATAGTGTTTCTCCAAGCATAGGTATCCCAACTTTGGAATATTTTAAACCAAGTCACCAGATTTAAATTGGTCCGATTCTTTCCTGGGATCAACCTATTTAACGTGCGAGAGTGTTATAATTAAATTCTTGAGTTTTGAAGTGATAACTTTATAAAATAATGTAAACATTTGGTTGGTGCAGGTTGGTGTTCAATTTAAGTTCTATTCATCTTTTGTCCTCAGATTCTTGTAGAACCAAGTACCAGTCTGAACTTTCTGATCTGTGTATTTAACCAAACTAACAATTATATAAATAAAAGCACAATTTTTAAAATTTATCATGAGGATAAAAGCCACGTACATTCGTATCTCACCACTTTAAATTTCTAACTTATGAATTTGCTGACTTATCAGATGTGACTTCTTAACACGTAAATGTGTGTGAACTTTTCATTTTTGTTCCAATTTAAAATTGACTAACTGAACTTGTATAAAAGTTTATTATCACCAAAATGGAGTTTTGAAACTAGTTGCAGATATCAGCGACTTGCCCAGTGTTGGCAATTGAACTTTTCCATTTGCTGAAATATTAGGTTTGAAGCACAAAGTTGGTAATAAATCATTAATTTCTAACTAGTAAAGTGAAAACTTTGCTTAGATAAGATATTAAGTAGCCTCTAAAAATACGAATGGCAGTTTCATGGAAATGGTGAAGACATCTGCCTCTACTTGGTATTAGACTAAGTCATGATTTTATTTGGTAGGGATGGTTCTCCACAGTAACAATACTGCATTGTGGAAACAAATCTCCTTTTCAGACCTACCAAGAAAAACATTGCTATCTGGCACAGAAGTGAAAAACACAGGATTGTCTGATATAATAAAACAAAGAACTGCAGACCTGAGAGATCTCTCTGGCGTCTGTGGGGGTGTTGGGAAGCAGATTTGATGTTTTGAGTCCAGTGACTTCTTCAGAAAGTCACCAGACTCAAAACGTTAACTCTGCTTTCTTCCCACAGATGCTGCCAGACTTGCTGAGTTTCTACAGTATTTTGTGTTTTTGTTACAGAATAGTTCTAGTTCAAGTTCAAGTCCAACTCCAAGTCCAAGTGGCGGCACGGTGGTTAGCACTGCTGCCTCACAGCGCCAGAGACCCAGGTTCAATTCCCAGCTCAGGCAACTGTCTGTGTGGAGTTTGCACATTCTCCCTATGTCTGCGTGGGTTTCCTCCGGATGCTCCGGTTTCCTCCCACAGTCCAAAGGTGTGCAGGTTAGGTGAATTAGCCATGCTAAATTGCCCAAAGTGGTAGGTGAAGGGGTAACTGTAGGGGAATGGGTCTGGATGGGTTACTCTTCGGAGGGTCGGTGTGGACTTGTTGGACCGAAGGGCCTGTTTCCACACTGTAAGTAATCTAATCTAATCTAATCTAATCTTTGCAGTCAACAGCCCGTTTTAGGTAAAGTACACATTATGTTTTTCCTGAGTATACTTTCTTTCAAAGTTAGTGATCTTAAATTGCCAACTTAATTTGTTTGACAGCTGATAAAAAAGGATTGCTTTTTAAGAGCAAAAGATACGACTGACAAAATAGTTGCGGATCTAAATAGTTAACATTAAGAACTTTACGTCAGGAGGCCCTCATTCTATTGCGGCTTCACTACATTGAGTTCCAAACAAAAGTATCAGCCAAAGTTTTAGATTCACTGCAAATGATATTTTACAAATGAGCTAGGTAATTTGAATAGTTTGCTTAACCCTTCATCAGGTTTTCAGTGATTTACTGACTTGATGGTGGAATATTTGGTGGTGTTATTCCAGAAACTGAGTGTGTCCCAGGTTGATCTCTGCTCTTTGCCAAATATGCTGAAGATAGCTTGGATCTTGATTTAGGCACTAAATTGACTTGTAAAGATAGGCTGTAATGAGTCATGGCTTTGATTCTAGATTGGTGTTCATACACATGACTGGACCTTAAGGACAGGGCCTAGTTTACCTCTGGTGTGCTCCCTTTCATCAAATAAAATGCAATATGCTTTCACAATTCACCTAACAGTATAATGCTTATTCCTTCAAAAGATTTGAGCATCACAGCCAAAACCAAGATTTATTGCTTACCCCTCACTTTTCCAGAGATGGTGATGTACCACCTTCTTGAAAGCACTAATATCTGTGTGATTAAAAGAGGAATTCCTGTATTTTGATCAAGTTGCAAAGAATGGGTGGAGATTATAATTCCAAATCAGGAGTTTGTTTAACTTTGTTAAACATTCCTTTTTGCTGCTAATTTCCCTTTTAATAGGGTAGAGTCAGGGGTTTAAAACTACTATGTAAGAGGCTTTGTGAATTTCTGCACAAATGATGTGCTGATGGTGGATGAGATAGCAATCAAGCTTGGTGATTGAGTTGCATATGCAGTTGGAGCTGTTTATATCTCGGCAAGTGGAGAGCATTCTACCTTGCTCCCGTCTGGTATCTGTACATGATGAGAAAGAACTTGGAAAATTTGCGTCCTGCTCTTCATGCTGTTATTCTATGTTGCTGGTCCTGTTAAGTATCTGGTAAATGGCATCCTCCAGGATGCTGAAGGTGGTGGATTTGACCATAGACATGGGAGCAGAAGTAGTCCATTCAGCCCAATGAGTCTGCTTTGTTATTCAATTAGATGATGGCTGATCTGATCATCTTAAGTCTACTTTCCTGCTGCTAATAATACCATTGCATATGAAGTAGAGGCAATGTTCTGTTCAGTGGTGATTGCCTGGAACTTATATGGCACGAGTTAGTGCTCTGTTTCAACCTAGTCTGATTGATGTACAGCCCAAGTGCATTTGGGCATAAACATTCATTTCCTGGAGCACTGGGAATGGAATTGAACATTGTACTGCATTACTCCCATTTCTTCATTTGTGGAGCAGCTGGAAATGGTTAGGCTTAACTAATAACCCAAAGGAACTCCTACTGCAATACCCTGGTGCCAATATAATTGCTTTCAAGCAACTAGTGTCTTTTTTTACTAGGCATAACTGCAGCCAATAGAGAGCTTTCCCTCATTGCTATTGCCTTCAAACTTACTAATGTTCCTTTCTGCCGTGTATGGTCAAATATTGCCCTGTTGTTACCCTGGAGGGTGGTCATTTGCCCCTTATCTTTGGAATCGAGTGCTTTGTTTCCTGTTTGCACCACAGGTCTAATGAGGTTTGGAGAGAGCTGACCTGTTAGGGCTGAAACAAATTTTTGAGGGACAAGTCATTTGAGAAAAAGAGCTGTTTGATAATTCTGTCAATCATCTCTTCTGTCAATTTGGGGTGCTAATTAGTTGGATATCCTGATTTCCTGGTGAGCATTTTCAGTTTGATCATGCAGATGCCAGTGCAGCAGCTGTATTGAACAGCTTGGTTAGAATTTCAGAGAATAGTCTTCAGTATTGCAGCAGGATGTTGAGGTCCAAAACCTGAGTTACGTGCAACATGCTGAGCCATTTCTATATCACATGGAGTAAATTTTATTGTCTGAAAATTTTGGAATCTATGTAGATTGCTGAGATGGATCATCTACTTGGCTGTTTAGGCTGAAGATAGTTGCAAATACTGAAGTCTTGTCTTTTGCAGTTCTTCTGTACATTCATTGAGGAAGATGATGTTTATGAAGCTTTCCTTATCTGTTAGAGGTGATTGGCAGGAAATTCATGATTAAAATAACAGGGCAGTTCCTTCTGATTAAAATCAATATATATTTTTGTTCTTTTTAAAAAATATTTAATTGCGATACTGGTGTGACCAACATTAATTCAGGTAAGAAATCAGTGCATTCAGTGGGGATAAGAGGAACAAATTGCTTTACATAGTTTGAATCCAGTGATCTCTTTCCCCTGTGCTTCCATTCCTTTGTTAGAAGAATTATATAGCAACAATATTATATATAATCTACCTACTGCAATTTCCAAACATTTTATCTTTCACAGTTGCACCTGATACAATTAACAACCATGTGAAAACCTGTAGAGAGGAACAAAAGAACCTGCACTTTTTTGCCCCAGAATATGGAGGTAAGCACCAATCGCAATAATGTGGATGAAATAGTAATGTTAAACATTTGTTAGATGATACAAGTTAGTTCATTGTCCAGTACCAGCTACTGATCACCATTTGATTGACTTTGTTTCCATTGGAAGAAAATTTCTGCAAAAGATGGATTGAGCAAATGTTACATGTGGCTGAATATGGGTTATTGCTTTTTTTTTGTATGTCATAAGAATGTAAGCTCATTTAATACCTAAATGATAAGTGGTAGTATCGAGATGAGCTGTGAGCTTCTATATATGTCCCATTTGTGGCTTTTACTTGTGATCCACTTGAAGTGCTTATACTGGAGTTACGTCAATTTACTTGTGGGATATAAATAGAATGAATGCCAAGTCTCCTCATTGTGGATCTGTTTCCCTTTTCCTCCCCCTTTTCTTTAAACACAAACCTGTTGTCAGCAGTTATATTTAGGAGCATTTACTGACAAATAATTAATTGATTTGATTTGGTTTTGTGCAGTTCCATTAAGTAATGACATGGGACTGTGTTATTGGTGAAATATCTTTTCCAATAAGTTAATTTTATGCTCTTATTTTAAAATGACATATGATGCATTTGTCTACTTTTCCTGTTCTACTAACTGGAATTTTTTTTTAACACATCTGACCCAAGTTGGAAATTAGATCTGTTTTAAGTGTATTGCATGGAAAAAAGTTACGTGGGTTGAATGTTGTTCCAAGTCCTTTCTGAGAAAGGCATCTGTTCCTCCTGAACTCGGACAGCCAGCTCTACATGAGTCAGTCTTGTTCAGAGTTGTATAACTACTTCAGTACTGATGAATGTAAGAATTGATGGTGAAAGTACTGTAAAGGCTTTGTCCCATACATAAGATTTTAATGACATGCTTATGGTCGTTTAGCAGCTGATACTGCCGTTTCCAACTGGGAGCTGGACAAAAGCACCCCTAATGTGAAACACTGGAACTGCTGCCGTGCAGGTGGCACAGTTTCCAGTTAAAAGAGCTCATACACTAGATATAAAAATGAACATTTGTTGGGACCATGTCCAGATATTTGTAAGAGTGCGAGCGATTATTATTTTTGTATTGCATATCATTGCTTTGTACAGATGGCTATAATAGGACCTCATTTTGACTCCAGTTGTAATTCAGTAGCCTTCAGTTGCCTGTTTGGTACACTTCCTAAAGCTATCAACAGCATTTAAGAGTCTGAATTACACTTGGTTTAGCTGGACTGTATGAATTTTTGGGGAGGAGATGGCCTAATGGTATTATTGCTAGACTACTAATTCAGAGACCTTCGTAATGTTATGGGGACCCAGATTTAAATCCTGCCATGGCAGATGGTGGAGTTGACTTCAATAATATCTGGAATTCGGAGTCTAATTGACCATAAAACTATTGCTGATTTGCTGGAAAAACCCATCTAGTACCCTTCAGGGAAGGAAACTATCATCTACCTGGTCTCACCTACATATGATACCTGACCCACAACAATATAATTGACATCTTAACTGCCCTCTGGGTAATTAGGGATGGGCAATGAACGCTGGCTTAGCCAATGACACGCACATCCCCTGAATTAATTTTAAAAAAATGGAAATTAGAGAAAAAACTCTTCTTAATGAGGAAATTGGGAGACTAATAAGCATTATTGCACAAACTGAAAATGGTTCCTCATTCCTCAGAGTTCCTTTACCCAAAGATTTGATTATCGCCTTCGAAATCATAAATTCACTTTTACTGAACTAAAATTTGTATTCCAAAGCATCATTTGTGAATTGCATTTTAACTTGTTTGCAAATTTCCTAAGCCAAGTTTGCTAAAGCTAGGAGACTGAGGTAGTTTGCCTCTGAGGGTGTGAGAACCTGGAATGAGTCTAGTCCATAAACTTGCCAGTATGTTATCAAACTTGTTACCTGTTAGCTGGAACTCGAGTACAGTGAAACTGACTGACTGAATTTGAACTTTGGTCTTTTGGGGCTGTGGTCTGTCATCTAGTGCATGTACTCACCAATTCTTCCAACTCTTGTGCATTTCGTTCTTTGTTCTTACAAAAACAATTGAAATGGAAGTTCTGTGATGAGGATGATTCTATTTTATTTGTTAATTAGGGCCTTACTATTCTAGTAGGGGATCATAAAATATAAGTGCAGTTTGCTTCTTGTAATGTAATACTGGTCTGTTCTGTCTTTTACAGCTGTAACAAATGTGACTACGGCTGTTGATATTTATTCATTTGGAATGTGTGCGTTAGAGGTATGTAGCAATCCATGTTGAGCATCTTTTGAGAGAAAGAAGAACTAAACTAATTCATTTTTTAAAATGAGCTTGGCTGCAATGCAGTAAAATCCCCTGATTTTCTTCCCCATGGAGTTCCATGGAATTTCCATATTTAGTCTTCTACCTGCTGTTAGTCATCAAGAAATTCTAGGTTTATATGAACAGGAGGAAATGATTCCTTTTAAAATTTAGTGGTATGCGTGGTTCCTGTTACATTTCTGTAAGATGCTGCTTTTGGCTCCTACCCAGTTAAAGCAATACTTTGCAATCCTGTACTCAAATCCTCTCACAGTGAAGACTAACATTCCATGAGCCAGCCTTATAGCTTGCTGCACCTGCATGTTAGCTTTCAGTGATTTCTTGACAAAGATACCCAAGTCTCCTCTTGTCTACACTTTCTAACCTCTTTCCATTTGACAAATACTCTGGTAGAAAATAAAAAATGTGCAATGTAGGATAGCCCATGTTTTCTACATCACATCTATATGCAGTGTTCTTACCCATTCACTGAGCCTGTATAAATCCTCCTGAATACATTATAATGTTCTTCACAACTCTTATTCCTGTTTGCTTTGTAATATTTACACACTTCCAGATGGTACATTTTAGTACTTGCGTCCAAATCATTGATGTACATTGTGAACAGCTGGAACTCAAGTACTGATCCTGATAGTATCTCACTAATCTCAGCCCCATTGATTCCTGCTCTCTCTTTTTCTGTCTGTTAGCCATGCTTTAATCTGTACCAATGTACCATGTGCTTTAACTTTACTGTGGGGTACCTTTTGTCAAATGCCTTCTGAAAATTGAAATCTACTACATTTATTGACTCACCTGTATCAATTTCTTCAGTAACATCTTCAAAACATTACAACACAGTGTTCCATTTTGCCAGTTTTATAAAAGTGTCCCATTTATCACCACCTGTATGACAGATTTTTGCATCTTCCCTATTATTGATGTAAGGCTGACAAGTCTGTAGTCCTATGCTTTTTCCTTTTCTTGAATAGGGTGCCATTTGGAACTTCCATTCTGCAGAGATCCTATCAGAATCTATTGAATTTTAGGAAACAAATACTAATGAGTTGATTAGCTCTACAGCCATTTTCAATACCATGAGATGGAGACTATCAGGTGCTGGGGGACTTGTCAATTTTCAGCACTGTGAATTTCTTTTATACAACCTTAATTCCATTATACTAAAACATTAAACTATTCCAGCCTGTCTCTCCTTTAGGCGCAATCTTAAAATAGGAGTTGAAGGAAATTAATTTTTCCTCGATATGCTATGATAAGCTAGTTTAACCCAAAACCAATAGCACTAGCGAATCTTCCATGCAAGGATCAGTCCTGGTCTTGTTGCGATTTAACCCATCCAGCTTGTGCAGGTCCCACCACCCCAGAATTGGTCCCAGTGCCTCAGAAATCCGATGCCTTCCCATCTACACCAGATCCTGTACCATGTGTTCAATGGATGGACCTTCCTGTACCCATACTCACTGGTATATGGCACTGGGAGTAATCCTGAGATTACTGCTCTTGAGGTCATGACTTTTAAATTTCCTACCTAACTCACTGAATTTGGTTTTCAGGGCTTCAACTTCATCTAGTCAATATTGGTACCAGTGTGGGCCACAACTTTTCACTGATACCCCTTTCCTAGAAGTTTGTCTTGCACTGCAGCTCTGTGAACTTGAGCCTGGCCCTAGGAAAGTTGGAAGCATCATCTTGGGATCATGTTTCAGGCTACAGCAATGCCTGAGTCTGGTCCCTCGATTGTAGAAATCCCTACCACAATTGCCCTTCTCTTCATAGCATCACAGAACATCTAGAATGTGGATTGGTGAATTGAGTCTGTACCAACTCTTCAAACAGGATCGCACTCAGACTCAGCTCTCTGCAATGGTTAATGTACCTAGCCTTCCCCTCCCTTGATACTACGGGGAATTTAGCATGACTAATCAATGCAACTTGCACATTCCGGACTGTGGGAGGAAACCCGGAGCACCTGGTGGGAACTTAACGCAGGCACTGGGAGAGCGTACAGACAATTGCCCAAGGCTGGAATCTAATCCAGGTCCCTGAAGCCCATTTATTCTCCTTTTTCAACCCACCCCAAAGCCCACTAAAAATCAAAACAGGTAATGTGCTATAAGATTGTTTCCCTTAGTTTCCAAAACATGATACTGAAACAGACTCAAAATGGAATACTGAGATTCAGTGGGTTCCAGTGCTGCCTGCCTGGTCACCCATTCCCACTCGACCTGAATGCTTCTAATCTATGGTGTGACCACTACCTTATACATACTATCCATGTCGTTCTCGAACTTTCACATCCACAATAGTGACTTCAGCCCCTGCTCAACTTCCAAAACCTGGAGCTTAAGCTTCTGCAACTGGTGATGCTCTCTGCAGATCAATTTGTGTGGTACATTTCGTATTGACCGTGACTTCACACATTCTGCATGATGTATACTTCACTTGACCATGTTTCCTTGCCACCCCATACTTTGTAATCCTAAAAATCAATATAATGTTAATTTAAAAACTTTAGACATGAACTTTGCTTCATTTATGATAATGCAGTTATCCTTCCTTATTACTTTATTTTATTTAACTTTGAAATGAATTGATTTTTTTTCTCTTTTGCTAGTACTCCTTCCTGAAATCCTAATAGTTCTGCTGTTTCCGAATGGTAGTTTTAAGCTAATTAGAACCATTCCCTATCAGCAGCAGCTTAACCAATGAACTTAAATTTCCTGTGATGTAATTCTTGGATTTTTTTTTGAAGTGCAGCCTGCCTTGGTGCAGTATTCAGAATGAATCCAATGCCTGTTTTTTTTTCCAACTTGCTGCTTCCTATCTTGGCGCTCCCCACTTTGCAAAAAATCAGCGCCACTGCTATTTTTAAACATGCCTCTTGGCTTTCTATTGAGAATGAAGGATAGTCCTTAAAGTAATATTGGGTTGCTGAAAGGAATTGCGAATTGTCTTAAATGTAAGTTTTGAACATTAAGATGAGAAGTGGTAAACTCTTGCATTGAAATCTATTGAGTGGATTTTGTTATTTGTCCTTGTAAGGGTGTAACTTGTGGTATAACTAAGAATAGGAAATGTGTGGAAAATAGTGTGACAATAAGCAGTGAGTTTTGATAATTGATATTGTTTCACTTTCTATGTACAATTTGTTCATCTTGCGTGAATTCATCAGTCATTGCTTTTTTTTTGTTTTTTAGATGGCAGTATTGGAGATCCAGGGTAATGGAGAATCATCTTACGTTTCGCAAGAAGCAATCAATAATGCAATTCAGTCATTAGAAGATGCTCTGCAGCGTGTAAGTATGATACTATTGTGCCGGTTCAATGACATGGTGGTGCTGATGCTGGACTAGGGTAGACAAAGTTTAAAAATCACACAACAAATTATAGTCCAACAGGTTTATTTGGAAGTACTAGCTTTCAGAGCTCTAGCCCTTCGTCAGGTACCTGAGTTCAATGACAAAAGTCGAAATGCTTTTTGAATGCATTCAGACAGAGTCAATGAATCCACTTGCACTGGCTTCTTGTCTTGCTCCTGTACCACTTCCTTTGGTGCTCCCTGAAGATCTATCCTTAGCTGTCTTCTGATTTTATATACATTATCTACATGTCACAATCATCTGAAAACACAGCCTCAAGCCAAGTTATACCTTACTACTGCCTCTGTACACAAACAAATGTCTTTAACTTGTCTAACCTCTCTTGTCTGATACCTGATGCAGGATAAACAGAAATGTCTTCCAAATTAATACTGGGAAGATGAAAGTTATTGTCTTCTCTCCCTGCCATAAATCCTGTTTCAAGGTGCACCACCTTCATTCCTTTCCATTGGCAATTTTGAGGCTGGGCCAGACTATTTGAAAACTTGGTGTTGTATTTGACCCAGAAATGAGTTTCCAGCCATACGTCTCTGCCATTATGAAGACCTTTTTGTTATTGCACCTCTTTTAATATTGTTTTACTGCCTTGTGCCCTCTTTTTTTTTCCCCATCTCAGCTATTGCCAAAAAAAAGTGTTGTTGTTATTATCTTAAGAATGTGTACCTAGAGAGTCTACCAGAGGTCATCCAAAACTCTACTTGTGTCCTAACATGTATCAAGTCCCATTCATCCTTTTATTCATTGACCTACATTGGTTCCTGGAAGTTAATTGCTGGTTGATCCCTGATCAAAAGACTCTGCAGATGTTTCATTGTTAGGGAACAGCATTATGTTTAAACCGATAGCAGAAGTTGACTGTTAACAAGGTCAGTTCCTGATTTGCTCAAACAAGTTCCCAAGTAAAGACCTTGTGCTCAAGCAGATGGCAGATGTTGAATGGTGACTGGGACCTCACATTGAACAGAATCATTTTGTCAGGGATGTTCAGAGTTTGAACTGTTATTGGTGAAAAGGAATCTCTCTGTTGCTACGTCATGAAGATTTGAAAGCTCCCGGCCTAACCTCCCTTTATCAGCTCTCAGAGAATTGAAAAACAATTTATAAGTATTACTCTCTTTATCTGAGGGAATTAAAAAGGTGACCCTGATCAGCATCTTCAGAAAATCAACAAAGAAACCATCATCTATATCTATGGATCAATGCATAATGCAAACCACTTAAATAATCTGGCTAGTTGTGTTTTAGATTAGATTAGATTCCCTACAGTGTGGAAACAAGCCCTTCGGCCCAACAAGTCCACACCGACCCTCCGGAGAGTAACCCACCCACACCCATTTCCCTTTGACTAATGTACCTAACACTACGGGCAATTTAGAATGACCAATTCACCTGACCTGCACATCTTTTGGATTGTGGGAAGAAACTGGAGTGCCCAGAGGAAACTGACACAGACACTGGGAGAATGTGCAAACTCCACACAGTTTCCCAAGGCTGGAATTGAACCTGGGTCCCTGGTGTTATGAGGCAGTAGTGCTAACCACTGAGCCACCGTGCCCCCCCCCCCCCTCTTTTATTTTTCCATCAACTATGTTGTTTGTCTTTTGTGTGAATGAGGCTGAAAACAAAAGATTTTTTGGGTTTATAGCATAGACCAGTTAGATCCCTGATGTCCTGATCAATATTATCCTCCACCAGCATGAGGAAGAGAGAATACCCGTCATTATCACATTGCTGTTTGTGGGAGCAACTTAACTGTTGTGTTTCTTAATTACAACCAAGTCAACATGATCTGAATGTACTCATTTCTGTATTCTCCAAATATGGATGAAATGGATTGTGTATTCTTTAAGTCAAAAGAAACTAGTACTGCATCTCCCAAATGCCCTTTGTGATCCTCTGCTTTAAGACATGCTATTGAAATTAGCAATGTGGGGAAAAGAGCTAAAGTCCAATTGGGGGCGGCACTGCTGCCTCACACCACCAGAGACCTGGGTTCAATTCCCGTCTCGGGCCACTGTCTGTGTGGAGTTTGCATATTCTCCCCATGTCTGCGTGGGTTTCCTCCAGGTGCTCCGGTTTCCTCCCACAGTCCAAAGATATGTAGATTAGGTGAATTGGCCATGCTAAATTGCCCATAGTGTTGGGTGAAGCGGTAAATGTAGGGGAATGGCTGTGGGTGGGTTGCTTTTCAGAGGGTCAGTGTAGACTTGTTGGGCTAAAGGTCCTGTTTCCACACTAAGTAATCTAATCTAGTCAAATTTAAGTTAAACTGTTTCTGACGTGGGGCTTGGAGTGTAGAAGAGATTATTCCTATTGCATTTACATAGCAAAATGTCTCACAATGCTACACAGGAGCACTATCAACCAAAATACCAAACCACAACTTAAGACTCAGACTTGATGGAAGACATTGCAGAAAGGCCTTGCAGTTAATGATCTTAGAATGCCCCAAAGTGCTATACAGCCAATGAAATATTTTTAAAGTGCAATGTAGGAAGCAGTCAATTTGCACCCACAAACAGCATGGTAGAATTGTCAAAAGTCCGACCAGACAACAGGACTGCTGTCAGGATAGAGAGCTAGCTGGTGGTTTAATCTGAAGGTCACCACTCCTGAGGTGAAGAGAGAGGTTAAGAAGGACGGTACTTCATGGTAATATCAACTGGTGTGGGAATTCAGTGTTGGCATCACACTGCTTCACAAACCAGGCTGTCCAGACAACTGAGCTAACTGACCCCCTCCCACAAACAGCAATGGTGTAGCATTGTGGAACATTTTGATAATGTAAGGTATTTTCTTCTCCCAGTGTTGATTAAGGATGAATATTGGCCAGGACACCAGGGATAACCCCAGCCCTTCTTGAAAAGAGCACAACAGAACTTTTACCTCTGGAGGGAGCAGACAGGACATGTATTTAACATTTCAAATGAAAGATAACAGCTCAAAGAGTAGTGCACTCTGAAGCATACTGGAGTGTTCAATATTTTTGTGCTCAAATCCAGAAGTGGAGCATGAACCCATAACTTGTAATTCAGAAGTCAGACTGGTACTAACTGAGCCAGGCCTTACGACAATTTAAGGTTTAAAAGGAACATTTTAACGGAGAAGAGACAGGTAGTGGGAGTGGTTTAAGGAAAGATTTCCACAGCTGAATGTCTTGGCACCTCAAGGCTTGACCATTATTGATGGAATGATTAAAAAGATCAGATCTAGAGCAGTATAGAAATTTAAAAGTTGTACAGCTGGAGGAGATTAGAGATAAGGAGGGCAAATTTATAAAGGGTTTTGAAAATGAATAAAAGTTTCAAAATCAGTTCAAGTTGTCTGCACGGACTTTAGACCTTCAAAAAGATTCCACATGGTAGATTGTTACTAAGGTTAGATCACATGGGATTCGGGGAGAGTTAGCTCATTTGGCTTCAAAAATTGGCTTGATGGTAAGAGACGGTGGCAGTAGAGGATGGTTGTTCAGACTGGAGGCTTGTGATCAGTATGCTGCAAGGATTAGTTCAGAGTCCACTGGTTTTTGTCATTTGTATAAACAGTTTGGATGAGAATATGAGGCATCGTTCGTCAATTTGCAGATGACCCCAAAATTGGTGTCATGGCCAAAGGTTATTTAAGAGTACAACTGGATCTTGATCAACAGGGCCAATGGGCCGAGGAATGGTAGATGGATTAATTTAGGTAAGTATGAGGTATTGCACTTTGGTAAGACACACCAGGGCAAGGCATACATTTAATGGTCGGGCACTGGGGAGTAATGTTGAATAAGGTGAATATCCAAAGTTGTTTCGTCAGGGTGGAGAAGTCCAAAACTAAGGGCATAGGTTTAGATGAGAAGGGAATGATTTAAGAGACCTGAGGGGCAACTTTTTCACACAGATGGTGGTACATAAATGAAATAAGCTGCCAGAGGAAGTGGTAAAGACAAGTACAACTACAATGTTTTAAAAGATATTTGAACAGGAATGTGGTTAGGAAAAGTTTAAAGGAATATAGGCCAAATGCAGGCGAATGGGAGTAGTTCAGTTTAGGATACCTGGTCAGCATGGGCCAGTTAGGTGGAAGGGTGTGCTTCTTTGTTGTATGACTGTGACTCTAAATGAACTTCAGTACAATTTCAAATATGGACAAGGACTACAGAGGAACCTCTATTATCCGAACAAGATGGGCGGGCACTATTTTGTTCGGATAATTGATTATTCGGTTAATTGTTTCAATGCCTTTCTGTATGTCCACTTTAAATGTATTTTTCGTTTTCCCTTTTCATGACAGGAATTTATTCAGAAATGTCTGGAGGTTGATCCTGTCAAGCGACCCACCGCACGAGAGCTTCTGTTTCACCCAGCTCTATTTGAAGTACCTTCACTAAAGTTATTAGCAGCGCATTGTATTGTCAGTCATCCTCGTAAGTAATTTATATGAAGGATTGTCATTAGCTTTTCAGCATTTGATGCTCGACACTTGTATGATCTGAACATTAATAGCTGGGGATTTGACTTGTAATGGTGTACAGTGGAGAAATGCCATGAAATATTAATTTGGTTTCCTAAATAAATAGTATGTAACTTGTTAAACATCTGCATTTACAAGTGATTTGCTGACAATTTTCCACTTGTGGTCAGATTTCTGTTGTCTCCTGGAGGGAAGAATGTGACTTTTAATTATGTGCTCATAAATCAGTCAGTATCTAAAGCAAAAATGATTTCTGGCCATCTCTTATCATGGCAGTTGGAATTTTAACGGTTGGATGAGTTCTACAGGATTAAAATTTAAATATCTGTGATAGGATTTGATTGTCTGGACTGTTTTAATTGACCACTTTAAAAGCAGAACTGATGATGTTTGGTGTTTTGATGTAGTGCTTGATGCAAGTCGAAGATTGACATGTGATGTACACGTAGCTGCAATTATTGGCAGCAGTGTACGAATGATGGGATTGGTGGACAGGACTAACACTCGTAGGAGAGATGAGATTGGTAAGAAGGAGCAGGATGGGATGTGGGAGGATAATGGCGATGAGCTGAATGAGATATTGTGTAGTGGATGAGCTACTGAAGTTGTTAAAATGTGGAAAATGACAGGGAGAATGCTTTTGATACAATTTGTGCAAAAGTTACTTTTAAGCTAAAAATGAAGACTTCTAGATCTAGCTGAAAAGGCTTTTGAAAAGCTGTCAAGTGAAGTAGGAAGATGCAGCATTGATTCTGAGTGAAGAGGATAAAAATCTATATCCTCCAGAGTTTCTGCACAGTTCAAGTGCAATTGATATTCCACCACATAAACACCGATATGAGGAACAAGTAGAACATGTAACTGTACAGCTGGAGAACAGGCCCTCCAGTCCACTATGTCTGTCCTGACCATTCTTAACTCATCCCATCTGCTTGCAGTCTATTCTCTACTAGTTCATGTGTCCATCTAAATGCCTTTTTTTGTATCTGCTTCTACCACCTCCCCTGGCACCTTATTCCAGACACTTAAGAGTGTCTGTGTTTTTTTAAAAATTCTTTTGAGGTGACCTTTTATAGAGGGTTATAAAGACATGAGGGGCATGGATAAGACAAACAGACAAAGTCTTTTCCCTGGGGTGGGGAAAGTCCAGAACTAGAGGGCATAGGTTTAGTGTGAGAGGGGAAAGATATAAAAGTGACCTAAGGGGCAACATTTTCATGCAGAGGGTGGTGCATGTATGGAATGAACAGCCAGAAGAAGTGGTGGAGGCTGGTACAATTGCAGCATTTGAAAGGCATCTGGATGGGTATATGAATAGGAAGCGTTTAGAGGGATATGGGCCAAGTGCTGGCAAATTAGATGAGATTAGGTTAGGCTATCTGGTCGGCATGGATGAGTTGGACTGAAAGGTCTGTTTCTGTGCTGTACATGTCTATGACACTATCTCCTTTTAAACTTCCCCTCACCTTAAACTTATGCCCCCAATGTTTTGACATTTTCACTCTATCCATGCCCCTTTTATAATTTTGTGTACTTTCTATCTATCGGGTTGCACCTCAGCCTCTGACGCTGTTGCAAAAACAATCTAGAATTGTTAAATGTCTCCTCCATAGATAATACATTCCAATCCAGGCACCATCCTGGTAAACCTCTTCAGTGCCCTGTTTGAAGCCTCCACATTGATTCTGCAGTGTGATGACCAGAACTGTGCACAGTACTGCAAATGTGGCCTGACCAAAGTCTTGTATAGTTGCAGTATAACGTAGTAACTTCTCTACTCAACCCCTGACTGATGCAGGCAAGCATGTCTTTTCTGCCTTATCCACTTGTGTTGCCATTTTCGAGGAAATAGAACTCGGATCCCAAGATCCCTCTGTGTATTAATGCTCCTAAGAGTCTGGCCATTTATAGTATACTTTGCTCAAAATGCATCACATTTTCATCCTGATAAAACTCCATTTGTCATTTCTCCACAAAACTTTCCAGCTGCTTTGTAATCCTGCTGCATCATTTGATATCCTTCCTAACTATTCACAACTTTATTAATTTTTGTGTCATCTGCAAGCTTGCTAATCAGACCACTGACATTTTAATCCAAATAATGTATATAAATTACAAACAGAGGTCACTGCACTGATCTTGCGGACCCCACTGGTTACAGACCTCTAGTCAGAAAAACATCCCTCGGTCTTCTAATGCCAAGCCAATTTAGTGTCTAATTCACCAGTCATCATGGATTAAATGTGATTTGATCTTCTGGACGACCTTACAATGAGGAACCTTGCAGTCCATGTGGACAACATCCACTACCTTCGCCAAATAAATGATGTTTGTCACTGTGTCGAAAAACTCAAATCAAATGTGTGAAACAAGAACTCTCCTGCATAAAGCCATGCTGACTATTCCTAATAAGTCTAGCTTTCTCTAAATGCAAACAAATCCTGTCCCTTAGAATCTTCTCTAATAATTTCCCTACCACTATTTTATTCATTTACGGGATAAGGCATTGCTGGCTTGACCAGCACTCCTTGTCCCTTCTTAATTACCCAAAGGGTATTTAAGAGCCAACCACATTGTTGTGGGTCTGGAGTTACATGCAGGCCAGACCAAGTGAGGATGGTAGTTTCTTTCCCTAAAGGACATTAATGAACCAAATGGGTTTTCTGACAAGCAACACTGCATTCGTGGTCATCATTAGTCTTTTATTCCAGGTTTTTTTTTATTGAATTCAAATATCACATCTGTTTTGGCAGGATGCAAACAGCGGATTCAAAAATATTATTTGAATCTCAGGTTTAACAGTCTAGTGATAATACCATGAGGCTGTTGCTTCCCCTTGGGAGACTCACTGACGTTTTAATTTCTTGGATGTTCCCTGTTGTCGACCTCAAATAAAGGAACAACATTGTCCCTTCTCTAAAGGATACTAAGATCTCTGTCAAGGCTTCAGCAATCTCCTCCCTTGCCTCCTTCTGAATACTGGGATAGTTCCCCTTTAAAGAACCATGGGTTCTTTACTACCTTAATGATCTTCAAGACTCCCAACACCACCTTTTTTTTTATATATTGACAGGCCCCCCCCCCCCCCCCTGCCAAACTCGGCATCATCCAAGTCTTTCTCCTCAGAAAATGCCAATGTGAAGTGCATTTAAGGACATTACCCACTTTGTCTGGCTTCACACAAATTCCCTCCTTTGTCCTTGAGTAGGCCTACACTTTTTCTAGTTTCCCTCTTGTTCCTAATGTACATATAAAATATCTTGGGATTCTCCTTAATCCTACTTGCCAAGGTCATTTCATGCTGTGTTAGCCCTCCTAATTTCTTCTTAAAGTTCTTTTCTGCTTCCTTTATATTCAGTCACACTGCACAGAAACAAACTCTTCATTCCAAACAATCCACACTGACCATGATCCCAAACTTAATTCGTCCCACCTGCCTGCGCTTGGCCAGTATCTCTGGAAACCTTTTCTATTTGTGAAATAATCTAAACACCTTTTAAACATTGTAACTGTATCCATAAGCTGTAGAAGTAGACATTAGGCCATTCAGCCCATTGAGTCTGCTCTGCCATTCAATCATGGCTGATGCTCATACCCACCACTTCTTCCTGTGGAAATTCATTCCACAAATGAACCAATCTGTTTTTTTTAAAATTGCCCCCATGTCTTTTTTTTAATCCTTATCCTCTCACCTTCTCTAGTCCCCCTAAGTCCTGAAATCCCTGACCCTGGTGAAAAGATACCTGCCATACCTTGATGATTTTATAGACCTCTACAAGATCACTCCTCAATCTCCTATGCTTCCGTGAAAAAGATCCCAGCCTATCCAGCTTCTTCTTACAACTCAAACCTTCCATTCCTGGCAACATCCTGGTAAATCTCTTTTAAACCTCACTGACTTAATAATATCCTTCCTTTTACTAGGCGACCATAACTGTACGCAGTACTCCAGAAGATGCCTCGCCTATGTCTTGTACAACCTCAATGTTCCAACTCCTATTCTTGAATGTCTGAGCAGTGAAGGCAAGCATGCTAAATGCCTTCTTAACCATCTTATTTGTATGTGGTGCAAACTTCAAAGAATTATGTACCTGAACCCGATAGATGTCTCTGTAATGCAATACTACCCATGGCCCTACTTTTAATTGTACAAGCCCTGTCGTTATTTGTTTTTACCAAAATGCAATACTTGACATTTATCCAAATTAAACTATTTGTTGCTCTTCAGCCCATTGACCCAATTGATAAAGATGTCTTTTGTAATCTTCGATAACCATCTTCACTGACCACTTACCACCAATTTTGGTGTCATCTGCACACTTGGTAACCATGCCTTCTATATCCTCGTCTAAATTTTTCTATAAAAGTGGACACAGCACCTGTACAGTAATCCCTGTAGAACACTGGTTACAGGCCTCTAGTCTTAAAAAAAACAATCTTCCACCATCACTCAGTCTCCTGCCTTTAAGCTAATTTTGTCTCCAATTGACAAGCTCACCCTGAATCCCATGTGATCTAACTTCCTAATTAGGTCACCATGCGGAACCTTGTCAAAGACTTTACTAAAATCCAAGTAGACTATATCTACTGCTCTGCACATCAATCTTTATTATTTCCTCAAAAAAACTCAATCAAGTTTGAGACACTATTTCTCTCTCTCAAAACCAGGCTTGCTATCCCAAATCATTCCTTGCCCCTCCCAATGCTTATAAATCCTATCTTTTTGAATCACTTCCGTCAACTTAGCCACCATCAAAGTCACACTCTCAGTCTATAGTTCCCAGGCTTCTCCTCACATCCCTATTAAACAAAGGCCCAGCATTAGCCACTCTCTAGTCATTTGGCACCTCATCTGTAATTAAAGATGATACAAATATTTCTGCAAGAGGCCCCTCAGTTTCCTCCATAATTTCCCACAACGTCCTGGGATACTAGATCAGGTCCTGGAGATTTATCCACCTTTTACATTTTATAAGACTTCCTGCACTTCCTTTTCTGAAATGTTAACTGTTTTCAAAACATCAATATTTATATCCCTGAGTTCTCTAGCTTCCACTTTCTCCACGTAAAAACTGCCATCAAATATACATTTAATATCTCTCCCATCTCCTGAGGTTCAACACAAATATGACTACTTTGGTCTTCAAGGGGTCCTGTTCTCTCTCTAGTTGTTCTCTCTCGCTTTTAATGGTTTTTAGAATTTATTTGAAAGCTTCCCTTTATCAGACATCCCTTTACCTGCAAACAGTCTAGTCCAATCAATTTTTGAAAGTTCTTGTCTCATACCATGAAAATTTGCATTACTTCAATTTTTATGGAAGGCTACTATCATGAAAATTACTTGCCCTGTCTTATTCGTCAAGGGAAGGTCGAGTTTTGCACCTTCTATAGCAGAAACATTTATATATTGATAAAGAAAATTTTCTTTATCGCGTTTAACAAATTCTTCATCATCCAAACCTTTAACACTCTGGTAGTCCCAGTCAATGTTTGGAAAATTAAACTCAGCTACTATTACAACCTTTTTATTGTCCCTGCATAATATGAGATCTCTCTACATATTTGTTCCTCAATTTTCCTCTGACTATTAGGTGGTCTATGCTATAACTCCATAAAGGTGACCATTTCTTTTTTTATTGCTAATTTCAACCCATATATTTTTTATTGGATGATGTTTTTGTTTAGAAATATTTTCTCTGGTTCCAGTACTGTTTTTTCCTTAATCAGCAATGCCACTCCCCCTCGTTGTTTTGCTCCTCTATCTTTCTTATAACATTTGAAACCACAACATTGAGTTGCCAATCCTGTCCATCCCTCAGCCAAGTTTCTTTAATAGCTATGATATCCTAATCCTGTGTTCCCAAACATGCCCTGAGTTTATCAGCCTTACCTGTGAGCCCCTTGCATTGAAATAAGTACAATTTAATTCTTAAGAGTTATTTGTTCTCTTCCCCTCATGAGCCTTGTTTGATTTGTTTCCTGAACCTTGCACATGCTTCCCTTTTCTTTTCAAATTAACTTATAACATGTCTCATTGGTTCCTGAATCTTGCCATTCTTGCCTTTCAAACTCTCATATATATTTAGTGGTCCTGAATGACAGTCTTATTCTTATCCCTATCCATAAGTAACTTAAAACTTATGAAATTATGATCACTGTTCCCAAAATGCTTCCTCAGTGAAACTTTGATCACCTGGTCAGGCTCATTCCCCAATACGAGATTTAATACAGCCCATTCCCTAGTTGGACCTACCTACGTTTTGTTTCAAGAATACCTCCTGGATGCACCAAACAAATTCTGCCCTTGGCACTAAGGGAGTCCCAGTGAATTTGGAGAAATTAAAACCACACACTAATACAACCCTGTTGTTTTCACACCTTTCCACGAGCTGCTTCTACATCTGTTCCTGCAATTCCTGTTGGCTATTGGGTGGCCATTATGGTCATTATACTTTTTTATTCCTAAATTCTATCTAAATTGCCTTGCTAGATGTGTCCTCCAAGATGTCTTCTTTTAGTACAGCTGTGACATTCTCCTTAATCAGTAATACAACTCCTTCACCCATTTCTGTCAAGCCTGAAATATCTAAATCCTAGAACATTTAGTTGCCACTCCAGGCTTTCCCTCAACAATGTTTCTGTTATAGCTACCACATTGTACACCCATACAATGATGCAAGCTATAAGCTCACCTGCCTTATCTGTTAGTCATTGCATTAAAATAAATACACTTCAGACTGCTAGTCCTGCTGTGTTAATTAACCTTGTCATGGTTGTTCTTCCTACAAAACTGACTTAATTTTGCCCCTTTTTTTCTTTAAACACTCCACATGCTGAGGATTCCCACCGTCCTCACCCCACCATGCTGGTTTAAACTGTCCTGAGTGGTTCAGGTTGTAAGTTTGCTTGCTGAGCTGCAGGGTTTGTTTTCTGACGTTTCATCACCATGCTAGGTAACAACATCAGTGAGCCTCCGGTGAAGCGCTGGTGTTCTGTCCCGCTTTCTATTTGTGTCTTGATCGGTTAAGGTGGGTGATATCATTTCTGGTTCTTTTTCTGAGGTTGGTAGATTGGATCCAAATCAATGTGTTTATTGATGGAGTTCCAGTTTGAATGCCAGGCCTCTAGGAATTCCCATGCGTGTCTCTGTTTAGCCTGCCCTAGGATGGATGTGTTGTCAAAGTGTCCTTCATCTGTGTGTGTGAGGATACTCTTGATAGCAAGTCATATCTTTTGGTGACCAGTTGGTGTTGGTGTATCCTAGTGGGTAGTTTTCTGCCTGTCTGTCTGATGTAGTGTTTATTACAGTCCTTGCAGGGTATTTTGTAAATGACATTGATTTTGTTGGTTGTTGGTATAAGGTCCTTTAGATTCATCAGTTGCTCTTTCAGTGTATTGGTAGGTTTGTGGTTTACCATGATGCCAAGGGGTCGGAATAGTCTGGTAGTCATCTCCAAGATGTATTTTGATGTTCCTGAAAGACAACAGACTCCCAGAAGAAACCCAGCAGACTATCAGACAGTTGCATCAACACGAAGCAGGAAAAAGGAAGGGAGCACCCTTAACACACAGGAAAGTCAAGTCCTGCAAGGGCTGAAAACATTGCAGACAAAGGGCGCCTGCCTGTCATCCTAAACAGAACACAGTACATTGAAAAGGCGAACTCACTGCTCGCAGATGCCAACACTTACCAAGAGATGGCGATAAATCTGACTACACAGCCAGAAAACCGTGCCACAGCTTTATTGAAGAAGTTTCATAAACTGGGCAAAATTAACAAGAAAGATCTCCAAAAAATGAAACCTGATGGATCCAACACACTTCGATTCTACAGATTACCTAAGGTACATAAACCAGAGGCACCCCTCAGACCCATAGTCTCACTCCCTACAGTGAACTACAGACTAGCAAAGGAACGCCACCGAACACTAAAATACCTAGTAGAAGACTCCTGCTACTCCATCCACACCACTCAAGAATTCCTGAACATCGTCAAAGACACCGAGATAGAGAGTGAAGTAATGGTCTCCTTTGATGTAACAGTCCTATTCACATCAATTAACATCAGCCTGGCCAAAGAAACACTGGCTGCACTACTAGACAAACCAAGGACACAAATACGAGCACCAACATCATCGGCAAGGACAACATCCTCAACCGTGACTCATTACCCAATTCACCTTCAATAACAAAACCAACAAAGAAATCAACGGAACATCTTTGGGATCACCAATATCCGGCTTCTTAGCAGAGGCAGTAATGCGGAGACTAGAGAGAAAAACAGCCCTCCCCACGATCTACCCCCAACCTTTTGGGTCCACCAATTTGTCATTACAAAATGGAACAAATTAGAGGAAACCTACAACATCATCAATAACGTCCTTACTGGTATAATGTTCATGAAAGAGGAAGAGAACAACAACAGACTCCCCTTCCTAGATGTCACAGTAGAACGAAAAGCCAATGGAGAGCTGCAGACCAGCGTCTACAGGAAACAACATGCACAGACCAGATACTCAACTACAGAAGCAATCATCCCAACTACAGATGCAGCTGTATCAGAACATTATTTAAAAGTGCCACAACACACTGCAGCACCAGGAATTAACAAATGGCAGAAGAAAAATATTAATACAGCAAATTCAAGAACAATGGGTATCCAATAAACACAATCCTCTGATTCTTAAACATCAAACCCAAACAAGCAGTCACGACACGCCCAGAAACTCTAGCCACACTATCAGACACCACTTGGAGTTGACTACCAGACTACCCTGACCCGTTGGCATCATGGTAGCCACAAACCTACCAACATACTGAAACAGCAACTGATGAAGGTAAAGGACCCTATACCAACAACCAGCAAAATGAATTCCATTTACAAAATATCCTGCAAGGACTGTAGCAAACACTACCTTGGACAGTCAGGCAGAAATCTAGCCACCAGGATACACTAATACCAACTAGCCACCAAAAGATATGACTCGCTATCACTAGTATCCTCACAGACGAAGAGAGATACCACTTCGACTGGGACAACACATCCACCCTAGGACAGGCTAAACAGAGACACATGGGAATTCCTAGAGACCTGGCTTTCAAACCAGAACTCCATCAATAAACACATCGATTTGGACCCTATTTACCAATCTCCTGAGAAAAAGAACCAGAAATCATATCGCCCACTTTAAGAGACCAAGACCCACAAATCGAAAGCGGGACAGAATACCAGCACTTCAACACAGGCTCACTGCTGATGCTTCCTAGCATGGTGACAATATTTGAAAACAAGCCTTACAGCTCAGCGAGCAAACTTACAACTTGAGCTACAAATCTTCTTTAAAAAATCGCAATCTCCTGAGTGGCATTAACAAATCTCTTTGCAAGGATATTGGTAACCCTCTAGTTTAAATGCAACCCATTCTTCTTGTACTGACCCCATCTGCCCTGAAAGTGTTCCCAATGATTCATATATCTGAATCCCTCCCTTGTACACCAGCTCTTCAGCCATGCATTCAACAATATCTTCCTATTTCTGGTCTTGCTGGTATGTGGCACAGGGAATAACCCCAGATTACAACCCTACAAGTCCTGCTTTTCAGCTTCCGATCTAACTCCTCATTTATTTTTGCAGGACCTCATCTCTCTTGCTGCCTATGTCATTAGTACTATTAGATAGAATGTTGCTATGAAACAAGGACACCCGATGGAATTCTTGCCAAAATTTGCATTTACCATCTTGGATCTGCCTTTGCACGTGGGCAACGTTGGATGTTTTGACAGTGAAATTATTTGACTTTATCTTAGAGTAACTACAAATCCACTGTTGGTGATGTGCTATTGTAATGAATATACTAACTTGACTGCAACATTTTGCATGTCACTGTTGGTATGGACAATAATAAATCAGCCAGGTATGCATTTTAAGTAAGTCTGTTTTATACACTTAGCAGCCAGTTGAAGAAAAAAGTATCCTCCATTCACAATCTCTTTGGTTTCAATTTCTGAATTAATCTCATTGTGAAGCAAGGTTCTCTAGTATACATGGACCTTTAAAATGTTTAGGAAATCTTACTGAAAATATTTTTCACGTTTGCAACGGCTGCCTCATTTCTCAGGTCCACAATGGAAACTTTTTCAATTGATAATGTAGGTTCAGTAACTGAAAAATCAGTTGCAAATGTGTATTTTTTCTTGAAGCTATGTATCATGTATTTTTTTTAAATTGAGGTTTCCACATGCTTGATTTTATTTTCTTGTCAGAGTCCAATGTGAGTGATTGCAGGGTGTAGTCTTAAATTTAAGAATAGGAATGGTTTCTTTCTTGTGGAAGGTTTCTCTAACAGGCCAAGAACGATTATCATTCAGTCTTCTGTTACAGACGTGATCCCTGAAAATGCTTTGGAAGAAATAACAAAAAGCATGGATATGAATGCAGTTCTAGCAGAGATTTTCCATCATGATGCAGAGGGAGTACAAATCAGGTATTGTAAGCATTAATTGAACCTCTTCGATCTCACCAGAAAGCATTGGCTAATAACATGTTTTCAAAATGAAGTCAGTATACATTTCCATTTGTCCTTTGATGCTTTAAGTGTTCACCAGTTATCTTGAATGTGCTTTGGGCCTGCAACAGAAGAAGAAAATTGGGTCTCCTCCTTCAACAGGCTGGACACCCAAACTTGTGAAAGACAAATAACATAAATCCAAAGGAAAAATAAATCTGATTTTGGGAGCTGTTTGCAGACATCCAAAGATCCTCGCATGCGTTCTATCCCCTGCTTTCACTTTAATGGAGACGAGCATTTATGAAAATTGAAGTCTTATCAAAATTTAAAGTCCAATCAAAAGCAGTATAAGAAATACCAATTTCAAAATAAGGTCACTGTTGTCTGAGTACAGCAGAGTGAGAGCGAATTTATCCTCTGACTTAGTAAAACACTTAACATTTAGTGTTTTAACTTATGATGATAATGTGACCAATCCTGTCCACTGCATCCAAGAGGCAATGTTCTTTTTTTCCCCCCCGAGGCTAAATTTGCTTGCAATTTTGATGAACCGGAGGCATTGCTGCAATAAATTGACTGGGATACAGTCATCCAATCATAATGGAACTCTCTTAAGTCCCTTTGTTGACAGCCCCTAAAAATCAGATTACCAGCAAAATAAATTGTACAAGCTTTCTCGACGACACCTTACAAACTTGTGACCTGTACCGCCAAGAAGCAGCGATCCCCTAATTTGTTTCTCTAAGGCAGAGAATGGCAGCTGCTTCTACATGCAAAAGTCAGTGCTTCAGTATGCTGCTCAGTATTTGGTGAACCTTAAGCAGCCATACAACTTCTCAGGGACAAAAATATAAATTGTTTGGAAAGCTCAGTAGGTCTAGCAGCATCTGTGGAGAGAAAGCAACGTTAACATTTGCGGATCTAGTGACCCTTCCTCAGAATTTATGTTAGCTAGGAAATGGATAGCATTTATGTGAATGTATGTGGATTAACTTATAGATGGAGGAATTGTTGAATTCCATGGAGTTTCTGCAGACTTCCAAGAGGAAAATGAGGTGCTGTTCTTTTCAGCTTGCAGTGAGTTTAGCAGGAGCACTGCAGCAAGGCTGAGACAGATGTTGGTCCTGGTTTGAGTTCAACAATTTCAGGGCTCAAGCACTTTACCCCAGTCCTCCACATAAGGCCTTGTCATCACATGAATTCCCCCTCATCCCACCCAATCTTCTGCATAAATACCATCCTTTTCCTTGCTAATATTTCTTCTGGGCTGAAACACTAACTCTGCTTTCTCTCCACAGATGATGCCAGATATGCTGAGTTTTTTTCCAGCAATTTCTGATTTTGTTTGATTTCAAGCATCCACAGATCTTTCAATTTTTTTTAATTTAAAGGTAATGTTCCTTTTAAAGAATAAAGACAGTGAATGTATGGAAATGCCACCACCTGCCAGTTTCCTTTTAAAGTGCACACCTACCTGGCCTAGAATTAAATTGCTGTTCCATTATAATTGTTGGGTCAAAATTCTGGAACTTTTTTCATTGCAGCACTGTGGGTGTCTTTACACCACCAAAATGGACTTCAGTTCATGAGGTGGCTTGCAATCACTCCCTCAAGCTAATTAGGGTTTGGCAGGCAATGCAACTGAATGAACTTGAGGCTATTTACAGATGTGAACCATTTTTTGTCTATCTAACATGGTTAATTTACAGTGTTATTTTTGATACCGTTTGAGTTATGGTCAATCATATGTCAAGCTGTCTATTTACTACTTAAAATAAAGCATCATTTTTTCCTTACAGATTCTCCCAGTTTCCTGCACTGGAGTTAGATAAGTTTTTAGAGGATGTGAGGTAAGAATTCCTGGGCTGGTAAATATCATTCCTCCTTGATTCTTGTGTCTATTAGATTAAGGAGCAGAAGTAAGCCATTTCAATCTATTGAGTCTACTTTGGCATTCAATGAGATCATGGATAATCTTTTAATCCACAAATTCAATTTCCTGCCTTTGCCCCATAACTCTTAAAAGCAGATCTATCTCAGCCTTGAATATACTTAATGACCCAGTCGTAACAGCTTTGTGCGGTGAAGAATTCTCCAGATTTGTAACCCTATGAAAGAAGAAATTCCTCCATGTATCTTAAATTTGTGACCTCTTACTCTGAGATTTTACTCTGACCCTATGCTTTTCCACTAGGGGGGAGAAAAAAGTTCCATATCTACACTGTCAAGTCCTCTAACAATCTTGTATGTTTAAATAAGATCACCCCTTGTCCTAGTCCTCTTCCAACAAGTATAGGCCCAATCTACTCCACCTTTCCTCATAAGACAGTCCCTCCATACTTGGTATCAGCTTAGTAACTCTGGTTTTATCTCTCTTTTGAGATAATGTGTAGATCATCACCAGCAGTTTTTTTCTAGAAGCTTAGGGTTTGTTTTCTTTATACGCTATTCTATACTAGTGATTGTCCATCTTTAATTTGAAGGAATGGTATTTATCCTTTGACTGCATTTGGAATGCCCATGCCTCAGCAGCCACAGCAAGAGACTGTGACATCACCTATTATCCCACCATCTGTGAAAACCCCAACACCAGAACCTGCAGAGCTGGAGACAAGAAAGGTAAAGTTTCACAGTCAACTTTATTTCTCTGCTTAGCCACTTATCTTATAACTTGTAACTGTTTATCCAGTGATTAAAATGTTCACACAGACAATCTGATTTTCTGAGAAGCGGCAATAGGCTGTTTTGAGTCACTGTCCAGCCCCTGTAATGATGGTTTTCTTATGGAAGTACTAGACCAGGAATTCAAGGCTATTAAACCATTAAGAATGAATAACACAGTGAGTACAGTTAGTAGCTTAGCCAAAATAAATTGGGCTAATGTAATCTCCACTATAAGACGTATAAATAGAATCCTGTCATCTGCTCCATTGTATTGTATGGTTACAAGTATTACAATCTCAGTGCACTGGTGAAGGAGAACTGTGAGAGCCCAATTTGTTTTTACCTGATTTTTTCAAAGGCTATAGTGATTTGGTGTCCTAAAAGCAGTGCTTTCTTTGTATTTGGTATGTTGCCCAGCCACAGGAGTAGAATGGGTTAGAACCTTGCAGCCCCAGTGAGCCAGCATGACTGATTTATTTATGCACTTAAACTATAAATTCCAAGTTACTTTAAATGAAGGATCCACCTGTGCTGTGCTGAAAGTGATGCAAGGATTGACTGACTTTTTTTTTTCTTATTGTGTCTTAACAGGTTGTTCAGATGCACTGCAATATTGAGCCAGTTGATGAAGGAGCCAAGCATCATGTAAGTTCTTTGCTTTCCATTAAAGCAATGCCGATTAGTTTCTTGTGCATGTTTGTTCTCCACTGTTTGAGCTGTTTTCCCCATATTCAAACTGTGAATGCTAATGTTTGTGTTGAATGAATGTATGCTTGTGAGAGAGTTCAGCATTTTTAAAAAAAGTTATTTGAAAACATTCACAGTAAATACTTTTTTAAAAACTTTACTGTTTGTGTATGTTATCTGCTACAGATCAATTAAGTAATATTTTATTCACACATTTTCTATCTGACAACATAAATAAAACTTACAGTATTTCTGTTCCTCGTTAACTCATTGCACAGAAGAAATGAAGTTGGAGGAATGAATTTGTGGCTCAAAGACCAGTGGGAGAAGTGGGTACACTGGCACTATTACTGGGAAAGTGGGATTTACTCTATGCAGGGCGGGTATTTTGGTCATAACTAGTGAATTAAAGAGGGTTTTTAACTAATTGGTGGGAATAAGGGATCAAATTTGGCAAGACGTGGTAGATGAAGAGGTTTCTACGTGGCACAAAAGAAATTCACAAAGTTAGTAAGATGTTAAATGAAAAACCGTTCATGCCAGGAAGGGATGGAGAATACAATACCAAGAGTGAATTGATAAATGGATGAGAAATTACAAAAACAATAAAAAGCAAAACTAAAGGTTCTATATATTAATGCATGCAACAATTGGAACAAAATACATGATTTTGATAAAACAATTTGTAACATATAATTCAAATTGGTAGCCATTACAGAGACAGGGTTAAAAGGTGAAGTAGGTTGGAACCTGAATAGGAGAAAGTGAGGACTGCAGATGCTGGAGATCAGAGTTGAGAGTGTGGTGCTGGAAAAGCACAGCTGGCAGGCAGCTCCTTGGATGCTGTCTAATCTGCTGTGCTTTTCCAGCACCACACTCTCAACTCTGAACCTGACTAGTCAAGGATCTCAATCCAAGAGAATGTGAAGGCCAGTTCCCTTAATTAATGATGGAATGAGCACTATGGAGAGGGGTGATTTTAAGTTCAAGAAACCAGGATCTAGAAGGCAAGAAGTTACTTTACTAATAATCACACAATGTAATAAAGTATAAAGAAACAAATAATGAGAGCTTATCCTGCTGTTTTATCAATTTAGATATATGATGTATATGCAGAAGTACCCGATAAGTTCATTGTATGTTTTCAGGTGTATTCCTAACATAGTACATAGTTGTGCAGAAGATGTTAGTAGGCTACGAAAGGACGCAGGTTAAGTGAATGGGAAGAGACCTGGCATGTATTGTATTATGGGAAAAGTGAAATTGTCCATTTTGGCAGGAAGAATAAGAAAAATTATGGAAATGGTAAAGGTTGCAGACCTCAGTTGCTGAGGAATTAATTCACAAATGACAGTGAGCAGACACAAAGTCTGTCATTCGGAAAGCTGATAGCATACTTTGTAGTCAAGTCACCTGATAAGACATAACAAGGGATGTTACAATTCAGTGATATGGGACATTGGTGAGACCTTTCCAAGAATACTGCAGAGAATTGGTCGCCTTAAGTAACGCATTGGAGGCAGTTCAGAGAAGCTTGACTCGACTTGTACAAGAATGGTCAGGCTACCTTATATCCAACATACCCTGTTGAGTTTGCAGCTGCTGGAAGATTTTTTTGCATGTCATGCTAACACAATGGCTTCCACATGTGGAAACTGCTGCTGCACATGGAGCTCTGAGGTTTGCATTGTAGAAAACAAAATTAAGGCAAATGTTGTTTGTTTCTGCTGGAGCTTAGGGTAAGAAGTAACTTTTTGATTGAAAATTCAGGATTCTCTAAAGGGTTTTGATTGGGTGATGTCATAGAGTCATAGAGATGTACAGCATGGAAACTCACCCTTCAGTCCAACCTGTCCATGCCGACCAGATATCACAACCCAAACTAGTCCCACCTTCCAGCACCTGACCCATAACCCTCCAAACCCTTCCTATTCATATACCTATCCAAATGCCTCTTAAATGTTGCAATTGTACCAGCCTCCACCACATCCTCTGGCAGCTCATTCCATACACATACCACCCTCTGCGTGAAAAAATTGTCCCTTAGATCTCTTTTATATCTTTCCCCTCTTGCCCTAAACCTATGCCCTCTAGTTCTGGACTCCCCCCACCCAGGGAAAAGACTTCGCCTATTTACCCTATCCATGCCCCTCATAATTTTGTCAGCCTCCGACACTCCAGGGAAAACAGCCCCAGCCTGTTCAGCCTCTCCCTGTAGCTCAAATCCTCCAACCCTGGCAACATTCTTGTAAATCTTTTCTGAACCCTTTCAAGTTTCACAACATCTTTCCAATAGGAAGGAGACCAGAATTGCACACTGTTCCAACAGTGGCCCAATTAATGTCCTGTACAGCCACAACATGACCTCTCAATACTCTGACCAATAAAGGAAAGCATACCAAACGCCTTTTTCACAATCCTATCTACCTGCGACTCCACTTTCAAGGAGCTATGAACCTACACTCCAAGGTCTCTTTGTTAAGCAACACTCCGTAGGACCTTACCATTAAGTGTATAAGTCCTGCTAAGATTTGCTTTCCCAAAATGCAGCACCTCGCATTTATCTGGATTAAACTCCATCTGTCACTTCTCAGCCCATTTGCCCATCTGGTCCAGATCCTGTTGTAATCGGAGGTAACCCTCTTCACTGTCCACTACACCTCCAATTTTGTGTGGAGGATATTTTCTCTTTGAGGGAATCTGGTCACTGTTATAAAAATAAAGGGTTACTCACTCAAAGTAGGTATGAGAAGGAACGTTCTGAGGGGAATGAGTGTTTGCAATGTGCTTCCTTGGAAGGTAGTGAAAGCAAAGTGTTTGTTTTTAAAGCAGAAGGATGGCCTATTAGCAATGCAGTGAAAGATTGCTGGGGTGGGTGGAAATGTGGAGTAATCGAATCAGGAAGATCTTATTGAAAGCTGGAGCAGGCTTGAGGGCCTGAATGGCATACTTCTGATTCACATGTTCATATGTATATTTTTGCCAAGATTATTTTGTTAAAAGTGAAGATCTCCCTACAAGTTCATATTCAACTTGCAACTTTTCTTTCTAAATTTCAACCATTTAAGAAGCAGGAAGATTTGAGGCTTGTTCCCAATTTTGCTCTTGGTCTAGAATTTATCATTAAATTTATTTTCTTCAAACATTTTTTCCTAAATGTCGTTTCTGTGGTATGATATAATTAAACTGAACGTCCAGTAGTGTTGATAAGCTATCTGCTGGGAAAAACTGCAAATATTCCAAATATTCATATAGAATCAGACAGGATCATTTAAATGATGATCATTACCCTCCCCAATATCCGATTTCTTTACCCCACAGAACCTCTAATCAAGATGTGCTATGAGTTACTGCAGTTTGATTCATTTGGAAGCGTTTCATCTTTGTAAATCGGAGGTTGTAGATTGAAGTCTCGTGCAATGATGTGAGCATATGGTATTGGATGTACTGAAGATGAATTTGTATATTGGGGTGATGTGTTAAACTGAGGCCCCATCTAGTCATTCAAATGGGCATTCATGATATTATCACATATTTGAAGAGAATGCAGTTTACTTGGTTTTTTTGACTAGTATTTCCTCCATCAATTAGCACTGTCAGAAGCTAACTGGTCATTTTTTCTGCTTTATTTGTGGTACTTTGCATGTCTAAATGATCACATTTGTAATATAACAAAATGTCTTGTGGCATCAAGAAGACATGGGGAGGTGCTGTACAGATACAGATGTTTCTTTACTGCTGTCCTAGATTGGTTTAGTAATTTAGCAAAAATAAAGGGTTCATTTGGGGCTTTTTGTTTTTGTCAAAATTTCATCATATGGTATGCTTAACAAACTATTGAGGACATTTGACAGTCATTTATACCAATGTAAACTAATCAATTGGAAATATTTGAGGGTTTATCATGAGTTTTGACCATTGTTGCATAGCAGACACGTGTGTGTGTGTGTGATCTGAAATGGCTAGATTGTTGTTTTTTTTTAATTTAAGCTAATTACTTATGAGGGATAAAAAATGGAGAAAACATTTGTTTGTGATTCTTTTTTCCTTCAGTTAACTCTACTCTTGAAACTGGAAGACAAGTTAAACAGACACCTCAGCTGTGACCTGTTGCCCAGTACGTACTTTAATCTGTTGTTTTGTGCGCCTCGGAATTTCAATTATTTCCCAAAATGCATCTGATTTCTTTAATTCCACAGAAATTTAAATTAGTTTGTCAAATCAATTCAGTAGCTTATATTGATCTAAAATTAAATAGTCATAGGACAACAAGAAGGGAGATGAAATTAAAATGTGGGAACAACTTGGCAGTTCTGGGAGCATCTGTGGAGAGAGAAAGAGTTAATGTTTCTGAAGAGTCATACTGGACGTGCTGAGCTCCAAATCTGTGTTTTTATCTGTTCAATAGTTGCACTATTACAGTTTAATTTGGGTTTGGGGTTTTCGCTGAGTTTCTCCAGCACTCTTTTATTTTCTTAATCAGATTTCCAGCATTCGCAGTGTTTTGCCATTATTGAGTTATTTATCAGCAAATAAATGCATTTTTTTTAATATAACTCTGCCTTGCACCTTGGTCATTTGTTCAGTAGTTTTCTAATTCAACTTTGCACCTTTTGAGGTGGGCTGGCTGAAACCAAGTTCCAGATTGCTGGAACCATTGCTCTTTCATATCAGCGTAACTTGTTCTAACTTGTAAACTAAGACCTGTAGCTGCATCTCTGTAACCTGTTGTAACTGTGATGGGAGATGTGCATTGGCAATCAAGTCCTGCAATCCCATGAGATATCCCAAAAGTGGAAATGTCCAATTCAATGACCATGATAGTTAATTTGCTTTACCCTTAAAGTTGTCTAGGGCAATTAAGAAGTTTCTTTCAGGTTTTGACAATAAACACAAGAAGTTGTTTATTATGAATAAATGTAGTTTTTAACAAGTAGCAAAATGGATTATTTGCTGCTATTATGCAAACTTGAACTGTATCCCGTTTAAATATAAAAACTCACATTTGTCAGGGCATAGACAGAGACACTGGGGAAGGTGATGGCCAAGTGGTGGTATTGCTGGACTATTAATCCGGAGACCCAGATAATGTTGTGGGGACCCAGGTTAGAATCCCGCCACAGCAGATGGTGGAATTTGTATTCTTTAAAAATCTGGAATTAAGGATCTAATGATCCTGAAACCATTGTCGATTGTCAGAAAAACACATCTGATTCAATAGTGACCTTCAGGAAAGGAAATTTACCATCCTCACCTGGTCTGGTCTATCTGTGACTTCAGAGCCACAGCAATGTGGTTCAATCTCGGTTGCCTTCTGAGCAAGCCATTCAATTGTACCAGTCACTGCAGAGTATCAAAGAAATGAAACCAGATAGATCACCTGGAATCAGCCTAGGCACCAGAAAAGACAGTGGCAGAAACAGACACGTCGACCCTACCAAGTCCTCACTGACATCTGAAAGCTCGAGCCAAAATTGGGAGAGCTCTCTCACCCATTAGTCAAGTAACAGCCTGACATAGTCATACTCACAAAATCATACCTTACAGGCCATCCCCCCACACCACCACCACCACCAACCCTGGATGTATCCTGTCTCACTGGGAGGATACATCCAGCAGAGGTGGTGGCACAGTGGTATACAGTCTGGAGGGAGTTTCTCTGGGAGTCCTCCACATTGATTCTGGACCCTATGAAGTCTTATAGCTTCAGGTCAAACATGGGCAAGGAAATCACCTGCTGATTTCCACATGCTGTCCTCCCTCAGCTAATGAATAGTACTCCTCCATATTGAACAATATTTGGAGGAAGCACTAAGGGTGGCAAGGGCACAAAGTGTACTCTGGGTGGGGTATTTCAACGTCCACCATCAAGAGTGGATTGGCAGCAGTACTACTAATCTATCTAATAGAGTCCTTAAGGATATAGCCGCGAGACTGGTTCCTTCACAACCTGCCACAGACCCAGTGAGGGAAAAAGATACTCTACCTCATGCTTACCAATCTGCCAGCTGCAGATGCATCTATCCAAAACAGTATCAGTAAGCGCAACCACCACACAGCTCTTGTGGAGACGAAAACTTGACTTCACATTGAGAATAACCTCCATCACGTTGTCTGGCACTGTCACTGTGCTAAATGGGAAGTCTTTGAACAGATCTAGCGACTCAAGATTGGGCACCCATGAGGTGCTGTGGGCCATCAACTCAACAGGAGCAGAACTGTACTCCAGCACAATCTGCAACCTCGTGGCCCGGCATAACCTCCACTCAACCATTACCATCAAGACAGGGTATCAACCCCTGGTTCAATGGAGAGTGCAGGAGGGCATGCCAGGAGCAGTAGTAGACATATATGAGGATAACTTGTCAACCTGGTGGAGCCACCAAACAAGACTACTTTCATGCCAAACAGCATAAGCAGCAAGTAATAGAGCTCCATGATTCGACAACCAATGGATCAGATCTAAGCTGTGCACTCCTGTCACATCCCATCATGAATGATGGTGGACGATTAAATAACTGACAGGAGGAGGCAACTCCACAAATATCCCCATCCTCAATGATACAAGAGCCCAGCGTGTCAGTGCAAAAGATAAGACTGAAGATCTCGCAGCCATCTTCAGCCAGAAGTACCAACTAGATTAACCACCTCAGCCTCCACCAGTGGTCCCCAGTGTTACAGATACCATTCTTCAGCCAATTCGATTCACTCCACATGATATCATTAAACAGTTGGAGGCACTGGATACAGAGGAACCTCGATCATCCAGCGTTCGATAAACTGAAATTCGGATCATCCAAACAAGATTGCAAGGTCTCAATGCGTGGCATTTGATTAACCGATCAAAATACTCCCTGTCCGTGCCCTTTGGATAATCTAGCTTCCTCTGTTCTGCAAAGGCAATGGGCCCTGACAACATTCTGGTAATAGTAATGAAGGCTTGTGCTTTAGAACTTGCCACTCACCTAGCCAAGCTGTTCCAGTACAGTTACAACACTGACATTTACCTGGCAATGTAGAAAATTGCCCAAGTATGTTAAGCGTTTTATGTACAGGACAAATCCAACCTAGACAATTACTACTCATCAGTCTATTCTCAATCATCAGTAAAGTGATGGAAGGTGTCATAAACAGTGCTATCAAGCAGTACCTGCTCAGTGACGTCCCGTTTGGGTTCCACCAGGGCCACTCCGCTCCTGATGTCCATGTTTGAACCAAGGCTGTAATAACGAGAGCTGAATTCCAGAGGTGAGGTGAGAGTGACAGCCCTTGACATCAAAGCTACATTCAACTGGGTATAGTATAAAGGAGCCCTAGCAAAACTGGAATCAGTGGGTCATCAGGGGACAAACTCTCTGCTGATTGGAGCCATTCCTGGTACATAAAAAGATGGTTGTGGTTGTTGGAGGTCAGTCATCTCAGCTCCAGGACATCTCTGCAGGAGTTCCTCAGGATAGTACCTGAGGCCCAACCATCTTCAGCTGCTTCATCAATGACCTTCCCACCATCATAAGATCAGAAGTGGGATGCTTGCCAACGATTATGCAATGATCAGCACCACTCCTCAGACATTGAAGCAGTCCATGTCTAAATGCAACAAGATCGGAACAATATCCAGGCTCAGCTGACAAGTGGCAAGTAGCATTTATACCACATGCATGCCAGACTATGACCATCACTAACAAGAGGCAATCAAACCACTGCCCCTTGACATTCGATCCTGTTATCATCACTGAATCCCCCACTATCATCATACTGGGAATTACCATTGATGAGAAACTCAACTAGACTCCCCACATTAAACACAGTGGCTACAAGAGCAGGTCAGAGGCTTGGTATGCTCCCCGCATGCCTGGATGAGTGCAGCCACAACACAAGAAGCTTGACACCATCCAGGACAAAACTGTCCACTTAATTGGAGTCATACCTAGTGCATAAAAGAGGTCCACCTCCACCACCAACGCTCAGTAGCAGTCGTGAGTACTATCTACAAGATGCACTGCAGAAATTCACCAAATATCCTCAGACAGCATTTGCTGTATGTTGACCCACAGTGCCATTTGGGAGGGAATTCCAGGATTTTAACCTCTAGTGACAGTGAAAGAACAGTGATATATTTCCATGTCAGGATGGGGAGTGGCTTGGAGGAGAACTTAAGGTGGTAGTATTCCCATGCATCTGCTGCTCTTGTCCTCCTAGATGGAGGTGGTCTTGGTTTTGGAAAGTGCTATCTAAGGATATTGGTGAATTTCTGCAGTGCATCTTGTAGATGGTACACGGTACACACTACTGCTACTGAGCATCCGTGGTAGAGGGAGTGGCTGCAGTGCCAATCAAGTGGGCAGCTTTGTCCTGGATGGTGTCCAGCATCTTGTGTTGTTGAGGCTACACTCATCCAGGCATGTGATGAATATTCCAAGCCTCTGACATGCTCTTGTAGCCACTGTATTTAATGTGGTGAGTCCAGTTGAGTTTTTGATCAGTGGTAATTCCCAGGATGATAGTGGGGGATTCAGTGATAGTGACACCATTGAATATCAAGGGGCAGTGGTTAGATTGCCTCTTGGTCGCAGTGGTTCAAGAAGACAGCCCAACATCATCATCTCAAGGGCAACTAGGACTGGGCAATAAATGCTTGCCAGTCAGTGACACCCACGTTCCACTAAAAAACAATAAACTTACAGATCTGCAGGCATTATGGGCAGTGAAACAAAATGGGTGATTTCTATTAAAAGTCCAAACCACAAGAATGGAATGAGGTAATTTTTTCACTTCTGCTGGTGAAATACTTTTCTGTCAGCCACACAGTAATAGAAGATCATTCGTTAAGATAACCCATCTATTAGACTCAGGTTTGTTTTTGTTAGTTCACCTTTCAAAATCTTTGTGCGTTGACCTTTACTGCCAGAGAGGCAAAAAAAGAGCCTTTCAAAGTCAAATGGTAAACCTTCTGCCGTTTGGGCTTTGTCCAAAACTTGAATTTTTTCTAGTTTTCATTCCAAAAACTGCATGGTTTGAACAAACCCAATTTCGCTATTTAATTCCACATACTGTAATTGATCATCATCTCCTTGAAACAAACTCTGAACCATGAGGTCCATGAGGCACTGTCAGCCATCTGCTGCATATTTGTATTCGAGTGCAATCTCATAGTCTGGCATGTGCCATACTCTGCTATCAAACCAGAGGACCAACACTGGTTCAGTAAAGAGTTTTTAGGTTGGCATGCCAGGAGACAACAGGCATAATAAAAATGAAGTACCAGCCTAATTAAGATACAACACAAAACAACCTGCATGTTGCATTAACAGAAACCGAATACTAAATAGTACCACAATCAGTGGATTAGACCTTAGCAGTCCTGTCACGTCTAGTTGTAATGAGTGGTGGATAATTAAACAGCTCACTTTAAAGAAGAAAATTCCACACACAACCCATCCTCCGTGATCAGTTCAAAAGACAAGGCTGTAACATGTGCAGCTAACTGCAGAGACCGTTTCTTATTTCTGAATGCCCCACCATCAATAGTTTTGGTCTTTAGCTTTGCTACGTTTTTGAAGAAATGAATGTATTGAGTACAGCAATAGCTCTGGGCCCTGACAACATCTCAGCAATAGTCCAAAAGGCTTGAGTTCCATAACTGGCTGTACTCCAAGCCAGCCTATTCCAGTACACCTTCAACACTGGCATAAATACAACAATGTGGAAAATTGCCTAAGTATGTATTCACAAAAAGCAGAACAATTGCTTTGAGTCATACTGAGAACAAAGGAAGATGATTGTGGTTGTTGGACACCAGTACTCTCAGTCCAAGGACATCTCTGCAGAAGTTCCTCAGGATAGGTCCTGGACCCATTTTGAGCAGCAATTAATGACCTGTTCTTCATTACCAGATGAGAAGTGGGATGTTTACTGTATAATGTTTAGTACGATGCACAAATCCTCATATACTGAAACAGTCTGACCATGTGCAACAACAACGAATGTCATTCTGGTTTGAAATGGTAAGTGACAAGTGAAATGTACACCATGCAAGTGCCAGGCTGTAACTAGCTCCAATAGGAGAATCTAACCATCTCCCCTCTGCATCTGTTGGCATTATTATTACTGAATCTCCCACTGTCAACATCCTGGAGTTTACCATTGGCACAAAATTTAACTGGACCAGACTTGTAAATACTGTGGCTACAGTAGCTAGATAAGAGCCTTGGCATTTGCAAGTAACTCACCTCCTGTTTTCCCAAACTCTGTCCAGCACTTTTATAGCAGACGTCAGGTTTGTGATAGAATGCTCACAAGTTGCCTGGATGGTTGCAGCTGTAGCAACCGTCAAGAAGGTCAGCATATTCTAGGGAAAGAATTTCGCTTGATTGACACCACATCCTTCACTTTATACATGCATTCTTTCTCCCATGGCACAGAGCGGCTGCAACGTTCCATAGTGGCAGCATCTACTAACAAGAGTTTGTCTGACAAAACTTTTCAACTATATTGTTCACCAAATCTGGCCACAGATTTAGAATTTTAAACAAGCAAATGCTTTACAACTGCCTTGGTTCTTTGCAAAAGGTGCCTAAAAGTCCATAGAGTGAGAAGAGAGCTCTTTTATTTTTGAAAAGTGTGTCAAATTACTTTAGATTTATCATCACTTTCTCATGTACGTTTCAAAGATTTGAAGAACCTGGCTGTCTTTACGCATGCAGTTGTCATGATCTGAGAACAAAATAAGTGGACACTCTATCTACCTCAGAAGGCAGATCTTCTGTCAGCATTTGCATGAAATATTATAAAACTGCCTGGCCTTCACCTCTGGACTCAATATATTCTCCCTATGAATTTCTTAACATAAATCTTATAACAAAATTGAAAAGTATTAATGATATTTGCAGTGTTCAGATTGTTCCTAAATTAATCTAATTTATTCGCTTAACTTTGGAAGAACTTTTTTTTTTAAAGTTTGTTTATAATTTCACATTGTGCTGTAGGTAGCCAGGTCATTGGATCATACTTGATGGCAACAGAGTATTAATTTGCCATCAATCATGCCTTCCATCTGGAGGTGGAAGTGACAAGGTTCCAAGATGGCTTGTAAGCATTTTGGTAGAATTTATTTTAAAGGGCTTGAGGAAGTTGCTCTGGGGAGCACTTCATGGGGCAAGAATGCAATGGTGATTGATAAATAATGTGAAAGGTTTGAGATAATCATTTGGTGAAAAAGAACTTTAATTTTAAGAAATATTTTGATAGAGCACTTCATGAAGCAGCTGAGCTATAAATTACTAAGAGCAATTGTCCTGGTTGTCCAAGTATGAACAGTAGTATTAATACTTAATTTGTGTTTACAGATGAGAGCTGTCAAGAGCTGGCAGCAGAACTTGTTCAACTGGGATTCATCAGTGAGGTAAGAAATTCAGTTTGCTTTTTGATTTTTGTTTATTGCGTAGATTTTCTTTTCTGTTCTCTCCCTCATTGCTACATTTTTATAACTTGGGTGTGGTGACCATGAAGTCATTCTCTACATTGATACTGGACACTCATCAGTGCACTTACTTAACCATATAATGACAACTGTAACTAGCTTAAAGGTATAAATCATATCTTTTGAGTAATAGGAATTAAAGAGTATTAGATTAGATTCCCTACAGTGTGGAAACAGGCCTTCCTGTTGACAACTGTCTTAAATTCTCTTCATTGTCATAACAATAATGCTTCTTGGATATGAGTAATTCTCGTTCAGAATTTGACTTGATTCACTTTTCTGAACATCCAAAATCCATTGTATACTTCACAGCTTGAGGCAGTGATGTTAAATGGAAATGTTTATGCAAAATGTGATGAAGGGGAATATTTATTAAATGGCACTTGTGTTATACACTCTCTTGCAAAAGAGACTTAATGTATTTTTCGGACTGACAGTGTATATATTTGGTCTAATTTTAAACAGCTGACCAAGGATAACAGGTTAACAGCTCTTGCTGCATCTCTGGCGCGTGCATGGTTGACAATCATGGTCAAACCAATCAGCACCCTTTTCTCATACTGTAAAAATTGACGTTCCCTTTAAGATTTGTTTCTTGCATGTCAGTCCTGATGAGTGTAAGGTGAAAAAACTGTGTATCTCTTTTTAATAATGTTTGAACAACACACAAAATAAGTGTTAAAATGGTTTTAAGATATATCTTGCATTTAAAATCATCTATAATTGAAGGGGTGTTTTGGAACTTCTGGAATAAGGTTTGAATATTGAATTATTGTGACATTTTGTTTTTAGATTTGACATAATTGCTTTTTCCTATCTTTTGAACAGATTGATCAAAGCCGGTTAACCACGTTGCTCGAGGATACATTCAGCAAATTCTTCTACAGTAGGAATGGCTCCATCTCCGATGTCACTGTTTCATCATAGCTATCCCAGAGTCATTGTTTGACGCAGCTACTTCATCATCGGTCTGAGACGGGCAAAAGACGGCATCACAGGAAGCCATGCATTCTGGCTCAATTGCATGTTGTAGTATGGTGATGAGTTTCCAGCTACGATTGGTGAACATCCCACCTTTGAAAAGTTCTGTTGTCAGTATTATGTCCCATCTGTGCTTCACCCTGTGACTGTCGTATTTTCTTTAGCCGTATGACTTGCAAAGCGCTGCCACATTGGAAAAGCGCTTTTCCTTAATTGAAGTATAGGTGGGTTGGAGACAGGTGGGGTGGGAGGGGAGGGGGAAGAAGGTTGCTTAATCTGACATGGATGCGCCACAGAAGAGCTATAAAGTGAGGGGTCTGCACAGAATGAAGTATCACTAGGTACTTTTTTGTGAACTCTTTCAAAACATTGTATCGCTTTATATATGCCAGTGATGTGCATGTTTCCTCTATATGTTGTATAATCTTTGCACATTTGTTTTCCAAGAAGTGGGATGCTAGGTGAATTTTAATTACATCCTCACAATGTTCCAGTAAACGCAGTTTAAGAGGTTGCCCTGTGAGAGCCAAGTCCCACTACTTGTCAAAGTTTAAATTTTCATAAAATGCCATGGCTTTTGTGCACAAGTATGAAAAAAAAGTGATGGTCACAACTTGATGGTTAACTAGTCTTTTTTTAAGTGACCATTTCAGTAAACATATTCAAATTGATTAATGGAATTTCAGTGAATTTGTCTGGATTCAAGCACAAAATTGAAGCATCTCGCTGTCCTTGCTCCAATGTGTATAGAATTTCTGACCCAGAAATGAAGCTACATTGCAAATCAGTTCCAAGTCCTAGGATTCAACTGATACACCAAGGCTGCCTTTATTTTAACTGAATGCTTTATTGAAGCCTTCCTTATCCTTGCCCACTTTTTTTTTTCATCAAGCCAAACCATGAAACAGATCTGTAATCCTTACTCTGTAGCATCTTGAGTTGTGTGGCTGAGGTTACGTAGTAATGCCTTCTATTTGTTTTGATACAAGAGTACACCATTGTAATTATATTGAGAATTTGTTAGCCTTGTGTTTCTGAAAAGTCAATTGGCCAAAGGAAGTTGAGATGAATTGTGTTTCATCATCTATCCTGAGCCAAATAGTACACCGTGCCCATAACATGATATGGGCATGGTTTTTTGGTGATTTTGTGTTGAGCAGAGGGAAAGGTAAAGACTGCTTGTAAGAACCAGTTTGCCAGTAACCTTTTCTGATTATGTCTTGTATTTTCTCAGCTTACTTATGTTTTCTTGTATATGTTGTGGAATGTTTTCAATCCATTCTGCACATAGACAATGAAATTTTGAAATGAAAAGAATTGAGACATGATACAACACAGTGAAACGAAAAATTCATTGTGGGGTGGGGGAGCATTGGAGAATTAATTCGAGTTGCTGTAACTTTTGGGAATTGCAAAACACTGTATTTGTGGCATTGTTTAAAGCCCTGTCTGCGTTCAATGCAGCATTCATTGGAGCAAATATACTATACTGAAAATGCAATGTGTGGCTTTTTTTTTGTTGCTAACCCTGATTGTGTCACAAAACATTGTTTTAAACATATGTGTGGGCAAATACTCTTTGAAGTACCCCATTGCCTTTCAATTTGTGCATTGAAGAGGTTGGATCCAAAGTTGTCACTCGTTACACAGCACTGTAAAATTCTAAAGATCATTCAGTGGGTATTTTGAAGCATTGCTTGCTGAGTTTTTTTTATGAAAAACTACTTTGTTTGAACTATTTGGTCTATAATTAATTTGCTCTTGTTTGAATGTATTTTTTTTAGTGAGGGGTCAACATTGGAACCTTCACATTCAAAATTTGACAAGAACTCGTCTTTAGTTAAAATAATCTTTTGAAAAATGTTTTTTCCCTGTGTTTTATGTTATGTTTATTGTTTCCTACTTTTACTTAAATAAAACTCTGGCAAGAAGTGTCCTAATATGTAACAAACACACAATCCGTCACGTTAACATGGTTGGGGGAGGGGGAGGGGATAGAGGTGGGGGGATTGGTTGGTGCTGTCAGTATTACCATTGGTTTAATTAAGTACACATCAGGTGAAAAGACCCCCATGTCCAAGTTTGTTTCAATTTGCAGTTTCAAGACTATATCCCAGAATTGGGAAGTGGGACTTTCCATTTCTACAGCTGCTTCAAATCCTTTGGTAACCCTTGGTTGCAGACACTTGCTGTAGTAATTTTCACAAATCTGAAAAATTCTGCATCACTTGCCCTTTTGAGCGTAAGTCAGTTCTATTGGTATGATCTTTTACTTCAGTGGACATTCACTGATCACTTGGAGTTTATTGTGAGATTCTTTAGTCATGCAGGTTTTAGGGAGAACGCAGAGCCTTTTTCAATACTTAGAAGTAAGCGTTTGGTATGCCTGCCTTCATTGGTCAGTGTATTGAATGTAGGAGTTGGGAGGTCATGCTGCAGCTGTACAGGACATTAGTTAGACCACTTTTAGAATATTGCACTCTGTTCTGGTCTCCCTGCTATAGGAGGGATATTATGAAACACAAAGGTTCAGAAAAGATTTACAAGGATGTTGTTAGGGTTGGTGCATGTCAGTTATTGGAAGAGACTGAATAGACTGGCGCTATTTTCCCTGGAGCATTGGAAGCTTAAGTGGTAACCTTATGGATGTTTATAAAATCATGTGGGGCATGGATAGAGTGAATAGCCAAGGTCTTTTTCCCGGGGTTGAGGAGTCCAAATCTAGAGGGCGTAGGTTTAAGGTGAGAGGGGAAAGATATAAAAGAGACCTAAGGGGCAACTTTTTCACACAGATGGTGGGGCGTGTATGGAATGAGCTGCCAGAGGAAGTGGTGGAAGCTGGTACAATTGCAACATTTAAAAGGCATCTGGATGGGTATATGAATTGGAAGGGTTTAGAGAGATATGGGCCAATGCTGGCAAATGGGGCTAAAGTAATTTTGGATATTTGGTCGGCATGGACGAGTTGAACCAAGGGTCTGTTTCTGTGCTGTACAGCTCTATGACTCTAAATAGTCCATTACTGTGTGTTTTGTTAAAGGTTTAACACATTATTATACAAAAATTGAGCTATACTGCTTAAGGAGCAGAGGACTGATCAAAAGATAAAACTGACATGCAACTCAAATACATATATGGGATATATTGCAGAAATGTGAATATTCAAGCAAGGTCAGTGAATATTACAAATAAGTTGTTTTGTGTCTATGTCACATGTCTTTATTTGAAGGCAATGAGGCTCATTTACCACTTAGCCTCAATTACCCATTGTAATCATGTGTTGATGAGTGCAAAGGCATAATTTTACAACATTGCCTTTTGTTCTATCGTTTTTCATCTTGGATCCCCTCTCCCCCCACACCCACATTCCTGAGAGCTAAGTTTATGAAAATTGATTTGGATGTCAGAACAATACTTTTTTTTTAAAAATTTCTTCTGAGTTTTGCACTTCACCCTGGTGGGCAAGGATGGAGAATCTTCCCAATTTATATTAGTCACAAGGAGGATTTCTCACTATCTTAGCGAATATATCGTTCATTACATAACTCAATTTGCAATCTGGTGAGTGTTGGTGATTGTTTTCTGTACCGGGTTAAATTTGTTGACAGTTTGAGAAATTTCCAACTTTGTCGTCCGCACCCGATGCCAAACAGGTCAAAGTTGCATTCCTGGTGAGAAGTTGTTTGTTTTAAAAAAAACTTCCCTTAAATTGTGAGACATAGCAAAGTGCAGAGACAGAACTTATTTTTAATGTGAATTTCATCATTTACTTGGTTTGTTTTCTTTTCCTTTTCTAATATTTGTGTCACAGTAGATATTTAATTTCACCACCCTCCAAAGGTAATGAGGTATGGTACCGAAATGATTTGTTTTTGGCAATTGATAAAATTCATTTTTGTTTTTAGAAAAACTGCATCTTTTTAACAAAGCATTTCAAATAATTTTGAACACATTGAACCCTTTTTAGACATTTCCATTGAAACCAGTGTTTCTTCCTTACAAATAACTATTCATAGAATGTTATAATTTTGTGACTTACTGAGTGAATCATAGTCATACAGCACAGAAACAGACACTGTCCAACCAGTCCATGCCGACCATAATCCCAACTAAACTAGTCCCAACTGCCTGCAATTGACTCCTGTGAACATTTCTTATTTGTGCACTTATCTGCATGCCTTTTAAATGTTGTAACTGCACCCACATCCATCACTTCCTGGAAGTTAATTCCACACGCGAACCAGATTTTTTTTTAAAAAGAATTGATCCTCCTGTTGTCTTTAAATCTTTCTCCTCCAACCTTTAAAAATATGTCTCATCATCTTGAAATCTGCCATCTTAGGGAAATGATACTTGCCATTCAACTTACCTGTACCCTTCATGATTAATAACCCTCCACCTCCTGTGCTCCAGTGAAAAAAAAATCCCAGCCAATCCAGCCTTGCCTTATAAATCAAACATTTCATTCCCAGCAACATGTTGGTAATCTCTTCTGATTCTTCCCTTAGTATCCTCCCTGTAACAGGGCAACCAAAATTCGACATAGTACTCCAGAGGAGGCCTTACCAACATCTTGCACAACATCAATATAACGTCCCAACTCCTGTACTCGAAGATCTGAGCAATGCTGCCTTAACCATCCTATCTATATGTGACACAAGCTTCAAAGAATTCTGTACCTGAACCCCTAGATCTCTGTTATATAACATTGGCCAAGGCCCTACTTTTAATTGTCCAAGTGCTGTCGGGTGGCACGGTGGCACAGTGGTTAGCACTGCTGCCTCACAGCACCAGAGACCCGGGTTCAATTCCCACCTCAGGCGACTGACTGTGTGGAGTTTGCCCGTGTCTGCGTGGGTTTCCTCCGGGTGCTCCGGTTTCCTCCCACAGTCCAAAGATGTGCAGGTCAGGTGAATTGGCCATGCTAAATTGCCCGTAGTGTTAGGTTAGGGGTATGGGTGGGTTGCGCTTCGGCGGATCGGTGTGGACTTGTTGGGCCGAAGGGCCTGTTTCCACACTGTAAGTAATCTAATCTTATTTTTTTTACCAAAATGCAATACCTCGCAATCATCCAAATTAAACTGCAAGGCTTCAGTCCATTGACCTAATTGATCAAAATCTCTTTGTAATTGTTGTGGTTCTGTTTGCCGAGCTGGGAATTTGTGTTGCAGACGTTTCGTCCCCTGTCTAGGTGACATCCTCAGTGTTTGGGAGCCTCCTGTGAAGCACTTCTGTGATCTTTCCTTCGCCATTTGTAGTGGTTTGAATCGGCTGCTTCCGGTTGTCAGTTCCAGCTGTCCGTTGCAGCGGTCGGTATATTGGGTCCAGGTTGATGTGCTTATTGATTTGAATCTGTGGATGGGTGCCATGCCTCTAGGAATTCCCTGGCTGTTCTCTGTTTGGCTTGTTGGATCTTTTGTGTGTGTTGGATCAAGAGAAGTTGCATCAAGACTCTATTCAAAAGGGCTACAACACACTGCAGTACACCAGAACTGCAAAAAGAGGAGGAAGAAGAACACCTATACAATGTATTCGCCAAAAACTGATACCCGTGCAATTTAATCAACAGATGCCTAAGGGAAAGACAACAGAACGAGGACGTGCCGCAACCCAAAGGACTAGCCACACTACCATACATCAAGAGCATTTCCGAACTGACAGCCAGACTACTGCGACCACTAGGACTCATAACAGCACACAAACCAACAGCCACTCTCAGACAACAATTCACGAGAACAAAGGACCCAATACCCAGCATGAGTAAAACCAACGTAGTGTACAAAATCCCATGCAAGGACTGTACAAAACACTACATAGGACAAACAGGAAGACAGTTAACGATCCACATCCATGAACACCAACTAGCCACGAAATGACACGACCAGCTATCCTTAGTAGCCACATGTGCAGATGACAAGCAACATGAATTCGACTGGGACAACACTACTATTATAGGACAAGCCAAACAGAACAGCCAGGGAATTCCTAGAGGCATGGCACTCATCCACAGATTCAATCAATAAGCACATCGACCTGGACCCAATATACTGACCACTGCAGCGGACAGCTGGAACTGACAACCAGAAGCAGCAGATTCAAAACACTACAAATGGCGAAGGAAAGATCACCGAAGCGCTTCACAGGAGGCTCCCAAGCACTGAGGATGTCACCTAGACAGGGGATGAAACATTTGCAACACAAATTCCCAGCTCGGCAAACAGAACCACAACAATGAGCACCCAAGCTACAAATCTTCTCTCAAACTTTTGAATCTCTTTGTAATCTTAGAAAAACTTCTTCACTGACAACTATATCACCAATTTTGTTGTCATCCCCAAACTTGGTAACCATGCCTTCTATGTTCTCCTCTAAATCATATCTATAAATGACAAGCAAAAGTGGACCCAGCACCAATCCATATAGTAGACTGATCATAGGCCTCAATCGGCAAGCTCACCCTGAAACCAGTGTGATCTAACCTTACTAATTTGTCTACCATGTAGACCGTTGTCAAAGGCTTTACTGAAGTCCAAATGAACAACGTCCACTGCTCTGCCCTCCTCGATCTTTCTTTTTTGTTACTTCCTCAAAAAACTCGCTCAAATTTGTGAAATAAGATTTCCCTATCTTAAAAGCATGCTGACTAACCCTAATCAATTCTTGCTTCTCAATGCATTTTAATTCTATTTTCCAGAACTGCCTCCAACAACTTACTACCACCACCAAAGTCTGACTCTTCGGCCTGTAGTTGCTACATTTCTCCTTACATCCCTTCTTAAACAAAGGCACAACATTAGCCACTCTCCAGTCATCCGCCATCTCACTTGTAGTTATAGATGATCCAAATATTTCTGCAAAAGGCCCTGCAAGTTCCTCCTAACTTTGCACAACGTCCTGGGATACACTAGATCAAACTGGAAATTTACCCACCTTTAAATTTCAGAAGACTTCTAGCACTTCCTTTTCTGTAATGTTAACTATTTTCAAAACATCAATATTTATTTCTCAGTTCTCTAGCCTCCATTTCTTAGTCTACAGTAAAAATTGACGTGAAATATTCATTTAATATCCCTCCCATCTCTTAAGGTTCAACATAAAGATGACCATTTTGATCTTTAAGGGGGCCTATTCTCTCTAGTTGCTCTGTGCTGTTAGTGTAGAATCTGTTTAGCTTATCCTTAACTTTATTAGTTAAGGCTGTCTCATCCTCTCTTTGCCTTCCTGATCTCCCTCTTAAGAATGCCCCATACTCCTGATTTTGTTCAAGAAAGGTATTTGAACTCAGTTGTCTATATCTAATATAGTTCAGTTTATTCTTGATTGAAACTTCAATATCATTGATCCATTGTTCTCTAATCCTACTAGCCTTACCTTTCACTCTAACAGGAACGTAAGAATGCTGAACTCCTTATCAAACTTCTGAAAGCTTGCCACTTATCAGATACCCGTTTACTTATTGAGTCATAGAGATGTACAGCATGTAAACAGACCCTTCGGTCCAACCCAACCGTGCCAACCAGATATCCCAACCCAATCTAGTCCCACCTGCCAGCACCTGGCCCAAATCCCTCCAAACCCTTCCTATTCATATACCCATCCAAATGCCTCTTAAATGTTGCAATTCTACCAGCCTCCACTTCCTCCGGCAGCTCATTCCATACCTGTACCACCCTCTGAAAAATTTGCCCCTTAGGTCTCTTTTATATCTTTACCCCCTCACCCTAAACCTTTAGTTCTGGACTCCCCGACCCCAAGGAAAAGACTTTGCCTATTTACCCTATCCATGCCCCTCATAATTTTGTAAACCTCTATAAGGTCACCCCTCAGCCTCCAACACTCCAGGGAAAACATCCCCAGCCTGTACAGCCTCTCCCTTTACCTCCTCTCCGCCAACCCTGGCAACATCCTTGTAAATCTTTTCTGAACCCTTTCAAGTTTCACAACGTCTTTCCGATAGGAAGGAGACCAGAATTGCATGGAAAATTCCAACAGTGGCCAAACAAATGTCCTGTACAGCTGCAATATGACCTCCCAACTCCTGTACTCAATACTCTGATCAATAAAGGAAAGCATACCAAACGCCAGCTTCACTATCCTATCTACCTGCGACTCCACTTTCAAGGAGCTATGAACCTGCACTCCAATATCTCTTTGTTCAGCAACACTCCCTAGGACTTTACCATTAAGTGTACAAGCCCTGCTAAGATTTGCTTTCCCAAAATGCAGCACCTTGCATTTATCTGAATTAAATTCTATCTGCCACTTCTCAGCCCATTGGCCCATCTGGTCAAGATCCTGTTGTAATCTGAAGTAACCCACTTTGCTGTCCACTATACCTCCAATTTTGGTGTCATCCGCAAACTTACTAACTGTACCTCTTAGGTTCGCATCCAAATCATTTATATAAATGACAAAAAGTAGAGGACCCAGCACCGATCCCTGTGGCACTCCACTGTTCACAGGCCTCCAGTCTGAAAAACAACCCCCTACCACCACCCTCTGTAGAGGACCCAGCATGAACAGTCTACCCCAATCAACGTTTGAAAGTTGTTGTTACATAGCATTAAAATATGCCTTACTCCAATTAAAAATTTTAAGTTTTAATGGAAACTTAAAACAAATAGAATTATGACCACTGAAACCAAAGTGTTCCCCTACGATCACTTCAGTGACTTGCCCTGTCTTATTAGCCAAGAGAAGGTCATGTTTTGCTCCTTCTCTAGTAGGAACATTTCGATATTGATGAAGAAAATTTTCTTGAACACATTTAACAAGTTCTTCACCATCCAAACAATTAACACTATGGTAGTCCCAACCAATGTTTGAAAAATTCAAATCACCAACTACTACAACCTTATTGTTCTTGCATATATCTGACATCTCTATACGTATGTGTTCCTGAATTTCCCTCTGATTATTGGGGCGGTCTATCGTACAGTCCCATTAAGGTGATTCCTTTTTTTATTTCTAATTTCAACCCATTTATTTTCACCTGGGTGGGTCAGTTGGGGGGGGGGGGGGGGAGTTTATTTTCCAGTTTTTTTTGCTTTCCATGGGGAAATATCATCCCTTGAGTATGCTTGGCATTTTTCTTTTCTATGTGGCAGGTAAATTCATAAATAAATGTATTTCCCGTGGCGCACTGCAGAGTAGGAGAGCTACACCTGTCTGAGATGCTACATTACTGATGTATGTAACAGTTTTGGTGATGCAATCCAGCAGAGCAGTAAATCATCTGTTTACTTTATCCCATTTTTGTTGTTTATTAACTACTTCATATAATATTTTGCTCTCATTGTCTTAGCTGTGACCCAAGGTTAAATGAACAATGGTCTTATCATTAAAGCTGTTAAAGGGGAGAGCGTGTCAATGGATTAGGGTGCATTGGTTGTATTTCTTCCCTCTTTTAACCTAATAGTCATAACTATGACTTGTCTGCCACACGAGGGGAGGGGAGGGCAGTTGTACATAATCATCACAAAACATTGTAAACAGTTGGTATAAGAATTTTTGATGCTTGGCATTTTTTAAGTCTGTAATCTATACTGGAAAAAGAATTCTCAGTTAAGTCATCTTTGCAATATCCCAGTATGTCTACATTTGCTTTTTCTTATTTTTAATTCTTATACTCAGTTTCCATTCTGAAGTGATGATTGAAGTGTTTTGCACTGATTTGTGTTGTGAATTTCTGAATCTGCTGAAATGATGTGTTTTGGCTCATTGATGAGATGATAATGGTCTCTCCCCTCAAGGGGGGAAAAAAAATAATTCCAGCCTGCGATAGTTTGAATTATTTTGAGCATTTCCTTCGTCAGCACTGCCTGTGGGTCTACACTGATACAATTTTTCCTACATTGTTCCTTTTTGGAGCAAGTTGGTTTATATTTTTGGGCTGATGGAAAGATGTTGGTGTATAAAATTGCAGGGTGGCTCAATGCATTGATCATTGTAGCTTAGTTGAACAATGACAAATGCTTGCTCCTGTCTTGTTTTCATATCGAGCAATTCTACTAAAATCAGTTATCCAGACTGTGATCAGTGGGATGTTGTTGCATGAATTTTATGCTCCTACTTCAATGACAATAATGCTTTACAGATGACTAGTTGTTACCAAACTGATATCCACTGATATCTTGCAATGTTTGAAACAACGCATACTTCATATGGGCTGTCCGAAGAAATCAACCATGAAGCAAAAACCAATATCATCTCAAGAGTATAATATTTAAATCTGCAATATTATATGAGCATATCTCAGTATAAGTTAATTCTTTGGAATACCTGTCACACAGCAGAAATTGACTGAAGGATTGATGATTCTACCCGTGTAATTGAAGTGTTATTGCACTCGAGCAAAAGCTAGTACTCCTGTCGATATTATCAAGGAGTGAAGTTGCTTTTCCTAAGTGATGGAACAGACGGGGGATTGGGGTGATGTGGTGAATCTTGTGCTTCATTCCAAATTTCAGTATGACTAATGACTTAAACTCGAGGCTGGTTTCTGAGCTTTCATGTGAACGTTATTCTAGACCAATCACTCTTGCTTAATCAGCGCTTGATGTTGATGTCCTTTTTTGTTTGTTTTCTTTTTAAATATCATTCCTGGGATGTGGACATCACTGGAAAAGTCCATGTTTATTACCCAACTCTAGTTGCTTTAGAGCCCAGGTATTTACTGAACCTTTTGAGTTGACTGCATCACTGTGGAGAAACATAGGCTCGATCAGGTAAGAGTAAGATTTTCTTTTCTAAATAAACCAGGTGGGTTTTACAACAGTTGATAGGTGTCATATGATTGATGGTGTGCTAGCTTTTAATTCTAGGTTTTTGCTGAATTTAAATTTCACCATCTGCCCTGGTGGGATTTGTATCCATGCCCCAGAATATTTAGACTGGAGTTTTAGATTACTGATACAGTGACATTACCACTACACCACCACCTCATATGAAGTTGTTGCCTCCTGATTTCCTGTGGGTAAATTATAACCGTGTCTGTACTTCAAAAGTCCTTATGCTCCTGAAATATATAACTGCACATTCAGGGCAGTTAAGAGTCAACCACCTTTCTGTAGGTCTGGAAACACATGTAAGCCAGACCAGTTAAAGTCTGTAGATTTCATTCCCTAAAAGACTTTGGTGAATCAGGTGGATTTTGTTTTGTTAAATGACATGATTGGCTTGGGTTAGTTTGTTGTATTTTATTCCTTTTCTTTGCCCCAAAGCATTAACCTGTGGTCCTGTTTACCATTCCAGCACAACATTACTATGCTACTGTCTCCCTTAGATTTGTTTTGGTGTTTTGTTTCGAAAATTGGTTTGTTATCAAATCAGTTGCCTCTGTGATTTTTGAATTCCCTCTTGTCAGCACTTGGTGGATGTTTGTTTGTGTGCAAGTTTCTGCTTCCCTCTTTCCTTTGGGTATAGTCTGCTTGCAAGGTAGTTTTAATCTTGATTGTTTTCTTGGCAAGTTACCTATTTGAACATAGAATCAGATTCAATTGTGCTGTCGCTATGCTTGCAGTTGAAGGCAGAGACAACTGGATAATGATCAGGAATGACATCAGTGGGCTCTTGGCATGAACAAAAAGCAGAGTTCAGAGTAACTTTTCTGGAAAACTTGACTGAACTGATACAGTAACTATTACTAATTAATTGTTCCAATCCAGTAACATTCCATAAACGCACCCCTTGGCAAAAAGGTAAATTCAAACACCGATTCTTACTGGCAGGAGGGTACAGCTTCCAGAGAGAGATTTCAGAAGAAGGTCAGGAGTTCTTTACTGAAGCTTGCAACTCCCCTGCACACTCTCACATCTTGTGACTACTACAACTAAAACAAACTAGAAAAACCTGAATTGGGAGAACTGGCCACTCCCCCTCCTTCAGTATTTCCTGCCTTTATGACCTTTCTTCAAAAATAACCAAGGACTTTTGCCAAGGTAACATCATCGTCACACATCAAAACCATCTTCAGTCTGAGTACACTGAGGATAAGGGCAGCATTAAACCACATTAAGACTAGCACTCACCTCTGCGAAATTAGTTCATTAATGTAACTCATTCTTGCAATCAACTCGGTAATGGCCGACTTGTCTTGATTAGCTGACCCAAGCTGCTGTGATGATGGCCATGTATAACATTTGTTGGGGTCTTTAGAGGATATAATGACCACTATATAAGTGAAACTGGGTACAGGGAGTAGTTATTCCCTCCACCACCCCTTTCAAAAGCAGTTTAGGGGATCAAGATTTTGAACAATATGTTATTACTAATTGTTGAGCGAATCTGTGTCATAATTGCAGCAATTTGCATTTAGACCTCTAAGTTGCTAGCCCAATACCATAATCTATAACATTCTCTTAATTTATTTTATATAAAATGTGGCCCATTGGAAATTGTTCACTCGAGGAAGAAGCAAGAATTCCAGAAATGTATCAAACACTTCTATAATAAAGGTTCTTTATTCCTGATGAAGGGCTTTTGCCCGAAACGTCGATTTCGAAGCTACTTGGATGCTGCCTGACCTGCTGTGCTCTTCCAGCACCACTAATCCAGAATATAATTGAAGGTTGGTTATGTCAGGTCATTACTTTTTGACCAAAAGGGGGCAGTGCATATGTGTATTGAAGAACCCTCCAAACAAAATATGGTGATGCTCAGCTTTATATGATGAAGCAGAATGGACTGTTTGGTTTTGCGTCTATCTTCAGAAGAAGCTGAGTATTATAGACATGTTATTGTAAATATTAGCATGATTTATTTTTCTATCTATATCTTTGTTGCTGTGCAGCTGAGTCTTTACTGTTGAATTTAATTGCTAGGCATCTTTCTCAATTAGAACACACCCTTGTGAGCAAGAACTGCATCTCCAGAAGCATAAATACCATCAAGGTTGAGGAAATGCTGCATTCGGTGCCATCATGAGATGTGACAAGACACCAAGGTTTGTATCTATCCCCTTGGGTGGATGTAAAATGTCCCACTAATCAAAAAAGAGCAGCTTCATGTGACCAAAGCTTTTTCCCAACTAATGACTGGAAAAGAAGATCTGGTTGGCTTTTTTTTGGAGTTTGCATTTGTATATTAATTACAGTATTACCCAGTGTTGCAACACTTAGTTTGCTGCTATATTTTTTTAAAATGCCATTGCATGCAGCCTTCCTGTGTAGCACTGAGTAGGGTCTAACTGTGGTACTCCTTTTAACAATCCAGAATTTGAATCCTGTAAATTATTCATCCTTACTGTTCAATCTTGGCAAGAATTTGATTGTATCAATAGATTAGATTTTTTTAGATTAGATTAGATTACTTAGTGTGGAAACAGGCCCTTCGGCCCAACAAGTCCACACCGCCTCGCCGAAGCGCAACCCACCCATACCCCTACATCTACCCCTTACCTAACACTACGGGCAATTTAGCATGACCAATTCACCTGGCCTGCACATCTTTGGACTGTGGGAGGAAACCGGAGCACCCGGAGGAAACCCACACAGACACGGGGAGAATGTGCAAACTCCACACAAAGTCGCCTGAGGCGGGAATTGAACCCGGGTCTCTGGCGCTGTGAGGCAGCAGTGCTAACCACTGTGCCACCGTGCCACCCACGTGACAATAATCGTGACAAAAATTTTGTTATAAGTAAGACCGAAACACTAGGAACAACATCTGTTTCCACTTAGACATCTTAGAACCTCACTCTTAATATTAAAATAATAAATTCAGAAGCTGACCGAAAATAAGGTCTGGTCTCCATTTTTCTTACATTTTCCCCCAACCCCAAAACCACAGCCTTGTGTCTCTTTGCACTTCCTGCAGGATCAGTTGTGTTTCTTTGGCACCTTAATTTGCACCTATTTTACATCTTTTTCCTAATTACCGTTAACAATCTTATGCACTGTGCTGCCTCCTCTATCAAAAGTATATTTCAGTTTGGAAGAAGATTTGAAAAGCTAACTCTTTCTTTCTTCATAGATGCTGCCAGACCTGCTGAGTTTCTCCAACATTTTATGTTTGTTTCAGGCATTCAGCATCCACAGTATTTTGTTTTATTATTTTAGGTATTTTGGAGACACTGGCAAAAATGCCTTACCCTGATCTCTGCCAAACATCTAATTTTTGTCACGATGTGAGGAATAAAATGGCTTGAAATCAATCTCATACCAAGGAAAAATAATCAATTTAGGGAGGGTGACTTACAGTTGAGGGAGGACAGATCTGGCCCAAGCACCCTGAGTTAGTCCAGTTATGAACCTATCCACTGAACCATTTAAGAGAATGTTATCACAATCTGTACATGAATCACAACTTTTCATTGAACTAACATGCTCATTAACACACAAAGGTCCTCTTTTTACGTTGCTTCTGAGTTTGAAGGCTGTGACAAATTGTTGAGATTGAATTTTTCATTTTGAGGTCATCAGCTCTTGAACACCGTACGATGATTGTTAGCCTGTGTCTATGCTGGCATCTGATGCTTCCATGCAGGCAGCCAGTGTTCACACATCTGGTAAGAACCTGAATAATGTAATTAAGCCATGAACATAACATTTTAGGCGAGCAGAAATATGACAAAATTCATTTTTTAAAGCTGTTGGCAGGATGGAGGTAATAAATGTGATTCTGATCACGTTTACTATGGATCATTTGTAGAGTGATTAGAGGCTGACTCACATCCTCTCCCAGCTGATGGAAAACAATAATTTCAGTGACTCACTTCAAAATGATAGTTCAGACGCACCCATATGAGTTTTTTTTGAGCTGCACTATGGCACTTAAGTGATTACCAATCAGAAGGGCATGTCCATTTTAACAATTAATCATTTGCTAGGGTTTAATGCTTGAAAAAGGTGGGGTTTGACTAATACAATGGTTGATTATTCTATGTTTTTTCAATTCTAGGAAGAGCAGAAGAGTTTCCAGTTTATACTGACTGAAGTTCTACTTTGGTTGACCTCACTAACACATATTATTTGGTTATTAACTGTTGCTGTTTGTCAAGTTTTATTGTATGAAATTTGGCTGCCAAATTTCCCTAGTTGCATCTTCTTGAGGCAACTTCACCATCGCCAAAGTTAAGGAGATGGTGGATGGGCACCTTCTTGTAGCAAACATTACATACGTAAATGCTCCTCTGAGACTAATGAATGTGTATAGTGAAGTGAGGGCTGCAGATACTGGAGATGAGAGTCAAGAGTGTAGTGCCGGAAAAGCACAGCAGGTCAAGCAGCATCCGAGGAGCAGGAGAGTTGACATTTCGGGCAAAGGCCCTTCAGGAAATTAATGCTATTGATGTGTCTGCCCTGGCAGTTAAAAAAGTGAGCAGCTGGCAGTCCTGCAACAGCTCCCTCTCTCCAGGCCGGTCATTCTGACTGAAAACTTCAACCATCTCATTGATGTGTATAGTGAAGTGAGGACTGCAGATACTGGAGATAGATGGGTTTATCCACCCAAGGATAGATTTCCTGTTCTTAGTCAGATCCACTGATGTCAAGCCAGTGTTCGTGCCTGACCGCTGCCTCCTGCTGGATGACTGTCATCTGCAGATGACCAATAGACAGGCAAGGGAATGTGGAAGCTCAACCAGGACACTTGAATGAGTTCAAAACAGATTACGCAGATTGGAGAACAGTGAAACATCTCTGTGATTCTCCAGTGGACTGTGGGAAACAGTGATAGGGAACACAGAGGTTCTTCATCGTCAAAGGTGTTCAGAACGTGAGAGATGGAAAATTGTCCAAACTCCAAACCAACATGCAGAATGTACATCTCAATTTGACATCCTGAGGAATGGCAAATCCCTTCATGCCGAGCAATGTGACATGGAGCTCAAAGACAGCACAGCATCCCAGTTGTTCCTGTCCTTTATCAGAGGTCTTATTATGTGTGAGTGGTTGGATCAGCCATTATCTCTGGACAAGTTAACCAAGGCCAAGTTAACCAAGGCCAAGTTAACCAAGGCCCTCTAGTCCTTTCATAAGAACACTCCAGGAAGTGACCGCTTACTGACCAAGGTGAGTTCAGTTCTGTGGGATTTCATTGGCCAGGAGGTGTACGACAGTATGCTTCCGGCAGCTAGCATGTGTGAATCCGAGGGAGGGGGGGAATAGAGAGGAAGTTAGAAAATTGTGACTACTTTCACTGTTGAATGTAAATTGTAAAATCCTGTCTAAGATAATGGCTAACTGGACCAGGACTGCTCTGCAATCAGTGATTCATTTCGACCGAACCTGTGCTGTACCAGGCAGGAAGATTGCTGAGAGTCTCGTGCTCCTCTGGGTACAATTGCCTACGTACGGGATAAAGGGGAGTATGGATACCTGGACCAGAAGGAAGCCTTTGACAGGATATTGCATACTTTCATGAGAGATGCACTCTCTAAAACTGACTTTTGGGATGGAATCTGCAATTGGATCTGACTGCTCTACACCAGCATCAGTCGTGAAGTTTCAGTCAATGAATGGAAATCACAAAGTTTCCCCTGATTAGATCTAGAATCGGGCACACTTCCCTGCCTTGTGCTTTGTATGGAGCCTTTTGTTGAGTCCATCGGGAAGGATGCAAGCCTGATAGGCATAACTATTGCAGTGAAGGCCTGCAGGTCGACACTTTCCTGTATGTGGATGATGTTGCTGTTTTCTGCTTAGATCTGCTGTCATTGTGTGGATTTGAGCATCTGCATCCTGTTTGAACTGGACTCTAAGCAAGAACAAGACCATAATTCTTTGCCAACTGGGCCGACCGATCTTTTATCCCCTTCGCTGTCAGGTCAGGTTGTTTGGAGGTACTGGGTATGGTGGTTAGGAGGGGCCAGGGCATGCACTAAAACTTGGGAGGAGCTTATCACCAAGGTGAAACAAGCTGGGCAGATGGAAGCACCACTCCCTCTCCATTGCAAGTTAAAAACGTGAACAGATGTGAGGAACTCTTGGTGTTATATGTAGCGCAGGTCTGGCCTATTTCCCAAACCTGTTCCACTTCAGTTGGGAATCAAAGATGGACTGTGTTTGTAGGGACACCATGTATAAAACTCTGGATTAGGGATGTGTGTGTGTGGTTGCATCAAGCTATGTAGAGAGTCAATATGTAACACTAAGTGTCACTGTGTCCCTGTTGTTATGAAGGATCAGACTGGCCTCATTGCCGCAGAACACTCCAAGTAGTTGAATTGTTCCATATCACCTGTCCTTCGTGGGAAGATTTGTAAAGGAAAATACCTTTTGATCACAAATCCATCAGTGGTCAGCACATGGTATCCTCAAGACCCTGCAGGCGGAGAGGGTTGATCCTATTGGATGGTTCTCTGAGGAGGCTGTGTAGGTCATTTGCCAGAATGCATCATGGCCAGAACTTTCCAACAAGAACCAAGATGCAACTTGCCTGGTGGTGAAAAAGGCACTACTTGAGATCCTTCATTTACACACTCTCACCGCATGTTACCCTCAAAGTGGCTGTGGGGCAGAAGAGACTGTCACCCACCTTCTGGAACTTGCCTATGCAAAGCACGTCTGGAGAGAGATGCAGTGGGTTTTTTTTTTATTGAGGATTGTCCTGGGCTCTGTGATGCAGGACTCTGTGCTTTACAGCTGTTGCATGGGACACGTCAAGATAAACATTGACTACACCTGGAGGACCATCAACTCTGTGAAAGACACTCTTTGGTCTGCTGAAACTTGTTGGTCTTCCAGAGCAAGGAGTTAACCTTGACCAAGTTTTGCAAACTGGCAAATTCCAAGGTCCAGGATACATGCTGAGGGACGCACTAAAGCTTGAGACATGTGTCACTAGGGCACAGTGGGCCAAGACCACCATCTAAGGTCTTTTTGCCAAACTACAACAGAGATCTGTTCAGTTATCAAACCCTCTTGTTACCTCAATTTATGGAAGTAGTGTCCTGCATGAGCAAGAAATACCTTGAGAATTTTACATTCCCTACAATTGCAAAAACTAATGTTTATTTTCTTGAAATACAAATACTGTGCACAGGTGTTTTAGCACTTCTGTATAGAATGTGGATAAAGTTTGTTTTTAAGGGATAAAAGTGTATTTTATCAAGTTTTAAGTTGAGGCATGAGAGGATTTTAAAATCATTGCCAGATTGATCAGCGCATCGTTTGTTGAGCTGAGCTGCTAGTAGGCTGGAGCTGGCATGAGGATCCACTAAAGCCAATTTGAAGTCCAGCCAACCACAGCCGTGGCACCTGTAAGCACCTGTGAGCCTTAGGCCAGTGTGTCCAAAAGACAGTCAGGGTGACTTTGAAGAAGGTGGAGGAAGGTATGCCAATCAATTGGACCCTCTTTTTGAAGAGGATCCTCTTGGATTGCTGTAGATTTCACACACTGGATATTGACTGTTGGCAGGACTTCCCCAGTGGGGAATATTTTGTTATAACCTTCCGGAGTGTGGAGCAATGCGAATGTTCCCTGAAGATGTTTGAAGAAAAGTGGGTGAGAGCTCTCTCTCTGTCCTGTCTATGGTATCACTTTTATTTGTCCTTGTACAGACTGCGCTGGGTTGTTACAATTGATATGTTCAACTCATGTCGCAGCAGCAGACCTTCTCAGGAAGCTATGCACAGCTTGAAGGAGGTAGCACTGATGTAGTGGGTGCTTTTGGAATCTGGGCCAACGAGCAGCAGGTCAAGGTGACCCTGAAGATTGACACCAATGGGATCATCCTCTCCCGCCCTCCACCTTCACGAGCACCCCCAGAGAAATTCCAGATGTCATGACGGTCCTTCATTTTCTCTTGTCAGCAAACGTGGAGTACTCATCACTACAGTGTCGTTCTGAACCAGGAGCAGAGCATAACAACTCTGATTCAGAGCACAGCACCAGGGCAGACTTTCTTGGCTTTGTTTTCATTCCCATAAAACCTGTTTGGTATAATACCCCCAGAGGGAAATAAGATAGCTACTTTAGCCCAGTGAGGGTGTATCAGTTCACTCAACAACAAATTGCCAGCATAATGTTTGTAGTGGAAAAACCACAAGGTGTTGTCTCTGCATCAGTTTCCCTGGCCAATATCAAAGTGGGCCTCCTGTTTTGCAGGAGTGTGAATACTGCACCTTGGCAGCTACAGGAAATGGTCAAGCTTTTGGGTGTGTGGGCCCTTGGTTTGGTCAGAGGAGGATTGCTGGTCCTTCAACATGAGTATACTGCTGCAAAGAGGCAACTTCACTAACTCTGAAATTCAGGAGTGCCTCTCCTTAACAGACATCACGTACAGAAATGCTATGTGAGTCTAATGTGTATGCCCTAGTGATAAAGAGTGAGTGCTGGCTGTCCTTTTATTCACACTGCTGCTGACAATGCCTAGGCCAGTCATTCTGGCTGGTGACTGTAACTGCTCCTTCTGTCTTTGCAAAGAAGATCTGGAAATACAGGCAGTATTTATTGTCAAGGTTCATCCCAAGTAGTTGTGTGACAGAGGACTCTGTGCTCTACAGGCTGTTCCCTGCGACATGCACCAAGACAAACATAAACCATGCCTGGAAGATCATCAGCTTGGTGGAAGGTGCTCTTCTTTCTTGAAACTTGTGATTTAAAGAGTTGAAGAGAGTGGTGCTGGAAAAGCACAGCTGGTCAGGCAGCATCCGAGGTGCAGGAGAATCAACGTTTTGGGCATAAGCCTGAAACCTGATGAAGGGCTTATGCCCAATTCATTGATTCTCCTGCGCCACAGATACTGCCTGACCAGCTGTGCTTTTCCAGCACGACAAGCTTCAGCCCTGCTCTCCGGCAGCTGCAGTCCTCACTTTCTCCCACTTTAAAGAGTTGACCCTGATGGAGTGTTGGAGCGTGCCAGTCTGCAAAGTCCTAGGACTTGATGCTGAGGGACGCACTGAAGCTTGGGGCAGCTGTCGCCAAGGTGCCGTGGGGAAAAGACCATTACCTCAGGTCTTTGTGCCAAAGTTGATGGTCTGTTCAGGTCTCAGAACCGCCGTCCCCCAGCACCACCACCACCAATGAATAAAATATTTTATTTGCATGAGCTACAAATGCCTCTGGTTTTTATAACTGCATATTAGCTCGGTGGGACTTCATATGCGAATGTGTCATTTGTTTCTTTTCTCTGCAAAGATTACACAGACCAGATTGTTTTTATAAATGACTTGGGACGAGGAGGTTGAAGGGTGGGTTAGTAAATTTGCAGATGACACAAAGGTTGGAGGTGCTATTGGTAGTATCGAGGGCTATTGCAGGCTGCAACGCAACATAGACAGGATGCAGAGCTAGCCTGAGAAATGACGGATGGAGTTCGACCTGGATAAGTGCATTTTGGAAGGTCAAACGCTAATGCTGAATAGAGGATTAAAGACCGGATTCTAGGTAGTGTGGAGGAACAGAGGGATCTGGGTGTGCAGGTACATAGATTCCTCAAAGTTGTGTCCAGTTCTGGTTGCCCTACTATAGGAAAGATACAGAGGCTTTTGGAGAGGGTGCAAAGAATGTTTACCAGGATGCTGGAGGGCCTGTCTTATGAAGAAAGGTTGAAAAAGCTCGGACAGGAGGAGGAACAGAGGTGACCTGATCGAGGTGTACAAGATAATAGCCAGAGACTCTTCCCCAGGGCAGGATTGACTTGTACGAGGGGTCATAGTTTGAAGATATTAGGGGAAAGGTATAGAGGAGATGTCAAAGGTAGGTTCTTTGCGCAGAGTTGTGAATGAATGGAATGCGTTGCCAGCAGTGGTGGTGGAAGCAGTCATTAGGGATATTTAAGCGACTACTGGACAGACACATGAGAGCAATGAGTTGAAGGTTGCGTAGGTTAAGTTATTATATTTTGGGAGGTCTTGAATTCATGACCATACAATGTTCCCCTCCAATTTGGCTGGAGTGTTTAGATTAGATTAGATTACTTAGTGTGGAAGCAGGCCCTTCGGCCCAACAAATCCACACCGACCCGCTGAAGTGCACCCACCCAGATCCATTCCCCTACATTTACCCCTGCACCTAACACTACGGGCAATTTAGCATAGCCAATTCACCTAACCTGCACATTTTTGGACAGTGGGAGGAAACCGGAACAGCCGGAGAAAACTCATGCAGACAGGGGGGAGAATGTGCAAACTCTACACAGTCAGTCGTCTGAGGTGGGAATTGAACCCGGGTCTCTGGCGCTGTGAGGCAGCAGTGCTAACCCCTGTGCCACCCCGGTGAACTGGTATGGTTAGAGAATTGGCTGACTGGCAGAAGGCAGAGTGTTATAGGGATGTTACCCTCTTCTGCCCCACACAGTATCTGGAAAAGGAGGAAGAAGCACGAAGCAGAGACTAGCAAGATGCCAATTAGATGGGCTGAAGGGCCTTTCCTGTACGCTTCTATGAGTGCTGTGAGCAGGAAATAGCATTTTACAATGACATTCTGAAGTCCTATGATCAAGTTAATTCAATTGAGGTGGCAATTGTGATTGGTGACTTAAAAAGTTGGCAAGTGAACATAAGGAATGTATGATTAAGAAATGAAAGAGGAATGGCCCTGGGTCTAATTTAGTAAAGGAAATGATTTGATTGGGGCCAAAAATCTGTTAAGCAACCAAAAAGACTTGGAGAAGACCAGAAAATGTGTGTAGAATGTGGTGATAGAATAATGTTTTAAAAACATTATAAAGAAAATGCACGTGCAAAAACAAAATTCTGAATATTTTCTCCTTGTGGCAGAAATCAAATTGAATTTGACAATACAAAAAAAAAGTTGTTACTATTTAGAGTTTGACTTTTGAAGGATGAAATGTTTGAAATAAGGATTCAAAGCCATGCACTAAGATGATCCATAAATAGCATCAGGCAAATGAAGTACGTGAAACTACAAGTTTAGATTAGATTAGATTACTTACAGTGTGGAAACAGGCCCTTCGGCCCAACAGGTCCACACCGCCCCGCCGAAGCGTAACCCACCCCTACCCCTACATCTACATCTACCCCTTACCTAACACTACGGGCAATTTAGCAATGGCCAATTCACCTGACCTGCACATCTTTTGGACTGTGGGAGGAAACCGGAGCACCTGGAGGAAACCCACGCAGACACGGGGAGAACGTGCAAACTCCACACAGTCAGTCGCCTGAGGCGGGAATTGAACCCGGGTCTCTGGCGCTGTGAGGCAGCAGTGCTAACCACTGTGCCACCGTGCCGCCCACAAATACAATAAAGTTTGGAAAAGGAATTTTATAAAAGTTCAAGAATTTGGCCATTTGCTTCGATCTGATCACCACTAGAGAGCAGCAAAAATAAGAGTTGACTTCTTCATAGCTGGATGATGGATGTCAGAATGGTTGCAGATTAGCTCCAGTGAATGTGTAAGGATGGCAGAAGATAAGATGACATGGCATCTTATGAAAGCAGACCTCCTTTCAGGACTAGCTCCAGCTGCAAAAGCAAAAAGTGATATTCCCAGTGGAGGTGGAGAGTGACAGTGTATTCCTTATGTGTGGCCTAGCGCCACAATTGGTGAATGTGAAGATTTCTGTTCTTATTTCTAGGGTGCTATAGCAAGAGATTGATCCTGCAGAAGGTCTTGTGCTGGTGAAAGTTTGGTGTGCTTAAGATAAAAGATATGGTTGCCCAGTCTTTGCCAATGACATACTCTGCTGCAAATAAAATTGTAGATACATCTATTTTGATCATTTTTAATGTACTGTTTTAGTACATTAAAGTACAGCAGTTTAGCTCAGTTGGCTGGATGGTTGATCTGCAGAGCAGTGTGATGCCAACAGCATGGGTTCCATTCCCATCACTGGTTTGAAGTTACCTTCAAAGAAACATCCATTCTATTTTTGTTTATATTTATGAAACAATCTGTGCTCAGCCTAAACTCAGAATTAGCACAAGCTGATAAAATTATGCTGTTGTCTTAATGGAACATTGACTCTTCATGAAGGACCTTTTCCCTTACCTGAGGTCTGGTGACCCTCTGTTAAATCCCCACCAGCTGCTTCTCTCTCTAATGAGAGAGCAACCCCTATGGTCTAATAAGACTATGATGACACAATATTGTACTGTTGTATCAAAGTTCATTTAGGTTAGTACAAACAACAGAATCCAATACCAAAATGAGAACCTATCTAATATTTCTTTTGGATTTTTTACCAGCCTCTCTCTAATTGTACACTCAAGTCAGTTGGAAATAATTCAATGTTATTTTACATTACATTTCTTTCATTGAAACAGCTAAAAATAATTGAAAAACATTGGTTGCTGGGAGGAGGGCACTGACGGAGATGGGAGCTTAATCATCACAGTTAGTTATATCACCAAGCTATTTCTAGATAATTAACCTCATTTGTTTCCTTTTTTTCAATATTACTTATGTGAAACACTGGTAAACAACTTTGTTTTCTCTACTGATCTCCATCTCCATTGTTTGAGGCAGCTGACATGAAAAAATCTCTTCTTCAACCTCCTTGTCCTAGGATTCATTCACTTGTTCCTGTCTTAGAAGTCATATCAATTGTTGATCAGGCAGATTTTAAGATAGCAGTATGGGGCACTTTGAAGTTGGGCAAATGTTCCATTAAGACAACAGCATAATTTTATCAGCTTGTGCTAATTCTGAGTTTAGGCTGAGCACAGATTGTTTCATAAATATAAACAAAAATAGAATGGATGTTTCTTTGAAACATGGGGCTGAATTCTATCAGTTGGACCAGCTGGAAAGTTAACAAAATGGCACAGGAAGGTATCAGGTACTATTCCCAATGCTATAATTCTTGTATCAAGAAGATAGCTGCATGTTCAATTGAACCACTTAAGTGACCAACTAGGACCCATTTTCTGCTCGTCTCTGATATATCAGAAACTGGGGCCAGCTGTTGTCAGTTGACTGTCCAGTGCAACCTGTCATCCTGGTGGGGCATTTCCTTCTTAGATACTTGTGGGGAATCCTGATAGTAATTGAGGCAATGTTGCTGAGTATGCAGAGCAAACGTTCCCTGTATCTCTACCTCCACCTCCCCCCCGCCCACCCTGCCCTGCCCCAGCTTACCCTCCAGGTCCTGGTTAACCTCCCAAGCTGACTTCCCTCTCTTTAAGGACACCCAATATGATTCAAAATATTGTGAATGCTCGCAATATGGAATGTAAAAAAATGCTGGAAATATCAGGTCAGGCAGGATCTGTGAAAACAAACAATAGTGTTACATGTTCCTGGTACAGCCTTATTAATAGCCACTGCTAGGGGTTGAGCTGCTGAAATGATTAGGCTGATGGCTTTTCAGGGTAGGCTGCTGCACTTAATAGAGATATGGCCCTGAATGCTTAGGTCATCATATCTCTGAACTTCCTGCTACAGGAGTGGGACTTCTGCTTCCACCAAGTTGGCACCATGGACTATAATGGTCTTTGCCAGTTTTACACGGTCTTGTAACTTTCAACATTTTTTTTCTTTGACTGCCCGTTTATTTAAATAATGGTGCTAGCATTAGGTATTCAAAAGAAACACTCAATGTTTTAGTCTTGGATTGACTCACTTGCGTAGGCAGAGTGAGACCATCTCCACGCCAGGACCAGACCACACAATCCAAACTGCTAATTCGGGGCTGCGATTGCCCCAGTTGCCTTTCCCCGTGGGTAGGTGGGAAATATACAAGAAATAGGAATAGGAGAGCCTTTCAAGTCTGCTCTGCCACTCATTATGATCTTTGCCCATATTCTTCAGTATTGAAACTGGGTCTACAGCACCAGGTGAGGAACCAACAAGAGGGATCAATCTACCTGACTTCATTTTCCAATCTACTGTCACCTGTGCTGTGCAACCTTTGATGAGACCAGACCTCCTCTTCCATCCCGTTTAGCACAGTATGAATGTGACTTTGCTGAACACTTTAGATCCTGGAAAGAAGTTTAGCCTTCTAGGTACTTTTCTAATTCAATTATAATGTGGTGGTCATTCACTGATACAATCCGGTGAGGCTGCAGAGTTTCTTTAACAACAGAAGCTTATTATACAAAAGCCCTTGTTGAAAATAAGATTTTTTTGTGATAATCTCCTGGTTTTTTTTGTGAACTCCTGTTTTTTTTTCTCTCTCCTGTTTACTTTTTTATTATTTCACCCGCGTGGCCAGTGACACTCCTGTTTACTTTTTTTTATATATAACCCCCACACTACCACCTAACTGCGGTAGTGCTTTTTTTCCCCAGCACCCATGGTGTGTGTGTGTGTGCAGGTGTGAGACACAGTGAAAGACAAGGTGCACTAATCTTTATTTAATTTCCACCACCAGGAAGATAGGAAAACACCTAAGTGGCCAGTGATAAGCAGTGCCCTTCACATCAAAGGGCAATGCTGTGTGAGCAAAACAGTGAAGGGGAGGACAGGGATTAACTCAAAATAGAGTTGGAGGGGGAAATAATGCACTCCACTCCCTGCGGTGCCCACCTCTCCCTGAACGACTCCAGGGTGTTGATGGACACTGCGTGCTCCTTCTCCAAGGACACCCGGGCCCTAACGTAACCGTGGAAGAGGGGCAGGCAGTCGGCCCTAACGACCCCCTCCATGGCCCGCTGCCTGGGCCTGTTGATAGCCAATTTGGCCAGGCCCAGGAGCAGACCCACGAGGAGGTCTTCAGACCTGCCCTCCCTCCTCCGTACTGGGTGCATGGGACTGAAGTGCAACCAAAAGCAGAGGAGGAGGTTTTTGAGAAAATCAAAAAGGGAGTGCAAACGCCCACACCCAATATACACATGGTCCACTGACTCCACAGCGCCACAGAGCAAGCAGTTGGGTTGGGATATCTGCTTGGTAATGACGGGTTGGACTGAAGGGTCTGTTTCGTGCTGTACATCTCTATGATCTGTGAATGGGAACATCATGTAATGATTATATGATGTTCCCGTGCAGGACACATACTATCCTGACTTTGAATGCTATAGTGATTTTCTTTTCTTTTGTTGCTTGCTAAAATTTCTGGAAATCCATTCCTTATTAACTCTTCACCCAAGGACTGCAGTGGTTTGAGAAGGCAGATCACGGTGACTTGCTCCAGGGCAATTTGGGATGGCCAGTAGATGTTGGCCCAGCTAGCACTGTATGCATAATTTTTTTTAAAAAGAAGGACCTTTTCCATTGACACTACCAATCTTCCTGACTCACCAGGATCAACAAAGGGCTCACCTGTAGTTAATTTACCGATACTGCCCTGCTCAAACAAACAAGGAAGATTTATTGGTTCTGATGCAATTTAGGGCTTATTTGGTGTGATTCTGCAATATCAAGTCAGAAAAAAAAATGGTAACTTTTTGTTGCTGAACATTTTCTGGTTTTCTGGCAGTGTCAGTGGAGACAAAAGCAGATGTAGATTCATAGAACATTACAGTGCCCTTCGGCCCTCGATGTTGCGCGGCCCTGAAAAACCAATCGAATCCCATCTATTCCATTCTCGTGTTTCTGCGTTGGAATTGGAGATAATTAGTGAGACTGGGAAGAAGTAAAAGGAAGCTGTGATAGGGTGGAAAGCAGGAGAGATTGAACGTGTAGTTAGATTTAATATTGCAACGGCTATCTTAAAATTACTAATAAAAACAAAATAAAACTCCATTCGCTGAAAATCTGAAATAAAAACAGAATTAGCGAATCAAAAATACTGCAACACTCGCGGAGTGTATCCACACTTTGTGGTTTTTTTTGTGCATCCACAGCTCTTATTAGTCCGTGTCTTATTGAAGGGGATGAATGCTCAAAAGGGAGTGGTTTGTCCAGCCCCTCAAACCAGGATGCTCATTCTACGGAAGTGGCTTCAGGTTCGCTGTTTCTGTCCAGGTGTCGCTTCCGGGCTGAGCTGTGCGGTAACGTCAAAGCGGGTTACCTTGCTCCAGGTGAGGAGCGCCTGCAGACGGGGGCCAGGAGCAGCGAGCCCGAGCTCTCGGCGACATGTGCGGCTTCGGTAAGTCACTATGTTGTTCTTCATCGGTTAGAAAGGATGGAGTGGTAATAGTGTGTCCAGGGAAGAAAAGGATCCCGAAACGCGTTGGTGTAACCCACAACAGATCATCCCACGAATGACTTCCCCCTCCCCTAAAATCTTGTTAAGTAACTTCTTTGCTGAGAGTTAAGTGTTAAACAAATCCCACCTTAATGTAATGATGCATTTCCAATATTTGAATGCTTTTCCTTTTACGATTAAACACAATAGATTTAAAACAAAGGAATTCTTGTTCTGGAATATTGCGATGAATTTGAAATGTGTTGATTGAGAATGAAGGATTAGAAACAGATTTACTGGTGACTCTTGAGAGATTGAAGTGGAAACCTTTTGTAAGGCTGTGGTGAAATAATAGGTGATTGTGACTGAATAGTATTTCAAAGCACCAAGGCAGGTAGTGGAGCAAAAGGCCTAGTTCTGAAAGATTCTGTGAAAAAGCTGAGATAGCTACTTCCATTTTTTTTTAGATAACCAGTGCTGATTTTTCTTTTCAGTCTATAAATTGGTTGAACAAATATGGGACTATTGACACATGTTTTATAACTCTATTTGGTCAATTTCCGATGTGGAGCCAGGAACCTTTTGTCTTTTTTTAATCTCTGAGAAGAACTTTTGATTGCGTTCACTCCATTACTAATGCTACCTAGTCATCGCTTCTTTTGATTACAAATTACAGCCCTGCTACAGTTCATATGTAGCTGAACTTTCACCTTTGCCTTTTGATATAATCAAGTCCGTGAGGAACAATGTTCTCATGGCCAGCGAACTATTTTGTACTCTTTAAGAGAACTGAGAGAGGAAAATAAGAATTAGAATTAGAATTCCTACAGTGTGGAAAGAAGCCCTTCAGCCCAGCAGGTCCACACCAACCCTCTGGAGATTATCCCACTCAAACCCATTCTTCTACGTTTATCCCTGAATAAAGCATCTATCTTACACATCCCTGACCACTATGGGCAATTTAGTATGGCCAATTCACCTAATCTGCATATCTTTTGGATTGTGGGAGGAAACTGGAGCAAGAGTGACAGGAGGACAATAATAAAAGACACTATGGATTTGTAAAGGATCAATAAAACCTACTGATCCTGCTGGAATCTTTTGCACAGGGGAATATCAGTGATTACAATGGATTTTCAAAGGATGGAGTCTGACATGAGAAACTAATGTTGGAATTCATGGAGTTGAGAGTAAGTTATTGACCTAGTTAAAACACAAAGTAGCAGGAGAAAGAGTCACTATAATGCTCAGGAACTCTTTATTTGCAAAATGTAACCTCTGCATTCATTGTATTAATTAACAACTGGACAGCCTGTCCTATCCAAATTTGTTGTATGGCACAGGGATAAGTGGCATTGTATAGATTTTAAAAAATGACAAGTTATTGGTGAATTAAGTGAGTGGGTAAAGCTGACAGATGTCAATGTACTTTGGATCCAAGAACAGTTGATTAGAATACTTACACTGCAATAGCTTTTTACTCTTTAATAAGCTTGAAGAGACTTGGGAGTTTATGTACACAGATCACTGAACTGTCATTTACTGCCCCAAAATAAATCAAAATAATTGTAAAATGTATGGTGGCTCAGTGGTTAGCACTGCTGCCTCACAGCACTAGGGACCAGGGCTTGAGACCCCCCCCCCTCAGGCAGCTGTCTGTGTGGCATTTACATATTCTCCCACAGTCCAAAGATGTGCAGGGTCAGGTGAATTGGCCATGCTAAATTGCCCGTAGTGTTAGGTAAGGGGTAAATGTAGGGGAATGGGTGGGCTGCGCTTCGGCGGGTCGGTGTGGACTTGTTGGGCCGAAGGGCCTGTTTCCACACTAAGTCTAATCTAATCTCTGAACACAATGTGTAATTGGCATGGCAAATTCACTTAACTCAGCGAAAGTGAGAACTGCAGACGCTGGAGATTAGAGTCAAAAGTATGGTGCTGGAAAAGCACAGCAGATCAGGCAGCATCCGGGAGCAGGTGTTTTCACCAGGTGTTTTGGTTTCCTCCCACAATCCAAAGATGTACAAGTTTGGTGAATGGAGTATGGTGTTGGAAAAGGACAGCAGGTCAGGCAGCATCCGAGGCACAAGAGAATTGATGTTTCATTCCTGATGGAGGGCTTTTGTGCAAAACATCGGTTCTCCTGCTCCCGGATGCTGCCTGATCTGCTGTGCTTTTCCAGCACCATACTTTTGACTCTAATCTCCAGCGTCTGCAGTTCTCACTTTCGCTGAGTTAAGTGAATTTGCCATGCCAATTACACATTGTGTTCAGAGATTAGATTAGACTTAGTGTGGAAACAGGCCCTTCGGCCCAACAAGTCCACACCGACCCGCCGAAGCGCAGCCCACCCATTCCCCTACATTTACCCCTTACCTAACACTACGGGCAATTTAGCATGGCCAATTCACCTGACCCTGCACATCTTTGGACTGTGGGAGGAAACCGGAGCACCTGGAGGAAACCCACGCAGACATGGGGAGAACGTGCAAACTCCACACAGTCAGTAGCCTGAGGCGGGAACTGAACCCGGGTCTCTGACGCTGTGAGGCAGCAGTGCTAACCACTGTGCCACCATGCCGCCCAAATGTGTAGGTTGGGTGGATTAGCCATGGAAAATGTAGGGGTAGAGGGATGGGAATGGGTGGGAATCGGAGGGTTGGTGTGGACTCGTTGGGCTGAATGGCCTGTTTCCACACCGTAGAGATGCTATTCTATTCATATCTTGAGAACTTGAGTATCGCATTAGATGTCATACTGCAGTCTTTGAGGGAGAATTTTGGAAGGAGTATAACATCAAAAACGATAAGAGTGGGATAAAACCATTGAACGTGTTTATCATGTGTGTATTAAACAAATTTAACATTGTATATGTGGTTGTTGGGTCAAAGCTACACCAATGAAGCTCTGGTTTTGTGAGACTGTTGGGAGGATCTTAGAAATTGTGGTCTTGAATGCTCATCGTTGTTCTCCATCACTCCTTTTGTCTCTTCCCTCCCTGACGTTGATCTCTACTTCTGTCTCTTTCTGGTCTTTTGTGAAAGCAAGAGCAAAATAAAGTCCTTAATGTCTCTGAGCTACATGTCCTGCTTTTTAACTGCTTTGCAATGACTTACCATACCTTCTGCTCCGGGGCCCCCTGTTCTGAAATCTTTCCCTAAACGTCTCTAACTTTCCATGTCTCTTTCCCTGCTCCTTTTAAAATGGTCCTCAAAACCTACCTCTTTGACCAAGCTCATGGTTACCTGTCTGATACATCCATGTGTGGCTGAATGCTAAACTTTATTGGGATTGCTCCTGTTAAGGACCTTTAGGATACATTGCTCCGTTTAAATGTGCTGTATAAATGCAATTTGTTGCTCGTGTCATTACCCTGGAAGTGGTTGCAACAGATATGTGATTTTAGGATTGAGACAGCAGGTGTACAAGGATTATTGGTTGAAAGCATTCAGACTTGCATGCTGACAACTTTTATACAAATTTTAATTGATTTTAAATTATTCAGGTAATTCAACTCTTGACAACATCAGCAGTCAATTATCGCTACTTATTCAGGTGAATAGAAAATGACCAGGCAGATCTACCCACATTTGTTGCATTGACTTGTGTTGAGTGAATAATTGCGCTTTTAAATCATCTACCCATTTAGTTATATCACAGTAATTAGTTGCAAATACTTGTTTTGTGAGGTCCCTTTGACATCCCAAAGCCAGTTCTTGGACTTAAATAGGCACTGAGCTATAGTTGTGCTAAGGGTGGAAGCAAATGATGTTGTGCAGATCAAAATACGCTGTGTGTGCCTTGATAATGAAGGGGACATGTATACCGTAGTCTGGATTTGATTATAGCACATTTTCTCATGCCGGTTTAGTTTGAGCAAGCTGAAGTCAGGGTAAGAATATTCAGATGAACAAAAACAAACACATTACTAGAGAAGCTCAGCAGGTCTGGCAGCATCTGTGGAGAGAAATCAGTTACCGTTTTGGGTCCATTGACCCTTCAGAATTATTCAGAAAATGTTGAAGTTTGATGCAAGGCTCTCAAAGGTCTTGCCTTTGTTAAGTTGCAGAAGTTTGTTGAGAACTTGTTTCCGTGCTGAGCAAGTGGTGATCAAGAAATCAAAGGTAGCTGCAGACAAGTTAAAGCTGGGTATCATCAACATGCAATTAAATGCTTACTCTTATCTCTGGGTATTGTTGTTGAGAATGAGTAAGCAAAGGTCAAAGGGTTGAGGGAAATGGCGTGTTCAGGAGGTGATGTAATGTGAGGTAGGTGCTGGTATTGTAGAGAGGGCGAAGAAGAAGATATTTTGAAACCTCTGGAATCACCAGTATTCCCAAAATAAGATGAGCTACATTTCCAGTCAGAAGGTTTTGATTGGATTAGACTGGTGTTTTGTAGAAGGTAAGCGAATTCCTCCCTTCCCAATTTAAGATAATCTTGAAAGCCTGACTCTTACTTGCATACATTTCTGATTAAATGATATCTGATAAACTGATTCTGCTGAGGGCGGGTCATGCCAAGTGCAAATAAAAAAACACTTTGCAAATATTTGTGTTTTGGTTCAAATAGCAATTCAACTTATCACTCAATACTTTTTTTAAAAGAGCTTTTGCGCTGCAAGACCCCACATCAAATTTAACAGTATTATTTGTCCTTCTTCACCACTGCCTTAGATAATTAGCATTGTCAAATTGTGAAGCTACTTGTTGCCAGCTTTTTTTTTTGTAAATATATTTATTAGCGCAAAAAATTTTTCTGACTTTTATAAAATTATTGAAAGTACAACCAATAACAAATACCAGTATAATAAAGAGAAAGCAAGCACAAATTACAATACAACTACTGTCTACTAAGTACTAACCTACCCTATAATACAAAACAAAACCTAATACTGTGCAAAACAACACCAACAAATAAGTCACTAATAGATTTTAAAAAAAAGCAAAAGAAAACAAAAAAAACACAAAGTAGCTATGCTCAGCACAAAGCTCCCAAACAAAAGAACGGGATCATTGTGTATATATCCGTATTAACTCAGGAGTACCCCTCCAGGGCTCAACAAACCTAACCGTCCTGGTTAAACAAGCTCCCTAGTTAAAATAACTGACAAATCTATATCCAAATAACCCAAATACGGCTTCCATCTCTTATAAAAATGGTCTGTTGTGTGGTGTACCATGTTTGTAAAAAATTCCGAGGGAATGTGCTCCATAATTAATTTCCGCCATCCCAGCAAACCTGGCGGGATCTCAACTCCCCCAATTCATCAGAATATTCTTCTGTGCACAGTATGCCAGAATATTAAATAGTATCTTCCCATGCCCATCTAAGGATGATAAATTCGGTAGACGTAGAGGATAGATATTGGGTGTACTTTAACTGAAGTCCTCAATACCCTCCTTATCTCTCCTTCCACAGTGCTCCAATTAACATGGAGCCTGTGCCATATCCAGAAGCAATGGGTAAGAGTACCTGCACTTATTTTACATTTGGGGTACATTGAAGATGCCCCTTTTTAAACTTCACCAGACGGTCCAGTGCCAGATGAACCCTGTGCAGAACTCTTAATTGCATAGCACATGTCCTATTACAGATTGAGATCTTTTGTGCATTCTCCCATGTTTCAGAAGAGATCTCCACTCCTAACTCTCGCTCCCAGACCTCATGTAATGAGAAATATCCTGCCAGGCCCTGCCACCCAGCAGGTGATAGAAGGCACTAACCGAAAAGGTGCTTGTGGAACCTAGCAACAACCTCTTAATACCGGGCTTATAGGACTTAGTAAGAAGCGTAGTCATCTTCTGGATGAAATCCCTAATCTGGAAAAAAAATGGAAAATATCTCTGCTGGGCAACTCAGATGCTCAAAAGACATCATTACATCCCCCTCAAACAAGTCTCCCAAACTGGAAATGCCATAGTGTGAAGCCCGAGTCCATCACCCCTGGTCGGAACCTTGGCATACCAACCATAGGCATAAGTGGCGAAGTCTTGGATAAGCAATCCTCACTCTGACGCATTGCCCTCCATGCCTTGACTGTACTAACAACAATGGGGTTCTGACAGTGGTCCAGAATTGTCCTCCTCTTATCTATGAACAACAGGTTAATAAGAGGGTACTTTGCCTGGGAGGCCTCGATATCCCACCATATTGAACATGGATCGTTATCTACTCAATCACAAAGGACCACAGGGAACTCAGTTGATATCTCCTAATGTCTGGGAAATCAACTCCTCCCCCTCCTTGAGGCAACTGCAATTTAATAAGTTTGATGAGGGGCTGTCCATGATGCCAGACAAAGGAACCAAACCAACCCATAAGTTACCACAGCGTTGACCTGGGAAACATTATAGGGAGCATATGCATGGGATAAAGCAAATGAGGAAGAACGTTCATCTTGATAAGAGATATTTGGCCCAACCATGAAATTGGAAGAGCCTCCCATCTCTGGAGATCCCACCTAATATTGTCGAGCAAGTGAGCAAAGTTAGTCCGAAATAACCGATCAAACTTGGGGGTAATAAAAATGCCTAGGTATCGGAACACTGCCTGTGTCCACTTAAAAAGGAACTTAGGTCCACTTTCAACCTCTGGCACTTCCTTGAAGTTCCCAAAGGCATAGCCTCTGATTTTGCAAAGTTGTTCTTATATCCTGAAATAGCCCCAACGAATTGATACATTGTATCAGATGTGGCATGGAGGTCATCAAAAGGACATCATCCGCATACCGTGTAATCTTGTGTACTCTCAATCCCACACCCGGAGTGATTATGTGGACGTTCTGACAATTGGCCTCTGCCATCACCAACGTAAACAACAATTTGTGTGAAAGGGGGCAGCCTTGATGACTACCCCTATCAATCCTAAAGTTCCCAGACCTCACCCCATTGATGATGACCGTGGCTAGAAGGTGGCAATTATAAAACCTCCACCTACCTAGCAAAGACCCACCCAACCCAAACTACTCTAAGATATTAAAAAATACGGCCATTTCACCCAGTCAAGTGCTTTCTCTGCATCTAAGGAAATCAGCAACCCTGAATCGATCGTTGCTGACAAACTTGGACCATATTCAGCAACCTTCTAATATTATTGGAAGACCTACGGCCACTTTATAAAACCTGTCTGGTCCTCTTTAACAATATGGGGCAACACCTTTTCCAATCTTAGACAGAATCTTGAAATTTGAATTTAATAGAGAGATGGGCCTGTATGAGGCACAATCCTCAGGAACCTTCCTCTTTAAGAATTAAGGAAATATTAGCTTCTCTCAAAGATGGTGGTAAGCGTTCATGCATATAGGAGTGATTGTACATCTCCAACATCGGCCTTGACAGAATTCCTACAAACTCTTTATAAAACTCACCTGGGAGACCATCGGGGCCAAGCGCTTTCCCGCTCTGAAGTTGCCTAGCTGCCTCCTGTATTTCCTGAACTGTCAAGGGGAAATTAAGGAGAGAGGTCTGTTCCAAGGTTACCTCTGGGAGGTCCAGGTTCTTAAAAAAGGCCTCCACTTGTCCTTGCAACCTTCAGACTGATACAATTCAGAGTAAAAACTCCGAAAAGCCTCATTAATCTTTTTCGCATCATATGTTAAGGATCCTGGCACTGTCTCTGATTGCAGAATTGAATTGGGGAGCACATTTTCTCCTAGTCATGTATGCTAAATACTTTCCTGGCCTATCACCATACTCAAACAGGCTTTGTCTAGCAAAAGCAAGTTTGTTCTTTGTGGTTTATGTAAGTATTGAATTCAAGGCAGCCCGGAGGGCTATGATCTGCTGTAGCTTAGTCACAGAAGGCTGTGCAAAGCATGCTGCCTTGGTGGCTTTCAATCGCGCCTCAAGTGGACGTTGCTGTTCCTCCTTCTGTCTTTTCCCAAGCCAAACAGGAAATAGCTAATCCCCAGCAAAGGCCTTAGCAGTCTCCCATAGCATAGACTGACTACTAGACGTGCCTGAGTTGATAGTCAAGAATTCCCGAAATTCCTTCAGAAAGTATTCCACAAATTTGAAGTCCTTAAGGAGAAAAGGATCCAGACGCCAGTGCCGCAAACCTAGCCCCTCACTCATGGCCTCCAAATATACCGACACATGATCAGAGATACCTATGATCCCAATTTTACAACCCATAAATGAATCCGGAAGGGCCGAGGGAGCCAGAAGGAGATCAATCCTCGTTTGACATTTATGTGGGTTTGAAGAAAAAGATGAAGTCCCTGCCTGTAGGGTGAAGACATCTCCAAATGTCCACCAGCCCTAACTCCTTGCATAAGTCAGTCACCTGCTTGGCCTGTGAAGAAATAGTTGGAAGCCCACGAGGCGTCCTGTCCACTGTTGGATCCAAAAGACAATTTAAATCCACCCCCCTCCCCCCAATGATGATGTGCCGTGTTCCAGAGGCACTCTGCTTAGAGAAGGCACTAATCAAAAATTTGATTGGATGCACCGGAGGACAGTAGACATTTAAAATGCCATATTCGTCTCCATGTATCAGGGCCTTAAGTATTGCAAACTGCCCCTGCTCATTTTTCACCTGCTCTAATAATGCGAACGGAAGATTTTTCATGATAAGTACTGCCTCTCCCCTACTTTTAGTAGTAAAGAATGAAAAGAATACCCAGTCATAATTCTGCCCCCCCCACCCCACTGTTGTAGCTTCAGGTGTTTCCCATCATCAAGATGGGTTTCCTGCAACAAAGCAATATCAACCCTTTCACTCTTAAGGCTAGAAAGTACTTTTTTTTCCCCTTTTAACAGGTGAATGACTTCCCCTGATGTTCCAAGTGCACCGTTTAACAAGAGACTTGGCCATATCCCCTTTCAGAGACCCTTAAACCCCTGGGAGGAAGAACCCTGCTTACAATGTGCCACGCACAAGTAAATAAAGACTCCGAGTCAAAGAGTAGTTTTTGTTTACACAATTCTATCATAATTACAAACAACTATTACTACCAAAAAACTACAAAGAAAACCAACAGAAGACTCTCCCCCTGCCCATCCCCTCCTTCTCAACTCCTTCAAGCCTGGACTGTGCCCCAGCCTTAGCTGAAAAAAAAACAAGATGATCCTCAAATCAACAAAAAAAAGGCAAAGTCAGGTTAAGCACTCAGCCCATCCCCAGCTTCATGTCACCCCTACTTGTGACTAAAGGAGAAAGAGAACAAGCAAACAAAAAGACAACAAAGGACATCCACAAAATTTCTCATAATAAAATCCAGTTAGGTAAAAAAAGCATCAACATATTCCAATTTTTTTTTAATTATTAGGGGGAGAGAAAGGAAGATGCAGGGAAAAAAAGGAAAAAGAGGACGGGCATTAAAATAGATGGACTGGTCTGAAGAATGCAGTTAAAGTTTTTAGCTTTATCCGCTGAGTCAAATATATAAACTGAGTCCTTGTGGCTGAAATAGAGCATCTCATGGAGTACTGGATACCCGGGTTCCTTAGCCTCTTTTTAACTTAAAGGATGGACTTCCTCTTTTGAGTTGTGCAGCAGTGCCTGTGGATCTTTTCCCAGTGATCTGGAGGCTTCTATTACTTTTTGCTTGTCCTTGTATGAGTGGAATGCACTAGGGGGTGCTGTACTGACCCTGACCTGTGCACTGCAACCGATAGGCCCTTTTGATCTGCAGCCAGCTGGACTTGATTCAAAGGCCCAGGAACTCAGGCAGCCAGTGTTCAAAGAATTTGACTGGATGCCCACCACCTTCACCCTCTGGGAGCCCAACAATCCAAAGATTCATCCTCCGACCTTGATTTTAGAGGTGGTCGCCTTGGCCTAGTAAGGCCTGCACCTCCTCTTCCGGTGCCTGGATTCGACTGGATGAGGACTCCCATCACCGCTTCCGAGGCCTCGGTTTGACTCTCCACCTCCAGCTGCTCCCTGAGGCCCTGGATCTCCCGGTCATACTTCTGCAGCATGGGCATGATGGGTTGGATCTGGGCATGATTCTCACGGATCTCCTCAATCGCAGCCCCAACTTTCGAGGTAAGTCTCTCCATCACCGCTGCCACTTCCTGTGAGTCTCAGGTCCCTAGGGGCGGTTCAGGAGAGGCTGCTGCTCCTGCAGTCTCTGGTATGCCTCATGCTGCAGGAGAGTGTCCTCTTTGCTGCTGTTTGCTCACTCCTTTTCCCTTTGGCATCCTTCCCTTTCCCAAATATTAACAAATATGTGTACTGTAAGGTTTTGAACTAATAATTTCTCCACATAAGTTGGCCAGGGATGGTTTAAAGAAAACAATATGCCTTGGCTGTTCGGCAGAGTCGTCCATGGCAGTTCTACAGAATTGCCGCCATCTTAGAGTTGTTTCCAGACTTTTAAGACCCTATTAAACCTACTTCCTATGTTATGGATGTCTTTGGCAAGACTGACATTGTTGTTCATCCTAATTGTCATTGAACTGAATGGCTTGCTTGGCCATTTCAGACGGCAGTTAAGAGTCAAACACATTGCAGTGGGTCTGCAGGTGTGTAGGCCAGATCTGACGTGAATGGCAGATTGCTTTCCCTAAAGGGGAGTGGGTTTTTACAGAAATCAATGATAGCTCATCTTTATTTTCAACTCCAAATTTTTATTTATTGAAATTCAATTTCACCATCTGCCTTGATGGGATTTGCATCCATGTCCCCAGAACATTATCCTTTTGATTACTATTTCAGTTTTTACTATTGCCACTGTATCAACTGAGACCACAACCACTATTGACTGGTGGAGGCAGCTTGAAGGACTAAACGGCCTATTCTTTTCAATCATTCTGTTCAGACATGTTATGTCACATACGTAAACAGATATTGCTGGTAAAACTCAGTATGTCTAGGAGCTGCTGTTCCTAGATAAATCTACATTTGACATTTATGAGCTTTTTCAAAAGCCAAAAGTCAAACAACACCAGGTTATAGTCCAACAGGTTTATTTGAAATTGCAATTTCACATAAACCTGTTGGACTGTAACCTAGTGTTTTATGTTTGACCTTGTCCACCCCAGTTCAACTGTGGCATCTCTACATCATTTTGAAAAACCAGTTGACCCGAGTTCAGAACCAGCATGGTTCTGTGAGGATGAAAGATGCTGATGGTAAGATTTGGGAACCTTGGACGACAAGAGATGTGGTAAGTTTAGTTGAAAATAAAAAGAAAGTATATGTTGGGTTTAGGAAACAGAAATTAAACAAAGCCTGTGAGTATATTGGAAGCAGAAAATAATTTTTCAAAAATTGGGAGGGCTAGAAAGGGCCATGAAATGTCCCAAGGCAGGCAGAATCCCAAGGCATTTTATACCTATTAGGAGCAAGAAGGTAAATAGGGAAAAGGTAGGTTCACTCAAGGATAAAGGGCATTTGTGTGTGGAGCTAGAGGGAGTGGTGAGATCCTTTTAATGAGTGCTTTGCTTCAGTATTCACCAAAGAGAAAGACATGAATGATGGCAACTTTAAAGAGGGATTTGTTGTTACTCTCTAAGGCATCGCAATATTAAAAAGGAGAATGTGTTGGGTGACTTGAAATACATCTATCACTGTATACTGAAGGGAACAAGGGAGGAGATTGTTGAGGCCTTGACAAAGGACACAGATCTCTTTAACCACAGGCAGGGTCCCAGAAGGCTGGAGAATAGCCAGTGTTGTTTCAATGTTTGAGAAGGCCAACAGGGATAATCCAGGAAATTTATAGGCTGGTGAGTCCTACATCAATGGCAGGGAAAGTATTGGAGAAGATTCTGAGGGACAAGGTTTACTTGCATTTGGAGAAGAGTTGACTTGTTGGCAGTAGTCAACATGGCTTTATGCAGGCAAGGTCTTGTCTTATAAACTTGCTTGTATGTTTTGAGGAAGTTACAAGGATAATTGATTGAGGTTAAGGTGGTAGATCTTGTCTACATGGACTTTACAAAAGCATTTCACAAGGTCCCCCATGATAGGCTGGTCCAGAAGATCCAATAGCATTTAATCCATAGGAGTTGGTAAGTTAGATCAAAATTGGCTTGGCTTTCAAAGACAGTAGTTGTAGAGGTTGTTTTTCTGACTAGAGGTCTGTAACCAGTGTGGCTGTGCAAGGATCAGTACAAAGACCTCTGTTGTTCGCAAGTTATGTAAATTATTTAGATGAAAATGTTTTAATAAATTAGCAGATGACGTGAAAATTACTGGAGTTGTGGATAGTTAGGAAGGATATCAAAGGATGCAGCAGGATATAGATCAGCTGGAAAGTTTTGGGGAGAAATGGCAGATGGAGGTTAGTCCAGATAATTGTGAGGTGATGCATTTTGGAAATCCAAATGCAAGAGAAAAGTAAATGGCTGCACCCTTAGAGCATTGATTTACAGAGAAAACTTGACATCCAAGTTCATCACTCCCTGCAAGTGGAAACACAAGTGGATAAGATGGTGAAGAAAACATCCAGCAAGCTTGCCTTCATTATTTGGGGCACTGAATGGAAAAGTTGGCAAGTCATTCCGCAACTGTATAAGACTTTGGTCAGGCCACATCAGGAGTACTCTGCATAGTTCTGGTTGCCGCACTTATAGCATGGATGTGGAGAATTTTGAAGATGCAGAAGAGGTTTAGCAGGATGTTGCCTAGTTTAGTGTATATTGGCTATAAGGAGAGGTTGGACAATCCTAGCTTGTTTTCAGTGGAGTATCAGAGGCTAAGGAGCAGGGGCGCATCCTAATAGAAATACATAAAATTTGAGGGGCATGGGTAGGGTGGGCAGTCAGAGTCTCTTTGCCAGGTGGAAATGTCAAATATGAGGGGGCATAGATTTAAGGTAAGAGGGGCAAAGTAGGCACCTGGAATGCTGCTAGCGGAAATGGTAGAAGCACATATGTGAGCAAGATTTGAGGCATTCAGGTAGACAGTAAAAGGATATACAGTAGACCATGTGCAGGCAGGTGGCTTTAGTTTTAGAATAGCATTGTGGTCAGCACAGGGGTGGCCTGGAGGGCGTGTTCCTGTACAATTCTGTGGAGAGAAAAGAGTTAATGTTTTGAGTCCCATGTTTTGATGAAATGTCACTAGACTTTAAACTAACTCTGGCAGCATCTGCAAAGAGAAAACAGACTTGGTGATTTCTCCAGAAATTTCTGGTTTTATCTGTTTCATTTCTCCAGTTCATTTTTTTAAAACAGGATGTCTGATACTGCTGTTTTTTTTTTATTACCCCAACACTACCACCTAACAGCGATAGTGCTTATATTTTCCCCAGCACCCATGTGTGTGTGTGCGCGCAAGTGAGAGACACAAGGTGCACGAATCTTTTTATTCAATTTCCACCACCAGGAAGAAACTAAATACCCGAGTGGCCAGTGACAAGCAGTGCCCCTCACATCAACGGGCCATGCTGCATGATCAAACAGTGAAGGGGAGGGCAGGGATTAAACCAAAATAGTTGGGCAGGAAATAATACACTCCACTCCCTGCGGTGCCCACCTCTCCCTGAACAGCTCAAAGGTGTTGGTGGACACCGCGTACTCCTCCTCCAGAGACACCCAGACTCTAACATATCCAGTTCATTGTTTTGTGTTATGGCACATGCCTACGATAGGTGGGACTTGAACCGGGGCCTTTTGGACCCAAGGTATAGACACTGCCACTCTGCTGCAGGAATTCATCAAATCACAGAATCCCTCCAGTGCAGATTTGAGGCCTTTCATGACATATGGTAAACTGGCCAGATTTGCCGAGGGTTAACAAGGAGTGACCTTTTATTAATTTCCTTTGGTGAATCTGGAAGGTTTATGTGGAAGATCTTTGCCTCTCTTTTGTTTATGAACCTTTCTTTCCTCAATGCATGTGCAAACTGGTTGTTCTTTGCTTCAACAGATAAGGTCAAGGGTCCCCGGAATTTAATGAGAAAGGGAATCGCGCTAATTTTTCTTGGGCACATCAACTTCATTGTTGGTGCAATCGTTCATGGCACTGTCCTGAGGCACATTTCAAAACCTGAAGGAAAAGTGACTGCTGAGTATTCAGTAGCCAACATTATTTGTGTCATCTCAGGTTTGTTGGTGAGTTCCTATATTCCATTTATTTTATTGGAGTGAACTGCATTCATCCTGCCTGGAGTGTTGCTGTCAAATTCTTGATTTGATGGAATTAGATGCTCATGAGTGTTGTTTTATGAGAGAATAACAGGACTTGCATTTCCAGAGCAACTTTCACAATATTGTAACATCTTTAAGGGTTGATAGCCAAGAAAGCATTTTCATCTGAAGTGCACCTGTAATGGTTGAATAAGGCTTCAGTTTAGCATCTTGATCAAAAGATAGAAACTTGGATTGTGTAGTACTCCCTCAGAACTGCACTAGAAGTGGCAGCCTAAATTTTGCACTTAAACTATGGAGTAGGACTTGAAGCAAGAACCTCTTAGGGGAACAAATGCTACTTATGGGCAGCTCTAATTCGAACTGAGATTTTTAAAAAATCCTTGAGTGTTGCCATGGCTTGTTTGGAAGGAGTCTCAACAGTCAGAAGGTTGTGAGTATAGTAGCTACTTTAGAGATCAATACAGAATGTAGCGTGACAGTCCCGGTACTAGTACTGGGGCATGGTCAGAGCATCATCATCAAACCAAGACCTTGTCTGATGCCTTGAGTGGGCGTTAAAGCTTGTGGCACAACGTCAAAGAAGAGCAGGCAGTTATTACACATGTAATGAAAATAAATATTTATCCTGGAGCCAGCATAATTTTAAAAAAGACAAATTCTCAGGCTGTTTATGGGAGCTTCCTGTGTCCAAATTGGCTGCCATGTTTCCTACAGCAGTGAGTCCCTAAAGAAAAAGCAAATAAAGCAATTTTGAATTCTAAGATCATAAAATGTAATATTTTAACTTGGTGTACAGTGCTTCGAACTTAATAAATCAACCTAAGATGCTTCTTAGGGTTATAAAGCAAAATTTGGCATCCAATCCTATGAAGATCCAATCCTATGGGCGGCACGGTGGCACAGTGGTTAGCACTGCTGCCTCACAGCGCCAGAGACCCGGGTTCAATTCCCGCCTCAGGCGACTGACTGTGTGGAGTTTGCACGTTCTCCCCATGTCTGCGTGGGTTTCCTCCGGGTGCTCCGGTTTCCTCCCACAGTCCAAAGATGTGCAGGTCAGGTGAATTGGCCATGCTAAATTGCCCGTAGTGTTAGGTAAGGGGTAGATATAGAGGTAGGGGTATGGGTGGATTACGCTTCGGCGGGGCGGTGTGGACTTGTTGGGCCGAAGGGCCTGTTTCCACACTGTAAGTAATCTAATCTAAGTAATCTAATCTAATCTAATCAAAGACATTTTAAGGCAAATGACCAAAAGCTTCTTCAGAAGCAAAGTTTAGAGATTGTCTTAAAGGAGGGAAAGATGGAGAGGTTCAGGGTGGGAAATCCTAGTGTGAAGCCTTGCTGGCTGAAGGCATGGTTATCAGTCGTGGAGCACTTAAAATCAGTAATGTACCACCGAACAGAAGTGGAGAGTGCAGACATTTCTCCAGAATTTTGAGCTGAGGGTGGTCGCAGAGATCAGGAAGGACAGGGGATTCCAAATGCTGGCAATAAAAATATAAGGTACTAGAAATACCCACTGTCAATCAGCATTTGTAAAAGGAGGATGTTTCATGTTACTGAGAGACAGCTGTGTTCTATTGAGATTCTGTACTTAAAATAGTTAACTGTCCTTTCTCTTTGTACCTGCTGAGTGACCATTTCCCCCCTCAATGGTTGCACTATTCTGTCTTTTAGCAACAGTATCACTGCTGCTGTGTAGATTGTTGAATTGTTTGTTTAATCAAGAAGCACTCTTCAACTCTTCCAAGTGACTTTGTAGAACCCAGAACCCATTTAAACTCTGGGCGTGACTAATTGGAGTTTTTTATGTTTTGATTCTTTCAGAGTATCTTAACGGGTATCATCGCTATTCTGGTCTCACGGAATGTAACCAAGATAAAACTGGTATGTGGTTTAATTATAGTTATGCTGAAAAGTGAAAGGAATTTTTTTGAGTTAAGTTTTATTTTTGAACTTTTTATAAATGTGAAAATAGTGTGAAATGGTGAAGATTCAACAGGGGAGGGTTTGCACAATTTTCTAGCACTTATATTGTGATCTGTCAGCACTTGTCTTTAAAACTAACTGGTTTAGCTAAATGAGCAGCCTGCAAATGTCGAAATACAGAAGTTATCAGTGATTTCATGCCTTCTCTGTTGAAGGCTATTGTCTTCTCCACCGCCAACACTCATGCAACACACAGTCTACAATCAAGTACATAGCACTGAAATGATGAGAAAACTCTGCCCTTTTTATATTGCTCCTCTTCCTGTCAAAACCCTCAAAATAATTGCACCTTGTTGAATGAGGTGCATCTGCAGTTTTAGTGGTATACTATTGCCCACAGAAACCAATACTCTAAAACAGTACACTTCTAGTTGAGAGATCCCGAAACATTCCCATTGATACATGACCTCAAAACAAAACCTACACTTAGATGTGATTTGGAGATGCTAGTGTTGGACTGGGGTGTACAAAGTTAAAAATCACACAACACCAAGTTATAGTCCAACAGGTTTAATTGGAAGCACTAGCTTTTGGAGCATCGCTCCTTCATCAGGTGGTAGTGGAGGGTTGAATCCTAACATACAGAATTTATAACCAAAATTTCATGGTGTGATGTAACTGAAATTATACATTGAAAAATTGATTGTTTGTTAAGCCTTTCATCTGTTAGAATACCGTGATAGTTTCACTTCTTTCATGTGTAAATCACAACCTTTTTTTTAAAAAGTTGCATTCTCGGGTTAGTTGTTAACAATGGTGATAGCTAGACAATATGTTGGCCCCCTGTGTTCTCTGTCTATGCCATGATGTTTAGATTGATTCTAATCTAAAAAGTGAGGTAACTGACTTTTACATGAATTCATGCAGTTTTTGAGCAAAGTACAATGTAACCCTGCAAGTACAAATTCACCCCTCAAAATATGTGTGCATGTGGGTCTGACACTCTGTCTGTCTGGGTTGGGGATTGTGTGTGTAGGTGTAGTGAGTGCAGAGTGTCTTAAGTGTGTGTGTGTGGTGTGTGTGTGTGGTGCAATGGTGGTCACCTGTAATGTGACATGAACCCAAGGTCCCGGTTGAGGCCCTCCCTATGGGTACCGAACTTGGCTATCAGCCTCTGCTCGGCCACTTTTCTCTGCTGCCTGTCCTGAAGTCCACCTTGGAGGATGGTCACCCGAAGGTCTGAGGTCGAATGTCCAGGACATCCTCCAAAGTGGACTTCGGGACATAGCAGCAGAGAAAAGTGGCCGAGCAGAGGCCGATAGCTAAGTTTGGTACCCATAGGGAGGGCCTCAACCAGGACCTTGGGTTCATGTCACATTATAGGTGACCACCATTGCACTATACACACACGGACGGACGGGCACGCACACACACACTCCCATATTCTCACATGCACCCCCTCACAGACTTGAGACACTTTGCACTCACTACACACACACACTATATATTTGAGGGGTGAATTTGTACTTGCAGGGTTACATTGTATTTTGCTCAAAAACTGCATGAATTCATGTAGAACTCCGTTATCTCTTTTTAGATTAGAATCCATCTAAACATCATGGCATAGACCGAGAACACAGGGGGCAAACACCTTCAACATATTGTCTAGCTATCACCATTGTTAACAGCTAACCTGAGAATGCAACTTTTTTTTTTAAAAAGGTTTTGTGATTCACACATGAAAGAAGTGAAACTATCACAGCATTCTAATAGATGAAACGGTTAACAGACAATCAATTTTTTAATGTATAATTTCAGTTACATCACACCATGAAATTTTGGTTATGAATTCTGTATGTTAGGATTGAGCCCTCAACTACTACCTGATGAAGGAGCGACGCTCCGAAAGCTAGTGTGCTTCCAATTAAATCTGTTAGACTATAACCTGGTGTTGTGTGATTTTTAACTTTTTGTACACTTAGATGAAATCCTGTAGTGCTCATTGGAACATACTTAAACCAACACCAGTCCCAGCTACTTATAGCCTACCTGTGGTTCACTGCAAAAATCAGGTTCAACTCCAGCCTCAGGCGACTGTTTGTGTGGAGTTTGCACATTCTCCCAGTGTCTGCGTGGGTTTCCTCCCACAATCCAAATATGTGCAGGTTAGGTGAATTGGCCATGCTAAATTGCCCAGTGTTCAGGGATGTGTAGGCTAGGTGCATTAGTCAGGGCTAAATATAGGGTAGAGGAATAGGTTTGGTTGGGCTACTCTTTGGTGGGTTGTCGTCCCATTTTTTGTTTCCCCCCCCACCTCAGTCAAAGCAAAATGCTCAGAGATACAGTGTAGTTTTACTCCTTCATCTTTGTTCCGGGCTCTGGAGAGAGAGAGACAACGATTGCCCATGTGCACAGAGACATGAGTTCACGGTCTTCTCTGAAAGAGCAGTTACTCAATGAACTATATAGTCACATTCTACAGGGAGGAGCATCGGGATAAGGGAACATACATATTACTTGGGTGACTATTACAACCAACTAGTATCAATAGTAAAGATTAAGCCATCTGCTGTTACACAATGAATAACTGACTTCACATAATGAATACTTTTCACCTTGTTGACTGACATTACATACTGAATGCCACCTCATCTTGTAAAATGGCTCTACATAATGAATGTTTTTCAACCCATTACCCTTGTCTCCAGCACTCCATTGTTCACTGGAAGTTCTTATCTGATCTGAATCATGCTCAGCTGAGCGTCTTGTTTCACAAAATTCAGAACTTCACTCTTTCCCTACCTACTTAAACCCCATACACATTGTCCGGGTTAGCGTGGACTTGTTGGGCTGAAGGGCCTATTTCCACACAAGGGATTCTAATTTGAGCTAAAGTTGCTGAATGATTTGTTGACATGATTTGGAGATGCCTGTGTTGGACTGGGGTGTACAAAGTTTAAAAATCACGGGTTATAGTCCAACAAGTTTAATTGGAAGTACACAAGTTTTCGGAGCGCCGCTCCTTCATCGGGTGATTGTGGACTCTCAATCACCTGATTTGGTGGCCTCCAAATCAAACTATGCCTCCTTCAATCCTGCAATGTTTTTGAAAAAGGGGCTGACTAAATTCAGTGATAATGCAAAACATCCTTGATGCTGTTGAAAATCAAATTTTGCATTTTAAAAAGTTCACCATTTTAATTTCTAGGAGGCTTGATATTTCACCATTAGTCCTATTTGTACTTCACTCACTGTGAAACTTTAATTAGAAGTGACAATTTCAATGCCTTTCATTCTCTATATTTATAACAGTGGTGACACTTCACCTCACAAGAACTTCAGTGGCAAGTAGATTAAGCCATTAAATTAGCTCTTGAACTAGTTGCCTGGTTCAAGTAGAATGCATTATTTGTTCATTAGAGGCTACTGTCTGACAGGTAATCTGAGCACAATAAGCACATTACCTGGTGTGCATTGTATCCATTTATTGTTGTCAATCCAATAATTCCTGAAGAAGGGCTCATGCCCGAAACGTCGATTCTCCTGCTCCTTGGATGCTGCCTGACCTGCGCTTTTCCAGCAACACATTTTCAGCTCTGATCTCCAGCATCTGCAGTCCTCACTTTCTCCAATCCAATAACTCATACCTTGTTTAAATTTTGCTGGAATGTATTTTACAATTTCTGATTGTGCATCAGGAGGATCTTGCAGCAATACAGCACCAAATAAAGAAATGTCGTCTGGGTTATTTTCACTGAAGGATGCCCAGCACATTATTACATCAGAGTTGTGAGGTGAAATCATGAGTTTGTCTTTTGAAGTATTAATTATGATAGCACTCATTGTGCTCTCACGTGTGAATCAGAAGGTTGAGAGTTCAGTTCCACTCCAGATCAGCACCTCTTGTGTAGCGCTGAGGGAATATTTGAAGTTATCATCTTTAAAATCATACATTAAACTGAGATCATATCTGCCTACTCAAATGGTTTCTGTGGGAAAACAATACAAGAATATACTACAACAATGACTGCACTTCATAAATAATTCTTCATTACAAAGAAGGGAGGATGGGTAAATTGAAAGTTCTTCCCTTCTGTCCATAATCATGTGATTTAGTTTTGAAAATGTAGATTGTGTAAGCTTTGACAATAACAGACGTGAAACTCCACAAAGGAGTGCTGTTTGTGTCCAATCAAGGAAACCCCCACTTGTTATGACTGACTTTGGAATTTTCTGGAAGCTTGATCATTAGTGCTGAACTAGCGAAGTTCATCTGATATACATTTCAACTCCTGTCACCACCAACTAAGCAATCATTTTGACAGTTTCAGTGGTTTTTTAAAAAAAATAAACAATTGTATTACCCTCTAGCTTGATAATAAAATGCTTTGGGATTTGTTTTCATCACTTGTACAGTGTTTGTCCATACCTAAATGCCTGGAGATCAGCTAAAAGTCAACTACTGTACTTTGCTGTGGGTCTACAGTACATATAAACCTGACCAGATAAGAATGGCAGATTTCCTTCCCTAAAGGACATTAAGCTTACCAAATAATAGGTTGTTACAACAATTAAGTGGCCAGGTTAGTCTTCCCATCTATTAAATTCCAGTTTCATTATTTACCATGATGGAATTTGAATCCATGTCCCCACAACATTCACTTAGTCCTTTGGATTGCTAGTCCAGTGACATTGCCACTATGCCAGCTCCTCCCCAATTTCATGAAAGCTGCCACAAAAAATTTATTTTTCAAGGGCAAATGCAGCCTTGACCAAGGACTTTCTTTTTTCCCAGCCAACCATATTTGTCATTTTTTTTGCATTTGTACCTAGCTCAGTAATCCATCTTAATTTTTGCAATCAGCAATTAAGTGATGCTGCTTATCACTGACCACAGAAGATTTAATGATCTGAGATATGGATTTTCCCCTTTCTTGATAGCAGTTTGAACAAATTTGTGGACAGATTATGGAAAAGTGTAAAAATGGGGTGGTTGTGTTGTTTTGTTTTCACCTCCTATATTGACTGGAACTCTTCCAGGGGCTTGGATTGGAGGGAATTTGTTAGAGATGTCCAGGAGGGGTGATTTTTGAAGCCAGATGTAAATGGTCCAACAAAGGAAGGGGCCTACTAGACCTGTTATTGGGAAATGATTGAAGTTTCATTGGAGGAGCATTTTGGCAACCGTGACCAAAAATGCTGTAAGTTTTTTTAAATGTGAAAATGAAAGAGAAGGATGGCAAGATTGGGAACCTTCGATGATAAGAGAAATTGTGACCTTAATCAAAATTTAAAAGGGGACATACCTAAGGTTTAGGAAACTGAAGGCTGACAGCTCTCAGAGAGCAGGAATTACCTTAAGGAAGGAGCTGGGGCTTAAAGGAGCCTTGGCAAACAGGATTAAGAAAAATCCCAAGGCATTCTATGCATATAAAAGGAGCAAGAGGGTAGCTGGGAAAAAAGATAAGTCCACTCAAGGCTAAAGGAGGGAATTTTTGGATGGAGCCAAAGAAATAGGGTGAAGTCCTTAGTGAATACTTTGCCTTCTCTAGACTCACCACCCCCCATGTCCTACTCCTTTATGAATACCAATGCAATGTGGATGTTCTGAGGCATGTAAATTATAAGAAAAGGGAGGTGGTGTTGAAAAGCATTAAGATAGATAAGTCACCAGGACCTGATGGGATCTATCTCCAAATACTGAGAGGGACTATTGAAGAAAGTGCTGGTGCCTTGTGCGAAGTCTTTATATGATCTTTGACAGAGATCCCAGAGGACTGGAGAATGGCCACAGGCATAGTGTCATACAGCTTGGAAACAGATCCTTTGGTCCAACCAGTTCATGCCAACCATGTTTCCAAATGAAACTAGTCCCACCTGCCTGCCCTTGGCCCATATCCCTCTGAACCTTTCCTATTCATTAACTTATACAAATGTTTGTTAAACATTGCAACTGTACCTGTATTCCACACATGAACTACCCTGTATGTTTTTTTTAGAAAGTTGCCCCTCCTGTCCTTTTGAAATCTCTCTCCTCTCACCTTGAAAATATACCCCCTGGTTTTGAACTGTAGGGAAAAGACTTGTGATTCACATTATCCATGCACCTCATAATTTTATAAACATCAATAAGGACACCCCTCAATCTCCTCTGTTCCAATGAAAAAAGTCCCAGCCGTTCCAGACTATTTTAATATGTCAAACCCTCCATCCCTGGCAACATCCTGGTAAGTTTTTTTCTGAACTCTCTTCAGCTTAATATCCTTTCTATAATAGGGCAACCAGAACTGCACAGTCTTCCAGAAGAGGCCCCACTAACATCCTGTATAGCCTCAACATGACATCTCAACTCCTATCCTCAAAGGTTTGAGCAATGAAGGCAAGTGTGCTAAATGCCACCTTAAACACCCTGGCTATCTGTGATGCAAATTTCAAAGAATTATGTCCCTGAACTCCAAGGTTTCTCTGTTCTACAGCACTGCCCGGGATCCTACCATTAATTATATAAGTCCTGTCCTAGCCAATGGCGTTCCTTTGTTTAAGAATGGCAATAGGGATAATCCAGGAAATTACAGGCCAGTGATTCTTATGTCAGTGATAGGGAAATTTTAAAGAAGGTTCTTAGGGACAGGATTTACTCCCATTAAGAAAAATATGGACTTATTAGCAATAAGCAGCATGGCTTTGTGCAGGCTCTCTTTTGAGGAAATGATAAAGATTGACAGAAGTGCAATGGATTTTGTCTACATCGATTTTTAGCAATATTTTTGACAAGCTTCCTCATGGCAAGTTGGTTCAGAAGGTGAAGTAATGTCAGATCGGAGGTGAGATGGATGCAGAACTGGCTTGGTCATGGAAGACAGTCGTAGTGGAAGGATGTTTTACTGACTGGAGATCTGTGACGAGTGGCGTTGTGCTGGGACCCCTGTGTGTAATACATACAAATGACTTGTAGGAGAAGGTAGGGTAGTCTGATTAGGAGGCTTACAGACATCACAAAAATTGGAGGAGCTGCAGATAATGAGGATGATTTAGAGGATACAGCAGGATATAGATAGGAGACTTGAGTGGAGAAATGGTAGATGGAATTTAATCAGGGCAAATGTTGGGTAGTGGAAGATCTAATGTAGGAAAGACTTATACAGTAAATGGTAGATCATGAACACACAGTGATCTAGGCATAACAGGTCCACCGTTCCCTGAATACGACAACACTGGTGGACATGTTTGTGTTCATTGGTAGGGGCATAAGAGTATAAAAATTTGCAAGTCATGTTGCAGCTGTATAAAACTTGAAATGGGCCCACCTTTGGAACATTGTGTGTAGTTCTGGTTACAACACTACCAGAAGGATGTGGGGGCCTTGGAGAGGGTACAGAAAAGGTTTACAAGGTATTAGCTATGAGATACATTGAACAAATTTACTTTTTTCACTTGAACATTGGAGGCTTAGAGGTGACCTGATAGAAGTTTACAAAATTGAGATAGACAGATAGTCAGGGTCCTTTTCCTAGGATAATGCCAATTACTAGGAGACATGGGTTTAAGGTACAAGGAGTAAAGTTTTAAAGGAGAGGCAAGTTTTTTTTGTTTTTGTACCGAGGGTGGTAAGAATAGAGAGATGGTAGAAGCTGACACAATTGCATTATTCAGGAGGCATCTTGACAGATACGTGAAAAGGCAGGGAATACAGGGATATGGACCACCTAGAGGCAACAGGTTTTTGGTTTAGAGAGTCATCATGTGGCTGTGCAGGTTTGCTTTGTTGAAGGCCTGTTCTGTGCTGTACTGCTTTTTGTTCTTTGTTCTATATCCTTGTGTACTGTTCCCTAATGCAACCTCTTCCCCTCTGCATCTGTGATGATTGACTGCTTCTTCTGTGATCATATGCATCTTCATCTAAGTTGGGTGAAGTACCAGAGGGTGCTAGAGGTCCATAGAATACTTTTGCTAGCCAGGAAGCCATGTCATTTAGGAGAGATGGGGAGCTAAGGCTGGTGTATTTCACAAACATTGAAAGTTGTAAAGCACTTTTGAGGCAATGAGGTACTGTGTAATGTAAGAAATGTGAAGAATTCTGTGCAGAATTTCTTTCCTTGCCCTGCCTATGGTGTTGGTACTTGGACAAATCAGTTACTGAATCCTCTTCCTCCCATTGCAAGTTCTCCAGCTTTAGAACAGTTATCCTGAACCTTAGTATCAGTTAGGCAGTGGAGTCATCTGGATTCTCATTCTTTGTGGAGAGCTGTCCCAGTCTTTCTGACTATGCTGTCCCCTCCAGCCACTACTTGTTCCACATATTTGAATGGTTTCCTGTACTATGGTGCCATTGTTGGGTAGCTCCTCATCTGCTGCCTTTGCTGTCTCCTAGACCAGCTCAAAGAACTGTAAGACCTATTGAACAATTGCAAAGGCTGATGCTTCTGTCCTTCAGATTGTCATGCTTTTCTCATACTCTCTATCATACCCTCCTGTCCATGAACATGGAACAAATCAGAAGACACTTGCCTCTAGGTGGTCCATATCCCTGTATTCCCTGCCTTTTCACGTATCTGTCAAGATGCCTCCTGAATAATGCAATTGTGTCAGCTTCTACCATCTCTTTTGGCAGTGTATTCTTACCACCCTCTGTACAAAAACAAAAAAAACTTGCCTCTCCTTTAAAACTTTACTCCTTGTTAAACTGTATGACTGCCCCCATGTACAAAGAATCCAGGTATCATTGCCTTCCTTGATGTGTCAGTGACAGTTCAGCTTCCTACTCAAACATTTACCACAGATGTACTTGCCTTGAATCAAATTGGCATTCTGGAGTTCATGTTGCATCTGAGACATATCACCTATCCTATCATATTTAATATTATAATTAATTACTTGCGTATTCTTATGGTTTTAATGTTTTATCACCTTGTCACCAGTTAGAGTCATAGAGTCCAACTGCAAGGTATTCAGGTCCTTTGCCCCAAACTGGTCCATGCCAACCAAAATGTCCAACCACACTAATCCCATTTCCCTCCACTTGACCCATATCCTTACAAAGCTTTCCTATCTATGTATTTGTCCAAATGCCTTTTAAATGTTGTTAATGTACCACTTCAACCACTGCTGCTGCCAGCTCATTCCATATATGTGTTACTCTGTATATTTTTTAAAAAACTGCCCCTCCGGTTCCCATTTATTCTTCTTTTAACCTTAAAACTGATGCCCTTTAGTCCTCAATTCCACGTCCATGGGAAAAGCATTGAGTGCATTCACCCTATCCATGCCTCTCTTGATCTTATACTTGTCTATAAGATTTCCCCTCAGTCTCCTATGCTCTAAAGAAACACGTCCTAGCTTGTCCAACCTCTCCTTTTAACTCCCTATAGCAAGTGTACTATTGTAAATGTTTGGAATAGAGCAAACCTTTTGTTATTCAACTGATATTCACCAAATAAATAGCTTATTTTCCTGTAGCAGAGTCAAACTTCATTCTTGGAGACTCTAAAACCTAGAAAAGCAATAGCACTTTTTTTCTCTCTTATCCCTAACTCCCTTTCATCACCTTCCCTTTATATATTCACCAACAGAATATGGGCACACTGGCTGGGCCAGCATTTTATTCCATCCTAGCTGCCCTTGAAGATTGTTGGGCTGCCACAGTTCCAGTCCATTCACAGGTACATGTCCAGTATAAGTACACACACAATGTTTTATTGCAAGGCACACTAAATTGGCTAAATCTACCTGCTCCTAATACAGAATCCCCACGTGACCCAGTTAGAGGAATGTCCATACATGCAATCATATTCGGAGTAGAAATCAGCCATGTCATACTTCAAGCCTGCTCCACCATTCAACAAGATCGTGGTCGATCTGTTGCTATTCCAAATTCCACATTCCTACCTACTCAAAACCTTAGAATCTAATAAACCAAAGGAACCAATCTACCTCTGCCTTAAAAATATTCAATGGCAGAGATTTCCAGAGTTGTACAATCCTTTGAGAGACGGAATTACCCCTCATCTTGTCCCTAAAAGGATGATTGCCAATTTTAAAATACTGTGCCCGATTCTGGAATCACAAGATTAAATGTCCTTTCTGCATTCAACTTAAGATCATTCAAGATCCTAAACTTAAATCAAATCATCTTCCGTATTTCTAAATACTAGGGAAAAGCAAGCTCAGCCTGTTTAATTGTTCATTACAAGACAATCTGCTCATTCCAAGTATCGATCTATAAACCTCTTCTGAGCCACCTCCAATGTATTTACATCTTTCCTTAAATAAGGAGACCGAGGAAGGTACACGAGGATGTGTTCTCCCCAGTGTCTTTTATACTTGAAATGTGACATCTTGACTTTATTAATGTTCGATTCTTCTTGTAATATTGGATAGCATTCCATTAGTCTTGTGAATCACTTGCTGCAATTCATGCAGTAGTACGGGACTCATGCACCTCAAAATTCTGCAGTTGTCCTCCATTTAAAATTATACTCTACTTTTTTTATTCTTCCTTCCAAAGTGAACTCTTCATGTTTTCTCACATTATATTCCATTTACCAGATTTTAGCATGTGACTCAACAAGGGTCCAAAATGGTAAAAACAATGACTGGAGATGCTGAAAACCAAATACTGGATTAGTGGTGCTGGAAGAGCACAGCAGTTCAGGCAGCATCCAACGAGCAGCGAAATCGACGTTTCGGGCAAAAGCCCTTCATCAGGAATAAAGGCAGTGAGCCTGAAGCGTGGAGAGATAAGCTAGAGGAGGGTGGGGGTGGGGAGAGAGTAGCATAGAGTACAATGGGTGATTGGGGGAGGAGATGCAGGTGATAGGACAAGGAGGAGAGGGTGGAGTGGATAGGTGGAAAAGGAGATAGGCAGGTAGGACAAGTCCAGGAGACAGTAACTGAGCTGGAAGTTTGAAACTAGAATGAGGTGGGGGAAGGAGAAATGAGGAAGCTGTTGAAGTCCACATTGATGCCCTGGGGTTGAAGTGTTCCGAGGCGGAAGATGAGGCGTTCTTCCTCCAGGCGTCTGGTGGTGAGGGAGCGGCGGTGAAGGAGGCCCAGGACCTCCATGTCCTCTGCAGAGTGGGAGTTGAAATGTTGGGCCACGGGGCGGTTTGGTTGATTGGTGCGGGTGTCTCGGAGATGTTCCCTAAAGTGCTCTGCTAGGAGGCGCCCAGTCTCCCCAATGTAGAGGAGGCTACATCGGGAGCAACGGATACAATAAATGATATTGGTGGATGTGCAGGTGAAACTTTGGATGTGGAAGGCTCCTTTAGGGCCTTGGATAGAGGTGAGGGAGGAGGTGTGGGCACAGGTTTTACAGTTCCTGCGGTGGCAGGGGAAAGTGCCAGAATGGGAGGGTGGGTCGTAGGGGGGTGTGGACCTGACCAGGTAGTCACGGAGGGAACGGTCTTTGCGGAAGGCGGAAAGGGGTGGGGAGGGAAATATATCCCTGGTGGTGGCGTCTTTTTGGAGATGGCGGGAATGTCGGTGGATGATTTGGTTGATGCGAAGGTTTGTAGGGTGGAAGGTGAGCACCAGGGGCGTTCTGTCCTTGTTACGGTTGGAGGGGTGGGGTCTGAGGGCGGAGGTGTGGGATGTGGACGAGATGCGTTGGAGGGCATCTTTAACCACGTGGGAAGGGAAATTGCGGTCTCTGAAGAAGGAGGCCATCTGGTGTGTCCTATGGTGGAACTGGTCCTCCTGGGAGCAGATACGGCGGAGGCGGAGAAATTGGGAATACGGGATGGCATTTTTGCAAGACATAGGGTGGGAAGAGGTGTAATCCAGGTAGCTATGGGAGTCAGTGGGTTTGTAAAAAATGTCAGTGTCAAGTCGGTCGTCACTAATGGAGATGGAGAGGTCCAGGAAGGGGAGCGAGGTGTCCGAGATAGTCCAGGTAAATTTAAGGTCAGGGTGGAATGTGTTGGGAAGTTGATGAATTGCTCAACCTCCTCGCGGGAGCACGAGGTGACGCCAATGCAGTCATCAGTGTAGCGGAGGAAGAGGTGGGGAGTGGTGCCGGTGGTCCAAAATGACAGATATGTCTAACTATCTGTCATCTGTGAATTTGGCTTTCATGTCTGCGAATCCCTTGTCTAAGTTATTGATATGAATTATAAACTGTTGAGGGCCCAGTGCAAATCCACGGATCACATCTTGCTGATCTGAAAATAATTAGTTTATGCATACTGTGTCGTACCAGCCAGCCTATCTTCTAGCCATTTTAATATGTTACTAAGCAATTCATCCGTTTTCTGCAGCGGTATGGTCTTTTCTCAATCCCAGGAGTCATGAATTGACCTAAGAGGGACCTTGTCTTAATTTTTCAAAAATCTTTTCATGACTATGTCTTCTGTTATTAATATTGACAGTGTGGTATGACGACTTGAATACTTTTTGTAAAAAGTATGTGATTATAAATTACTTTTACTCTGTTCTGTCCTTTGCATAATAATCTATTATGTGGCATCTTGTCAAATGTTTTTGATATTTCAATTGCTCCTTTGATTAATTAAACCCGACTGCTGTTCTCATGGAATCTTTGTTAAAATCTAGCTTAAGGGTGTGCATTTAGCATTGAACCGAAATCTACATTTTGATTTGGACTGTACAAAATTTGGACTTAAACAAAAAGGATAGGACTTTGTTACCTACCACCTGCCAGTATTCAGTCTCAAATCTGCAGAACTAAAGTAAGTACTCTACGGCCTAGTGATGAATATGGAATTTGTGCTGCTTGTAAGTTTGCTTCCTACCAGAATTAGATTACTTAGTGTGGAAACAGGCCCTTCGGCCCAACAAGTCCACACCGACCCGCCAAAGCGTAACCCACCCAGACCCATTCCCCTACTTTTACCCCTTCATCTAGTACTAGGGGCAGTTTAGCATGGCCAATTCACCTAACTTGCACATTTTTGGACTGTGGGAGGAAACTGGAGCACCCGGAGGAAACCCACGCAGACATAGGGAGAATGTGCAAACTCCACACAGTCGCCTGAGGTGGGAATTGAACCTGGGTCTCTGGGGCTGTGAGGCAGCAGTGCTAACCACCGTGCCACCCAGTAAATGATTCACACTGCCAGTAGCTGATGGGGTTCTGGCATGGTGTAGTGGTCTCTGCTTTCTGTTTTTTTTTAATCATTTGACTTTCCGATTTTATTTCTGCAGCACTGGGGACTAATGTCAATCTCTCTACTAAATATTTTGATATCGTTGGCCTGCTCAGTTGGACTGATGCTTGCCATTGTGCTGACAGTATCACTTGGTGGCAGGAACCTGATTTCTGGCTGCAACTCCACAATGGTGCCAGCTATCTCTAACAGGGCAGCGATAATGAATGAGTGCCCATTTGACACCACACGTATTTATGTAAGTATTCAGGCATTTCGGCATCTTTTGAAGGTAGGAGAATAGGAAATGCTATCCTGTCCACCCGACTGGCTCTAATCCAGAGCTTCATCCATCTGGATTTTAAGTTGCAACAGAAAGATGTGAGGGCTTTTGACAAATTGAAGAGACTGGACCTGCGCTCTCAGTTTAGTTTAGAATAATGAGAGGTAATCTCATTGAAATATACAAAATTCTTACATTTGATAGCTGATGCAGGAATTATGGCTCCCTTGGTGGAGGATCTGGGGGGAGGTGGCATCCAGAGCTGGGGGTTTGGGGGAAGCACAGTCTCAAAATAAGGGCAGGCCATTTCTGACTGAGATGAGAAGGAATTTTTTTTCACTTGGAATGGTGAGTCTTTGGAGTCCTCCCACTACAGAGGATTGGAGGCCATTGACAGTCATTAAGTCGATAAACCTTCTACTTAATACAGTCAGTCCCATGTGTTTCTCTTTCTGGTGAGTTTAAATTAGAGCTCTTCAGTTCGCACCATACACATGGTCATTTATTTGATTCCACATGATTGTATTATTTTCATTATTCACTGTGGCGAGAATGGTCTGTTAGTCAGAAATAACGCAAAAGTTGTTGGTCAAATAAATGCCCAACATAGTGACTATACCAATTAGTGAGAGTTCATTTCTCCTTTAACTAAAATCTCTTCCCTTGATTCAGATCTGTTTGCTTCATGGAGTAGACACAAATGTATGATAAAACCAGTTTACTTGAGTCCTATAGCAGTTAAATCAAGTAAGTGTTTATTACCTGGCAAAGGATAGTTGAGGGTCGAATTTCAAACTGTGTGTGGAAGGCAGAATTCTGTTGCCTTGTAATTTGTGCAACAAACAGACGCCTTTAGTATTTTTTCCCCACCATATGATCAGCAGGAGCACATGGCGAGTCCTGAAATAAATAAAATTGGTACTTGCCTCCCCACTGTATGTTAAATCTGTGACAGTCAGGGGGTTGGCATTGGGCTGACTACAGCATTCGTTAAAGCTGGTTTTTATATTTTTCCCAACTCCCTTTCTTTTTGCTAACCTTAGTAAATTTGGAAATATTACTTGACTGTTGCTGCAAGCTGTATGAAATTTGAATGTTCAGGACTGACTGCTCTCACATGGCATTTAAGTAAAAGGAGTGTAGCTTAAGAGTGACACTACAGGTGCCTTCAATTTTAAAGCAATGACAATGTCAGCCTTGTCAACATAAATTGATCATAAAAATGGCATTGAGAGTGTTTGCAATGTAAAATCAGCTTATGAGTTGGTGCTCCTAGTATAAAAACGTGATCTGAAGTCATAAGTGAATCTGATAAACAAACCTTGAACCGATCAAAAGGAATATTTATGCACCTGGGACATCCCAAAAAAGGGAGCAAATAAAGACCAAATCTATTTTGCAACCCCACACCCCACTACAACAGATCCTGGATGTCCTTGTTTGTATTCGAGACTGGGGTTTTCTGTCAACAGTCTGGAACTGAAACCATAGAGAGACACAAGATTGGAGTAGGAGGAGACTGTTTGGCCCTTTGAGCCTGTACTGCCATTCATCACAATCATGGCTGACTGTCCAGCTCAACAGCCTAATCCTTAGAGGATGCTTTCTCTCCATAACCTTTGATTCCATTCGCCCTGAGTGTTATTATCTAGCTGCCTCTTGAATACATTCAGTGTTTTGGCATCAAGTACATCCTGAGGTAATAAGTTCCACAGGTTCACCACTCTTCAGATGAAGAAATGTCTCCTCATCTCTGTCCGAAATGGTCTACCCCAAATCCTCAGACTGTTCCCTGGTTCTGGACACACCCACCATCAGGAACATCCTCCCTGCATCTACCCTGTCGAGGCCTGTTAGAATTTTATAAGTCTCGCTCGTCTGAACTCCAGCAAAAACAATCCTAACCTAGTCAATCTCTCCTCATACATCAGTCCCGCCATTCCTGGAAACAGCCTGGTTAACCTTTGCTGCACTCCCTTGAGCAAAAGCATCCTTCCTTAGAAAAGTAAATCAAAACTGCATACAATATTCTAGGTGTGCACTCCCTAAGACCCTGTATAACTGTAACTGCACATCCCTAGAATCCCACAGTTCAAAAGGAACACATTCAGCCCATCATTTCTATGCCATCTTTTTGAAAGATCTCTCTGGTTACTTTCTCTACACCCATCTCTTACCTCAAACTCCTCAAATTTTATCCCTTGAACTATTCCTCCAATCTCCTTTTGCAGTCGTTACTGCATTCGCTAAAGCCACCTTTTTTTTTGTCAAAACCCACTATGTAAACAAAATTCTCTTCATCTTACACTGACCTCTGTTTATTTTCCCTTGGCAGAGTAAGTGTGCAAACAGCAATTCTAATGTCACTATTGTTATCTACCTGAGATTGACAAATTCAAAACTTATCTGAGCCACCTTGGGCTATCTGACTGCTGCATTTGGAGATAACCCTGTTACCCTTGTATTATTCTACAGATTATTTTCATGTTATTTTCTAAATGAAGTGAAATGTAGTGCAGTGGCAGTTTCATCTGCACCTGCGATTCTTATTGTCATCCCTTACTCCTGTGTGTTTTCAATCCAGAAACCAATCTGTTTGAAGAGCTGTAAATTAGCACATTTGGAATTTGGTTGCGTGATTCCAAACTAAAATTGACAGAATATTTTGCTCTTGTGGTGATCCTTTTTTTCCTGTTTCCAGGATACTACACTAGCTTTATGGATTCCATCAATGATGATGTCTGCAGTTGAAGCAATACTATCAATCCGCTGTCTTATAGTATCAATGATTCTTCGAGGGATAGGGCCTTGTGGACAGAATGATGTGATAGATCGGGTCAGTATGTCTTTGCACCCTAGAGCATGTGAATGTGTCTACATGAGGCAAATATGTATGCTAGAATTATGTAGTTGGTCATTTGGGTGTGACTAGCTGCATAGTATGTGAGAGTTTTTAAAAGTATGACATACGTATATGCATGACTGTGTGTGAAGTCATTGTTTTATTCTATTGATAATGCACAGTCTGTCTAACGATAGATTACATCTCTGGTTTGCTTAAGTATTGTTCTTCAGTGCATGTGAAACTGACATTCCTGACTGTAATGAAGACCCTGAATTGATATATTTGACCCCACCGAAACTGTTCATTTTTCCTTTTCTCATCTGCCATCTGTTAAAGATCCAGTGCAGGCACAGTGGTCTGAATGTTCTTCTGTTATGCATGATACCACAGCATGTGTAGGAGTATAGCACACCCTTAGTTATTTCACTTCAGTGTTCTTGGCCTGACTTTCACACTGTACAATGCTACTGATCATATATTAAGTATTTGATGATGCATACTCCAACATTAGTGTGACTGTGCAGAGGAGTTCAATGTGGTGTTAAAAAAAATATTCATTTCATTTTAAAGTTGCATTTTCATGAAAACAAGTTGGCAACATCCTTTCTCAATTAGTTTCACAGAACCTGTTAACTTGAGAAGGTGACAGCATTGTTTCAGATTTGATCATTATTCAGGTTCTTTCTCCCCAAAAAAGTACCCATGATTTTAAAAGTGCATAAATTGTCTGAAGTCCCTCAGAAATTCAATGCTGTGAACAAATGTTGTTGTTAGATCGAGGAGGAAAACCCAGCGAAAGGAAAGAAAAGCCAGGAATTGGAAACTCATAAACTCATCAGGAAGAGTAGAGACATCCAGGTGTAGTGAAGCAGGTGAGTGTGTGGGTTTTCCCACTGGCCTGAGGTCTAATAAAGTTACTGTAAGATCTAGTTTGTATGGTATTAGAAATTTTTTTGATTTTGTTTTTTGCTCACTCTGGGGCATTGGGGAAGATGGGGTTAAGGAAGGTGCAGTAGAAGATCAACAATAGTCATATTGAATGTTTGAGTAGGTTCAAGGAGCTATATGGTCACTCTTGCTCCTGTTTCTTAGGTTCATCCTAACCTTGGAGTAACAGTACTCCTGTATGCTACTGAAGGAGTGCTGCATCATTGGCAATTTCTTCTTTCAGCGGAAAAATTCTGAAGCTTTGAATCTCCTATTAAGTGGTTCCTCTAGTTGACAGTCCAGAGTGTAGTGTCTTGAGCCTTTCAATCATCGTGAGATGGTATCATAGAACATTACAGCGCAGTACAGGCCTTTCGGCTCTCGATGTTGCGCCGCCCTGTCTTACTAATCTGAAGCCCCTCCCACCTACAATATTCTATGTATGTCCATATGCCTGTCCAATGACGACTTAAATGCACTTAAACTTGGCGAATCTACTACCGTTGCAGGCAAAGAATTCCATACCCTTACTACTCTGAGTAAAGAAACTACCTCTGACATCTGTCTTATACCTATCTCCCCTCACTTTAAAGTTGCCGTCCCCATACTTGGAAAAGGGCTCTCCCTGTCCGCCCTATCTAATCCTCCTGATTAACTTATATGTCTCTATTAAGTCACCTCTCAACCTTCTCTCTAACGAGAACAGCCTCAAGGCCCTCAGCCTTTCCTCTTAAGACATTCCTTCCATACTAGGCAGCGTCCTAGTAAATCTCCTCTGCACCCTTTCCAAAGCTTCCACATCCTCCTTATAATGTGGTGACCAGAACTGTACACAATACTCCAAGTGTGGCAATACCAGAGGTTGTACAGCTGCAGCATAATCTACTGGTTCCGGAACTCAATCCCTCTATTAATAAAAGGCCAAAACACTGTATGCCTTCTTAACAACCCTGTCAATCTGGATGGCAACTTTCAGGGATCTGTGTACATGGACACAGAGATATCTCTGCTCATCTGCACTCCCAAGAATCCTACCATTAGCCCAGTACTTTGCATTCCGATTACTCCTCCGTCCAAAGTGTATCACCTCACACTTGTCCACATTAAACTCCATTTGCCACCTCTCAGCCCAGCTCTGCATCCTATCTATGTCTCTCTGCAACCTACTACATCCTTCGTCACTATCCACAACTCCACTGACTTTAGTGTCGTCTGCAAATTTACTAACCCACCCTTCTAAGCCCTCATCCAGGTCATTTATAAAAATGACGAACAGCAGTGGACCCAACACCGACCCTTGTGGTATGCCGCTAGTAACTGGACACCAAAATGAACATGTTCCATCAACTACAACCCTCTGTTTTCTTTCAGCAAGCCAATTACTGATCCAAACTGCTATGTCTCCCACAATCCCATTCCTCCGCATTTTGTATAATAGCCTACTGTGGGGAACCTTATTGAATGCCTTGCTGAAATCCATATACACCACATCAACCGGTTTACTCTCATCGACCTGTTTGGTCACTTTGTCAAAAAAGTCAAGATTCGTTAAGCATGACCTACCCTTCACAAAACCATGCTGATTGTCTCTGATCAGATTATTCTTTTCTAGATGGTTATAAATCCTATCTCTTATAATTTTCCAACACTTTACCAACAACTGAAGTGAGACTCACTGGTCGGTAATTACCAGGGTTGTCTCTACTACCCTTTTTTTGAACAAGGGAACCACATTTGCTATCCTCCAGTCCTCAGGCACTATTCCTGTAGACATTGATGATCTGAAGATCAATGCCAAAGGCTCGGCAATCTCTTCCCTTGCTTCCCAGAGGATCCTAGGATAGATCCCATCCGGCCCAGGGGACTTGTCTATTTTCACACTCTGCAGGATTTCTAATACCTCTTCCTTGTGACCTTTTTAATCTCCTCTTGTCTAGATGCAAGTATCTCTGTATCTTCCTCGCCAACATTTTCATTTTCTATAGTGAACAATGTCGAAAAATTATTTATTTAGTGCTTCCCCTATCTCCTCTGACTCCACACCCAACTTCCCACTATTATTCTTGATTGGCCCTAATTTAACTCTTGTCATTTCTTTTATTCCTAACATGCCTATGGGAAGCTTTAGGGTTTACCTTGATCCTATCTGCCAACTTCTCATGTCTCCTCCTGGCTCTCTCTCCACCCCCCCACCCCCCCCCCCCCCCATCCCAAAAACACGATCAGAGACATCACTGACCCTGGCACCCGGGAGGCAACACACAACTGTGAGTCTCTCTCATCTCCACAGAACCTCCTATCTATCCCCCTAGCTATAGAGTCCCCAATGACTACTGCTTTGCTCCTCTTTCCCCCTTCCCTTCTGAGCAGCAGGTGACCCACTGCTTTCCCCTGGCAAGTCATCCCCCTCTTTACCTACCCCCCCCCCCCCCCCCCCCAACAATATCCAAAACGGTATACTTATTGTTTAGGGGAATGGCCACAGGGGATCCCTGCACTGCCTGCCGGTTCCCTTTCTGTCCCCTAACTGTCACCTATCTGTCTTTTCCTTTTATCTGGGGAGTGACTACCTCTCTAAGTCCTGTCAATAACCGCCTCTGCCTCCCGAATGATCCGAAGTTCATCCAACTCCAGCTCCCGTTCCCTAACGCGGTTTTCGAGGAGCTGGTGTTGGGTGCACTTCCCACAGATGTAGTCAGCAGGGACACTGGTGGTGACCCTTACTTCCCACATTCTGCAGGAGGAGCATTCCACTGCCCTAAACTCCATTCCCACTATTCTAACTCCCAAAGTGACTACTCAAAAACAAAAGGGTTAGGAAATAAACTAATTACCTTACCTTGTCAATCTGGCTCCCACAATCTTTTTTAGGTTAGAGGAGGAGGAGGAGGATAGGTGGGAGACACTACCTGAGTAGTGTCTCTGGTAATGCAACCATGCAAATATAAACTGTTCTACTTACCCTTCCCAGAAGTTTTTTGCTCGCTCCTCCCTCGCTGGCCTGAAGGTAAGAAGTTTAAATATACTTACCGACCTTCCCAACAATCGCCTCGCACAAATGTCACCTCCTCCCGGCTCCGCCTCTTGCTGCTCCGAAGTGACTTTGATCCTTTTTGATACATGAGCACATTCTGAGGACTTCCTCAATGGCGCTGAATCTTTGGTAATTAAAATGAATTAATCAATCTATAGTTTGAGGCCTCCTGTTTCTCCAACCCACTTTAAAGCTACCCTTTTATCAGTGGAAGTTAGTTAACGTAACAGAGCAGAGAGTGACACTCCTTATCTATATATCTCTGAATGAAACAAGCCTTCAAAGCAATCAGGAATATTTGTTCAAAGGAAGAACAAATTCATCCCTGTTGTATTTGCTGTTGGAGACTGATAGAAGGTCATTTGGCCTATCGTGTCCTCCTTGGCTAACAAGTAGCCATCCAACCTAATCCTATTTTCCTTTGTCCACAACTTTTTCAGGCAGTGCTCCAGATTCCCACCACCCTCCAGATGAGACAATTACCTTTCAGTTCCCTCTTAAACCCCCATCTCTTATCTTAAATTCATGCCCTCATGGGCCCTGAACCAAACTCCTCCTTACCTAGACCACTCCATTTTATACATTTACTTTTGGGCCTCCTTTCATTCTCCTCTATTCCAAACAAACCAACCCCACCAGTCTGATCTTGCCTCGTACCTCAAGTTCACTAGTCCAGTCAACAAGTAAATCTCCTCTGTATCCTCTCGTTAGCACAATGTTTTTCCAAGTGAAGAGTAAACATTTGTACCAGTGTGAACTTTAATACCCAGGAGGGGCTGAATGCTTCCAGGCTAGGAGTTAGGTGATTTTCTAGGTGGTGGGGGCGAGTGAATATACCCCATGTGGAACAATATCATTACCAAAGCCTTTTTCTCATTTGAACAGTTTCAGGACATGGTTACTGTTGAATCTGCTGTTTAAGGTGAAGATGTGCAAAGGTGAAAATTTCTTGCCTTTTTTTGGAAGGAGATGTTTCACTGCTTTCTCAAGTTGGACAAATTTTAGAGGAACAAATTGCCTTGTAAACTGACATTGTTGCTTGAGATTTGAGGTGGGAACTTGCAGGTTTCCATATAAATTAATACTTGACTCCAACCAGACTCTGAATCTCTGACCCTGATCAAAAATATTTGTTTGCCTTCATACAAGCATTAAAATTAGAATTCATGTTTAAGAAAGTAATGGGAGTTGCTATCTCACTGATCCTCAACATGCTAAGTTCCATTGGATGAGACGTTCCAGTTGTAGTCTGGAGTGTTGGCTTGTTTCTGTAGGAGACTGGAAGAATGGGTGGATACTTGTGACCCCATGGTGTGTCCTCATGGTTGGTTACTTCAAAGCAGGATTGATGGAGGGCTTGGAGGAGGTTGGAGGTACAATATAATGCAAAACAATCCAAAAAATACAAAAGGGGAAACACATTTGTTCCTTTGCATGGGTGGTAACTTTGCATTTGCATTATTAATTTTCTCTACTTGCTACATAGCGTCATTTTAACAAAATGGCTTATGATGAATCAACGCAGTCTTAATCTCTACGACCAAAATACCAATCTTGGTGTGTTTCCATTAAAGATTTTAATGTTCTCTTGTGTTAGTTGAGGAAGTGCTGCACTGACTGATATTTCACTGCAAAATTCCTCAAACGAATTCCTTTGCAGTTCATCATTACTATATGAAACATGAGTCCTGGTCAGTAGAATTGCTACAAGTAATAAATTTCATGTTTTCTTTCTTTTTTCAGGTGAATGTTTCCTTTACCAATTCGATGCGATGCCACTTATATTAGAATTCACATACAGCAGCTGAGCATGATGGATTATTTTTGAGGAATGGGCATATAATTTTTGACAAATGAGGATGCTGCACTGATCATTTAATATCATATTGAACTTGTAATTTAGAACTCCAAGATGGATGTATATAAGAGTAACTGCAGTCCCTCTTCTATTGGGCGAAATGCTATTCTGATCAAGATTATTACAAAACAAAACTACACCCAATTGATTTGTATTTAAGGCAGAGAGCCAGAGAAGCCAAATACACTCCTGTGCAGTTTCCAGTTAGTGCCGATTTTGTATTAAGTCAAGAGAGTCGTATCTGCTGAATGGTTTATGGTTATTATCTAGAAAGGAATCAGCCAGGTTTCCTGCTTCTAGTTGCTGTCTAGATTGAAAATGAGCATCAGCTGAAGAAAGGTGCAGGCTTGATGTGATTCTGTTAATGAAAGAAAAAACAGCCCCATTCATTGCCTGTGGGAGTATATTCATCTCTTTCTATTTAGATCCCTGCTTATGACACACAGTAAATCCACAGAGCTTGGAAGGGAGGTGTGGTTTGTCTTTCCAGTTTCTTCTGAGAGAATATAGGAGCTGCCTCATGTTTTGCTCACAGTGCCTTTTCCCCGATGAACTGACCAAGCTTGGAAAATTACCACGTTGCAACTATGGGGGCTTTATGACTGCTGTATTCTGTAATTCCATCTGTATTGCCAGGCAATATCTGGATATGGTCTGCAATCCTTGGACTTGGTACCTGGATTTGGTCAGCAATCCTTGGACTTGGTACCTGGACTTGACAAAACCTCCAAAATTCGTGTTGTATTGCATTCCATTTTTTTTGATAGCTCAGGGTCATGTGGCCCTGAAGTTGGCCAAGAGAACATGGTTCCAATTCCTGTCTTTGACTTAGCTGAGGGCACTGATTAGCAGAATAATACAATTCAGTCTGGTGACTGAGTCAGTGGTGGGGGTGGGATGGTCTACTCAAAGTCCAGCAGCTTGTTTTGTTGGTAATCAACTTTTGGAAAGCACTGGTTGTGACATCCACCCAAAGGTCAGTAGGCTTTGCGAGTTCCACCAAGACTTGGATCTGAAGAATGACACTTTGGAAGAAATACCCAAAGTTGACCATTGAACTTGAACTTTGGTGCAGAATTGACAGCTTCAGGGGAGTAGATGGAAGCAGAAAACATTTTAGAGTTCTAATGAATTGCAACATTGTGACAGTGCTGATTTCCAAGGACTTGTGTTTATTTTCCTTAATCCCACCAAATGACTTTTCCTGCAGGTCGGTTGTTGCTACAAATTATGTAGAAATAGCAACAAATGTTAACTCCATGTTAAAATTTTAAGATGATTAATTATGAATATCCTTTTTAAAAATTGTAATTTGTTTTTTTAAGTATCGTTTTTAAGAAAGCTAATAGTCATTTGGTATTACAGAACTTGAATTAAGTGACACTTTTGTGAAAGCTTTTTCTTGTATTAATCAAAATGTTTGTTTGTAAAAATATGATTGGGAACATTTTATACTGTAACTTGTACAATATCATGGTTTAGAAATATTGAATGAACAAAACACTGCAAATACAAAATTAGTGAAGTAATCCTACGTTTTTTCTTACTGCTGTCTTTTTGTCCTTTATTCCATTTTCACTTTATTCCCTCCTTTTTATCTTTTTCAACTGAGTCTGTATTTCAGCACCGTGCCTACTTAGCTGGGAAAATTGTGATTAGATTGAATGAGTTGATGGAAACTGAAAGGTCTCTGATTCACTCCCAGTACTGTATGGAGTTGAGGTGGTCAAAGTATTATCCCGGTTAGCCCAAGAAATTCTTGGTTAGGGCTAGGACAGAAATGAGTCCGTGTCACTATCTGTGGAAACACTGCAGAAATTGCGGTTCGCCCTCCCATTTGAAGAGCTGTGGCTCGCAAATTAGAAATGGCTGTTAGTCCAGATCGAAGTGGAATTCTGTCATCTGTCTCCACCCTATTTTTCAAAAGAAAAGTGAAGAATAATAGGTGACATGGTGGCTCAGCAGTTAGCACTGCTGCCTCATAGCGCCAGGGACCTGGGTTCAATTCCCGCCTCAGCCAACTGTCTGTATGGAGTTTGCACATTCTCCCGGTGTCTGTGTGGGTTTCCTCTGGGTGCTCTGGTTTCCTTCCACAGTCCAAAGATGTGCAGGTCAGGTGAATTACGCCATTGTGTTAGGTGTAGGGGAATGGATCTGGGTGGGTTGCCCTTCAGAGGGTCAGTGTGGACTGGTTGGGCTGAAGGGCCTGTTTCCACACTGTAGGGAATCTTGAAGAAAAAATACTAAACCCCACATGGCTTTGTGTGTAATTTTAGGATTCAGTTATAGATTAGATTAGATTGCTTAGTGTGGAAACAGGCCCTTCGGCCCAACCAGTCCACACCGACCCGCAACCCACCCATTACCCTACATTTACCTAACACTATGGGCAATTTAGCTTGGTCAATTCACCTGACCTGCACATCTTTGGACTGTGGGAGGAAACCGGAGCACCCGGAGAAAACCCACACAGACACCGGGAGAATGTGCAACCTCCACACAGTCAGTCGCCCGAGTCAGGAATTGAACCCGGGTCTCTGGCGCTGTGAGGCAGCAGTGCTAACCACTGTGCCACCGTGCCGCCCAGATTAGATTAGATTAGATTACTTAGTGTGGAAACAGGCCCTTCGGCCCAACAAGTCCACACTGCCCCGCCGAAGCGTAACCCACCCATACCCCTACATCTACATCTACCCCTTACCTAACACTACGGGCAATTTAGCATGGCCAATTCACCTGACCTGCACATCTTTGGACTGTGGGAGGAAACCGGAGCACCCGGAGGAAACCCACGCAGACACGGGGAGAACGTGCAAACTCCACACAGTCAGTCGCCTGAGGCGGGAAGATTGAAGAATACTTGCCACAAAATATGTGGCTTCTTCATGTGAAGAATGACATTTTCACCTTTTGCAAATTGTCAGCATCTGACAAATTTTGAATCTGATTTGGTACTAATTGAAGCCTTTTTTAAAAATTTGGCTGTCCAATCCACATGTTTTAACTTCCCATTCCAGAATTCTGATTGTAACAGTTCACTTTTCAGAGTAGCTCTTTCAGTGACCATGCTGATAGGGTTTACAAATTATTTGTGATAAATTTGTATCAATTTGGCATCATATAGCCTATCAGCATCAATACAAATGCCCAACTGCAGAACACTATCAGATGATAAAGACAATCTGTGCTGTAATTGAGTATAGGCTCAGTGTTGAAACTCTGGTCTACTCATTGTCATTTAAAAAAGAAATGGCTGGAGTTAGATTTACTGAATGAATGAACAATGGTGCCCCATCAGATAGCTGGCTTTGAATTTTGGTTCTCTGCCGAATTGATCACTCACTCCAAGGGCAGATGTCTAAGGAAGGATGTGCTATGACAATTGGCCCTCGCTTCATTGGTCTTTTTTGAAAGAGGTAATGGAAGCTTTTCTACACCTACCCTTCTTGGTAGATCTCCTGTTTGCAGGAGGAAAGCAAATTAATTCAAATGTGCCAGATGCTTGAATCACTAATTTAATTTGGTACAACTGAATTCCAAAATAGCTGATGGTATAGCTGTGAGGTATTTGAATTAGGTATTTTAAATATTTTTTCAAAAAAATAACGTGTATTTTGGGCGTCAGTTCTATTAAAATCAGTGGGATTTCACTTCGATGAAGAATCTTCAATGTTCACCATGTATTTCAAATTTTTTTAAAAATTAATAACTCAATAGTTTTGTTCTACACTTTTCCATGGATTCCATTCTTGGCTCTAATCCAGGTGTTAGTCATTTATTGCAAATGGCACGAAGTGGGAATTACAAGCTTTGATCATATTTAGGACATTGAGTAGCTACATATGGATGGACCAAGGTAAGTTCCAAAGTTGATGCCCAGTCTATGGTGATCCATTTTTCCAGTCCTAATGTTGGAGGGATGAACAATTTAGCTCAGGCACAGTCTCGTGTGATACCTGCAGCACAAACAGGCCACTTGGTCCACAAGTCCATGTGCCATACGAGTCCCATTCTTCACTTTTTTTGTTATATTTAACTGCATGAACACAGCTTATTTATTTTTCCATTGTAAGTTTATCCAGCTTCCTCCTAGCATAGATCTATCTACTTGCTTCTTTGCATTTTAAAACATTTCACTTTCTGGATCAGAGTTTCTCATGAATTTCTGCCTTTTCTTACTCCCCCACCCCTTCGACCAATTTTAGCTGGACTAAAATTCATCAGTGGTTTGACACTCCTGGGATAGCGTGTGTGTGTGTGCATCGTGGATGATTGAGAGTCTTCTGACTTTTACTGATTTTAAGTCCACGAGTGACTGGGAGTGGTCCCTTCCTCCAGTCCTAGACCTTGCTACAAGGTGAAACATTCTCTCAACATCCATTCTGTCAAACCTCTTAAAAGAAAGATCACTTCTCATTCTTTAGTTAAATGACAAAAGAGTACTTAGTTTACTTAGCTTGAGGTATACTAAGGCTGCAACTTCATCGTTGTTATTGGCCTAATTTAATGCAACATAATGTAATTTAAAAGATAAACATCACATTCATAGGACTTTAAATCTTTCCCTGTTACCTTTAAACCTAAGGGGTAACTTGTTCATGCAGAACATGGTGCATGTATGGAAGAACTGCCAGAGGAAGTGATGGAGACTGGAACAATAATAACATTTAAAAAGACATCCAACTGGGTATATGCATAGGAAGGGTTTAGAGCTATTATGGGCCAAATACTGACATGAAGGACTAGATTAATTTAGGATATCTGGTTGGCATGAATGGGTTGGATGGAAGGGTCTGTCTCAATGCTGCACAGCTCTATGACTCTCGCAGATGAAGATTGAAAACCTTTTTAAAACTGATAAGAAATGGAATTAAATAATTTTAAATCGTTTTAACCAATTTAACCACTATTTTATGGGAAGATTTATTAAGACTGCAATTTTAATTGAAAATTGTGGAACAGTTTTATACTGTGCTTTAGCCCATAAAAGGTGCATAAGTAAGTGTCCATCTTCACATGGAAAAAAGGGCACTTTCATCTTGCAGCAGAAAGTGAGAAATCACCATCTTCATCATAGAAGGACAGGAAGATCCCCTATTGGCATTGCTGTTTTGCAGAGTCTAAAACTTTAAAAGAAAAATACTATATTGCTTTATTGTAGAGTTTAAAAGTTTGTGATAAAGAAAATAATTGCCATTTATGGAAATCTTTCAAAGAGAAAGCCTATAACTTCATTGACTTAGTTAAGGGTTAAAAGCTTTAATTCTAAAAATACTGAAGTATTTAGATATTGTAGAGTGTAATAACTTTAAACAAAGAATAAATAATCACATTAGGAAGACATGGCAACATTCTTAATGCCTCAAGGATTTAATATCAGAGGTAGATCAAATGCAGGGTGGAATTGGACATCTTGGAGAAAGCAGTTTTTAGGATACAGCATGCTTCAAACTTAAATCATAAACTGTCCAAGTAAATACATTATTCAACTGAACCAACAGTGGATATTAGGCAATTAATACAAGAGAAGACAAATATATTTTTGGATAAATTCTAAGAGCTATTAACAGGTTAATCCTTTGTAGAATTTATGACTATAAAGTTTTTAATTAATAAGAGACAATCTTGTTTTGGAATTAGAGCCACAGAGGGAGACAGCCTGGCAACAGCTTTGGCCCATCTCATCCATGCTAACCAGATATCCTAAATTAATCCAGTCCCATTTGCCAGCATTTGGCCCACATCACTCTAAATTGTTCCTGTTCATAAGCCCTCATTCCTGATAAACGGCTTATATCTGCAATGTTGATTCTCCTGCTCTTCAGATGCTGCCTGACCAGCTGTGCTTTTTTTTTTAAGCATCACAGTCTTCAACTCTTATTTCCAGCATCTGCAGTGCTCACTTTCTCTCTGTTCCTATTCATATACCCATCCAGATGCCTTTTGAATGTTGTAACTGTGCCAACCTCCACCACTTCCTCTGGCAGCTCATTCCACACACCCATACACACACACCCTCTGCATGAAAACATTGCCCCTTTGGTCTCTTTTATATCTTTTCCCTCTCACCCTCAACCTATGCCCTCTAGTTCTGGACTTCCCCCCCACCCCAGGGAAAAGACCTTGTATATTTATCCTATCCATGTCCCTCATGATTTTATAAACCTCTGAGGTCACCCTCCGTCTCCAATGCTCCAAGGAAAATAGCTCCAGTCTAAATCGGCCTCTCCATAGAGCTCAAACCCTCCAACCCTGGCACCATCCTGGTAAGTCTTCTAAACCCTTTCAAGTTTCACAACATCCTGTAGCAGGGAGACCAGAATTGCACGTGGTATTCCTATTGTGGCTTAGCCAATATCTTGTACAGCTACAACATGACCTCCCAATTCCTATACTCAATACACTGACCAATAATGTTCTTGATTAGACTGTCAGATAGACAAGCCAAAAAAAGATTTTACTTTGATAGTGCTATTCAACTTGTGTTGCTGAAAGCAGACACCAAGAAAACAAACTCCTGAGAGGAGGACAAACTTATTACAGTAGAGTAACAAACACTACCCACATTATGATGCATAACACCTGTGACACGTGAGAAATCAATACTGAGGGGCGGTCAAACAATGGATACTGAGAACAGTGGAACAAAGAAACCCTTACAGGCACAGGCTGCACCCTGCTGCAAAAAAAAAGCTTCGTCTATAAAACAATAAATCACTTCCAGAAAATGGGGTGAAGGTGCAGGTTCAGAGTAGCAAAGAGTGAAATGTGTTCTCATATAAATGTCTTTATACAATAAACTATATAATACCTGAGACATTCCAAGGAGAAATTGGAGAAAGCCTCCATATTCTTATGGTAGTGTGACAACCAGAACTGTACACAATGTAGAAATGTGGCCTAACTGAAGTTATATACAGCTAGAACATGACTTGCTAATGTTTATACTCTATGCCCAACTGATGAAAGCAAGCATGCCATATATCTTCTTGATCACCTCATCCCATGTTGTCACTTTCAGGGAACTGTGGACCTGTACACCTCAATCCCTCTGTATGTTAATGCTTCTAAGGGTTCTGCCATTTACTGTATACTTCCTTCCTGCATTAGACCTTCCAAAGTGCACTTGCTCACCTTTGGGAGAAAGTGAGGACTGCAGATGATGGAGATCAGAATCAAGAGTGAGGTGCTGGAAAAGCACAGCTGGTTAGGCAGCATCCAAGGAGCAGGAGAATCAACGTTTTGGGCATAAGCCCTTCATCAGGAATGAGGCTTGTGGGCCAGGGGGCTGAGAGATAAATGGGAGGAGAGTGGGGCTGGTGGGAAGGTAGCTAGGAATGTGATAGGTAGATGGGGGGGAAAGGTGATAGGTCAGAGAGGAGGGTGGAGCAGATAGAAATCTTTTGGCAACGTAGAATCCCTACAGTGTGGAAACAGGCCTTTCAGACCAACAAGTCCACACCGACCCTCTGAAGAGTAATCCACCCAGACCCATTCCCCTACCCTATTACTCTACATTTACCCCTGACTAATGCACCTAACCTACACATCCCTGAACGCTGTGGACAATTTGGCATAGCCAATTCACCTAACTTGCACATCTTTGGATTGTGAGAGGAAACCATAGTACCTGGAGGAAACCCATGCAGATGTGGGGAGAATGTGCAAACTCCACACAGACTCCACACATTCCAGAGGCTGGAATCAAACCTGGGTCCCTGGCACTGAGGCAGCAGTGCTAACCACTGAACCACCATGCCAGATAGGTGGGAAAGAAGATGGACAGGTGAAGAAGGCGGTGCTGCATTGGAGGCTTGGGACTGAGATAAAGTGGGGTGAGGGGAAAATGAGGAAATTGGTGAAACCTACATTGATCGTGTGTGGTTGCAGGGTCCCAAAGCAGAAGATGAGGCATTCTTCCTCCAGGTGTCGGATGGTTAGGGTTTGGTGATGGAGGAGGCCCAGGACCTACATGTTCTTGGTGGAATGGGAGAAGGAATTAAAATGTTCAGCCACAGTGCAGTGGGGTTGGTTGGTGCTGGTGTCCAAGAGATGTTCTCTGAAATGATCCGCAAGTTGCCATCATGCCTCCCCGATGCAGAGGAGACTACATCGGGTGCAACAGATGTGTGTGGAAGTACAAGTAAATTTCTGTAGGATGTGGAAGGATCTTCTTGGGTCTAGGACAGAGGTGAGAGAGGAGGTGTGGCACAGGTTTTGCACTTCCTGCAGTGGCATAGGAAGGTGTTGGGAGTGGGGTGTGGGCTGGTTAGGGTCATGAATCTGACAAGAGAGTCACGGAGGGAATGGTCTCTCCAAAACACAGGGTGGGGAGGGATATAAATCCCTAGTAGTGGGATCTGTTTGTAGGTGGCAGAAGTGGCAGAGGATGATGCAATGTATCTGGAGGTTGGTGGGATGGAAGGTGAGGACCAGGGGGTTTTGTTGTTGTTGCGATTGGAGGTGTGGGAAGTGGAGGTGATGCACTGGAGGGCATCGTCGACCATGTGGGAGGGGAAATTGCAGTCTTTGAAGAAGGAGGCCATCTGGCATATTCTATGGTGGAATTGGTCCACCTGGGGGCAGAGGAATTCAGAATAAGGGATGGCATTTTTACAGGAGGCAGGGTGGGAGGTGGTGTAGTCTAGGTAGCTGTGGGAGTTGGTGGGTTTGTAGTAGATGTCCGTGGTTAGTTGGTAGCCGGAGATGGAGATGGAGAGGTCCAGGAAGGGGAGCAAGGTGTCAGAGATGGTTCAGGTGAATTTGAGGTTGGGGTGAAAGGTATTGGTGAACTTGATGAACTATTCACTCTCCTTGTGGAAGCACAAGAAAGCGCCAATACAGTCATTGATGTAGCAGAGGAAAAGATGGGGAATGGTGCTGGTGTAGCTGTGAAAGATTTGACCTCACATTTGTTCAGACTAAATGCCATCTACCATTTCTCCATCCAAGTCTTCTGTCTATCTATATCTTGCTGTATCCTCTAACAATCCTCACTATCTACAGCTCCCCTAAGCTTTGTGTCATCCACAAACTTATTACTCAGACCATCGACCTTCTCCTCTGAATCATTTATGTATATTACAAACATCAGGAGTCCCAGCACTGATCACTACAGAACATCACAGTCACAGATCTCAAGTGAGAAAATCACTCTTCCATTGCTACTGTCTACCTTCTATGCCTAAGCCAGTTCTGTATCCATCTTACCAGCTCACTATGAATCCCATTTGACTTCACTCTCTTTGTCAGCCTGCCATGAGGAACCTTGTCAAAGACCTTGCAAAAGTCCACTGCCCTGCCCTTCATCAATTACCTTTGTCACTTACTCAAAAAACTCAAAGAAGATTATGAGACAAGATCTCTCTCACCCAAAGCCATGCTGCCTGTTGCTAACAAGTCCATATTTTCCAGTTTTTAAATTTTATGGGATGTGGTCATTGCTGGCAGGCCAGCATTTATTGCCCATCCCTAGTTGCCCTTGAGAAAGTGCTGGTGAGTCACCTACTTGAACCGCTGCAGTCCACCTGCTGTGGGTTGACCCACAATGCCATTAGGGAGGGAGTTCCAGGATTTTGTCCCAGCGACAGTGAAGGAATAGTGATATACTTCCAAGTCAGGATAGTGAGTGACTTGGAAGGGAACTTGAAGGTTGTGATGTTCCCATGTATCTGCTAGCCTTGCCCTTTTAGATGGTCATGGGTTTGGAAGGTGCTGTCTGAGGATCTTTGGTGAATTTCTGCAGTGCACCTTGTAGATGGTACACACTACTGCTACTGAGCATCGGTGGAGCAGGGAGTAGATGCTTGTCGATGTATCCACTATGTCCTTCTCTTTTGTGAATACTGATACAAAGTATTCATTAAGGATCTCACCCACTTCCTCTATCTCCAGGAATAATTCCCTCTTTTGTCCTTGTGTGGACCTACCCTTACCCTAGCTACCCTCTTGCTCCTTATATTCTTTTAAAAGCCCTTGGGATTTTCCTTAATTCTGTTTGCCAAGGACAATTCATACATTCTTTTAACTCTCCTAACTTCTTGTTTAAGTTCTTTCTTGCTTTCTTTAAATGTGGGATCGTTTAAATAACAACCAGAATCAGTGAATGGCAAAAATTCAGCAGTCACAGCACAGTTCAACACAGCAATAGAATCCCGAAATACAGTCCTTACAAAAGCCTCTTTATACACAGTTCTTACATATATTAAAATTCCATGACTATGGTGTAACTTTTTTATCTATAGTAGACAAAGGTTTGAGGGGTTTCTGTCCTGGAAGACAGGCGATGGGTTAAATTATGTGCTAAATGATGGCTGATACTTCTGAAGAGTGTCTATCTGGTTGCTTGCATAATTAAAAATGTAAGTCCTTTTGTCTTTTAAGTTAGCAAATGTTAGTAAAAATACTAGGCCTATATGCTCTAAAGACGTTACGCTGTGAAGGTGCTGGTGTTGGACTGGGGTGGAAAAAATGAAAAACCAGGTAAAAACAATGACTGCAGATGCTGAAAACCAAATACTGGATTAGTGGTGCTGGAAGATCACAGCAGTTCAGGCAGCATCCAACGAGCAGCGAAATCGACGTTTCGGGCAAAAGCCCTTCATCAGGAATAAAGGCAGTGAGCCTGAAGCATGGAGAGATAAGCTAGAGGAGGGTGGGGGTGGGGAGAGAGTAGCATAGAGTACAATGGGTGAGTGGGGGAGGAGATGAAGTGATAGGTCAAGGAGGAGAGGGTGGAGTGGATAGGTGGAAAAGAAGATAGGCAGGTCGGACAAGTCCGGACAAGTCAAGGAGACAGTGCTGAGCTGGAAGTTTGAAACTAGGATGAGGTGGGGGAAGGGGAAATGAGGAAGCTGTTGAAGTCCACATTGATGCCCTGGGGTTGAAGTGTTCCGAGGCGGAAGATGAGGCGTTCTTCCTCCAGGCGTCTGGTGGTGAGGGAGCGGCGGTGAAGGAGGCCCAGGACCTCCATGTCCTCGGCAGAGTGGGAGGGGGAGTTGAAATGTTGGGCCACGGGGCGGTTTGGTTGATTTGGTGCGGGTGTCTCAGAGATATTCCCTAAAGCGCTCTGCTAGGAGGCGCCAGTCTCCCCAATGTAGAGGAGACCACATCGGGAGCAACGGATACAATAAATGATATTAGTGGATGTGCAGGTGAAACTTTGATGGATTTGGAAGGCTCCTTTAGGGCCTTGGATAGGGGTGAGGGAGGAGGTGTGGGCACAGGTTTTACAGTTCCTGCGGTGGCAGGGGAAAGTGCCAGAATGAGAGGGTGGGTCGTAGGGGGGTGTGCCCTCAGACTCCACCCCTCCAACCATACCTCCGCCCTCAGACCCCACCCCTCCAACCGTAACAAGGACAGAACGCCCCTGGTGCTCACCTTCCACCCTACAAACCTTCGCATAAACCAAATCATCCGCCGACATTTCCGCCACCTCCAAAAAGACCCCACCACCAGGGATATATTTCCCTCCCCACCCCTTTCCACCTTCCGCAAAGACCGTTCCCTCCGTGACTACCTGGTCAGGTCCACACCCCCCTATGATCCACCCTCCCATCCTGGCACTTTCCCCTGCCACCGCAGGAACTGTAAAATCTGTGCCCACACCTCCTCCCTCACCTCTATCCAAGGCCCTAAAGGAGCCTTCCACATCCATCAAAGTTTCACCTACACATCCACTAATATCATTTATTGTATCCGTTGCTCCCGATGTGGTCTCCTCTACATTGGGGAGACTGGGCACCTCCTAGCAGAGCGCTTTAGGGAACATCTCCGGGACACCCGCACCAATCAACCAAACCGCCCCGTGGCCCAACATTTCAACTCCCCCTCCCACTCTGCCGAGGACATGGAGGTCCTGGGCCTCCTTCACCGCCGCTCCCTCACCAGCAGACGCCTGGAGGAAGAACGCCTCATCTTCCGCCTCGGAACACTTCAACCCCAGGGCATCAATGTGGACTTCAACAGCTTCCTCATTTCTCCTTCCCCCACCTCATCCTAGTTTCAAACTTCCAGCTCAGCACTGTCTCCTTGACTTGTCCGGACTTGTCCGACCTGCCTATCTCCTTTTCCACCTCTCCACTCCACCCTCTCCTCCTTGACCTTTCACCTTCATCCCCTCCCCCACTCACCCATTGTACTCTATGCTACTCTCTCCCCACCCCCACCCTCCTCTAGCTTATCTCTCCACGCTTCAGGCTCACTGCCTTTATTCCTGATGAAGGGCTTTTGCCTGAAACGTCGATTTCGCTGCTCGTTGGATGCTGCCTGAACTGCTGTGCTCTTCCAGCACCACTAATCCAGTAAAATGAAAAACCACTCAACACCAGATTTCATCCAACAGGTTAACTTGGAATCACTAGCTTTCGAAGTGCCATTCCTTTATCAGGTGGTTGTGGATTATATGATCACAGAATTTATAGCCAAAGGAATCCAGTGTCATGGAGATGTGATACATTAAACAATTTTAGATTAAATCTTTTACAATGAGATATGCTGGTTTCTGTTCTTTGATATGTAAATCCCAGAACTTCTTTTAAATTACATTCTCAAAATAGCTCAGCTTTTTTAACAATAGGTGTGAACTCTGTCTGTGTACGAATGCTGAGTCAGACTGACAAGCCCTCTGCATAGTTTTACAGAGTTTTATATGGGTTCATGCAGTTTTTGAGCAAAATAAAAGACAATTCTGCAAAAAACAAATTCACCCCATAAACTTATATGTGTGTGTGTGTAGGAGCGGAAGAGTGAGTGTACATGTGAGTGTGCGCGTGTGGGTGTGAGCGCTCGTGATAAAGTTTGTGTGCGTAAGCTTGGTTAAGTGTGTGAGTGTGATGGTGTGTCTGTGGGTGTGGGTGAGAGTGCAGGGGTGTATGTGTGTGCATACGAGAGACAACTTGTGTATGAGAGAGGGTCTGCATGGGTGTGTGAGTATGTTCGAGTGTGTGTGTGTGTGTGTGAGACAGAGTGTATCATGCAATGTCTGTCTTTAGTGTCCTCAACCTTACATGAGCATTTTTTTAAACTAAACTCAAAATTGCTCATCATTTTCACATGAATATGCTGATCCTGAATTCTAATCAACTGACCTTTAAAACTCATAATATAGATTTACCCTCAAGGAGTGACCTTCCAATCTAAATTCCCCAGTTCCTGCCGAATATTGTTGTCAGCCTTCACCCAATTTAGAACTTTCACCTGAGGACTACTCTTATGTTTATCCACAAGTAACTTAAAACTTATGGAATTATAGTCTCGAAATGCTCCCCCACTGCAACTTCGATCCCCTGGCCAGGCTCATTCTGCTATTACCAGGTCTAGAATGCCCCTTTTCCTGGTTAGATTTTTACATATTGCTTCAAGAATCCCTCTTGAATGCACCTAACAAATTCTGCGCTCAACATCCATGCCCCGAGCATGAAGGGAGTCCCAGTCAATACAGAGAAATATATCCGATTCTGGATTAGTGGTGCTGTTCACCCTTCAGGCACTCTGCCTGTATTTCTGATGAAGGGCTTTTGCCCGAAACGTCGATTTTACTGCTCCTCGGATGCTGCCTGAACAGCTGTGCTTTTCCAGCACCACTAATCCAGAATCTGGTTTCCGGCATCTGCAGTCATTGTTTTTACCTAGGGAAATATATCACCCAACCACACAACCCTACTGGTTTTATGTTTTTCCATAGTCTGTGCACATACCTGTTCTTCTATTACTCGCTGGATGTTGGGTGGCCTGTCGTACAACCCCAAATTATTTGTATCCTTCCTATTCCCGGCCTCTATCCATATGGCCTCGCTGAATGAGCCCTCCGAGATGTCCTCCCTCAATACGGCTGTGATATTCTCCCTAACCAGCAATGCAACTCCCTATCCTCTTTTACATCCTTCTATCTCACCTGAAATATTTAAATCACAGTATTTAAGTTACCAGTACCTGTACTTGAGTATGTGACAATAAACGTAATTCAAATTCTATTACCCTGATTTACTTAAGTAAGATTTGTCTGGTTAGCATGCAAAACAACACTTTTCACGATAAGTTGTTACATGTGAATAAGTCTAATTAAATCAAATAAAAAGTACTTATTTCCATGGAGCTACCTCTTTAAACCAAGCCTCTACAATAGCTACAACATCACAGTTGTGTGTGTTAAACAAAGCTCCAAGTTCAGCTGCCTTACCTGTTATACACCTTGTGTTAAAAACAAATATTTTCAGTCGCCAGTCCTGCTATGTTCAGTAACCTCTTCCTGTCTGTTCTTCCTCTTAGGAGAAAGTGAGGACTGCAGATGCTGGAGATCAGAGCTTAAAAATGTGTTGCTGGAAAAGCGCAGCAGGTCAGACAGCATCCAAGGAGCAGGAGAATCGACGTTTCGGGCATGAGCCCTTCTTCAGGAATGAGGAGTGTGCCAAGCAGGCTAAGATAAAAGGTAGGGAGGAGGGATTTGGGGGAGGGGTGTTGGAAATGCGATAGGTTTCTCCAGTTTCCTCATTTCTCCTCCCCCCACCTTGTCTCAGTTCCAACCCTCAAACTCAGCACCACCTTCCTAACCTGCAATCTTCTTCCTGACCTCTCCGCCCCCCCACCCCCACTCCAGCCTATCACCCTCACCTTAACCTCCTTCCACCTATCGCATTTCCAACGCCCCTCCTCCCTACCTTTTATCTTAGCCTGCTTGGCACACTCTCCTCATTCCTGAAGAAGGGCTCATGCCAAAACGTCGATTCTCCTGCTCCTTGGATTCTGCCTGACCTGCTGCGCTTTTCCAGCAACACATTTTCAGCTCTGATCTCCAGCATCTGCAGTCCTCACTTTCTCCTCCTAATAGGTGTAACACTATATTATGCATTGTGTTCTAATTTCATTTTTCTAATTTATACCTAAGACTTTGTACCTAAGTATCCTTACCTAAGATGGTGCTGGAAATGGTGACTTTGTACACTTTCCCTGTACTCATGTATGCCTGTACTTGAGTACATGACAATAAACATAATTCAAATTCTACTACCCTGATTTACTTAAGTAAAATGTGATTTGTCTGGTTAGCATGCAAAACAATACTTTTCACGATAAGTTGTTACATGTGACGATTATAAGTCTGATTAAATCAAATAAAAAGTACTCATTTCCATGGAGCTACCATCTTCCATGATGATGGGCATTCATGAGATCCCAGGTCCCCCAGCTGATGTTATAGGGCAGCAGCTTGAGTTAATTGGGAAGAATTCCTCTGTGAAGAAACTTCAGGAGATTAAGGATCCTTCAGATAAGGGAATGGACCAAATATCAGGTTTAGAAGGAATAAAAAGTTCCAGGTTGTCTGCGAGAGAGATATTTAACCCGGGTGAACTGTCTCTCGTGTGCTCATTTAGTCTATGCTCCTAAATCGAACAAACAAATCTAACAAGCCATTAGCAGCCTAGTTAGAAAGGAGAAAGTGAAACTGATAATGGTTTTCAACACACTAAATCTACTCAAGTTTAGGAGAGGTGGTGAAACAGTTTTTCTGTGACTGGTCTAATAATCCGGAGGTACAGGCTTATACGTTGGGGACATGGGTTCAAATCCCATTGCTGCAGCTGGAGGAATTTAAACTCAGTTAAAAGCTAGTTTCAATAATGGTGACCATGAAACCATTGTAGTTATCATTATAAAGAGCCGTCTAGTTCACAACATTTTTTAGGGAAGAAATTCTCCCAACTTTACTTAGTCTGGTCTGGCCTTTGTGGGCAGCACGGTGGCACAGTGGTTAGCACTGCTGCCTCACAGCGCCAGAGACCCGGGTTCAATTCCCGCCTCAGACGACTAACTGTGTGGAGTTTGCACGTTCTCCCTGTGTCTGCGTGGGTTTCCTCCGGGTGCTCCGGTTTCCTCCCACAGTCCAAAAAAATGTGCAGGTCAGGTGAATTGGCTATGCTAAATTGCCCGTAGTGTTAGGTAAGGGGTAGATGTAGATGTAGATGTAGGGGTATGGGTGGGTTACGCTTCGGCGGGGCGGTGTGGACTTGTTGGGCCGAAGGGCCTGTTTCCACACTGTAAGTAATCTAATCTAATCTAATCTAATATGATTCCAAACTCATGGAAATGTGGATGTAGGTTTGCTCGCTGAGCTGGAAGGTTCATGTGGCTGGTTGATGTTCATGTATCCTGGTGGCTAGTTTTCTGCCTGTTTGCCCAATGTAGTGTTTGTTATAGTCCTTGCACGATATTTTGTAAAAAAAAACATTAATTTTGCTTGTGAACACAGCAACAACCCCAAACAAGCAGATAAAACACGTCCAGAAACCCTAGCCACTCTCCCCTACACCAAAGATATCTCAGAAATGCCTGCCAGACTACTCAGACCCCTTGGCATCATGGTAGCCCACAAACCCACCAACACACTAAAACAGCAGCTAATGAACTTGAAAGACCCTATACAGACAACAAGCAAAACTAATGTCATTTACAAAATACCATGCAAGGACTGTAACAAACACTACATTAGACAAACAGGCAGAAAACTAGCCACCAGGATACATGAACATCAACTAGCCACAAAAACGACATGACCCTCTCTCACTAGTATCCTTACATACAGATAAGGAAGGACACCACTTCGACTGGGACAACACATCCATCGTAGGACAAGCCAAACGGAGACACGCACGAGAATTCCTAAAAGAATGGCATTCCAACCGGAACTCTATCGACAAACACATCAAGTTAGAACCCATCTACCATCCCCTGAGACCCTGAGAAAAAGAATCGGAAATGATATCACCACAGGAAATGATGTCACCACAGGAAATGTCATCATCAACCCAAAGAAACCCAAACATATCAAAAGAAAGCAGGAATTATCAACAGTGCTTTGCCCGGAGGCCCACTGAAGATGTTACCGAGTAGGGTGATGAAACATGTGTACATGAACCTTCCAGCTCAGCGAGCAAACCTACATCCAGAACCTCAACCTAAGCTACAAATCTTCTGAAAACTCATGGAAATGTGGGTGACTCTTAATTGCCCCCAGTAGCCTCACAATCCACTCAATTCAAGGGCAGTTTGGGATGAGCTGCTCTTGCTGGTGCTGCCCACATCCCATTAATGAATAAAGGAAAACTCAAGTGACTTTCTTTTACAGAATTTTGGAACAGAAGAAAATCATTCTGCCATTTAATTCATTTACTGCTGATTTCACCTACTTCTCTTGGTATTACTTAACACCTCTAACTAGTAAAAATTCATCCATCTCGGTCTTGAAGTTCTGCAGCCTATGTTTACAGAATGGATTGCAATTTTTCATTACCCCTTATCGGAAGAAATGATTGATAATATTACTCTCCAAAGACTTAGCTCTAATTTTATGGTTGTGCCATCTTGTTGTGGACTCTATCCCCTCTCACCTGGAGCTCCTGTATTCTTTATCAACCCCCATTGCTTCTTGTTGATGTCATCTGACATAAGGTTGTATAAATTTCTGAACTACCCCCTGTATCTATATTTACCAAATTGCTGATTGCTCTTTTTTGTGCAGAGGCTGCAGAAAAAAACAACTGAACTGGAACCAATTTTGCTTTGATGTATCTGGCCACCCACACAAAGCAGCAGTGATTGTAACTGTGGAGAAGACTGTGCCCTGGGTAATTGTTATCCCAGTTGCAGATGGAAGTGAAGCCTGGGTTATAAATAAACTGCAGAGCTTGTGTCAGAGACAAGTTAATATGTTTTGTAGTGTGTAGATCTGTTTATAAACTTACGGGGGACATCTACTGGTTGTTTAAGATATTAACATCTGGTAAATACCACCAATAATTCCCTATTTGAAGAAACAAAAGACTTGCTTTTATCAAGTTGACTACTATTCCAGTTGATACTGTCCACATCTTGGAAATATTCTGATGTTCAAATGCATTAAATCTGGCATTCGTAGAGTGCCTTTCACGACATTGTGATAATTCAAAGTATTTTACAACCGAAGTACTTTAAAAGTATAGTTACTGTTGTTATAATAATAATCTTAGATATGGTACTAAAGGAAATATATAGTGTTCATTTAATAAAGACTGTTCTATGAAAATAATGCAGTTTTAGATTAGATTATTTACAGTGTGGAAACAGGCCCTTCGGCCCAACAAGTCCACACCGATCCGCTGAAGCGCAACCCACCCATACCCCTACATTTACCCCTTACCTAATACTACTGACAATTTAACATGGCCAATTCACCTGACCTGCACATCTCTGGACTGTGGGAGGAAACCGGAGCAAACCCACGCAGACACGGGGAGAACGTGCAAACTCCGCACAGTCAGTCGCCTGAGGCAGGAGTTGAACCCGGGTCTCTGGCGCTGTGAGGCAGCAGTGCTAACCACTGTGCCACCGTGCCACCCACCCAGCAATAAGGCAGAATAGATATCACTAATAAAATGACTTACAATGTGTTAACATGTCCCAAATACAAGATTCATTTGTCAGCTGACTATCAGTAATGTTAGTCCAACATGGGCAAAGTAACTTCCTCCTGATAACCACATGCTGACCACCCATTCCACCCCCTACTTCACAGCTGATGGATCATAACCTTTCCATATTGAACATCAATTAGAAGAAGCACTGATAGTGGCAAGGTCACAGAACATACCCAGGTTAGGGGACTTCACTGTCACTTCATCAAATGTGGTTTGATAACACCACTATCCGCTGAGCTGGCTGAGTCCCAATAGGGTATTACTACAAGACTGGATCTACAATAGGCCACATGGTAAGTAACAAGAGGGAAAACCTACTTGACTTTGTCCTCATCAGTCTACTTGTTGCAGATGGATACGTCCATGACAGTTTTAGCAGAAGTGACCGCCACAGAGTCCTTGTGAAGAAAATATGCTGTCTTCACATTAAAGATACACTCCATGTTGTGTGGCATGACCATCATGCTACCAATGGATCAGATCAGATCTAAGCTTTGTAGTCCTGCATTACCCAGTCATCAATGATGATTGACAATGAAGCAACTAATGACGTATCATAAATATCCCTGAAGGACAAGCATGCCCAGCATATTAATGCATAGAATAAAGCTGATGCATTTCCAACCATTTTTAACAAGAAGCTCTGAGTGATCGATCTCAGATTTTCCCTTTTATAATAAGAACCAAGGTTGAAGACCAAAATGCTGCAACTCCTAGGCAGCTGGAATGGCTGCTGATTATGAGCTAATTCATAAAATAAAACCTATTTTCTGT